>NC_082709.1:29336391-30536391 GCF_030144855.1 Hypanus sabinus | reverse complement strand
CTTAGAAATTATTACAAGCATTAAACTGAAATGAAATATTGGGAAAAAAGTGATAATTTACCTTCCCCTTGCCTCCTAATCTGCAGACTCAAATTCTCCCCTGAATTAAAAGAAATTTCACATCTGGTCGTACTGATACAGAATAGAAGAGGAAACTCCCCAGTGTACTGCTGTGGAATCCCAACAACAGAAATCACTATTAACAAAACTCCACATCGACTTCATTAACTGATAATTGTAACAAAGATGCATCCTTGACCCCTAGCAAATTTGACAGTAGATCCTAGGATCTGTAAGATATAAGTGGACAGTTAAAACATCTGCCCGCCAGGGAGCCTCGACAGTTTTATGCTCAATCTTATACTGAGCATTTTAATTTCCATGATTGATTTTGGGCTGATTTATTGTAAGTTGGTGGTATTCTCCCAAAGTTATATATTTTTAATTTGGCCACAGTAAATGTTCTCTCAGGGTGCCATCCCAACATAAAAATTTGTGTACTTGGTCCATAGTGCTTGGGTTATGTGTCTTTCTAATATAAAATGTTAGTTAATGTTGTTATGTCATTTATGTGTTTTGATTTTGCTTGGTTACAATGGCTTCAAAACCTCATATATTTTCTTGAATGAATTGTATCTTTAAAAACCATATTTTTCAAAGTGAGTGAAGTTTATACGAAGACTGTTATTGAAGAATATCATGAAGATGTTCATAAAAAAGAGATGGCTGCAGCAGATAAAGGTACACGGATGCTTAAAATCTCTTACAAACTTTAATGCAATATGCTGAAAATAAATCTTAATTTTCATAATTATCTTTGTAACTCTATCCCAAAAGGTTTTTATTAATGATTATCTTCATTGTGCATGTACAGTACATGTTAGAGTATGAATTTTATATCTGTTTGTATTGTATGTGCTTGTCTTATCTGCTGTCAGTTCAATGCAGGCTAATTCAAAATATGTTATTCTGTAAATTTATTATTTAACATGGGTAAAGTTTTTAATTTTTTAAAAATTATTTTTGGTTAAGGTATTCCACAGCATAAAATTATTCTTCTAACGACTTGCTGTTCAAATTCCTGACAATTAGTTACATAAAATAATCAATATTTATGTCCTTCAATGAAAGGATTGCAACTCTGTCAATTTTGTTTACTGTGTATGTTTCATGTTATGTTCATTGATACACAAATCTGAGCACTGAGTACAAGATAAATCTGTAATAAACATTCATGTTCTTTAAAGTTCTGGAGAAGCCACAGAGACCAATTGCTGAACAAATCCAACCAGTTAACATTTCAAGAGAAAAGCCCACTCAAATAACAGGTATATAACATGTTTCTGTACACATGTTTGTCAGTTCTTTCTCTTTCTGTCCTGCAAGCTATTTCTACTTTATATTATCACTTCTATGATCATTTCCAGAGTTCTTTTTCCATGATGATGATCAAATATACTCCTCTCAAAAATATTCCACTAGTCATTAAGTGTGGCATCATTGCTGGTGATTACCCAGATAATGTGCCTTTGTTTTAAAGTTACTTTGTATATTAACTTTGCACATGTTATCTATGTATCTTGTATCTGTCTGCATTTGCTTAGTTAGCTTCATTGTTAGTCTTACACAGAATGTCATTTTAAATCAATAATGTTTTTGAAAGTGCCAGATGTTCCAAGAGAAGCATTTTTTGAAGAACCAAGGAAAGAACTAGCACCACCAATCAAAGGTACAGAATGACTTAGGAAATATCACTGATGACACCTATAAGTTATTCATCATAGTGTCCAGCTCTTTCCTTCAATGTAAAAAGATATCCTATTTCTTTTAACAAACCATAATCATATTTCACTTAGTGCTTCTTGATTCATTCATTCGTTACAGTATGTTTAATTTCCTGAAGTGCTACTGTGCTGCAGTGTGATAGTTAACATAGTTTAAGTTTTAAATATCGCATGTACTGTTCATGCTTCTGTGTGTTCATGCTAATGCCTAGTGCTAACATTTCTATTGATATTCCGTACATATTATTGCAATATAAATGCTTTGTTGTATTCGGTTTTTATCTGTCAGTATCTTAGTTTAAATATCTTCATCATTTTCTCAGTCTTGAAATAAACTCATTCTTAGATATACTTACTCTGAGATCATGATAATGTTCTTTAAAATGTCAGATCTTCCACCTGAACCTGCTGCTATCGAACGGGAGAAGCAAGCTGCTGTTCCAGAAAAAGTGAAAGTTCCTCCAAAAAAAGGTATAAGCAAAATTGGAGGATTGGAGTCCAATGCCGATGTTGTTTAACAGTGCTCTAGTCCTGCCAGTGTAGAATTCTTGACCTCTTAGATCATTTTTTGCACTCTTAAACAACTTTAAATCTTTGTTTTTGTTGTCATTGTTACCATCTGTGTTGTGAAGTATTGTATCTTTGTATTATTATATTATACTGTCAGTGTGAAATTTTGTTCTGTGGCTTAATCTTAAAAATACAGATATTAGTAACTGTATATGTCAACTATAGAAATTACAGGAATATTTTTAATTACCAGTGAATGAACAAGTTTTAAAATGTAACTGGAGAAATAGCACAGGATATTTTCAAATTATGTTTTAACAAGCAAAAAGCAAGATAGTGCCTTAAAAAATAAATATTTTAGGTAAGCTATTAATAATATATGTACTAATATTCTGCTGTTACGTCTGGCTAAGATTTTTTGTTTTATTGTGATCAAAAGTCAAAAGTAAAATTAAAGAAGATAAATTTGTACATTTTCTTAAGTGAACTCCTTACTAAATTAAACTACTGTTCTTTAAAGTGCCCGAGGTTGCTAAGAAGAAAGTCGAAGAACCAAAACCAGCTATTGTTCCAAAAGAGGTTGCTGAACCAAAAGGTAGAAAATTGCTTAAGCTTATACAACTGAAAGCTTGTGAATTTATAGATTGTATTTATATATCTACTAAATTTATGCAACATTATGTATATATGATTTGTAGCAATGATATCTGAATGGATTATTGATTAAGTTCTAGTGAAACAACAGCTGGAATTTTCAATACATAATATAAATTAAGTACTGAAATTTGTAGATAAGAGTTTGAAATCTCCCAAGAGATAATGTCATTCTTATCCATTACCCTGTATTGAAAAATATGATCAAATTCTTTGACATAAACTGGCTTTCTGTTCTCTTCAAATGGGGATATAGGGACATGATTTACTGTAACTAAAGGCTAACAAATTTAATTGTTGTTTATTATAATTTTGATGGCTTATGCCAGCTATAAAATTGACACTGTGAGTCAAATAGTTCCTAACAGGGCACTGTACCAGTTTTACAGAAACGGAAGATGTCAGAAATATTTACGTACATATTTGCTGAGAGAGATAGATAGATAAAAGTTAATAGTTTAAGTCAATGACATTCCATTGTCTTTCCCATTGAGTTAAGTTCCCTAGTGCATATCAATAAAAGCTTATATCTGTGTCAGAAATGTAATGTACTCAAGGTGTCCTTGCAACTTCAGTAAAGTAAAAAGCTAGAAAAAAGCACAGAAATTATATACAGTAATCATAATTAGTCTTTTTTCCAACACTTCTATTTTGAACTTTGTGACTCAGACAACAATAGGCGAAATGATGCCAATCCCATTTTCCTGAGATGGAGCTTCAGCTCTCCTGATGGTTTGAAGGAAGGATGTGACTATGACACTATGTAAGCCCTTAGGAACTGAGATATCAGAGCTGTTAGAGACATTCTAATCTATAAAGGGCAGACTTTTGATCAGTCATCAGATGCTGCAACATGCAAATCTGGTATCCTTCAAAGAGAGAAACACAATGACAATTAAGTTAAACATTTTGATTGGCCAAATTTTGCTTAATTGGCTTTGGGTTGATGTACTTACCATTAAACAAGTGAAATCTCTGTAGAAAGTTTAAAGGTTAACTCTTTCTCTGTTCGCTGATAGTTTCTGGTCAGCTAATTACTCTCAATTTTTAATGTTTTCAGACTAATTCAACCTATTGTCTATGAAGTAATTAATGCACACAGATCAGTTATGTACATTATTCTACAATCCTGGTCTTGGTGATTAGCCAATTTTTCCTACAGTATATATTTACTGGAGAAGAGTAAATGTCAAGATACCAGTGTAATAATTTTAAATTGTTACGCCGGTATCTTTTCCTGTGACATTTTTAATAATCTTATTATAATATTTCTTGAACTGCCAGAAGTTCCTAAGAAGCCAGCTGCTGAGCCATTGAAACCAAAGAAAGAGGTTACTCCAGAAAAGGGTAAGTATCTTCTGATTTATTTAAATGATTGAAATATTTATGTGAAAAGCACTGTGATGCTGCATATTCATTAATTCTACTCCCCTAAGTTCAGGTTTTGACAGATTTATGTATTATTGCCACTATAAACTCTATTGTCGAACACATCTAGGTTAACTTGGAATGTGTTACTGAAGTAAATGTTGTAGTTATTCCCTCTGCTGATTTTATGTTTTGCAGGCAAAGCACAGCTTTTGAACTTGTTTGGATCAGTCATTGTTGTCAATTACTCGGGGCCTATATATATATAAAACTTATTTATGACTTCAGTAAGAGTAAACATAAAATCTGATCCTTTATCAGCATAAACAGTACTGTATTGAGAATTCATAATTGAATCAAAATGGTTTGCAGAGCCAAACTGATAGTCATTTAGAAGTTTGTGTACCTTAATGAAAAAAAGGCAATTTCTTTTCATTTATTTTTAAAATGGAAATTTAAAGCTAGGCACCAGGTCAGGTCTTGAGCCAGATTTAAACTTGAAACTGGAGAAAGGACAGTATATATTGTACCTACCACAGTGACAGTGACTCTTACCTTTTTTGAATCAGATTTTTTCTAGGTTACTGTTGGAGATATTTCACAGTTTCTAGGAATGGAGAGCACTGTACTTCTTGCAGCTTCCTCTTACAGCTTCTTGCTACAATGCAGGCAGAATGAACATAAAATTTCAGGGGCTGTTAACAACTTGCACACAATTTACATGCATTTCATATATATCTTGGCTATTTTAATGAACCAGAAGAAAATATGATATATGTATACTGAGAGTCTTGCTGCCACAAGGAGCAGAAGGCAGCCCACAAGCAAACTGCCTCCTAATCGGTCCGCAAAATTATTTGCAGTTTTCATCTGAGCAGATGTAAAGGTTCATTGTACAATCCTTCATTCGACATCAACTTTGACATTTTGTGAGAGCAATCTTTGGGACTATGGTGGCATGGTAGATAGTGGTTAGTGTGATGCTGTTTCAGTGCCAGCAAGCAAAGTTCAATTCTGCCACCATCTGTAAGGAGTTTGTATATTCTCCCTGTGACTCTGTGGATTTTGTCTGTGTACTTTGGCTTCCTCACACACCCCAAAGGCATATTAGTTAGAGTTCCTAAGTTGTGGGCATACTATGTTGGCGGTGGAAACATGACGACACTTGTACGCTGCCCCCAGCACATCCTCAGACTGTTGGTCATTTATCCATTTCACTGTGTGTTTCAACGTACATGTGACAAGTAAAATTAATCTTTAATAAAGCTGATCCTTAATCTATTGAATGAGAATTTGCAGAGTAGAAAAATGGAGAGGCAGAAAAAGGGTCATGAGACTAGAAAAGGAACAGTGCAGAAAGGATAGTGATAAAAGTAATGTCAGTCACAGCTTCCCTTTTGACCAAAGCCCATATTTCTTGCCTTTTATCAAAGACCAATGAAATGTCCCTGTTTTGCAGATTCTCTATGCTAGTCTGTATGACAGAAAGGCTACAAACAACACAACCTCCCAGAACTTCCTGTCCTCTGTCATGGAGGTGTCAGATGTAAGCAAGCAGGAAAATCTGCATCACCCACTGATCCAGTGGAGCTGACAGACTTCACTTATTGCCCTGGCAGGAATAAAATTCTTGGAAGTAATGGTTTACTAGCACAGTTATATTTGGTTCTATGGGAATGGAAGAGCCTGGAGCTGCTGGAAGTGTTCAATGGTATGCTTCACTCTGGCAGCATGTCAGACTACATGAGGAAGTGCATCAAGGGCTTGTTGATTCATTACCCACATTAGCAAACCAATGGGGGAAGAGGAAGGACATCAAGAACTGGACTCCCATTTTACAGCTGAATGTGGGCTATAACATCCTATCTAAGGACACTGCTCTGGGACAGGTGATTCACCCAGACCCTACCTGTGTTAGATTAGGCAGAAGAATCTCTGACAGCCTTGCACTCAGGGAGTGCACCTAAGTGCAGCTCATATAGCTGGATGCCTGTCTGTTCCTCTTGGATCAAAAGAATGTCTTTGAGAGGATATCACACGTGTACAGTACATGATGGATATACTCTACAACATGAGTTTAAGGACATAATCATGGCAGTGTACAGCAGTTGGAAACAGATAGTTTCTCCAAACACTGGAGTCAGGCAATGTCAAGGCCATTCCCCCTTGTCTTGTTTATGTGTTACATAGAACCCTTTACTAAAACCATATAAAAAAGAAAGAGAGCATTAGAGAAGTGATATTGCCTGGCAGTAGAGGCACATAGGTCAAAACCTCCCTGTACATTGATGAGATTGCTGTCTCCTGACTTCTCCACAATAAGTTCGCAGATCAATCAGCACCTGAGTTGGTATCATGAGGCCAGATCCAACCACAGGTAGAGCAAGACCATGCTCTTCAGCAACTGGCCTAGCTGATCTAATGTCTCCTATGCTGTCAAGTCTGACTAAAGGAAAGTGTTGGAGATCTAGTTCAGAGGAGCTAAGCCATATAACAAAAATGGACTCTGTGGAAATGGTATTCTCTGTCAATGACTTGTCCAGTAACAAGAAGGATCCCACCCATTGCAGTCCCATCAGGGAGGAAGTTATACATCATCAACATCAGGACTAACACATGCAAAAATAATTACTTTCCCCAAGCAGTAAGGCTGATCAACACCTCTACCCACTAACCCATCCCTTCACACCCCCACAGACACTCCTATGTCTGGTGTCACTTTATGGACATATAATCAACCTAAAGTATAGAAGCCATCTTTTGTATTTATATTTATTGTTTATTTTGTTTTTATTGTGCTGCATTGGATCTGGAGTAACAACTATTTTATTCTCCTTTACATTTGTATACTGGAAATGGCAATGATCTTGAATCTTGAATCTTTGATTATGAGTTATATTTAATATTAAATATATTTTTCTTGAAGTGCCTGAAGTCCCTAAGAAGCCGGCACCAGAACCAAAGAAGGAGGTTACTCCAGAAAAAGGTTTTTTTTTGTTGACTTAAATACTTGAAATATCGGTGTGCCATATTTTAATCAATTCTATATTGCCATCAATTTTAATATACTTAGGTGTTATTGTTAGAAGCTCTGTGTATAATTAAGTGGATAACAAACCTTTAAGTGAGCTGAAGATTTAATATCGAAGTAAATATCAAAATTGTTCCAACTGGCTGATTAACAGATCTGCTGGTAATGGAGAACTTAAGATCACTTGTCATTGTTGGTAATGGCCAGGTGCTTATTTATAACTTCACTAATTTCATTCCAATAACAAAGTGAAATACAGTTTGATATCAACATAAGGCATAAACTGTTTTGACAATTCAAAATTTAAGCAAAATTCTCCACAGAGCCAAATTTTGTTCTTCTAAACAGCCTAATACAATTGATGCTATCTGGCCTGCTGATTTCCTCCAGCATTTTGTGTATGTTGCTAATGCTGCTGTTAAGACTTTATAACTTATAAAGTGTTGGAGATCTTATAAAGTGTTGTTAAGACTTTATAAGATGCATTGATAATCATTTTCCAATGTTCCTTAGATTCAGGATCAGTTCCTGAAGATTGGAGAGTGGCTAATGTTATCCCACTTTTCAAGAAGGGAGGGAAGGAGAAAACGGAGAACTATCGCCCTGTTAGCCTAACGTCAGTCGTGGGGAAGATGCTTGAATCCATTATTAAGGACGAAATAGTGGCACATCTTGATGGCAGTAATAGGATTAGGCCGAGCCAGCATGGATTTACCAAGGGCAAATCATGCTTGACTGATCTGTTGGAGTTTTTTGAGGGTGTAACAAGGATGTTAGACGAGGGTAAGCCAGTGGATGTTGTGTACCTAGATTTTCAGAAGGCATTCAATAAGGTGCCACATAGGAGATTGGTGAGTAAAATCAGAGCTCATGGCATTGGGGGCAGGGTTTCAACATGGATAGAAAACTGGTTGGCAGATAGAAAGCAAAGGGTAGCAGTGAATGGGTGTTTCTCGGACTGGCTGGAGGTGACTAGTGGGGTACCACAGGGCTCTGTATTGGGACCACAGCTCTTTACGATTTATGTCAACGATTTAGATGAGGGCATTGAAAACTATATCAGCAAGTTTGCTGATGATACTAAACTGGGTGGCAGTGTGACATGCGAAGAGGACGTTAGGAGAATACAGGGAGACTTGGATAGGCTGTGTGAGTGGGCAGATACTTGACAGATGTCATTCAATGTGAATAAATGTGAAGTTATCCATTTTGGAAGCAGGAACAAGAGGGCAGAGTATTGTCTGAACGGTGTAGAGTTAGGTAAGGGAGAAATGCAAAGAGACCTAGGAGTCCTAGTTCATCAGTCAATGAAGGTGAATGAGCAAGTGCAACAGGCAGTGAAGAGGGCAAATGGAATGTTGGCCTTTATTACAAGGGGAATTGAGTACAAGAGCAAGGATGTCCTTTTGCATTTGTACAGGGCCCTGGTGAGACCACACCTGGAATATTGTGTACAGTTTTGGTCTCCAGGTTTAAGGAAGGACATTCTGGCAATTGAGGAAGTGCAGCGTAGATTCACTAGGTTGATTCCTGGGATGGCAGGGCTGTCTTACACAGAGAGATTGGAGAGATTGGGCTTGTACACGCTGGAATTGAGGAGATTGAGAGGGGATCTGATTGAAACGTTTAAGATAATTAAAGGATTTGATAGGATTGAGGCAGGAAATATGTTCCAGATGTTGGGAGAGTCCAGTACCAGAGGGCATGGATTGCGAATAAGAGGTCAGTTATTTAAAACAGAGTTGAGGAAGAGCTTCTTCTCCCAGAGAGTTGTGGAGGTGTGGAATGCACTGCCTCGGAAGACGGTGGAGGCCAATTCTCTGGATGCTTTCAAGAAGGAGCTAGATAGATATCTGATGGATAGGGGAATCAAGGGATATGGGGACAAGGCAGGGACTGAGTATTGATAGTGAATGATCAGCCACGATCTCAGAATGGCGGTGCAGACTTGAGGGGTCGAATGGTCTACTTCTGCACCTATTGTCTATTGTCTATAACTGTCTTTGAAAAGAAGCAGTTTCTTCTCAGTGTTGATCTGAAGTGACACCAAGAGTAGGATAATGCCTGCTGTCCTGCTAGTAGTGAAATTTCCTACATTTTGCAGTGATTGTTTCGTGGTCTTTGACTGCCACCCCTACTCTTGACCACAGTAATGAAAGGGATGTCATTTACAGAAGAGAAATGATTAGAATCTCATTTCTTTGCTACATATATCTTTGCTTTTTCACTTTGTTATATTAGTACTTTTGGTTATAATGTGTTTATGTTATATTAGTACTTTTGGTTATAATATTGTGTTTAATCATAAAATTGTGATATTTCTTGAAGTGCCTGCAGTTCCTAAGAAGCCAGCTCCAGAACCAACAAAACCAAAGAAGGAGGTTGCTCCAGAAAAAGGTAGGATTTTTGTTGATTTTTTAATTATACATTGTTTAATATAATTTTCCAGTCTCCTCAAATTCTTAATGAAATATAGCCGCTGTTGTGCCTTCTCTGTAATTGCATCAATATGTTGGGTGCAGGATAAATCTTCTGAGATGTTGACGCGCAGAAACTTGAAACAGCACACCCTTCCACTGCTGAACCTTGATGACTACTGGTGTGCAGTCTCTCGACTTCCCCTTCCTAAGTCCACAATCAGTTCCTTGGTCTTACTGACAAGTGCAAGGTTGCTGTTGCGATACCTTACAACCAGCTGATTGATCTATCTCACTCTTGTATGCTTCCTTGTCACCATCTGAAACTCTGCCAACAATAGTTGTGTCATAGGCAAATTTATAGATGGTATTTGAGCTGTGCCTAGCCACACGGTTGTGGATGCAGAAGGCTAACCATGCATCCTTGAGGAGATGTTATTTCTCAACCTGGTCTCTCAGTGAGGAAGTCAAGAACCTTGCTGCAGAGGGCAGTATAAGTAAGTGAAATCAGAAGCAGATTAACACAAAAGGAAAATGAAGACATATTCTTAGTGTGATATAAGTAATACCCACTATAGTCTCTGTTTGTCAATGTCCCATTTACCTTAGTTTTCGACAGTCAAGTCTAACAAAAAAAAAATGACCCTCAGCTGGAAGCACATATTCTAAAATAATTTGGTTATCTCTGTATATTATCTTATGGCTGTTTTCTATAGAGCGTTCTTGCACAGTCTTTCAAATTGGACGCAGCATAGGCATTGGAAGGCAGCAAATGTCCAGCTGAGGAGATTACATATTTCCTCGGAGGACAATTGCAAACCTGTTCTCAGTGATCAGTCAATCTCACCTCCAATGTATTTGTAGTAGAAAAGAAATTACCAGTTTTCTCATTGCTCTGTCACAAATAGTTGTGCTATTTCAGCCTGTTACTGATACTTTTGGTTAGGACAGTTGTAATTAATCATAAATTTCTGATCTTTCTTGAAGAACCTGAAGTTCCTAAGAAGCCAGCTCCTGAACCATTGAAACCAAAGAAGGAGGTCGCTCCAGAAAAAGGTAGATACTTTTGTGAATTTAAATGTTAAATATATTTGTGTGAAATAAGTACCTAATCAGTTTGAATTATTCATTATTTTCTATGTTCTTGTCTAGTTTGATATATTTATGTGTTATTCCTGTTGTTATAAACTCTATACACAATCAAGAGTGCAACCAATCTTTAAGATAGCTGGAGTTTCAGTGGGGACGTAAATATCAGGATAATTCCATTGGCTGGCTCTAAGATTTATTGCTAAGCTTAAGAAATCAATTCATTTCATCATTCTTGACAAATACTAGATGCTTATCCTATGATAACTGTGTTATCATGATGGATCTGCCCTTGTCTGCAAACTACTGGGTGAAAATCAAAAAGTGGAAGTATGAATAAGTGAAACAAGACACAGAGTAACACAAAAGGAAAGGGAAACAATAATGTAAAAAGTGATCTAAATAATATCTTCTGTTGAACCCATTTGTCAAAGCTCCCTTTTCCTTCACTTTGGACTGTCAAGTCTACTATTAGAAAGATAAACCCCAGCTGGAAGCAGATACAGTAAAATAAGTTTTGATAAAAAATAATTCAGTTACCTTTATATATTATTTTAGTGCTTATTTTCTGTATAGATAGCTTAGCCTTTTCTAGCGTTCTTGCACAGATATTTCATATTGGACACAGCATAGTCTTTGGAAGGCAGTAAACAGCTAGCTGAGGAGATTATAAATTTCCTCAGAGATTTAGTCTCCATGGTAGGTCATGTTTAACAAATTTATTAGAGTTTTTCGAGGAGGTTACCAGGAAAGTGGATGAAGGGAAGGCAGTGGATGTTGTCTACATGGACTTCAGTAAGGCCTTTGACAAGGTCCCGCATGGGAGGTTAGTTCGGAAGATTCAGTCACTAGGTATACATGGTGAGGTAGTAAATTGGATTAGACATTGGCTCAATGGGAGAAGCCAGAGAGTGGTAGTGGAGGATTGCTTCTCTGAGTGGAGGCCTGCGACTAGTGGTGTGCCACAGGGTTCGGTGCTGGGTCCATTGTTATTTGTCATCTATATTAATGATCTGGATGATAATATGGTAAGTTGGATCAGCAAAAAGATTGGAAGTGTAGTGGACAGTGAAGATGGTTTTCAAAGCTTGCAGAGGGATTTGGACCAGCTGGAAAAATGGGCTGACATATGGCAGATGGAGTTTAATGCAGACAAGTGTGAGGTATTGCACTGGAAGGACAAACCAGGGTAGAACATACAAGGTAAATGGTAGGACACTGAGGAGTGCAGTAGAACAGAGGGAATACAGATACATAATTCCCTAAAAGTGGTGTCACAGGTAGACAGGGTCGTAAAGAGACCTTTTGGCACATTGGCCTTTACAAATCAAAGCATTGAGTATAAGAGTTGAAATGTTATGGTGAGGTTGTATAAGACATTGATGAGACCGAATTTGGAGTATTGTGTGCAGTTTTAGTCACCTAATTACAGGAAGGATATTAATATGGTTGAAAGAGTGCAGAGAAGGTTTACAAGGATGTTACTGGGACTTGAGAAGCTGAGTTACAGAGAAAGGTTGAATAGGTTAGGACTTTATTCCCTGGAGCGAAGAAGAATGAATGGAGATTTGATAGAGGTGTATAAAATTATGATGGATATAGATAGAGTGAATGCAAGCAGGCTTTTTCCACTGAAGCTAGGGGAGAAAAAAAAAACAAAGAACACGGGTTAAAGGTGAAAAGGGAAAAGTTTAAAGGGAACATTAGGTAGTTGAAAGTAATGGGAGTGTGGAATGAGCTGACAGTTGAAGTGGTGAATGCAGGCTCACTTTTAACATTTAAGAAAAACTTGGACAGGTACATAGATGAGAGGGGTATGGAGGGATATGGTCCAGGTGCAGGTCACTGGGACTAGGCAGAAAAATGGTTCGGCACAGCGAAGAAGGGCCAAAAGACCTGTTTCTGTGCCGCAATGTTCTATGGTTCTAACAAATGCAAACCTGTTCTCAGAGGTTGGTCAATTTCTCCTCCACTTCATTTGTAGTAGCAGACAAAGTATCAGTAATCTCATTACTCCATCACATACATTTATGTTTTTTTATCTTGTTATTTTGTTATTTTGGTACTTTTGGTTATGGCAATTGTACTTAATCATAAAATTATGATATTTCTTGAAGTGCCTGAAGTTCCTAAGAAACCAGTTCCTGAACCATTGAAACCAAAGAAGGAGGTCGCTCCAGAAAAAGGTAGATACTTTTGTTGATTTAAATGCTAAACATACTTGTTTAAATAAGTACCTGTAAATAATAACTTTGTTATTATTTTAATTATTAATGCTATTCTATGTTCTTGTCTAGTTTGAAATATTTATGTGTTATTCCTGTTGTTATAAACTCTATACACAATCGAGAGTGTAACCAATCTTTATGATAGCTGGAGTTTCAGTGGGGACATAAATGTCAGGATTATTCCATTTGCTAATTATGATTTATGGGTGAACTTGGGAAAATGACCAGTTGATCATTCTTGATAAATACTAGGTATTTATTCGGCAGTAATTTTTTTATCACGATGGATCTGTACTGGATGGAAATCAAAAAAGCAGAAGTGTGGATTAGTGAAACAAGAAGCGGAGTAACACAATGGAACAGGAAGTGATCATGTAAAAAGTGATCTAAGTAATGTCCTCTGTAGACTCCATTTGTCAAAGCCCCATTTCCCTTGGCTTTCGACTGTCAAGTCTGTTAATAGAAAAATGAACCCCAACTGGAAGCACATTTACCAAAATGTTTGGATAAAAATAATTCAGTTACTTCTGTACATTACATTAGTGTTTATTTTCTGTATACCTTAGCTTCTTCTAGTGTTCTTGTACAGACTCTTCATATTAGACACAGTTTAGGCATAAGCTGCAACAGTCTTCCAGCTGAGGAGATTACAAATTTCCTCAGAGAACAAATGCAAACCTGTTCTCAGTGGTTAGACAATTTCTCCTCTGCTGCAATTGTAGTAGAAGAGAAATTATCTGTTATCTCATTACTCTGTCACATACATTTGTGCAATTTTACCTTGTTACTTTGGTACTTTTGATGGTAACAGTTGTTTTTCATCTTAAAATTGTGATATTTCTTGAAGTGCCCGAAGTTCCTAAGAAACCAACTCCTGAACCATCGAAACCAAAGAAGGAGGTCACTCCAGAAAAAGGTTAGTGCTTTTGTTGATTTAAATACTACACAAATTTGTGTGAAATAAGTACCTGATCATTTCTGTTATTAATTTTGTTCTGTGTCCTTGTTTCTTTTGATATATTTATATATTATTCTTGTTGTCATGAACTCGATACACCATCATGAGTGTAACCAATCTTTACAATGGCTGGAGATTCAGTAGGGACGTAAATGTCAGAATTATTCCATTGATTTACTGCTGAATTTAAGAAAATGACTTAATTTGATCATTCTTGATAAATGCTAGGTACTTTTCTTTTTAACTTTACAACTTGCACATGATTTCTTATGCATTTCTTGTGAACCTCATCTAGTTTCCTGAACTGAAATCAATTCATTCCTTCGGTGTTGAGCTGGTGTGTTCTCATGGTTAAGTAAATGCTTTTTATCCAGGCAGTTGTTGAAACTCTTTAATTTGCCACAAGCCATTTTGCCCATTGTTTTACCACTCCTATACTATACAAGAGGTGGCTGTGCACACTCATGACATAGTTTGAGTCACCTATTTACTGTCCACCCTGTGCTTAGGCAAAAAGTAGGGTTTTAGTGAAAATCTAGCCACCACAAAGGACATGAAGCAGAACACCTAGAAAACCTTCGGCCTAAACTGTTCTGGACCTCCTTTGCAGTACACACCTGAGTAGATATCAAGATTCTTGAGGAATGCTTCATCCTGCAATAACTTTGTTATCGCAATGGAGCTATCCTTGTCTGCAGCCTACTAGATGGCAATTTTAAAAAGCAAATATACAAATACTTGAAAGAACAATCAGAATAACACAACAGGAAAATGAAACAATAATGTAAAAAATGATCTAAGTAATCTCCTATGTAGACCCCATTTGTCAAAACCCCATTTCCCTTAACTTTGTTATAGTCAAGTCTGTTAATAGAAAGGTAAACCCCAGCTGGAAACACATATATTAAAATATGTTTTGATAAAGAAAATAAAATGTATGTCACATACATTTGTGCTATTTTGTCTTGTTATTTTTGTACTTTTGGTTATGACTATTGTATTTAATCATAAAATTGTGATATTTCTTGAAGTGCCTGAAGTTGCTAAGAAACCAGCTCCTGAACCATTGAAACCAAAGAAGGAGGTCGCTCCAGAAAAAGGTAGGCAAACTAATTTGCAAGGGGGATGGGACCTGGAGCAATAGAGCAGTGGAAGAAGTGCATGGAGTAAAGCCAGATCTAACATGTAGAGAGTCTTTGAGGAAAGAGAAGCAGAATAAAGGGTGTGTAAAGGTAATAAGGTAGAAGGGCTAAAGTGCATGTACTTCAATGCAAGAAGCATCAGGAACAAAGGTGATGAACTGAGAGCTTGGATACATACATGGAATTATGATGCAGTGGCCATTACAGAGAATTGGCTGGCACCAGGGCAGGAATGGATTCTCAATATTCCTGGATTTCACTGCTTTAAGAGGGATAGAGAGGGGGGGAAGGGGAGAAGAGGTGGCATTGCTGGTCAAAGATACTGTTACAGCTACAGAAAGGGTAGGGTAATGTAGCAGGATCCTGTTTTGAGTCAGTATGGGTAGAAGTCAGGAATGGGAAGGGAGCAGTTACTCTATTGGGAGTATTCTACAGGCCCCCTGGTAGCAGCAGAGATAACAAGGAGCAGATTAGGAGGTAGATTTTGGAAAGGTGCAAAAATAACAGGATTGTTATCATGGGTGACTTTAACTTCCCTATTATTGATTGGCACCTGATTAGTTCCAATCATTTAGATGGGGCAGAGTTTATCAAGTGTATCCAGGACAGATTCCTGTCACAGTACGTTGACAGGCTGACTAGAAAATCTAGTCAGGTGGAAGAAGGCAGCATACATGAGGTTTAGGAAGCAAGGATCAGATAGGTCTACTGAGGAATATAGGGTAGCAAGAAAAGAGCTTAAGAGGGGCTGAGGAGAGCAAGAAGGGGGCATGAGAAGGCCTTGGCAAGTAGGATAAAGGAAAACCCCAAGGCATTCATCAATTATGTGAAGAACAAAAGGATGACAGAAGTGAACATAGGACTGATTAGAGATAAAGGTGGGAAGATGTGCCTGAAGGCTGTGGAAGTAAGCAAGGTCCTCAATTAATACTTCTCTTTGGTATTCACCAATGAGAGGGAACTTGATGATGGTGAGGACAATATGAGTGAGGTTGATGTTCTGGAGCATGTTGATACTAAAGGAGAGAAATTGTTGGAGTTGTTAAAATACATTAGGACGGATTAGTCCCCAGGGCCTGATGGAATATTTCCCAGGCTGCTCCACAAGGCGAAGGAAGAGATTGTTGAGCCTCTGGCTAGGATCTTTATGTCCTCATTGTCCACGGGAATGGTACCAGAGGATTGGAGGGAGGCGAATGTTGTCCTCATGTTCAAAAAAGGTAGTAGGGATAGTCCAGGTAATTATAGACCAGTCAGCCTTATGTCTGTGGTGGGAAAGCTGTTGGAAAAGATTCTTAGAGATAGGATCTATGGGCATTTCTCAGGGACAGTCAGCACAGCTTTGCGAAGGGCAGATCATGTCTAACAAGCCTGATAGAGTTCTTTGAGGAGGTGACCAGGCATATAGATGAGGATAGTGCAGTGGATGTGATCTACATGAATTTTAGTAAGGCATTTGACAAGGTTCCACACGGTAGGCTTATTCAGAAAGTCAGAAGGCATGGGATCCAGGGAAATTTGGCCAGGTGGATTCAGAATTGGCATGCCTGCAGCAAGCAGAGGGTCATGGTGGAGAAAGTACATTTGGATTGGAGGGTTGTGACTAGTGGTGTCCCACAAGGATTGGTTCTGGGACCTCTACTTTTCATGATTTTGATTAACGACCTGGATGTGGGGGTAGAAGGGTGGGTTGGCAAGTTTGCAGATGACACTAAGGTTGGTGGTGTTGTGGATAGTGTAGAGGATTATCGAAGATTGCAGAGAGACATTGATAGGATGCAGAAGTGGCAGATGAAGTTCAACCCAGAGAAGTGTGAGGTGGTACACTTTGGAAGGACAAACACCAAGGCAGAGTAGAAATTAAATGGCAGGATACTTGGTAGAGTAGAGGAGCAGAGGGATCTAGGGGTACATGTCCACAGATCCCTGAAGGTTGCCTCACAGGTAGATAGGGTAGTTAAGAAAGCTTATAGGCTGTTAGCTTTCATAAGTCGAGAGATAGAGTTTAAGAGTCGCTAGGTAATGATGCAACTCTATAAAACTCTGGTTAGGCCACACTTGGAGTACTGTGTGCATTTCTGGTCGCCTCACTATAGGAAGGATGTGGAAGCATTGGAAAGGATACAGAGGAGACTTACCAGGATGCTGCCTGGTTTAGAGAGTATGCATTATGATCAGAGATTAAGGGAGCTAGGGCTTTACTCTCTGGAGAGAAGGAGGATGAGAGGAGACAGGATAGAGGTGTACAAGATATTAAGAGGGATAGAGTGGACAGCCAGCACCTCTTCCCCAGGGCACCACTGTTCAGTACAAGAGGACATCAAGTCAAGTCAACTTTTATTATCATTTCGACCATAACTGCTGGTACAGTGCATAGTAAAAATGAGACAACATTTTTCAGGACCATGGTTTGCATGACACGGTACAAAAACTAAAAAAAACAGAGAAAGCTATACTAGACTACAGACCTGGCTTTAAGGTAAGGGGAGGTAAGTTCAAGGGGGATATTAGAGGAAGGTTTTTCACTAGAGTGGTTGGTGCATGGAATGGACTGCCGGAGTCAGTGGTGGAGGCAGATACACTAGTAAGAGACGACTAGACAGGTATATGGAGGAATTTAAGGTGGGGGGTTATATGGGAGGCAGGGTTTAAGGGTCGGCACAACATTGTGGGCCGAAGGGCCTGTACTGTGCTGTACTATTGTATGTCCTATGTTCTATACCTTTTTTTGATTTAAATGCTAAACATACTTGTGTAAATAAGTACCTGTAAATAATAACTTTGTTATTCTAATTATTAATTTTATTCTATGTTCTTGTCTAGTTTGAAATATTTATGTGTTATTCCTGTTATAAACTCTATACACAATCAAGAGTGCAACCAATCTTTAAGATAGCTGGATTTTCAGTGGGGACAGAAATGTCAGGATAATTCCATTGGCTGGTTATAAAATTTATTGCTAAACTTTAAAAAAAATCACTTCATTTTATCATTCTTGACAAATACTAGATGCTTATCCTACGATAACTGTGTTATCATGATGGATCTGCCCTTGTCTGCAAACTACTGGGTGAAAATCAAAAAGTGGAAGTATGAATAAGTGAAACAAGACACAGAGTAACACAAAAGGAAAAGGAAACAATAATGTAAAAAAGTGATCTAAATAATATCTTCTGTTGAAACCATTTGTCAAAGCTCCCTTTTCCTTCACTTTGGACTGTCAAGTCTACCATTAGAAAGATAAAGATAAAACCCATCTGGAAGCACATACACTAAAATATGTTTCGATAAAAATAATTCAGTTACCTTTGTATATTATTTTAGTACTTATTTTCCATAGAGCTTAGCCTCTTCTAGTGTTCTTGCACAAACCTTTCATATTAGACACAGCATAGGCATTGGAAGGCAGCAAATATCTAGCTGAGGAGATTACAGATTTCCTCAGAGAACAAATACAAACCTGATCTCAGTGGTTAGTCAATTTCTCTTCCACTGTATTTGTAGTAGAAGAAAAATAATCAGTTTCTTCATTACTTTCTTAGATAGATTCATGCTATTTATGCTTGTTGTTTTGGTAAATTTGGTTATGATCATTTAATTTGATCAAAAAATTGTGATATTTCTTGAAGAACCTGAAGTTGCTAAGAAGCCAGTTCCTGAACCATTGAAACCAAAGAAGGAGGTCGCTCCAGAAAAAGGTAGATACTTCTGTGAATTTAAATGTTAAATATATTTGTGTGAAGTAAGTACCTAATCAGTTTGTATTATTCATTCTTTTCTATGTTCTTGTCTAGTTTGATATACTAGTTTGATAACCAATCTTTAAGATAGCTGGAGTTTCAGTGGGAAAATAAATGTCAGGATTATTCCATTTGCTAGTTATAATTTATTAATGTATTTAAGAAAGTGAGTGACTTCAGTTGATCATTCCTGACAAATAGTAGGTGCTTATTCGACAGTGTTTTTTTTATCACAATGGATCGGTCCTTGTCTGCCATCTACTGGATGGAAATAAAAAAGCAGAAGTGTGGATTAGTGAAACAAGAAGCGGAGTAACACAATTGAAAAGGAAGTGATCGTGTAAAAAGTGATCTAAGTAATGTCCTCTGTAGAACCCATTTGTCAAAACCCCATTTTCCTTGGCTTTCGACTGTCAGGTCAGTCAAAAGAAAGATGAATCCCAGCTGGAAGCACATATACTGAAATATGTTTTGACGAAAATAATTTATTTACCTCTGTACATTATATTACTGCTTTTTCCCATATATCTTAGCTTCTTCTAGTGTTCTTGCACAGTCTTTCATATTGGACACAACATAGGCATTGGCAGCAACAGACTTCCAGCTGAGGAGATTACAAATTTCCTCAGAGAACAAATGCAAACTTGTTCTTAGTGGTTGGTCAATTTCACCTCCACTACATTTGCAGTAGATGAGAAATTATATTATCTCATTGCTCTGTCATGTATATTTTTGTTATTTTGGTATTTTTGGCTATGATAATTGTATTTAATCATAAAATTATGATATTTCTTGAAGTGCCTGAAGTTCCTAAGAAGCCAGTTCCTGAACCATTGAAACCAAAGAAGGAGGTCACTCCAGAAAAAGGTAGATACTTTTGTTGATTTAAATGCTAAATATACTTGTTTAAATAAGTACCTGTAAATAATAACTTTGTTATTATTTTAATTATTAATTCTATTCTATGTTCTTGTCTAGTCTGAAATATCTATGTGTTATTCCTATTGTTGTAAACTCTGCACAATGAAGGGTGTAACCAATCTTTATGGTAACTGGAGTTTCAGTGGGAACCTAAATAGATTATTCCATTTGCTAATTATGATTTATGGGCGAACTTAGGAAAATTACTTCGTTGATCATTCTTGATAATATTCGGCAGTAACTTTTATATCAGGATGGATCTGTTCTTGTCTGCCACCTACTGGATGGAAATCAAAAAAGCAGAAGTGTGGATTAGTGAAACAAGAAGCGGAGTAAAACAATGGAAAAGGAAGTGATCGTGTAAAAAGTGATCTAAGTAATGTCCTCTGTAGACTCCATTTGTTAAAGCCCCATTTTCCTTGGCTTTTGACAGTCAAGTCTGTCATTAGGAAGATGAACCCAACTGGAAGCACATATACCAAAATGTTCTGATAAAAATAGTTCAGTTACTTCTGTACATTATATTAGTGTTTATTTTCCATATACCTTAGCCTCTTCTAGTGTTCTTGTACAGACTCTTCATATTAGACACAGTTTAGGCATAAGCTGCAATAGACTTCCAGCTGAGGAGATTACAGATTTCCTCAGAGAACAAATGCAAACCTGTTCTCAGTGGTTTGTCAATTTCTCCTCCACTGCTTTTGTAGAAGAAGAGAAATTATCAGTTATCTTATTACTCTGTCACATATATTTGTGCAATATTTCCTTGATACTTTGGTACCTTTGGTTATAACAGTTGTATTTCATCATAAAATTGTGACATTTCTTGCAGTGCCCGAAGTTCCTAAGAAACCAGCTCCTGAACCATTGAAACCAAAGAAGGAGGTCACTCCAGAAAAAGGTAAATACTTTTGTTGATATAAATGCTAAACTTATTTGTGTGAAATAAATACAGCACAACTTTTTCATTATTAATTCTATTCTACATCTTTGTCTATCTTGATATATTTATGTGTTTTTCTTGTTGTCGTAAATTCTATGCATAATGAAGGGTATAACCAACTTTTCTGATGGCTGGAGACTCGGTAGGAGTCAGGATTATTCCATTGGATGATTATAAGATTTCCAGTATGCTGGCAGTGTGCTTGTTCGCATGACTCCAACGGGGTCAACCAAAGGTGTTATTGTCTTTTTTAAGCTTATTATTTTTACAATCACAAGACCCTGATGGACATTAAGAATTTTAAGTACCATCAACAAGTTGCTCATTGATGAGAAAACTGAAGGAGCTGGACTTGTTGGTCGTGCTGCTGCTTACATCAGAGAGCCTTCAGGGGAGCAGAGAGTGAGCAGTTTAACAAAGAGTGATCATATTAGTCATTTTTCTTGTGATCGCAAGACCCTGTTGGACATTGTTAATGTGGGATGCTGCTCGTCCAATTCACTGATTTATTGGAAGACTGCGGTGAATTAGCATGACCTTGGTTGTAGCCAGGACTAGGCCTCAAACCACGGTGAAGCCTGTTTATGGATACCCAGGAGAGTTGGACATATCAGAGTCGATGTGCCAGTGGCGGTGTGGTGCGGCATCCATGCTGGAGTCAGTGCTACCCCCAGTGTTCGCCCAGTAGAATGCAACCATATAGTGTCCGACTGCAGACATCTGCAACATTCATGGACTCAAGGGCTTGGACTATATTCTTTATTTTACTGCTATCTTATATGTGCCTTGTGCTGTATTTGGTTGTTGGTAGTGTGCTTGCACCTTGGCCCCAGAGTAACACTTTCATTTGGCAATGTTCATGGGTATTCATTGTTGAATGACAATTAAATTTGAGCTTGAACTTGATTTGTTGGCAAAAGAGAACTTCTGAAAATTGTTCCACTTAGTCATTGTTAACTATTAACAGGTGCTCATGTTTATAACTCTCCCACTTGTACATAGTTTCCTTTGCATTACTTATGACCCTCAGCCAATTAAATGAACTGGAATTAATGAACTCCATTGGTGTTGAGTCGGTGTATCCCTATGGTTAAGTGAATGCCTTTTATCCCTGCAGTTGTCAAAATTCCTTAATTTTGCAACAATAATTTAGCCCCTTCTTCACTACCCCTATTCTTTATCATAACAAGGCAAGTGGTGTCTATGGGTGAGGAGGATTGTTCATTCAAGACATCATTTGAAACAGCTCTTTACTCTATATCCTGTGCGTAGGTATAAAGTAAGGATTAAGTTTGAGTCTTCCTGCCACAAAGGGCATGCAACAGAACATGAAGCAAAACCTATACTGCCTAAACTGCTCTAGATAGGCTTGCAGTACTCATTTGAGTAGGTATCAAGACTCATTGTTGAATGCCTCATCCTCCAACAACATTATCATCGTGTCAGAGTTATTCTTGTTATGAAGAAAGGGAAGCAGAGCCATCATGTCCTGGACCTTGCCATATCCTCTTCAAAACAAACTGTTCTGCAGGACAGTGCAGACTGACACTTTTTATGTTGAGATGATGCAGTCTGCCATTAATCTTTCCAAGGAAAGAGCTACTTCAGTTTGTTCTCCAAGGAAATCTGGAGTCAATTCAGCTAAATGCCAGCTGCCTTCTGACACCTTGTATTACTTTTGGAGATGCATGTGAAATTCACTCACAATGCCCCTTCATCACTATGCCATCTTACTCTTCCATTTCTGGCTGGAAATATTGCAGTTCTGGGGTGCTGAAATGAATATAGAAGCAAGAGCAGGTATGAAGAAATTGCTGGATGGAGAATGGAGAAGTGGCTGTATCTGCTGTGATTCCTTTTCCCTTGTCTTTTCCATGGAGGTTAAAATTTGTAAGCGTGCTTTCTCTCCTGCATTTAATTCTGACATCTGTGCTTATAGTTCTAATTCTTGCAAGAAAGAAGAATGTGGTGAAGTAAAAATATGTTTCAGCATTGCAGCTGTCATAATTATTAGATGGCAATATATTCAAAGTTGTGAGTTGCGTGTTTGAGGACTACAGCTGTGATATGAGTGAAATTCTGAAACAACTGAATCGAAGTGTTAAACTGAGGTGAATAGATATTATCCTTAAGCACATAAATAAAATGAGCAGTGAAAGTAACTTATGTAATACAACAGAACTCACATACAAAACCTCTTTACAGATCATTATTATTTTTCCCATGTTGCTTTCATTTACTCGAAGCAAGTTTTCCTATTAGACTCTGTCTTTCCTTATACCTGCTACCTCCTGAGAAAATGTCCTAAATACCAGCTATCTCTGTCAGCACTTTCCTTTCCACTTCTTACTTGTCTTAAGTTGCTCTTGTCACACACGTTACTGGGCTCTTCCAAAACCTGAAGCCAATAAGTGAAAATGAAAATGAATTGAAAGCAAAAAAAAAAGCTGCAAGTGCTTGAAAAGTGAAATTAATTCAGAAAATGCTACAAATTTTATGCAAATCCAGCAGCATTTATGGGGTGAGAAATAGTGTTATTGCTTCAGGTTGATGAACTTGCATCAGAAGTCATAAAAGTTCAGTTTATTGGTCTTGATGAAAAGTTATTGAACTGCACGATCAACTCTTTCTCTCTTCAGAGATGCTGCCTGACATGCTGAGTATTCCTATCTTTTTCCAGTTTCAGACCAATGTAACCTGTTGCATATCAAGTGCTGAATGAGCACATATAACTAATGTAAACTATTCTGCAAGCCTGTTCTCCTCCAGTGTACTTGTAGTAGAAGAGAAATTATTAATGATCTCTGTCACATATATTTGTGCTATTTTAGCTTGTTACTTTGGTACTTTTGATTATGACAGTTGTATTTAATCATAAAATTGTGACATTTCTCAAAGTGCCTGAAGTTCCTAAGAAGCCAGCTCCAGAACTATTGAAACCAAAGAAGGAGATCGCTCCAGAAAAAGGTAGCTATGTTTTTGTGGATTTAACTGAAAAAAAAATTTGTGTGAAATAAGTGCCTGTATACTTTTTAATTCTTTATTCTATTCTGTTGTTGTAAACACTATGCATAATGAAGGATGTAACCAATTTTTATGACTGGAGATTCAACAGGGAAGTAACTGTCATTGTTACTTGAATACCCACCCCACCCACCTACCAATCCCCTCACCTGGTCTCACATATCACATGCCAGCTTGTACTCATTCCCCGTGACCCACCTTCTTATTCTGGCTTCGGCTCACTTCTGTTTTTGCCCTGATTAAGAGTCTTGACCCGAAATGTCGACTGTTTTTGCTGCCTGATTTGCTGAGTTCCTCCAGCATTTTGTGTTTGTGCTCAAGATTTTCAGCATCTACAGAATCTGTTGCATCTGTGAAATAACTGCAAATCTCAGCAGTTCTAGCAGCATTCGTAGAAATAACAAAAACATTTTGATGGGTCAGGCTGATGAACCATCAGAATTGGTGCAATTTCATTTCATTGATCTTGATGAAAGTTCATCTTTTTCTCTATTCACAGATGTTGCCTGACTTGCTAAGTATTACCATGTTTTCTTCTGTTTTAAGAGCTGTATAAACTATTTGCAAAGTAATAATCCATGTTCTGCTTACCAGTGGTTAACCAAGTTTTCATCCACTATGTTAATGTTGGAAGCCTAATTTCTCTGTCACATGTGCTTGTGCTGTTTTAACTTGTTATATTTTACATTTGGTTACAGTGTTGTATTTAATCTTAAAATTTTATTTCTTAAAGTACCAGAAGTTCCTAAGAAGCCAGCTCCCGAACTATTGAAACCAAAGAAAGAGGTTATTCCAGAAAAAGGTATGTAGTTTTTTCTAATTTTAAGTGCTTGTGTTAATATTTTATGACTATTGGTTATTTTTGTTATAAAATCAGTTGTACAGTCGAGGACCTAACACATCTTCAGATAGGTTGTAGATTCTGTAGTGAAATAAAGGTTAAGAGCCAACTATTAGTTTTGCTAACAATGATAAACAAATGAAATTCTCTCAGTTTGGTCATTGTTGTCAATGACCAAGTCTTAAATAATTTCAGGACATGATCTGTTAGTAACTATCAGTATAAAACACAAATAAGATAAAAGTAAATTTATTACTAAAGTACTTAACTGTATATGTCACTATATACTACTCTGAGGTTCATTTTCTTGTGTGCATTCACAGTAAATAGAAAGAAACACAATAGAATCAATGAAAAAGCACACAAAAAAACTAAACTGGAAATACAAAAAGTAAAAAAAAACAGACAAAATAATAATAATCAATAAACAATAAATAATGAGTACGTGAGATGAAGAGTCCTTGAAGGTGAGTCTAGAGGTTGCGGGAACAGTTCAGTGTTTGGATGAGTGCATTTGATGGTTGAGGGGTAATAACAGTTCCTGAACCTCGTGGTGTGGGTTCTGAGGTTCCTGTACCTCCTTCCTGATGACAGCACCAAGAAGAGAGCATAGCTTGGTTGGTGGGGTCCCTGATGGTGGATGCTGCTTTCTTGTAGATGTGCTCAATGGGACTTTAGTGGTGATGGACTGGGCTTGTATCCACTACTTTTTGTAGGATTTTCTATTCAAGGGCATTGGTGTCTCCATACCCAGCCATGAAGTATCCAGTGAATATACTTTCCACCATGCATCCTCAGTAGTTTGCCATAGTTTTAGATGACATGCCAAATCTTCTAAGAAAGTAGGGGTGCTTCAGTGACTTCTGTGTAAAGGCACTTACATGCTGGACTGAGGACAGATCCTCTGAAATGATAATGCCGAGGAACTTGAAGCTGCTGACCCTCTCCACCTCGATCCTGCTGAAAAGGAGTGGGTAGTACTATTTTGAAGACTGTTAGTTCAACCAAGTGGTTTCTAGAGTTTACTCTCATTCAGAGCTTGTGTGAGGAGATTTTTATTAATAGAAATAGTAATCATGACCTCCAACTAAAACTTTTTAAGTTATTTTAACCTTGTGAAATATTTTCCTCCTTCATAAAATATGTATAATGGATTAACAGAAAATAACAATAGACAAAAGTACAAATTTATCACTTCATAAAAAACAAATTTATAGGATAATAATTAATTCATGAAGCTAGAAGAATTGTGGAGACTCACTTGCAAAGCTGTGCTGGATCTCTGGTTGTGATTCATTTGTGCGATGTGAAGTTGATACCAAATAAATAAATAACTACTATGTTATTAATGTTTAGTGCAAAAAATGTAAATTTAAGTTTCATGAATTACAAGATGAACCTGCAACAGTCCTGCTAAACAGAATGACTACATTTTCATTTGATGAGATATCTTAATTCTCAAAATAAATGCCTTTTTTTCTTTTTGTCAATCATCCAATAAAATAGAACCTCTTAAGGGATGAAGTAGAAGCTAACACGTGACTTTTGAATATATTAGAATTGGTATAATTTCCAAAATATTCTCACACACTAGATTACTTTGCACCAGGTTAACTTGGAGGCAATGTAGTTTTAGTAAAAAAAATCGTGATGTGCTTATTCTTTGCTATTAAGCTTAGTTTCTTAATTGAGTTAATAAAAGTCAGTCTCTATGACGTATTAAGTATGTTATGAAGTGTCCAGATTGAATTTTTATTTTGCTAAATATTGCATATATTTTAGTAGTTTAAATTTTAAAATAAAATATTTCTTTTGACATTGCTGATATTCCCAACAAAACAGTTGCTGAAGAAGTTAAGCCAGTTTCTATTCCAAGAAAAGATGAGAAACCTGCACCAGAAAAAGGTAAAACTACACACCAACAAAGTGGGGGCAAAGTGAATGACAGGAAACACACAAAACTTATGTTGGGTTATTCAACACCAATTGTACACCATTTGTTACATTCATAATTTGATTCCAACACTGCTATATGTTCACTTAACAATGACCTTAAAAGTTTCAAAATTATTATCAATAAATATATTGTTAATTCTGAATTAGATTAATATCTTAGAGATAATAAATGGTAGTTCTGCACCAAGATACAATTATTATAATGAATGGGTTAACATTGTTCCAATTTTGTTTGATTTTCTAACCATTTTATTGAGTCTATTTTAAATTTGCTGTAAGGTTCCTGAAGTGAAAGGAAGTTCTAATTATTTAACCCTTCAGGTTTGCTTTTTAAGGTTTCCAAATTTTGGTAAATTAAAAAAGCAAGCTCATAGTTTTTTTTTCAAATTTTAAAAACACCACTGAATATAAATGTTTGTCATGCTCCCTCATAACTCAAAGTCAACTTTTCAGGTCGTACTAAGCATTTTCTTTTTTCTCCTCTGTTTGTTTATTCTGTTGTCTGTTCTTTGTGTGACTGCTTCTATTTTTCTTACTGAATTCTCAATGTGAAAATTCATTTAAAATAAAATTTGAAGAACCTGAAGTTGTCAAGAAGGCCGAACCTGGACTTATCACTGTTTCAAAAGCAGTTGTGTCCATTCAAGAAGAGGATAGAAAAGGTACAGATTACTAGCACACAAATGTGCTAATATAAACACTCTTCTTTCTCTTTGAACTCTACCAGTGCTTGGCTGGTTTGTAAGAATACTTTTGTTTATATGTCAGTAATGTTGTGCAAATATTATTTCCTTTGTTGTCTTAATACTTGTTATTACACTTGTCTCAAACAATATAATGGCTGCTTTCACCATTTTTTCAGAGTCTATTTTTGATGACATTACTTTGATATTGGAGTAAATTTATAACTTCTAGTTAATTTGAGCACAAGAAATACATTTGAATATAAGAAGCCCTAACTAACAAATATTTATAAAGAATTGAGTTAATCCATAATCATGTTGCTATTAATCACTAATAATTTTAATAATGAAATATACAAAAGTAAGATCTTACAGTTATGCAAACCTCAAATGAAAGCCAGACATTGCTGAAAATATTTACCAGGTAAGACAGCATCTGCATGATGCCTGACTTCCTGACTATACTCTTGCTTTTATTTCCAGCTGCCAGCATATAGAGTACTTCGCTTTTCAATCTAGTTTATACTGACTTGGTATATATCTCTCCAAAAGACAGCTTAGTGTTTAAATATTTGAAAAATGCATCCCTGCATTTGCCCAACAACCCCATTATATTAACTATCATAATAATGCAACAGTAACAGAATAGCAGGTCATTTTTTTAATCTATAGGCATTTGTGTAGGGTGGGTGAAGTTGGATTCTCCAAAGGAGAATTTTCTTCTTTTTCTTTTGAGATTTATTTTATAATCTCCAATCAATAGGCTGAAAACGTTTCCTGCTCTAGCCTGAAATGAAAATCCAGTTAGGGTTCAATTAATGCAATCAAGTGACTAGCTGTATAAATTTCCATCAAATTTGAATATTTGCCTTAACTAGCAAAATAAACAGTTGCAAATTGCTGAACATTTTTTCACCTATAACATCTGGAAATTGGCCTGCAACTTCCAGTGAGGGTAGTACATCTAAGATGTCTAGGAAAAGCATTAGCATGGATGTAAAACTGTATGTGATATGGTGTTTGAAAGCTGGTGAGCATCAGGTTGATGTTGGCTCCTTTTTGAAATTGGCTACATCAACGATCAAAACAATTATAAAAAATGCAGATAAGGTTCCTATAAAAGTGGTTTACCTTCCACTCAACACCACTTTATTACTCCAACCAATCAATCAAGGCATAATAACCAATGTTAAAGCCAGCTACCTTCACTGCACATTCAAGCAACTTGTAGAGGATCCATCTGGCAACTTTGGAAAAAGTACAACATAATAAAAATTTCAAAGCAGCCTGGGATGAAGTAACTTAAAACTTCATGAACAGAGTGTGAAGAAGCTATGGCCAGAAGGATGCAACAAAGTCTTAGATTTCAAGCGGATCCAGTCATCCAAAACGTCATTGAACTGGCCAGTGAAGCGGGATTAGAGGATGTTAATGATGACAGTGTTGAAGAGTTACTGAATTTTCATGGTGAGAGCCTTAATAACAAAAGGACTTGAGAATTGGCAGAGCAACTCATCCTGGGTGAAACTGAGGACATGGGCAGAGAAGAAGAAACACCAGCAAGAAACCTCACCTCTAAATTCCTCAGCACTAGTATCACCACGATCACACAAGTCATGGACCAGTTCATCAATAATGACCTTGATTGGGAGTGAAGCAAGAAGAGGTGTTCTTGACATGATTTCCTGTTACTGAGAACTGCTTCATGAGAGGAAGCTTAAGTAAAGGCAGTCAAATCTTGACTCCTACTTCAGGAAGAAGCCAAAGTTAGAGGAGGACCCACTGCTTGGTCCCTCCTCTAAGATGTAACCACCACCCGCTTCCTCCACTGCTGCTGCAAATATGTTGCTGCTTCTCTCATGTAAAGGTTAGGCCTTTTGCCTGTTTGTTATTCCATGCATTACTGTGTATACATAAAATAATATATCATACATTCAAAGGTCCAACTTAATGTCAGAGAAATGTATAACATATACATCCTGAAGTGCTTTTTCTTTGCAAACATCCATGAAAACAGAGAAGTGCCCCAAAGAATGAACGGCAGATAAACATAAAAACCCCAAAGTACCCCCCCATGACTCCCCTCCCTCCTGCGAGTAAGCAGCACCGAGCAACAATCCATCCTTCCCCCACCGGCAAAAAAAAGCAAGCATCAGTACCACCACCAAGCACACAGCGTGAGCAAATCATTAGCAAAGACACAGACGTGCAATTACCCTAAAAACTTTGCATTTCATCCGGCATATGACATACCACAGATTCTCTCTCCCTAATAAGGGAGTAGAAGGTGTCTCCATTTTTCACCAGTGAGCGGGAAGACAAACAACTTACTGGTTTACGATGTTAAAAGTCTGGTACATTGCTTTTTCAAAGCTCTGTGTCCGAAGATCGCAAAGATCTCGGGTCTTTGGGCCCACAGCAGATATCCTGACTCCCCTGACGACATGTGGCTCTCCTGCCATGACACTGATCATCGATCCGCCCGCCTCCAGAGCCCCAGGTTCTTAGACTTCGGAATTCGAGCTGGACTCTCAGACTGAACCCTCCGCGTGCTGAACAACAGCCAGTTATAGAACCCCGAGAGTGGGTCCCATTCCTGCAAAGAACTGAAGTCAGCATGTAACTATTTCGGGTTTGATTTTTTAAATCAGGCATACAAGTCTATCTACATAATATTATAATGACCCCACATAGTGCTGATTTACATTGCATTCCATTTCCGAAGAACACATCCTCAATGTTAAGCAGGGTCTGAGTGTAATGTCATACAAATTTGGTTAATGTCACTTAGCAGCAAGAGTTGTACCTGCCAGTAAAAAGCCAGGAACAGGTTTCTAAAGGACATAAAAATAACATAAATATAAAAGAAGAAGCAAAGAAAAACAAAATTGGCAGATACTGGCAATAACAGGAAAAGATACAAAAACAATATAAGATGATAATGATAGTAGGAGCTACAAAAGATTGTATGTAATGAAGCATAAGCATGAGTGTGCTCCGCTATTTCATTATCGCTGATCCATTTTTCCTCTTGTCCCAATCTCTTGCCTCCCCCTCCCTGTATCCCTTCATGTCCTGATTTTACTTAATGTGAGATTTAACAACAGTTGAAAAGCAGCTTTTATATATACAGACAGCTTTTTTATATATTGTGCTTTTTGTTTGTTTTGTATATTTGTCATTTTGTGATATTTTCTGATTGTGGGGTTGAGAATGAAATGGGGTAGAAATTTTTCCAGGTGTGACATGTATTTCAATTGTGAAATTCAGTTCCATTGACTTCAGTGGAATCAAGTTTTGAGAAACAATTAAATGAGCAATCTATTGTAGCACAAGCAGTGGAGATTGAAATTTTGCCTCGTGTTCTGTAACATAATTCAAGATATTCAATATCTGCAAATTTTTCAATTGGACATCAAATTACAAATATTTTATTCTATCAACATAGCCTGGTATGAATTAGATTAACTATTAACCTGGAGAAATTTTTACTTCATATTTCTGACAGAATTTGGATTGAGAAATAATTCAAATAAGGAGAACAACTTACTTCTTGTGGAGAGTAATCTTTTAATGATCTACCCAGCATCTTCACACTTTTGGTCAATATTCTTTTATTTCTTTTAGTGGTACCAGTGCTATGCTGGGTTATAGGTTTGATGTTATCTGTAATACTTGCAATTATGTGCGTTATGTCTTACCCTGTCGATTACTGTTTTAGTGTTATGTGTTGAAAAACATCTTTGTGCATTGTAATATATGTGCAAAATTTGAATTATAGGCTTGAGCATTAACAGACATTAGTAAAATAAGACTTAGCTACATTTGATAATAGATGGTGACCGATAAACAATAGTTTTAAGCAAACAGAAGGTTGTAAAATCAGCTTTTGAAAGTAATTAGAAGAGGTGGAGTTTGAGAGTTTATGGGGTCATTTCCCAAGCATAGGCTATAAACAACTGAAGGAATCATGCAAATAAAAAAGTATTCTTTTGCAAACAAGTGCATTTTTTATTTCAATGGAATCATATTGAAGAATTGATAGGTATTGTTAAACTACATAAAAACTTTGATAGACTCTCCTTTGGAATACAGGGCATAATTCCACTACAAAAGGAGGTATCAACTTTTCAAAAGAGAATTAGGAGGAACAAAATAGAACTAAGGGTTTTATTGGGAAGGACATTTGAAAAGAAAAGAAAATGAGTAAGCTATAGATAGCTATTTAAGTATTTAAGGGAGAAAGAAATTAATAGATATACTGATGGAATTAGATAAGTTAAGGAAGGAAGAGGCTTTTTGTGTATAAGCATCAGAAAAAAGCTGTTGAGCCAAAGGCCTGATTTGTAAATCCTGTAAAATTCCTTAAGATTATATGTATTTTACTAATATATTTTGCTGTTAAAATATGTTTAAATGAAGCTTACAACAATTCTAATAATGTCTTTAAAGTGTCTGAAGTTGCCAGAAAACCAATGCCTGAAAAAGTTGCTCCAATCACCTTTGCAGAAACCAAAGTTATTACAGTAAAAGGTACTAAACCAACAATTTCTTCAACTGCATAATCTTACCATGTGTATTACTGATGATAATCTCAATGTGCCATAGATGTCATCCAGTAACCAGAGTCTTCTGTTTCTAGTGCTGTAACCTTTTTCATCATGATCTTCTATGTTTCTTGATTTTTTAATGTCTTCTTGTTTTGTGGCAGTTTTGTAATTTTTATGTCCATTTTTGTAAAAGTGTCACTTCATTCTATGTGGTAAGGTTTGTTTGTTTCATACTTTTGTCTATATTTTTAAACTTTGAACTAAAATTATGAAACTTTTTTCTTCAAACTCTCTGAAGCTTTCAAGAAGACTATACCTGAAGAGACTATGGAAACTGAAAAAATGATTTATGATGAGGAGATTATTGAGTTTGATGAGGAGATTCCATATGAAAGAACTGATCAGGTTGATGGCACCATTTTAGCCAAGGAGGTTGTTGATACTGATGAGAACGTTTTAGCTGAAGAAACTGTCACAGTTGATGAATCCATTTTATATGAGGAAAGTGCAGAAACCTATGAGTTGATTTTACCTAAGGAAACTGTTCAGATGGAAAAGATTTTAGCTGAAGAAATATTTGAAACGGATGAGAAGCTTTTACAGGAAGCTGTTGAAGCCGACGAGATAATTTTATATGATGAAGGTGTTGAGCCCACTCTGAATATTTTACGGGAAGAAGTTGTTAAAATTGACAAGAAAATTTTACCCAGCAAAATTACTGATACTGATAAGAAGATTGCACAAGAAAACATCGTTGAAGTTACACCTCCAATAAAGATGCAAGTTACTACACAGAAAGGTATAAAATTAATTTATTGGAAGATTCTGTTTAAAAGTAGCTGCTGAATCTCACAATCAGTGAAAATGATTATGAAGGTTCTTTACAAGCCCCTTCCTTACTTGTTATAACGTTTTATATCCAGTGTTAACAACTTCATTTCAAATGTTTTCTAGTTACACTGGATCTCTTCTTTCTTGTCTTGCTTTGCATCATGTTATTGAGATTTGTTTTGATGCTTTTGATTTTTGAGAACAAAAATTTTTGGACTACTTCATAAATCCCATCTTATCTAAATGGAAATTCCTTCATTATCGCTGGTTACTAGGTGAAGAGTCTCTCTCATTAAAGATATACTACCAGCTAAATCTTGATATAAATCTTGACTATGATAGGCCTTGTTGGAGATTAATCACAAAGACTACATAAGAAGTAAGACTGTACAGAAAGATTTTTATTTCTTGCCCAACTGAGATCAGATTCAACATTACTGTAATAATTCTGGATGACTTCTAATGGGCCCAATGTTTATTGTTACATCTTTACCATTATTTTGATTATTGTTCCTATATGTATCTATATGTGCAAATTTAAATGATAAAAATAATTAACCCTCAAATATTGCTTATTAAATTCATCCAATAAAATAAAGAAATGGCTATTCAAATTGCCTTCATTAATAATGTTCCAAAAGACCATAGTTACTTCTGGAACATTGTTAATAACTGAGCATTAAACATGCTCATTTGTTTTAGTGAATATTGCCAGAGATTTAAAACATATACATAAAAACTAAACATATGAATAAAAATATTTTTTGAAGTGACTACAGTTGCTGAGAAGATTGAACCTAAAGATGATCTAGTCACTGTTCCAGTGAAACAAGATTTGGAATCGATGGAAGGTACACAAATGAGTGTCACTCATCATCTTGTGTCACTGGTGCAAATTCCATACTACATTTTACATTTCATCACACTTAATCATTTACTGTTGTTTAATTCTTGTTTCTCCATTCCATTGCTTAATTAATGATACTTGCCTTTAATTTTCTTTTTTTATTAACTCATTTATTGTCTTAATTTTACCACCAGGAAACATTTTTACAGTCTTAATTGGTAATAAAATGTTATAATAAATGTAAATGTTGTATAGTAACTCTGAAACTGAAATTGAATCTCATTGCGCTTGATTACTTCTTTGAAAATTTAAGGATAGAGACATTTAAAAAGCAATATGAATATAATGTGATATAATTTTGCAGTTTTAATTTTTATATTTTTGTTGTCTGTTCTCAATGAAAGCTATTCTTTTCTCCAAGATAGAAAGTAAATAATTTTTCCAATTGACTGAGAATATTTTTTTAAAATCTTTTTAATTAACCTGTTATATAAAGTTGAAGGATAGTGCACATCAAAATATTACCAACAAAATTTTAGGGACTGAGCCAATGAGATAACATGTAAAAATGTTTCAAGCATTATTAATAATATTAAGGATACAGTAATCTCCATATAGTCTTGTATTTTAAGATTCAACTTTTATGGTAATACAATGTTTGATGCTATTTCCAAAGAGCCAGAAACTGAAGTGCCTATTACTACACTCCCCATCACTACACCGGGGCCAGTCAAGCAACCTGCTAAAGGTACAATTTCTTGAATCCTATTGTATTTAAATTTAAAATATTCAATTTAAAAACATATTATGTACATTCTCTGTTTATATTTGTGTGTTAAATTTAAAGTTATATAGATTTCCACTGGATCCTAAATGTTGTGTTCTAGTTGTATCAAATTGTCTCTTCAGTCTACTTTAATAGTTAAAAATTATGTAACTTGTCTTGTGATTCTTTCTGTTAATGTGTTTTTATTTTTAAATTTTGTTGATTCTGGAAAAGTTTCACTGTCTGTTTATATTTGGAGAACACCAGTGTGGTTTTTAGACTATAACTTTTATTTTGATGTTAGACTGTTCTTTTTGGGGATTGCAGAAGTCTTTGCTGATTTATCACTAAATTGAATATGAAACCCTTTATAGCTGCAGAACAATCCAAGCCATCTTTGAAACTAAAACCTTCAGTCCAAATTCCAAAAGAAATAGAAGATATAGAAATTTCAATATTGAAGAAACGTAGTAAGATTCTTGAGAAAACGAAATATGAAGAAGTGAGACCCCATAAAGAAGATGACAAAGAAGTAGGGTTAAACCTCAGGAAATCTACTGAAAGCCTTAAAGAAATTGAAGCTGATGAATTGCCAAAGAAACCAGGTATAATGTTAGAAGAGATAGAAACAAAAAAAGATATAGTTTTACAGATTGTTGATGAGATTCCTAAAATAGACCAGGATAAAGAGAAAATCTCCCTTGAAAAGGATGAAACATACAAAATATTACCAAAAATAGTTAGTAGGGTACCACCAAAAGAAGTGGATAAAGAGCCAGTTGCACTAAAGAAACCTGATTACATCCCTAAACAAAAGGAAGAGACAGATAAAGTGCAATTCAAAAAGCTTGAGACAATTCCTAAAAAAGAAGCATTAAAGGAAAAACACAGTGTATCAAAGAAAGTTCATGAAATACACATTGATGAAAAAGTTATGGAGAAACAAGTAACATTGGAAAAGATTGATGATGTTCCTAAAGTTGATAAAAGTAAAGAGATACCTATTGTAACTGAATCAGAAGCAGTTCCTTTGAAGATAACTGATAGGGAAAAAAAGTCAATAAGACAAGCTAAAATACCTGGTGCTGAGAAGGAGAACATTTCCCCATTGACAAGGCCTGGAAAATTACTTGCAGAACAGGAAGAAGAGGAAAAGCATGTTGTACTGAGAAAACGTGGTACACTTTCTCCGCCTGTTGGAGAGAAAACAGAACATCCTTACCTCACAAAAGTTGATTTACCCAAAAGTATTCCTAAACCAGGAAGTGAACCACCTTCCAAAGAAGGAATATCTAAAGATGTAGAAGTTTTTCCAATTGAGGGTGTACCCAGAGAGTTCGGTTTCGAAACAACTCCATCAACAAGAGTACCTAAATTCATCACAGAAGAGATTGATATTCCTAAGATATTACCTGATAAAAAAATAATTTCCCCTAAAGAAAAATGTGATGAAATTCCTCTAGAAGTTAGTAAGGGGAAAGTTCCTGTTACAAAAGAGGAACAAAAAATGGCCTTTCTGAAAGATATTCCCTTGAAAGGAAAAACATCAGGTGAAAAGGAACCACAAAAGATTGAAAAATTGTCTGAAAAGGTTACAGCAGTTTCTAAAGAAGAAAAAACAATTGCAGGTGCTAAAATTGACAAAAGAAAAACCACAGTTTTACAGGAACAAGAGAAACAACAGGATCATGTGGGTTTGAAGAAAATAACGTCAAAAGATGTTGTAGAAGAAAAGCTACAGAAAATACCTATGAAAAAAATATTGACGCCAAAGGATTCATCTGATGTTCCATTTCTTAAAACTGGAAAGGGAAAAAGCCCAGTGTCAGAAGCAGACAAAAATCATGTAGAGTTGAAAAAGGTCTCTTCGAAAGGTATTGCTATGGAAGAAAAGCCACAGAAAATATCAGTAAAGAAAGTATTGACTCCCAGAGAGTTGGCTGATACAGCAACTTATAAAACTAGGAAGGGAGAAATTCCAGTTTTGGAAGATCAAAAGGAAAATATAGAATTGAAGAAGGTTCCCTCAAAGGAAGTTGTAGCAGAAGAAAAGTCACAGAAAATACCTGTAAAAAAAGTACTCACTCCTAGGGATGTTGCACACCTTAAAGCTGGCAAAGAGAGTTTAGCAGAAAAAGAGCAGGAAATAGTGCACATGAAGAAAGTTCCTTCTGAAGTAGTATCATCATCAGAAGACTATGAAGTAGAATCAGAAGAAATGTCAATAGAAGAATTACAGGAATGGGAGCTAACTGAAGAGGAGGAAGGTGGCTCATCAGTTGATTGGGAGTATGAAGATGATGAAGAAGTACAAGAAGGTGCAATTGAGACTCCTTCAAAGCCTTTCCAACGACGAGGTGAGGGGACTGCTGCAAATCTACCAAACTTATTGTTCATATCTTGTGCTTTAGAAAATAGATCAATGTTCCTTAATGTTGTATGTGTTCATCTTTGTTAAGTGTGTTTATTTCTCCTCGCAATGCAATTTGTTTTTGTGTGCATGAAGTATTGTCATCAATTGTGTGAAGTCTAAAATTTGTGTTTGTTGCTTGTATTTTGTCTGTGTAGTCCAATGATTCCCAAGGGAAAAAATGTCTTAAATTGCTTTAATGTCGCTATTAACAGAACTATGAATGAATTTAATCATTTTTCATTATATTCATTATTCATTATATTCAATATGATTTCTATTAAACATTCAAATTGTATGGTTATATATTTTACTCATTCTAAACTAATACGTCTTTTACAATGTTAATTCCCCTTTGGTTGCATGAATGAACTTTTGCTTAGCATATCAAAGCAACTAAAGTACCATTTTTCATTATTTTTGTGTATTTCATACTTTCATACATAATATATAATGGATATTATGTATGATATTTCAATATACTTTTACATTTGAATTACACTTTCTAGCCTTATCATTTTACCCCCACCAGTTATTATGGAAGGCTTATAACATTTTTGATTTGCAGTGTAGTAATGATGCACCGATAATTAAGTTACTGTCTCACTGCAGATGCTAAGCTACCAGCTGAAGAAGCCGGCAAGGGTAGAGGCTTTTTAAGAGGTGAGAAGGGTTAGCATGCACATAATGGCAGTAAGAATCCATGTTTGTTTGCAAATATTTATGTGTTCCTCAAGCACCAAGGAGCATTAGGTGTACACATATGCAATACAATTTCAGTGTACAGCATCTGTTTAAATGAATAAATGATAATGCTTTCTAAAGCATCCAACTTAAAAACCACGCACATCAGAGCAAACAAAGTAAAACGTTCTACTACATTTCAGTTATTTTAAAATTTAATGTCAAATCAATTTGTGTGACCTTCCAGTTACTAAATGGCTGCATGGACTGAGGAGTTTAATTTTGCATGTACTACTCTCCTGTTGGATGCCTGCAGCTCCATAAAGCTATATGATGAGTTCAACTAATCCAGTTGACACAAATATTCTATTTGTGCACTGCTGCTGTATTTTTTCTGCAATTAATTTTGCTGTGGAAGAATTGCTCTAAATTAAGTAGAAGAACTTTCTATTATGTTCTATGTATATAAATAGATCATGATCACAGTATTAGATTTGATACTTTAATGCATCTGTCATCCTCTGTTTGTGTGCAAAATGCATTGTTTTGGATTGTGTGGATTTGTTGTTACTGAAAATTACTCAGTGATATCTGAAGACTATTATTGTAGATCTATTCAAACAGAAATTTAAAATAGCTGAATGGGGTGTTATTTTTGCTGTGCAATCATTATTGCATGATGGAATGCATAGTCTTTGAATGGTGGGTTTCATGTACCAGTTAACCTCTGAGAAGGACAAAGACCAAATTTTCAGAGTTTTGGTTTCATTAGTCATTATTGAATTTTAACAACTGAAACTGACCTTTAAATGTTTGGTTCCCATAAAATGTTCTCCAGAAGCATGAAATTAAACTAATAAAATCCAATCTATTTTGTTCAAATTTGAATTTTAGCGAGAAAGACACCATCACCTGGAGAAGGAGACAAGAAGCCTCTTAAACCAGGTGGAGGGAGGCCACCTTCAGAGGAACCACCATTTGCAGGGTTCCAGCTTAAAGCAGTCCAGCTGAAATTTGTCAAAGAGTTACAAGATGTTGTGTTGGAAGAAGCAGAGTCAGTAGGTTCATCTGCTATATTTGAATGCCTGATTTCCCCATCTACGGCTCAAACATCTTGGATGAAGGACGGGAGCACTATAAGAGAAGGTCCAAAATATAAATTCACCTCCGATGGCAAGGATAGAAAGTTGAATATCATTGATGTGCAGCTTTCAGATATGGGTGAATATACCTGTGTTGGCCGCCTTGGCAAGCAAGAAAAAACATCTACAGCTAAACTAATTGTCCAAGGTATTTTGCATTCCTGTCTGATGCAGAACAAAAATGAAACTGTTCATTGTTATACGAACCTGGTGAAATTAGGGTTATTATTAAGCTAAACTGGTCAGTTAAATACTTTTACCATTTGTTTCATTTTAACAGCCAATATAATCTAAATCACCTAATTTGAAGCAATAGACATTACTAAAGTTTGTGCACAATTTTAATTAATTCTGTTTTTCCAAATCTATTTTAGAATTACCAGTGGCCTTCTTTAAAACATTGGATGAGGAAACTACTGTCTTTAAAGGACAGCCCTTATATCTAACCTGTGAGCTGACAAAAGACAAACCTGTAATTTGGAAGAAGGATGGTGAAACCCTTGATGAAACACAGACCAGATATACAATTAGTGTCATTGGGTTGCAGCGTTCCATTACTATCTCAAGTGCTGATTTTGAAGATGCTGGAGTGTTTTCTGTTGAGACTGCAAATATAAGATGCGAAGGGAAAGTTAACGTACAAGGTTAGTAAAAGTGGATGAACCAGGAGTAGAAATGCTGGAAACCCCAATCACATGGATGTTTTTATGTAAGTGAAGAAATAAGAAATGAGCATTTGAGGACCAGTTTTAGTTACTATCTTTTTATCTTCCAGAGATTGTCAGGAAATGGTTTGTCAAACCTGTCCGGGACCAACGGGTCAAACAAAAGGGAACTGCTACCTTTGAATGTGAAATTGCTAAAGACACACCAAAAATCAGATGGTTAAAAGGTGAAGAAGAGATTCCAATGGAACCCAATGAAAAATATGAAATTAAGAAATTGGGCAGATTTCTTAGTCTCACTGTGAAGAATGCAAGCCCAGAAGATGTTGGTGAATACACAGTGGAAGTGGAGGGCCAGGCTTCTGCAGCCAATCTGATAGTCGATGGTCAGTCTTCTGTTACTTGCATTAATGTATATTCAAATTCTAATATTACTGGCTAGACTTATGTTAATGATCATTATAAGTTTACTAATTTTAATTCATTTTGCCATAGCTTTTGGTTAAGTACATAATTGCAGTTTTTCTAACATGCTAATGGATGTGGCCATGGCTAGTAAGGCTAGCATTAGTTAGCTATCCCAGCTGCTTTTGAGAAGGTGGTGATGAGCTAACACCGTAAACTACCACAGTCCTTATCATCGAGCTTCTCATTCAGACTTGGGGTTGGGAGCTTCACAATTTTAACCCAGTGATGATGAAGGTATTTTCCCAAGCTGAATTTAAAGTGTGACTTTAAGTGAACTTGCTGAGATGGCATTGCAGTGCATCTGTTACCCATGGTCACCTAGATGGTAGAAATGAAAGAATCAGAAAGAGCAGTACTGTATGTGTGTGTTGTTGCTGTTGACCTTGTAGATGTGTCAGCTCTTGTACTGCTCAGCAGATGTTCAGGACCATCAGTTTTTCAGGATGGAGACAATGCAAGGACATTAGGGATGGAGGTAAACTTGATGAATCTAATCTGGTGCCTGCATCAATCCTGACAGCAGGTCCAGCTGTTTTTACAATATAAGCTGAAAGAATGTACTTGCAGACTTTTCAAGGCTTGATTCAGAAAACGTTGCTATATATACAGATAAATGTTATATAATATAAATATTTTTGAGTGAGAAATTATTGACTTGCAGTATTGAGAAGGTAAGATTTTTCTTTAATTATTTAACTTATAAAGAGAAATGTTAAAAACATGTTAATCTAACATATATAATGCTGTTCAATTTATTTTTAGGTATTGGTAAATGTCAAAGCTTCACTCCAGCTTTGACATTTGTCAAAGGCTTTAAAGGCGTTCTGGGGCAGTACCTCTACATAGCAACATCTGAAGCATAGTTATACAAAGACCTTGTCTCCATGGTGCAAGTTGACAGTGAGGTGTTCCTCTTCATTAGGAACAATTGAATGTGGGGTGGTAGAGTTCACAGACAGTGATACCAGTACTTCCCACCCAATGGTCCTATGGTCCTTCAGAGATTTTGACCTTTGTAGAAATTATGAATTTTTTTTCCATCAATATTATTCTTGCCATTAAATAATTCAAGAAATTTCAACCTACAAACAGCCATAAAACAATGTACTTGAGTAGTTTTCATTCTGTCAGCCAACAATCCAACATGGTCAGAAATATTAAAACCATCTTTGCTTTGAACATTAACTCAACTCTGGTTACCACAGATATTCATTTTTCATTTACTCCATATAATAACCCACCTATATTTAGTTATCTGTTCTGATTCCCCTTCCAGAGCTTGATAATGGGCTTTAAGTCAGGAATTTGTGAAACTGTTTTAGATTTTACTGATGTACCGTATGCCCTTTAATGAAAAATTACATTTAATCTATTTTTAGAGAGAGAGATAGACATACTTACTGAATTACAAAGTGTGGAAGTTTATGAGAAAGAAACAGCCACATTTGAAACAGAGATTTCTCAAGATGTTCCAGTTGAATGGAAGCTCAAAGGAGAGATTCTACGACCATCACCTGTAAGCTTTTCTCCAGATATTAGAACGTTATTTTGAAAAATGAAATTTGAGGGCATTGTTCTTTTAAAGGAACAGTAAATTGTATTCTCTGTTTTGTAGACTTGTGAAATAAAATCAGAAGGTAATAAACGTATCTTGGTCCTTCATGATGTGAAATTGGATCAAGCTGGTGAAGTTGTCTTCAAGGCTCGCAATGCTACATCCATTGCTTATTTGAGAGTTAAAGGTAATTAGTAATTCCTGATGAATTCAAAGTGGTTTTCATTGTAATGACAAAGGATGAAGAAATTTCACAAAAAATGGACTGACCAGTTTTTCTGAATATAGCTTTCTCTAACTATGTTTCGCAGAATTAGAAGTTGACTTTACAACACCATTAAAAGACGTGACTGTTCCAGAAAATCGTCAGGCACGGTTTGAGTGTACACTTAACAAGGAGGTTCCAAATATTTTGTGGATGAAAGGCACAGACATACTGAAGAGTGGTGAAAAGTTTGATTTAGTCAGAGATGGAAAGAAGCACATTCTTGTTATCAATAAATCAACCTTTGATGATGAAGGAGATTTTACTGCTGAAATTGAAGGCAAGAAGTCAACTGCAAAACTGACTGTGACTGGTAGGTTTTTTTCTAACATATTTAAACTACAGATTGGCTGAATATGCCTACAGCACTTAAATAACTTTGTTTACATGAAGCATTCAAATATTTTATTTCAATAAATATATAATAGTTAATTATTTTTGCTGCCATCCTCGCTTGACATTTTCTGAAGATTCAGTTTTCATCATTCTAAGTATGTCATACATTGTGTTTTCAGTGTCCATTTCGACTTTTCATGCTACTTACCATAAATCCATTTCCTAGTAACTTCCAAGAGCACTGAATGTCTCAGATTACAAAGAAATACTTACTGAAGTATGTACAGCCATAGAAGTGATGCAAAAAAAAGCACACAATTTTCCCACAAACTGCTAAGAACTAATGACCAAATATATTGCATTATTGATGATAAGCATTCGCAATGAAACTAGGGAATAATTCCCTTGCTCTCTTTCAAAAAGAGCCATCTTTCAAATTCCTTTGAGGAGGCAAACAGAATTTCAGTGCAAAATATCAATGTTTAAGATTGAAAACCCTTTATCAGAACTGTAAAAGTAAGGAAAACAAGTTAGTTTTAAGTTATAGAAAGGTAGATTGTTCAAAATAGTAAGATGAGACCACAGTTACAGTGGGTATAAGTTGCAGGTTAATAGGTTAATGAGGAAAATCAACACTTCTTCTATATAAACATGTTGGAGCTTTTTTTTAAGAGATATAGCTAAGTAACAAACCTTTTCAGTCCAATGAGCCCACAGCACCCAGTTACGCCCATGAGTCCAGGTAGCCTACTGATCCATGCATCTTTGAAATGTGGGAGGAAACCCATGTGGTCACAGGGAGAACGTACAAACTTCTTACAGTCACTGGCAAGAATTGAACCCGGGTTGCTGGCACTGTACTAGCATTACACTAATTGCTACACGACTGAGTCATCCTCAGGACCTTCTGGACTCAAAACAGAGTTCTGCTATTAATCTATTTCTAGAGCTTTGGTCTTCTGCAACAGTTCTAGATACATCCTTTCTTAATCCAGATGCATTCTCTCTACAATACAAAACCAACTTGTATTCTCTCTTTCCCAGTTCTGATTAAGGGTGTTTGACCTAAACTATTAGCTCAACTTCTCTTCCCTTAAGTGTTGTCTTACTCACTAAATGTTCCCAACAGTTTCTGTTTGTATTTCAGATTTACGACATCTTTTGTTTTATTGATTGGCAATAGCAGTTTGCCTTTCAATGTTTGTATTTGAAATGAATAATTAATTACATTATCTTAAATTGCTGTAACATTGACTGTTCATATATGACTTCATATTTCAAGGTTTGCGATTGAAGTTCATTACACCACTAAAAGATCAGACAGTCAAAGAAGGTAACACAGCTCATTTCGAAATTGAGCTCTCACATGAAAATCTCCCAGTGACTTGGTACAAAAATGAGAATAAAATTCATCCAAGCCGAACAGCTTTGGTCTCCAGTGATGGGAAGAAGCACATATTAGAAATTAAAGAAGTAACTCTTGATGATACATGTCAAATACGGGCAGAAGTTGCTCAGCTCGCCTCAAAATGTAATCTGACTGTCCTAGGTGAGCACTGAGTAAACCAATTTTTTAAATTCTGCAATTAAATGATAAGGTACCATGTATTTGTGGGTGGTCCTTTACATAATGGCACTGATAAAACTTTAAAAAGGAGAATTATGTTATTATTAATGTTCAATGAGAACTTTTGAAAAGTTATCTTCTGTTAGAGAAGCAACCTTTCTTCAGGCAGAACATTAGCAGTTATTTTTCATCCACAGAGGCTGATCCTTACTTCACTGTGAAGTTGCAAGATTATACTGCTGTCGAGAGAGATGACATCACTCTTGAATGTGAAGTGAGCAAAGAAGTACCAGTTAAATGGCTAAAGAATGGCAATGAAATCAAAACATCAAAAACAGTTTCGGTGAAAGCTGTTGGGAGACGCTGTACTCTGACAATCAAGAGAGCTGACAATAAAGACCAGGGTGAATATGAATGTGACTGTGGAACCGACAAGACAAAAGCGACTGTCAATATTGAAGGTATATACTTTATGAATAAATATGTAAATATTTTTCATTATAGTTTCTAAATGTGCAGTTTAAGCTTCAATTTTTAATATTAATGTGATTACAGCTCGCATCATCAAGGTGGTGCGTCCATTACACGGCGTAGAAATCTTTGAAGGTGAAACTGCCCATTTTGAAGTGGAAATTTCAGAAACTGATGTCCATCTCCAGTGGAAGCTGAAAGGCGAAACTTTGCTACTTTCACCTGTATGTCATTTTCTTCATTTGGTTTGAAATTAAATATTTTTTTTGGTTTTGGAATTATTGTGGGGTAAATAATTTTATTTTACAATGGTAGAATTATGTTAGTTAATTAACCACTTTCACGGCAGAATCATGATTTTAATAAGTGCTCAAAAATACATAGATAACCAAATATATTTAGGTAAGATTAGACAGTCTATTAATATAAATGAATGTCATCCAAATTTATTTTGGTTGCCTTACATCTTACAGCAATGTGAGATTATTGAAGATGGCAAAAAACACATTCTGACTCTTTACAACTGCAAGCTAAGTGATTCTGGAGAAGTGTCTTTCCAAGCTGCAAATGCTAAATCTGCAGCAACTCTGAAAGTCAAAGGTAATTTAAATTCACTTAAAAGCCACAAGTATTATTTTATTCTGCTGTTTCAGTAATTAGTGTTCAGGCTTGTATATTTATTTGTAACAATGGTATTATTTTTTTATATTTAACACTAACAGTCTAAGTTTACTTGCTGTATTTCCCTCCAGAAATTCCGCTCACTTTCATTGTACCACTTAATGATGTGAAAGTGTATGAGAAAGACGAAGCCAAGTTTGAATGCGAAGTATCTAGAGAAGCCAAGACTTTCCGCTGGTTAAGAGGAAGTGATGAAATTCAACCTAGTGATAAATTTGAAATGTTAGCAGAAGGACTAAAACATATGTTAACTATTAAAGAAGCTGCATTTGATGATGAAGCCAAATACATATTTGAAGCAGAGGATAAGAGGACAAGTGGCAAGCTACTAATCCAAGGCAAGTAAAACTAACAGTGGGTAAGTTCATCAACAGGTAAAGTTGTTTTCTTAATAATGAGGCGTGAAGTTAATAAAATTTGTTTTTCACAGGCATACGACTTGAATTCGCCAAACCGCTTGAAGATCAGACTGTAAAAGAGCGTGAAACTGCAGAATTTGTAGCTGAGCTTTCACATGAGAACATTCCAGTTGTATGGTACAAAAATGATGTCCGCCTGCATCCAAGTCGTTCAGTGACTATGAAAGACGAGAATAAGATACATATTATTACTTTCAAGGATGTGACCATCGATGATACTTCGCTTATTAAGGTTGAAGCAATGGACAAAAGTTCAGAGGCTAAACTTATAGTGCTTGGTAGGTGTATGTAAACACATAACTTAATTTACTAATTAAGTTTTGAACTAAAATACTGCATTTAACCTTCAGTGTTTCCAACTTAACTCATCTTTTGAATTTTTTAGAGGGTGATCCATATTTTATAAGCAAACTACAAGATTACACAGCTGTGGAAAAAGATGAAGTTGTATTCCAGTGTGAAATCAGTAAATCTGCTGCACCAGTTAAATGGCTTAAGGATGGGAAGGAATTGATCCTTTCAAAGAATATCCAGATTAAAGCAGATGGGAAGAAGCGAATATTAATCATTAAAAGAGCAATGAAACATGACCAGGGGCAATATTCTTGTGACTGTGGCTCAGACAACACATTAGCCAATCTAAGTATTGAAGGTAAAAATAACTGCATACTCTCTTATTGGTTGTAATGCCTATTATTCTGTGTCTTTTAGAATTGCTTACTGCTATGACTCAGAACTGACGTTTTAAGTAAGTGAAATAAATATATTTTAAATGAAGTAGCATTTTCTATTACTTTGTTTCAGAACGTCACATTAAGATATTGCGTCCATTGTACAGTGTTGAGGTCACAGAAACAGAAACTGCTCGTTTTGAGACAGAAATTTCTGAGGATGATGTACATGGCAACTGGAAGCTAAAGGGGGAGAATTTACGTCCCTCTGTGGTGAGGCTTAACATCAGAAAATTAATTAAGTGTTACCTTTTCTTTTCCTCTGTTCCTAGCCTAAAACTTTTATCTTTGTTTATTTATAATTTAGGACTGTGAAATCAAAAAGGAAGGCACAAAACATTTTCTTATACTGTACAATGTACTTATGGATCAAGCTGGTGAAGTTGATTTCCAGGCTGCAAACGCCAAAACCAATGCTCACTTAAGAGTCAAAGGTAGATATTCCATTAATGTTCTATAACTAATACAGAAAAAAGCTGCACTTCATAAGTCATTAAGATTTCCCAATATTATATTTGGTTTTGACTAATGAATATGCAAAGTGGCATGAATTTATTGACCAGCAGTAAGGTGTCCACCTAAAATCAATCAACACTTTGTTCGTGGTAGCACACAAAATGCTGGAGGAACTGGAGCTGCATCTGTGGAGGGAAGTGGACTGTCAGCTTTTCAGATTTGGATTGAGACCCTCCATCAATGCTTTGTTTATGGTTTACCGTTGGGAGTATTCAGTTACATATATACACCAAATTTGCAAGTTTAGGAAATGACAGAAAGGCTTATGATCAATTAGTATGATGCAACTCAGATTTACTGCTGGGTGATTTAAAGCAGATTTACTGTTTTTGAGGAAATAGAAAGTGTATTACAGGTTTTAAATTTACTTTGTTCATGTAGAGAGGTAAAGAGTTGCTTTAACTCTCTACATTACTTTATAGAAACTGTTTTCCTGAAACTAATAGATATAAAATGTATTTCTTTAATCTAAAGCTCGAGTGATCAGCTTACTCCGACCACTTAAAGATGTGACAGTAACTGCTGGAGATTCAGCTTCTTTTGATTGTGAACTGTCCTATGAAGGAATTGAAGTCCAGTGGTTCTTGAAGAACAAATTACTTGAACCCAGTGAAAGAGTATGTTGATATTTGTTTTCTGTTGTCACTTTATTCTTTTATACTCCATGGGCATCTTAAAAGTATTAAAAGAAGTATTTTGACTATACTTTCAAGAGTTTTGACTCCACAAGTCCACTGAACTATATGTCCATAGCGTAGATGGTAATCCTACATCAGTCATTTGACTGGGGTTTAGTGTAGTTCACCAGATCTTTCTGTGGCTAATTTTAATCACTTAACTGCTGATGAGTAGTATTTAACATATAATACTGACTATTTGACTCATTGTACACTACTGGATTACAAGTCAATAAAATTTGTAATAAGAACATTAAAAAAATTTACAAATGGAAGCAGTGGATGTTCATTCATCCCTTCAGGCTTTCTCTATTGAATAAGATTGTGTGTATAGTGTCTGAACCTACACAGCTCTGTTGGTTTGAGAAATACAGAGATTAATTACTGTCCAGGTGAAGAAATTTTTTCTCATGCTTATCCTGAATCACTGCTTATTTTGAGGTTGTAAATACTGTTTCCCAACAATCCAGCCATAGAAAACAAAATCCCTTCATCCACCCTGTCAAACCTTAAAAGAATTTTGTATGTTTCAATAATGTTTTGTTATTCTTGTCTTGAACATCAAGTCTCAATGTTTGTACTCCAAACGATCACTTGATGTGAAAAGGAATAACCTAAAAACCTCAATGAAAAGTGCTTACTTCTTCATTAACAATAGAAGCTTGTGCAATAATATGCTTAAGTAATTATGGAAAAAGATTTAAGAACTACTTTCTTTTGTAAAGCAAGGAGGTCCTTCTATCATGTAAACTAGATACATATCTTACAAACAATAAATAGATATGCAAAATATATTCATTACAATACTTGAAGTTTCTTTTCTGGGGTTAAAATAAATTTGGAATTAGCCTTGTCAAGATAGAACAAGTTAACAAGTTTAGTTTTACCCCTTGATCCTTCGTTTCTTTTTATGATTAATTCACATTCACTGAAAACAATGAAAGGAACTGTTAATTTTGAAGTACTAAAAAACTGAGATTATACGAGAAAGACTGAGATGGTAAAGTGGAATAATTAAATAAAATATAATTAACTGATATAGCTTCCAATTATTCATTTGTTAACAAGGAAAATATTAGCATACAATGAGCAATATACTACAGTTAGTTCAAATATTTAAGAAACTTTAAAAAATAATATGTATGGAAATATCATGTACACATGGTATACTTTTTACTTGCATTCCACAGTGATAAAACAGGAAGTCTTGAAGCCTTTTGCTATAAATAGCATTGTTATATAAACCCTACATTTTGAAATCTATCAAATAGTCAGAATCAAAATACAATGGTAGACTGAACTAGATAATTTGTTTGACCTAGGGAAAAATGCCTGATTATTTTGGTATTAATAACATGGCAAATAATAGTATTTGTACTTGCTAACAGTTCGAATTTTTGATTTTTGGATTAGATTGTGACTCGCATGGAAGGCAAAAGGCACACTTTCACTCTAAGAAATGTTTATTTAAATGAAGCTGGTGAAGTTAAGCTCACTGCTAAAGACTTCACAACATCTGCCAAGCTCATTGTTAAAGGTAAAAGATGCAACAACTCAAATTAATATGAAATTATGTTTTTTTCTACCACAATATATTTGGTAATGCATTTGATATAATGAATTTTCAATTATATCTTTTTCACAGAGCCTCCAGCTGAATTTACGAAACCTTTGGAGGACCAAACAGTTGAAGAAGAAGCCACAGCTACACTAGAGTGTGAGGTGTCCAGAGAGAATGCTGAGGTTATTTGGCTTAAGGATGGAAAGGAAATACATAAAACCAAGAAGCATGAGATCATTGCTGATGGAAGAGTTCGAAAGCTTATTATTCATGACTGCAAACCTGAAGATTCCAAAATGTATACTTGTGATGCAAAAGGCTTCAAGACTTCCTGTTTACTCACTGTGGAACGTAAGTAAAAAGTATACTATGTTCAGAATAGAGAATTTGGTTTGAGGAAATTTAATACAAAAGGGAGAGAAGGACTTGCCACTTGCCTCCCGTACATATATAATAGTGAATGAAAGCTTGAAGGAGTAACTACAGTGGATTCTGGTTAAATGGACACAATAAGACCAAAGCAACACACACAAAATGCTAGAGGAACTCAGCAGGCCAGGCAGCATCTATAGAAAAGACTAAACAGCCAACATTTTAGGCTGAGATCCTTCATCCGAATTGATAAAGTCTTGTCATGTTTATGACACAACACAAAACACTATTTGCAAATGACACTCCAAGCACTGTACCATATTTATCAGCCACAGAAGTGTATGTGACTGAAGCTGTTCAGCAACAGTCTCCTGTCCCAATTATGTCCCCAATAAACAAAGGGAATCCTGGCTATTTTCTGGATTTTAAATTATTTTAAATATACTTGGTATTTTACTGTTTTATAAAATAAATGTGTAAAGAAAGAAAAAGGTTCCTAATGATCAGAAAATGAAATAATGTACAGAAAGAAATGGATGAGCAGATTGCATCTCTTATTGGCTGAATGTGGAAATTTGTAGATAGCAATTCCATTTTATGAACAGATTTTCAGTAGATATTGCCAAGCTTAGTTCTAAATCATTGAGTTGAATTTTGAATTGGAGACTCTCCAGTAAAGTAGGAAGAGGAATAATTAAATAAGAGATCTTTTATAGAGAGTTCTAAATTATTGGAATGAGGTTTTGGGTGCTTTATTATAATTGTTACAATAGCCATATAAATTTTCAAAGATAGATGAGTGAAGTGATTTCATTGATAACAATGTAATCTTATAGTGGTGTGTAAAATTGATGCACCATCAATAACTCACTCTGAGACGTAAAGGCGAGATATTGGCTTATATTGACTGGAAGAAGGAACAAGCAGTGAGTGACCACCATACTACATCCTGGAGACTCAGGCCTCAATCGCCTTTATACAGGGGTCTGTGGGAGGAGCCACAGGAGCAGTCAGCAGGGGGCGAGTCCAGACAGGTATATGTAGTTCACCACAAAAATCAAGCGGGGCAAAGGATTCAAGGGCATCGATTTAATGTGAGAAAGGAAACCTGAAAATCAACTTTTTTTACACAAAGGCTGGTAACTTCATGGAATTAGCTGCCAAAGGCAATAGTTGATATAGTTTAGGGCAGTGAATGTGTCACTGAAGGAGAATTATGGAATTGAGAGTTCTCTTTCTTGGGACAGCGATAACAACACTTGGAGTGTAAAGAATTATATCACTGTTTGAGTTATGCTAAAATCAGAGAGTTGATAGAAAGGGTCGTAAGTAGAGAGGAAGACTCGGAAAGGGATAGTAATAATTTTAAAACAAGCAAAGGGGAAATAGAGTTGCTTAATTGACAGCAATTGCCTCTCAGGTATTACAGGAAAGGGAAAAATAGAAGGACATAAAGTCATGGGACAGTACAGCACAGAAACAGGACCTTTAGCCAATCTTGTCTGTGCGAAACTGTAATTCTGTCTAGTCTCAACAACCCACAAGAAGACCATAACCTTCCATAACCCTCCTGCTTATCCACCCTTCTCTTAAATGTTGCAATGGTATAAAGTAATTGAGCATGGAGGAAGAACTAAGTGATGTATATTTCAAATATTAGAACATAAAGTCAGTTTGACTTATATGCAGGCCCAAATTCAACATGGTGCCTTTACTTAGAAATGGTTGTAGAATATTCAGAATAAAGAATTATAAGACCTGCAAGAAATAAAGGGAAAATAGTAGAATTTACTTGGCATTCTCCTGTTTTTTGGTTCCTATTTTGCTACATACTTCCAATCTACAGTGACAACATAATCTATCTGCTAATAAGCTTCTGTTTCTTTCATAGCTCCTCATGTTGAATTTACAAAACCTCTTACTGATCTTGAGGTGAAAGAAAAGGAAGTTGCTAAATTTATATGTGAAGTTTCACGTGAAAATGCAAAGGTTTGCTTTTTTTAAACATTATACTTGTTTACATTTTTTCATAATGTTAATAAGTGAAGACAGTATTTAAATTTAAGCCAAAAAACTAGATAGCGTTGGATAGAAACTCATTTGTGATCAAAAGCAGTCAATACTCTACTCATCTGACTTTGCTCCATTGACCCTGCAGAAAATTTTGTGCACAAGCGCATTATATTACCTCTGCTATATATTACATTCAGTATAACCACCCAGAGATGAATTTTTGTTGACATGCCTTTACAGGCATGATATCATATGCAGTCACTTATACACTTATAATAATTTAAAGTTACAGATAATAAGCCTTTTGGGAGAATACTTTATCCTGTTCACTTTCTAAGAGAATGATCTGACCTACTCTGAGATTTGTTCAGTTTCCATAGTTCTATTTCATCTCAGGCACTGTGGAAAGGAGGAATTTTTAACATTTCATTGTGCAGAGTTTGGACCAGATAAATAAACAGCAAAGTTTGTCATAATTTTCTCATATTCTGTTTTGCAATTATTCTTCTGTAAATGGAGGGTTTTCTAAGCAACTTTGGTATCTCTAAAAGTTCTCAGTATTATCTGAGAATGTATAATGCCAAAATTAGGTAGATGTATTAACTTTCTGTCTCTAGGTTTGTGGGGTTTAGAAATTAGAATAAATGGGTGTGATCTTGCAGCTTAACAAAAAAAATTACATATTTTGAGGGCAACTTTCTTGGTAACTTCCTCAAAAAAACCTTCTTCTGATTAGTCCTCATTTATTTGATTACTCCTAATTTTTTATGCTTTCTCCTTGTCATATACTTTATTACTTTAAACAAAGAGGAGAAACCATTCATATTTGTATACCTGCAACCCCTTGTGATAAAGAGTACTTTTCCCCCTGGTGCTGAGGTATTATGTAAAGATCTTTTAACTTATTAATAGTTTAAAGGCCTGAAACATGAAACTTGGCCAACAGACTTGGCCAACTTCTTCTCTTCAATTCCTGAACTTCCATTCTAACAGTTTTTGGCTTAAATTCATATTCTTTTGATAATTATAGTTGAATGTGTTTTGTAACAGTTACCAGGGTGCTTTGCACCAAATTATTATAGTGAAATTAATTGATAATAGATTTGCCATATCTCTAAGAAAGAATCTGTTCTTGTATTTTTATTATTTTCTTGGACATTAATATGCTGTACTGTATTATGAAATTCTGACATCACACTTAGGATTTTTTTTAATTTCAGGTGCGTTGGTTTAAGGATGGAGTTGAAGTAAGAAAAGGCAAGAAGTATGATATTGTTGCTAAAGGTGTGGAAAGAATGCTTATTATCCACAAAAGCAGCTTTGACGATGAAGCTGAATATGAATGTGATGCAAGGACTGCTAAAACATCTGGATTGCTCACAGTTTTAGGTAATCAGTTAAATCAAGGTTATGCATTATTTTAACTTTTAGAAGACAGTTTCACATTTTATTGTTGCCATGTTTTGCAGAAGAGGAAGCTATCTTTACAAAGAACCTTGCAAATGCTGAAGTTACTGAGACAGAAACAATTAAACTGGTTTGTGAAGTATCCAAACCAAATGCTGATGTAACTTGGTATAAGGGAGATACAGAGTTGCCTGAAGTTGGCAGATACGAACAACGGATAGAAGGCCGAAAGCGAATTTTAGTCATTCAGAACACTAATCCAGATGATGCTGGTGAATATAATTGTAGGCTTTCAAGTGGTGCACGGACCTCTTGTGAACTAAGAGTCAATGGTATGTACTGTTCTGATGTGTTTATTTTTCTGCTACAAGTTGCTTTTTAATATTACCCAGTATAATCTGCCTTATAATTTCTTTTTACAGAACGGGCAGCAGAATTTGTTTCTAAACCACGGAATCTGGAAGTTTTAGAAGGAGAAAAAGCAGAATTTGTTTGTTCATTATCAAAAGACTCTTATGAAGTGAAATGGTTTAAAGGAGATGAAGAACTACAATCTGATGATAAATATGAAATTATATCTGATGGCAAGAAACGAGTGCTCATTGTCAAAAACTCCATCCCAAAAGATGAAGGCATTTATGCTGTAATGATTGGAACCTCAAGAGCAACAGCAGAACTCAGAGTTATTGGTAAGTCATTTTGAACTACACAGTGGCAATTTTCAGGTAGTAAGAATGTTACATTTTTATAGCAACATTTGGTAACGTTATGAATGTCAGCTACGTAGGGAAGGATATTTTAATTCTCTCTACATGGTGGATAGTTGCACAGATACAGATAGAATCCACAAATTTAATCTTTGTTTCTTGCACTGCCACCATTTTTATCAGGGCTGAGCATTGTTTTGATTCAGGTCGTCAACCACATTCACAGTTATTTAAGTCTGTGTGTTTGTAGAAGTATCTATGATTGTAACTGTTTCTACCATAGAACCCTCATGGCATGTAATACCTGATAAACGATAAGTAGTGACCTAATTGATTCTTTTATTACTTTTCTACATTTGGAAATTTTGTTTAGAATGGAACATGGTATGCTGGTAGAGTGCTTTAGTTGGTGTAGAAAGGGTATTTTAGGCTCTATTTATCAAATACTGAGAAAATCTAGGTAAATACCGAAGGCAGATTACATCACTTAAATTATTGACACGTTCCAGCTCTAATATTAATGCTAGCTTCAAGTCGGTTTAAAAGTGCTAGAAGTATTTAAAGTTAAACAAAATTATCTTACTTGTTGTCAGTAAATCTTTGTTTCTTTTCTCAGATAAACTTCAGATAATAACTCCCATCAAGGACCAGGTAGCTCGAGAAGGACAAGAAATTGTATTCAATTGTGAAGTTAACACTGAAGGTGCCAGGCCTAAATGGTTTAAAAATGAAGAAACTATTTTTGATAGCCCAAAATATGTCATGATCCAGAAAGATTTAGTCTTTACCCTCAGAATCAGGGATTCTGAAATGGATGATCAAGGAACATACACAATAGCACTAACAAATCATAGAGGGGAGCATGCAAAATGTTCAGCGACATTACAAGTAGAAGGTAAATCACTGTGGCATACTAAACATTCTGGCATAATTCAAATGAAATGACTTGTATTTTACATGACTCGTTTTAATTTATGCAGAGGAGGAACTGAAAATCATTGAACCTCTTGATGATTGTGAAACAATGGAAAAGAAATCTGTGACCTTCAGCTGCAAAGTGAACCGTGAAAATGTCACTCTACAATGGTTGAAAAGTGGAGAGGAAATTATATTTGGCAAACGAATTCTGTATAAAATTGACAAGAAAAAGCATTCTCTTATTATCAGAGGGTGTGAATTCAAAGATGAGGGAGAATATACTGTAATTGCTGGACAAGACAAATCAGTTGCAGAACTAATTATCACAGAGGCACCAGCAGATTTCACAGAACATATCCAAGATCAAACAGTCATTGAGTTTGAAGATGCAATCTTTTCATGTCAGTTGTCTAAAGAGAAGGCAACTGTGAAATGGTATCGGAATGGCAGAGAACTCAGAGAAAGCAAGAGGTATGTTTTAATCCATCTGATGGAAAAAAATTGTTTTTGTATTACTGTTTCAGAAGTAACTATATGGTAACGTATATATTTTTGTGACTTTTGCTAGGTATCAATTTGAAAAAGATGGTAGTTTACACAGACTTATTATAAAAGAATGTAGACCAGATGATGAATGTGAATACTCCTGTGGTGTAGAAGATAGACGTTCAAGGGCTAGATTATTTGTTGAAGGCAAGTATGATTTAGGAAAGACACATTATTATAACAACTGAGAAGATCTGGACATACGGATTTAACTATTACTTTTCTCTTTCCAGAAATTCCAATTGAAATCATTAGACCTCCACTAGATATTTTTGAACCTCCAGACTCAGATGTTATTTTTGAAGCTGAACTGAACAAAGATAAAGTTGAAGTCAAATGGCTAAGAAATAATATGATAATTGTTCAGGGTGATAAACATCAAATGATGAGTGAAGGAAAGGTTCACCGACTGCAGGTCTGCAGCATAAGACCCCGTGATCAGGGGGAATATAGGTTTATTGCCAAAGATAAAGATGCCAGAGCTAAACTGGAACTTGCAGGTGAGTTAGCCTGAATCTTAGAAATATTAATATGACTATTATCTTTTCCATTGCTGGCTACAATTAACTGGCTCTGCTGTATTTGTATCAACCTGACTTATGAATTACTGCTTTATAGCAATACCAATAATCAAGACGACTGATCTGAATCTTGTGACTGACGCTGGAAAGCCATTTACAATGACACTTCCATATGATGCTTATCCTCGTGCTGAAGCTCAATGGTTCAAAGAAGACTTTACTACATCTGAATATGTCAATTTGCCCAAGCAAAACATTGATACAACTGCAGAAATTACTTCTTATAGACTTTTTGACCCAAGAAGAACTGACAAAGGCAGATATAAGGTTGTAATTCAGAATAAACATGGAAAAGGCGAAGGATATATAAATCTGGATGTTATTGGTAAGTATTCTTTGTTGTTATACTATATTCCATTGATGGATCTATAAACTGTTCTGGAAATAATATTTTCTTTTCCTCAATTTACAGATGTGCCTGGCCCCATCCAGAATTTGAAAGTAATAGAAACTTCTGATGGTGAAGTCAGTCTTGCTTGGGATGAGCCTGAAAGTGATGGCGGTAGCAAAATTCTTGGATATGTTGTAGAACGCCGTGATGTGAAGCGCAGAACTTGGACCTTAGCTACTGATAGAGCTGACAATACTGAATTTACAGTAACTGGTCTCCAAAAAGAACTGTATTATCTGTTCCGTGTCAGTGCAAGAAACAGAGTAGGTACAGGTGAACCTGTGGAAACTGACGAAGCTGTTCAAGCTAAGAATCAGTTTGGTAAGTATCAGAGGCATTTCAATTACTAATCTAGCCCAAAAGATCTCCATGTATTGAAATTAAAAAATAATATTTGCATTATCTTTTTATCAGATGTCCCTGATGCACCACTTAATGTCCAAGTGCAAGATGTGAACAAATTTGGTGCCACTATTACATGGGAACCACCAGCCTATGATGGTGGAGCTGAAATCACTAACTACGTTATCGAGCTACGTGACAGAACCTCAGTTAAATGGGAGCCAGCTATGATCACTCAAGCAAATGAACTCACAGCTCAGATGAATGATGTGGTGGAAAACAGGGAATATATATTCCGTGTCAGAGCAGAAAACAAAGCTGGTGTAGGAAAGCCTAGTGCAGCTTCTCGTCCTGTGAAAATTATGGACCCAATATGTTAGTATCTGATTCAAAAAATGTTTAATCATTTGCATTCTTAGTTGTGATCTTCCACTAACTGATTTTGATTTCTGGTATTTTAGTTAAACCAAGTCCACCCATTGAGTTAGCTGCTTCAAAGCAGACCAAAGAATCCGTGCAACTGAATTGGGAACCACCTCTTAAGGATGGAGGAAGCCCTATTCTGGGCTATATCGTTGAGCTACGTGAAGAAGGCACAGATAAATGGATTCCCTGTAATATAAGACTCATTCCTGAAACAAAATTCAAGGTTGCTATCTTTAATTTGTTTATTTGTTAAAACTATTAGTGCTGATTTTCGAGGGTCTGGAAGCTGTTGCTCTCCTGATGTTGATACAAAAGGAGCAATTCACATGCAGTCATTAGAACCTCATTCCTGAATATTGATAACTTTTGGAGAAAGTATGGGGTTCAGGAAATTCAGCAGTAATTTGAGTAAAGTTATATAGATTTCAGGATCACACTGTTAGATATTATCTTGAGTCCATATTTGAGACATATTTGGTAATGAATGTTTTTTTAAATATGCTTATGCACTTTTGGTTCCTGTTCTTATAGGTATCTGGTTTGAAACAAGGACAGAAATATTACTACAGAGTATCTGCTGAAAATGCAGCAGGTTTATCAGATCCAGCTGATGCTCTTGGCCCACTAATGGCTGATGACCCCCATGGTAATATTAATATATATATATATACACTGTACCTCCGTGAATAAATGTATATTGAATACAGTAAATAGTTTTAAATACTTTATACACTTAAAATCTAATTATGCTTTCTCTTCTAGTGGCTCCTACTCTTGATCTGAGAGATTTCAGAGATGGTCTTGAGGTTATTGTTCCAGAACCACTTAAAATCCGTGTTCCTATTACTGGCTACCCTATACCTCTGGCAACATGGGCTGTTAATGAAAAACCTCTTGAAAGCAATGACCGTGTGAAAATGGAAACAACTTCAAAATATACAGAATTGGTTATCTCTCCCAGTGTGCGTCCAGATAAGGGACTCTATAAACTGACTCTAGAAAATGCGGTGTCAACCATCACAGGCGAAATTGACGTGAATGTAATTGGTAAGAATATCAGGAAACCTCATTTTTATTTAATCTTTCCAAGATAACTCATATTCATGGAACATATTTAACTGAAAACTGCCAAGGCACTCTCTAAAGAGTGGAGCAATTGAGTACATTACAGAGCCTTCAATATGAAAGTTCAAGGTAAATACAAACTTAATTGAAGGGATGGATTTTGGCAAGGGTTTTAAGGATGGAGGATACAGCAGAGTGTCAAAGAAATTGAAATATGCATTCAAAAGAATGGCCACAAACCACCTAGATGTGATAGCAATGATTCATCGAAGTGAAAGGAAAATGCAGAAGGCAAGAGTAAGAGGTGATAATGATGAGAGGTATGCTGTAAGGCTGGTTAAATATGTAAAGCTCTGAAGGAATCAGAAAAAGGAATCATTATTTCTAATTCAATAAGTTATGGAATTGATGTAGGTCAATGAGGCTCTGGATGAACTGAGTGGAGGAGCATTTAACAAACAGACTTTATACAGGGTATCAATTGACAAAATTAGAATAATGGAAGTAGGTGTAGAGCTGGCAAGAAAATTTCACCAGGAACAAGGTTGGCATGAAGATGGTAGGTCAAATATGATGGCAGAATATAATATTAATGGTAAGACTCTTGGCAGTGTGGAGGTTCAGAGTCCATAGGATACTCAAAGCTGCTGCGCTGGTTGCTTCTGTGGTTAAGAAAGCATACATTGGCCTTCATCAATCATGGGATTGAGTTTAGGAGCTGATTGGTAATATTGCAGTTATACAGGATCCTGGTCAGACCCCTAACTGTGCTCAATTCTGGTCACCTCACTACAGGAAGGATGTGAAAACTATAGAAAGGGTGCAGAGGAGATTTACAAGGATGTTGCCTGGATTGGGGAGCATGCCTTATGAGAATAGGTTGAGTGAACTTGGCCTTTTTTCCTTGGAGTGACGGAGGATGAAAGGTGACCTATTAGAGGTGTATAAGATGATAAGAGGCATTGATTGTGTGGATAGCCAGAGGTTTTTTTTCCCCAGGGCTGAAATGGCTAGCACAGGAGGTCACAGTTTTAAGGTGTTGGAAGTAGGTACAGAGGAGATATTGGAGTAATTTTTTTAAGCAGAGAATGGTGAGTGCATGGAATGGGCTGCCAGCGACGGTGGCGGAGGCGGATGCAATAGGGTCTTTTAAGAGGTATATGGAGCTCAGTTACCTGCCAGCCTAGTCATCACGTGGGAGCCCAAGCATGGGAGGATGAACCCTGGGTGCCCTCCCAAGACTATGGTCAACACGCTCCTAGAAGATAACAACAGTAGTAGTAGTAGTAGCACTTTGGGCAGCCTTAATGAATACCTGGGAGATAAAAGAAAATAATTCTTGCAATATTATTATATTTTTAATTCTTTGTTGTTTTACCTTTTGTAGCACGGCCCAGTGAACCAAAGGACCTCAAAGTATCAGAAATTGGTAGAAGTACAGTGCATTTAATATGGGATCAGCCTGACAATGACGGTGGAAGTCCACTGACTGGGTATCTCATTGAAAAGCGCGAAGTTAACCGCAAGACCTGGGTCAAAGTAAGAGATAAACCATATTACTCTTGCATTATTTATTATTTTCAAAATGGCATCTCAGTCTTGTCTCATGTAATCAGTGAAGTTATCCATTTTGACTCACAACAAAAGAAATCAGTGCTTCCTTGAGCAAGTGATTTTTGTAAGTTATCTATGAAGACTAATGCTGAAGGAAACAAATAAAAATTTAATATTCTGATGTCAATTTTGCTCCATCATTTGTAAAGCAATAAAATTCAGTTGCCAGAAATCTGAAATGAAAGAGATATTTAGAGGGTCCAACAGCATTTGTGGATAGGGAAAGTGAAAGTTTACATTTCAAGTCCATAACTTGCCATCAGAAATCTATTGTTAGTAAGTTGGCTAGATGCAACTAAATACTGAAGTCAATCTGAGGTCATTACTGTTCTGAATAGAATTGTGAAAAGGATTAAGCATTTTATCAGATTTTCTTATGCAGTATCTGCAATTTTATTTCTGAAACGCCATGCTACATTATTTTTATTTCAAATCCTGAGTGCCACAGTAGCATAGCATTTAGCACAACGCTATTACATCTCGGGGAGTCTGAGTTCAGTTCCGACACCATCTCTAAAGTGTCTCTGTATGTTCTCCCAGTGGAATGCATGGGTTTTCCCCGGGTGCTCCGCTTGCCTTCCACAGTCCAAAGACATGCCAGATAGGTTAATTGATCATTATAAATTGTCCCATGACTAGGTTAAGGTTAAATCAGGATTGTCAAGGTGGCACAGCTCCAAAGGCTGAATGGGCATACTCCATGCTGTATCACTGAATGAATCAATCGATCAATAAATAAATAAATAAAAACACTTGGGAAGCATTAATTGCACTATAGAAAGAAAACACAGGAACTCTGTTAGGTCTTTTACACTTGCTTTGGTGTTTCAGGGGTTCTTCAGACACTCCTAATACCATATGTGGGACTAGATCAACCACAGAGATCGGAAGACTTTTTTGGGCTCTGCTTTTTTTCCCTGTGAGTGAAAGTTGCCTGAAAAGCTAGCATGGAGCTCCACACTCAAAGGGTTTGATAGGATCAGGCTGCTTACCAAAATCTTCTCTTGCTTCTCAATGGATATTTTGGAGACCTTCAGCTGATTACTCTTCAATTGCCTCTGCTGTTTAAGTGATTGTCTGTGTTTTAAAGAAGCTGCAGTCAGTTTACAAGTGATTTTCAGTTTTATCACTGTCATGTTCTGTAATTTCCAGATTATTGATAGAGCACAAGACTTGGAATTTACCGTTCCTGACCTCTTCCAAGGCCGAGACTACCTGTTTAGAGTTTCTGCATGTAACAAATGTGGCCCTGGAGAACCTGCATATATTGATGAACCTGTTAATATATCTGCTCCAGCTAGTAAGTATTTAGCTTTTTAATCATATATATGTAAAACTGTAAGATGTTGGTTTTTAAATACAACCAATTAGATCTACTCTGACTTTTGCTCAATGTACATTGCCCAGCTCCCCTTTTAAACATATTGCATAGCGTTCTACTATTTACATGTCAAGAGCATTTAGGAAACAAAATAAGGTTCCAAAGTCTTTTACTAGACTGATTTATCAAGCATTTCCTTAAATGTATTTGGACTGTGGAAGGAAACCGGAGTATGTGGAGAAAACCCATGGATTCCACGGGAAGGAATACAGAGACTCCTTACATAACAATGCCAGAATTGAACTCTGAAATGCCCTGGGCTGTATAGCATTGCATTAACTGCCGTGCTACCATGGTGCCCTTTAAAAAGGAAAAGTGTTTTGGACACCTCTGTTTTCCTGGTCATTTTATATATTGGATGGCAAATTGACAAAATGTTCAGGAAACATTTCCATATTGTTACCAGAACAGGTCCACCAAAATTCCACAGTTTTAATCATTAAGGCATTTTTTGCTCCTTTAATATCAGTGGAAATGCTGCCATGATTTTAGTACCATACCAGATAGAATTGGGAAATTGGTTTGGGATGTGAAAATGGGAGAGGATAAAATTAATATAATTGCCCATCAGGATTTTGACTCAATAAAAGTAATCCTATTTTTCTTTTAATTTTCTCAAGCATTCTTATCTCTACAAATTTTAGCAAGTTATTTGGAGAATTGCATATCTTCTACTTTTGAATGTACCAGCTGTAATAATACCCAATTTTAAACAGATGTAGATCTGATGGTAAAAATTAGTTTTGTTATATTGCAGTTCTGGTGAAACTTCTTAATATAAGTTTTTAATTTACTTAAATCTTTTTTCAGCTGTTCCAGATCCACCAGAAAATGTCAGATGGAGGGATCCAACTGCCAGAGGAATCTTCCTTACATGGGATCCACCAAAATATGATGGAGGTTCAAGAATTAAAGGCTATTTAGTAGAGAAGTGTCAACGTGGTGCTGAAAAGTGGGAACCATGTGGAGAACCAGTTCATGAACTGAAGTAATATTATATGCCTAATTTTCTATCTTTTGTTAAGTTTTGATTTATACGAAATAACATTGATATGATAATTATGTTAAATAGGATGGCAGTGACCAACCTCACAGAAGGTGAATGGTACTCATACCGGGTTAAAGCTTTGAATAGACAAGGTGCCAGCAGACCAAGTAAACCTACAGATGATGTACAAGCTGTCGATCCAAAAGGTACATCGTAACTAATATAGAAGTATTTTTCCAAATCATCATTTTACTAAACCAATTCCCTAATAATATGTTCCAATCAGTTCAATGTTCGACATCAATTTATTATCAAAACACATATATATCAATATATGTTACACTGAGATTCACTTTCTGGCAAGTATCCACAGTAGGTACAAAGAAATACAACAGAATCAATTACAATCTACATACAAAACAAAGATGGACAACCAACCAATGTGCAAAACATAACAAATTGTGTAAATACAAAAAGAAAAACAAATAGTAATAATAAATACAGCACACACACACGCACACACACACATATATATAAATAAAATTATATCAAGAGCATGAGATGTAAAGTCCTTGAAAATGAGTCCATAGATTGTTGAGTCCATTTCAATGTTAGGATGAATGAGTTTATTCCTTCTGGTTCAAAAGCCTGATAGTTGAGGTGTAATTACTGTTCCTGAACCAAATCCTAAAATGAATTAATTATCGTTTAATAAATATAGACTGATTTATCTCACATTCTGATAAATGGTCACAATTGCAAGTTCTCAAAGAATTACTATGAAAGGAATAATAGTATTTTTCAAGCTTCACTAAAATTAGTGATGTTACTTCTAAGTATTACTGATAAATTGATGTTCGATGCAACAAACTTCTGGAATATGTAATCAGCACAGAGCTTTATGGGTGCTTCTAATTCCCAATGAATTCATTTTAAAAATTGACTGGTTAAGACAATAGATCCAGCATGAAATTATCCAATTTGTAATTTCAAATAGAGATGGCAATACTGAATTTAACCTACCATTTTCTTTCTTAAGAAACATCCTTACCAAGTTTTCTTTGTTCACAACAGAGGCTCCTGAGATTCATCTTGATGTTAAGTTGCTTGCTGGCATTACTGTGAAGGCTGGCACAAAGATTGAGCTCCCGGCAGTTATCTCTGGCAAACCTGATCCTAGAATTACTTGGACAAAAGCTGAACACCTTCTGAGGGCTGACAACAGAATAATTATTGACAATAAACCTGGTCATTCCATTGTGACAATCTCAGATACCACAAGGAGTGATAGTGGCACCTACATTATTGAAGCAGTAAACAATAGTGGCCGTGCTACTGCTGTTGTTGAAGTGAACATTCTAGGTAATCCAATCATTCAGATGTTACATGCAACCTTATCAATAACTTCAATATGAAAAAAATCTAACTAAACACTGACTTACTTTTTACAGACAAACCTGGGCCACCAGCTGCGTTTGATATCACTGATATTACAAACCATTCCTGTAACCTTACGTGGAATCCACCGAGAGATGATGGCGGTTCACGCATTACAAATTATATTGTGGAATGTAAGGCTGGAACCAGTGAAATATGGAACAAACTTTCATCCACAATCAAAGAAACCAAATTTAAGGCAACAAATCTTAAAGCACTGAAAGAATATACATTCAGAGTTTTTGCTGAAAACATGTATGGTATTGGAGAACCTTCTCAGCATGCTCCAATTATAGCGAAGTATGATTTTGGTAAGGAAAAGTGTCATATGGTTATGTAAATTAGAGCTGAACCTGTTTTTGCATTATCTATACATTACATACAATTACACTTTCATGGATATATGATTGTATATTAGATCCACCTGCTCCTCCAACAAACCTGAAAGGTTCAGATATTGCTAAAGATTCATTGACGCTGACATGGTATGAACCAGAGGAAGATGGTGGCAGCCCAATCACTGGATATTTTGTTGAAAAATACGATCCCACCACTGATAAATGGCAGCGATGCAACAAGACACCTGTCAAAGACACAACGTTAAGGTATTAATGATGCCTAGGATTTTTAATGAGATCTTACTTGTGAAAAGATATTACTGTTTCATGGGCAAATAAAGAGGGGATTGAGATAGACGTTTTCCTGCACTCTGTGCTTCAAGTCAAAATCTGAATTAACCTGCACAGGAGATGATATTAAAAATAGTTTACATAAAGGAAATGATGTTCATATAAAATGAACTGCACCTCTAGAGGCTAGAAGAAATATGCTAAGTAGATAAGCATGAACATAGTAAAGATATGAAGTCACCCGTTTTGGTAGAAAAAGTAAAAAACGGAAATATTTAAATAGTGGAAATTTTTTAAAGGTGTATGTTCAAAGGCACTTGGATACCTTTGCACATAAATCACTGAAAGTTACATGATTTGCAACAAATATACCTTCTATTTAAGGTGCAGAAAAATAGGAAAAGTGAGCCAATCATGAATTACAAGGAAATTAAAGATGGTATTAAATGCAAGGAAAAGGCTTAGAAAATTGCTGGTGATTGGAAGTGTTTTGAAATTCAACAAAGGATGTCCTAGATGTTGCCAAATAAAGGGGAAATATAATATTAGAATAAACTAGCAAGACACATTGAAATAGACTGTAGGTGCTCTGTAGTATGTAAAAACAAGGAAAAATATAATGAGGATATACTTGTGTTCCTAGCAGATAGAGAAGTGGGAGTTTTTATTGAGACATAAGAAGATGACGAAAGGTTCAAACCAAATCTTTGTGGTCTAACTATGTGCTAGATGCAAACACTTGCCAGAAATACCAGCGAACTAACGATTTTGGTACAAAACTGAAAAAAACTAAGACAAAAAAAAAACTATTAGTGAAATTGAAATTGGTATTCCATTTACCATCTTCCAAAAATGTGTAGATTCAGGAATCGGTCCTGCAGAAAGCAAGGCAACAAAAGTATCCCTGTTGTTTAATGACAGGAGTGAGAGACAAACAAGCGAGCTGCTGATCTGTTAGCCTGTTATCCTGAATTTAGCAAATTCTAATAAAAAATGAAATAACACAATACTTGGGAAATGGTAATATAATTGAGTAGAATCATTGTGGATTTCTGAAAGGAAATCTAAATGATCTAATTTTTTTTTTAGAAAATATCTAGTAGAGTAAACCAGAGTGAACCAATGAATGTGATTTGTTTGGATTTTCTGAAGATTTTCAGTGATATCCCAAAAAGGAGATGGTGAACAAGACTAGAGCACCTAAGATTGGGCTTAATGTTCTAGTGTGAACTGACAGTTAACAATAAAAAGTGTAGAAATGAGTAAGTCCTTCTTAGAATGGTAGTTTGTTATTAGTTAGGTATTGAAGGGATTAGTGTTTAGGCACTATCCATTCCCAATCTAAATCAGCAGTTCAGTTGAGGGGATCAAATTGCTTTGTGGGCTAATACAGAGAGAAAGCATTGGGGGGAGGTGGAATAAAAAATTATATGTTTGAAATGGGGACCAAATTAAAATATCTTTCTCATCTATATTGAACTGTTTGTATGAAGTGTGATTTTGTGATTGATGGCTGAATATATGAATTGTGACTTCTGAATAATAGCTCTGTGTGGCAGGGATAGAAAGAAAACTACTGGCAAAATTTAACTGATCAGTTCATTTTAGGCTGTAATAAAATGTGACACTTGATAGCTGCAAATAGTTAACTAGGTATTATATATAAAAGTAAGGTGATTGTTTCAGTCATTTCAACTGCAAAAAATTAGCTGCAACCATTGACACCAAATAATCATATAACTAATTTTTTTTCCAAAATAGATTAAAAGGACTTACTCCAAAGAAGAAGTACAAATTCCGTGTGCTGGCAGAGAATTTAGCTGGTCCTAGTAAACCAAGCTTGGAAACAGACCCAATCTTAGTTAAAGATCCCATAGGTACGTATACAATTATAGTCACCCAGTGAAACTTCCTGCTTTTCATGTGTGATGCTGAAATATTGCATGACTCAAGGGATCTTGTATATAGTTGGAAACTATATAAAAGAACCTCAACATTGCAAATTTTCTAAATTTTTGACTGTAAGGCAACACCTGTGCTGCAAAGTTTTACAAGATTGACAATATTATTATGTAAGATTTTGACCACTTTTTAATATAAACTAACTTATAGACCCACCATGGCCTCCTGGAAAGCCTAATGTTAAAGATGTCATGAAGACTTCTGCATTCTTAAATTGGAATAGACCTGAACATGATGGAGGGGCAAAGATTGAATCTTATATTATTGAGTTACTGAAAAGTGGAACAGAAGACTGGGTTAGAGTTGCCGAAGGTGTTCCTATGACTGAATACTTTCTGAAAGGACTTATGGAAAAACAAGAATATTCATTCCGAATACGAGCTGTTAATAAAGCTGGTGAAAGTGAACCTAGTGAACCGTCTGATCCTGTGCTGTGCAAAGAGAGATTGAGTAAGTTGCACACATCTTTTATATAATTTATATTACAATCAATAGCAAAAGTCATACATTTTTAAATACATGCAATTTTTTTCTCTCCACAGGTGCTCCTTCACCTCCACGTTGGCTTGAAGTTGTTAATATCACAAAGAATGCTGCTGATCTTAAATGGACACAACCAGAAAAAGATGGTGGCTCTCCCATTACAAATTATATTGTGGAAAAACGAGATGTAAGGCGAAAGGGCTGGCAAACTGTCGATACAACAATAAAAGACATCAAATCCACAGTTACTCCTCTTTCAGAAGGTTCACTATATGTATTCCGAGTTGCTGCAGAAAATGCAGTTGGTCAAAGTGAATACTGTGAACTGGAAGATTCAGTTCTCGCAAAAGATACCTTCAGTAAGCTTACTTGATTTGTCACTAGACCTAGAATAATTAACTTCTTGATTGGGTTATTTTATCTTACATATGTGTAATGATTTCTCTCCAGCAACACCTGGGCCGCCTTATGCCCTTACAGTCGTTGATGTAACCAAGAGACATGTTGAATTGAAATGGGAAGCTCCCAAAAATGATGGCGGAAGACCAATACAGAGGTTATTTTAGTTATTTTGCTATTTTATACGTGTGCTTATTTCCTCTGCATCCAATGTGTTTCTTTCCTTCTCACAAATATTCACTACTTAAAATTATACTGAATGATTCTATAGGTATGTCATTGAAAAGAAAGAGAAATTAGGAACTCGCTGGGTGAAAGCTGGCAAGACTGCTGGACCAGAATGTAATTATAGAGTTACTGATGTAATTGAGGGCACTGAAGTACAATTCCAAATCCGTGCTGAAAATGAAGCTGGTTGTGGTCATCCAAGTGAACCTACTGATCTGCTGTTAATTGAAGATCCAACTAGTGAGTAAAAATTGAAAGCAACTGTGTCGTTAACAGAAATTATCTTGAAATTTTAGGAATAAGCTAGTCATATTTTAATGTCTTTGTGTCTAGGTCCACCTTCTCCTCCACTTGAGTTACATGTAACAGATGCAAACCGAGATCACATTTCTATTGCATGGAGAGCACCAGAGAAAAATGGTGGTAGCCCTATTATTGGCTATCATGTTGAAATCTGTGAAGCAGGAACTGAGAAGTGGATGCGAATTAATTCTCGTCCAGTAAAAGAACTGAAATATAAAGCAGACGAAGGCATTATTCCTGATAAAAAATATATCCTGAGAGTTAAGGCTGTTAATGCCATTGGAACAAGTGATCCGTCAGAAATTTCAGAAGATGTTGTGGCAAAAGATTCTGACTGTAAGAACAGTCTTTTAAAATCTTTCCTATCTCATTCAAAAGTTATATTCTTATCATTACCTTTTTAAATACTGTTTAAATATTTATTTTAATAGGTAATCCAAGTATTGAAGTGCAAACCCAAAATATAATTATTGTGGAGGGTGAGAAGTTGAATATCCCAGTGCCCTTTAGAGCTGTGCCAATGCCAACTATTTCCTGGTTTAAGGATGGAAAAGACCTCAAAGTGGATGACAGAATGACAAAGCAGAGTGATTATGCCCACACATCCATTGAAATTATCAACTGTGTTCATGCTGACGCAGGTGTCTACACAATTACACTGGAGAATAAACTGGGTTCAGCAACAGGCACCGTTAATGTTAAAGTCATAGGTAATAATTTGAAATCTAATAGATGGATTTTTATTATCATTATTTTCCTGAATTAAAACCCTGCTTCTGAATAAAATCCAGTGATTTTGACTAGTTGATCTTCTTGGTGTTATTTAAGGATTACCTGGTCAGTGTAAGGATTTAAGAGCAACTGATGTCACCAAGAGTTCATGCAAGATAAGCTGGGATCTTCCAGACAATGATGGTGGCAGCCCAATTTTGCATTATGTTCTACAACGGCGAGAAGCTGGTAGAAGAACTTACACACCAGTAATGTCTGGTGAGAATAAACTGACCTGGCAAGTAAAGGATCTTATTCCAAATAATGAATACTACTTCCGAGTAAAGGCTGTTAATAAAATTGGTGGTGGTGAATACACTGAGATTCGCAACCCAGTTATTGCAGAAGATCAAAAGCGTAAGTATTTCAAAAGCAATATTTATGGTATTTATATAGCATTTAATTCATAGAAAATTTTAAATATAATTACATGAATATTTGTAATTTTCCTTCAGAGCGTCCTGATCCACCAGTTGATCTTGAGTTCCATGATCCGACATCAAAATCAGTAATGCTCACATGGAAACCACCTCTTTTTGATGGTGGTTGTAAAATCATGGGCTATATCATAGAAAAGATAGCTAAAGGAAGTGACAAATGGGAGAGATGCAATGAGTATTTGGTTCCGGTTCTGTCCTACGCTGTAAAAAATCTTGAAGAAGGAAATGAATACCAGTTCCGCGCCCGTGCTGAAAATATTGCTGGGATTAGTGATCCTTCAAGAATAACACCAGGAGTCAAAGCTTTGGACCCCATTGGTAAGTTTTTTTCCAATAGTAAATTCAAAAGAGTTGATGCCTTCAATTCTTTTTTTCGATGAAGAAGCAACTTTAAGGTAAAAACAATCTGGTAATAAGGAATATGTTTAGTAAGTTAATATCTTTTTCTAAATAGACCCACCAAAGGTGTGCCTTAGTGGAAATCTTGCATCTGGATTAAGTGTCCGAAAAGGTGAAGAAATAGCTATACTAGCTCGAATTTCTGGTTCTCCTTATCCAACTATAAGATGGCTTCGAAATGATGAGGTGATTAGACCAGAAGAGATCAAAAAGAGAGTACGGCAAATAATACCAGCTCGGAAGAAGGAGGTTGTGGAGGAAGAGCCTTTCTCTCTCAGTCTGCCAGAACGGTTAACTGTTGACAACAGCAACGCAGGGGAGTCTGAAATGATAGTGCGGGATTCTATCAGAAAGGACTATGGAAAATATACCATCAAAGTAGAAAATGATCATGGTGTGGCTCGTGCAAGTTGTGAAGTAACTGTCTTGGGTGAGCTGCTACATAAATTCTTTTAATGTTCTTATAATATTTTTAGAAGAAGCTGATAAAAAATTTAAATATTTAGACTTGTTTCCTTTAACAATATTTAAACAATCTGTATTTGGCTTTCCAGACACACCTGGCCCACCTGTCAATTTGATTTTTGAGGATGTCAGAAATGATTCTGTCCTTTGTAAATGGGATCCTCCTTTGGACAATGGTGGCAGTGAAATTCTCAACTATATCTTGGAGAAGAAAGATAATTCAAAAGCTGGTATTGGCTGGATCACCGTAACAACAACTCTTAGACATTGCAAATATCATGTGACAAAGCTTATTGAAGGAAAAGAATATATTTTCCGTGTAGCAGCAGAAAATAAATTTGGTCCTGGACCGTGGTGTACTTCAAAGCCACTTGTTGCTAAAAATCCATTTGGTAAGCATTTAATTTTGTTTCTCACAATCATCATGCATGAAATGAATTATATTAAAAATATTGTCTGTCCAAGCATTCTTTGTAGAATTACTTCAGTAATAAAATGCATTTTTGAAATTTTTTCATTGCTATTATTTGGCATATATTGATTTTTTATTATCAGTATTGCTATTTACTTATCTTCATTGTCTATTTTTTAGATCCTCCTGAAGCACCTGATCAACCTCAAGTGGAGGATACCATGAGCAATAGCATGGTTGTTACATGGAAGGAACCAAAAGACAATGGTAGCCCTATTTTAGGCTACTGGATTGAAAGGAGAGAAATTAACAGCACACACTGGACTCGAGTTAATAAAGAGTTACTCAATGCCCTAAAAGTAACAGCTGAAGGCCTTATGGAGAGTTTAACATACCTGTTCAGGGTTTGTGCAGAAAATGCAGCTGGTCCTGGAAAATTCAGTCCACCATCAGAACCCAAGAGAGCACAGAATCCAATTTGTAAGCATTAACTTAACAGTAGTTGATGAGCTTTAATATCATGATAAAGTGTATCTGGCTGTTATTAATTTTATAATTATTCTTTTTCTTCCTGTTTAAGTGCCACCTGGGCCACCTAAACCAAGTATCCAAGATACATCAGCAACATCAATAGATGTAATCTGGGAGCCTCCGATCTACGATGGTGGTGGGGACATCAGTGGTTATCATGTTGACAAACAGCTTGTACGATCAAAGGAATGGTCACGCTGTACAGAAAGATTAGTTAAAGATCTCAAGTACAGAGTCACTGGAGTTAGAGAAGATGCAGATTATATAATTCGTGTCGTGGCAGTCAATAATGCTGGAGAAGGAGCTCCTGGTCAGACTGAAGTTGTGACTGTTATGGAGCCAAAAGGTATTAAGAATCTTGCAAATACTTAGATTTATATTCTTCAGAATTGTTTGAATTACTATTCACAAAATTATATTTTGTTTTCCAGAACCTCCAACGGTAGAATTTGATGTAAGTGTGAAAAACGGTATCCTGAAAATGGCTGGAGAAACTATTAGACTTCCTGCCATTATAACAGGCCGACCAACCCCAGAAGTTAAATGGAACAAAGAAGAAGGAGGAAAATTTGATGAAAAGCTTGCTGTTATTGAAACAGTTGGCACAAAGTCAGAGTTAATTATAAAGGATTCACGAAGAAGTGATTTTGGTAGATACATAGTTACTGCTACAAATAGCAGTGGCAGCAAATCTGCATGGACTCGAGTGGATATCGTAGGTAGGACTCATAGTAAAGAACTCTAAGTTTGGGAAAAAAGATTGGTATTTTATATTGGAGTAGTAATTAAATCTAAATGGTTTGTACCAACTTTTCTTTTAGATGTTCCTGGACCCATCCTGGATCTCAAACCTGTAGTTGTTACAAGAAAGATGATGTTACTCAACTGGTCAGAACCTATTGATGATGGTGGTAGTGATATAATTGGTTATGTAATTGAAAGAAAGGATGCCAAAATGCATAGCTGGAGGCAACCTTTTGAAACAGAAAAATCCAAATGTGACATTGTTGGTCTTCTTGAAGGACAGGAATATATGTTCCGAATCTGTGCTAAAAATAAATATGGGTGTGGTCCTGCTGACGTACTTGGACCAATAGCTGCAGTTGATCCACTAGGTAAGAAAAATAAAGAAACAAGGTAATGAAATAATTTCTATATGTTCTGTTATATGTTTGAATTAAATATATTGTTTAATTGTAGGCCCACCAACTTCACCTGAAAAGTTCAGGTACACTGACAGAACAAAGTCAACTGTCACACTCATCTGGAAACCTCCAAGAAGTGATGGTGGCCGTCCTGTTTTAGGCTACTATGTGGAAAAGAAACAACATGACCAGCCTAACTTTGAAAAAGTTAACAAACAAGTCTGTCAAAAATTAACCTTTGTGGTGGATGATCTTGAAGACTCAACCATGTATGACTTCCGTGTAAGAGCTGTTAATGAAATTGGAGAAAGTGAACCATCAATTACTCTTAATGTAATAGTGCAAGATGATGAAGGTAAATATATTCAATAGTTATTTCCTGCAGTATGAACCTGTATTTTTCACATTAAGTTTTTTCCAAATTTAATTCATTAACATCTTTGTTCTTCAATTCATTTATTTTCCTAATAGTGCCTCCGACTGTGAGACTGCTACTAAAGCTTAAGAGAGATGTATTAGCTGTTAAAGTTGGAGAACCAGTTGAAATTCCAGCTGAGGTGGAAGGCCTCCCTTTCCCCAAAATTGAATGGAGCAAAGGAGAAACTGTAATAGAAAGATCAACTGACCGACAGAAGATAGACACTGAAATACAGTCAAGAACAAATGCATTAACTAAGTTTAGTATTCCTACAACTGTTAGAAAAGATACAGATACATACACTATTGCTGTTTCAAACCGTCTGGGATCAGCATCCCAGTCTGTGAATGTTAACATTCTAGGTAAGGAAGCAAACACACAAGAAATTTTAAAGAAAATGCTTTGATATTTAAAGTATTTATTTTTTTAAATCCTCAAATGAATGATAATTGTTAAAGTGTTAATTTATTTTACCTTTCCTTAACTATAGACAAACCTTCACCACCAAGGAACCTTACAGTTTCTGATATTAAAAGTGAATCCTGTTATCTGACTTGGGATGCTCCTGTGGACAATGGTGGGAGCGAAATAACCAACTATGTTATTGACAAGCGTGATGCAAGCACAAAGAAATCCGAATGGGAAGAGATCACAAGAAATGTTATTGAAAGACGATATGGCGTAATGTTTCTTTTTTATATTACAACATTATGTGTATATTTTAACTATGTCTTCTAATAATCTAACAAATTATACATATTTAAAATTATTTTTTCTCAACTTTAGGTGTGGAAACTGACAACTGATGGAGAATATCAGTTCAGAATAAGAGCAGAGAACAAATATGGAATTAGTGATGGCTGCATGTCTGAAAAAGTAACTATCAAAGATCCATTTGGCCTCCCAGGACCACCTGATAAACCAAATGTGTCTGATGTTACAAGATCTTCTATGCTTGTATCTTGGAAACCTCCACTGGACAATGGTGGTGCTCCCATTACTGGTTATTATATAGAAAAGAGAGAAGTAGATGGTGTGTATTGGTCACGTGTCAATAGAGCTCCTGTGACAAAGCCTGCTGTGAAAGGGCTAGATTTTACTGTACTTCGCTTATTAGAAGGTGTTGAATATCAGTTCCGAGTCATGGCTATAAATGCTGCTGGAATTGGGCCTCCAAGTGAACCTTCTGATCCGGTTTTGGCATCTGATCCCAAATGTAAGTTTTACTAAATACATGCTTATCAGTTGTGCAACTCTAAGTCCAAGTTAAAAAAATATATAGCTGATTAAAACTTTCTTTAAAATATAAATCACCTAAAACACAATCATAATGCAGTACTAATATTTTACTTAACAATCAATGTAATCTTATGTAATATAATTTTTTTATGCACTGATTAAAAATTTTTACTTACACTAATGAGAAATTGGCAGGTGCTGTAAATATTCTCTTCTTCCTCTCAAGATCCTCCAGGTGCTCCCTCCTGTCCTGAAGTCACAGATAAAACAAAGAATAGTGTAAAGCTTGCATGGAAACGCCCTGAAAAGGATGGTCATAGCCCAATCCAAGGCTATATTGTTGAGAAGCAAGAAGAAGGTTCAACTGATTGGACAAGAGCATCAGAGCCAGATAAATTAATTACCAACTGTGAATATGAAGTGCCCAATTTACAAGCACTCAAGAAATACCGGTTCCGAATTAAAGCTGTTAATGCTGTCGGGGAATCTGACCCAAGTTTATCCACTTCAGAAATACTTGTGAAGGAAATCCTAGGTAAACACTTCTAGGTTCAGTGTTTAAGAGTATTAATATAGTATATACATTTTGTAGGCCTCAGCTAACATCTCTTTCTTTATAATTTGCAGAGGAACCAGATGTTACATTGGATGTTGGTGCACAAGATTTCCTCAGCTGTCATTCAGGAACACCTTTGAGAATTCCAGCTATTGTATCAGGCCGTCCTTTCCCCAAGATCAGTTGGGAGTTTGAAGGACCAGCAAAAACAGTTATCAAGGTATAAAATATATGAATTATATTTTAGTATCATCATTTGCATCTTCATGATAAACTCATAGTTATCCCATTTCAATATTCCTTGGACATAATGGGGTATTGTGATACGAAATTTAATTTGCCAGCATTGATGATTAATGCCAGGACACTAAATTTTATAAAATTTCCAACACAGTGTTTAAAGGAATTAATGATAACCAAAGTGTAAGCTTTTGCACCAGGTTTTAAGTGTGTTCTTATGTAACTACTGTAATGCCTTACCTAATTAAGCTTCCTTTCCACATGGAATCTTCAGCGAGTAGTCCATTCCTAACAAAAAAAAAAACTCAATTTGATCTCATGTTACTTCATTCAAACATTTATTGGTAGGACTTGGTTAGAAATCAAAAATATTTACTTTACCATTTTGATGTGACTTGGACATTTTAGATTACATGTTCAAGGCACCATCTAAATTCTTGTTTTAATTAAAGTATTCATAAACATAATTTTCTGTGATCTGTGTTTAGTAGTGGTGTAGAATCGCCAGTCATTCTGGTATATGCAAGACTTATTAATCAAGGTTTCATGCTTATATTCTGACAGGCAGAAAGCTTTTAAATTCTCCATTCCCACAGATTGCATATCCCAACTGGTTCTCAGTGTTACGAACCCCATAACTGGGTCACTTACCAGCAAAGATAGAGAGGTCTGTTGAAGTCTGATGGTACTATTTTTAACAGTATTTATTAGTAAAAATACACAAAAATAAGATCAATGCAAACATACAGATAATATACGTTGTCAATACTAAATCTAAAAGTGCGGGTATAATAATAATCAATAAGAAATAAACACTATCGTTGTCTAGGGGATAATGTATTGTCCGATGGAAATATAAAAGTCAATCAGTTCATTCAGGCTACAGCTTTTTTTGGTTGGAGAGAGAGCGACAGATTTTAGAAACTTGCCAGCTTGTCCTTTTTATGATGTCGATCCTTCAAAATTTCATTGGTGGCCTCTTCTTTAGCTAACCCGTTCTTCCGTGGTAAGGCCCCAATCCCAGGCAACGGGAAAGGATGCACGTGAGCCCTCCACCGGCTGTCGCTATTAAACGCTGTCACGAGATTTCTAGCGTTTCTCCTGGTGCGTCTAAGGGGGTTGTTCCCCAGACCCTCTTTTATCCTTACTCACGGGGTCTCAGATGTCAATCAGGTTGGGATGATGCAATCCCTCAACCAGCCCACTCTGGTCATTCCCTGAGGGCAGTACTCAATACACAATTCCGTCTCCAAGAGACAATGGACGTTATCCGTGGCTTTGTATCGCTGAGGCCAGGACACACATTCCAAACCCTTGTGGATTCTGCGTGTCTCTCTCTCTCATTTCCTGGGTCCCAGACCCGAATTAATAGTGATCTTGCGATTCTCGAAAAGGAGGGGGCTACTTTGTACCCTTCGGCCCCTCAGAGTTGTGGCACATTCGTAACAGCAGCAAAACCAGTTCAACAGAATATTCTTACTGTCAGAGCAGATTATTCTGCCATGGAATATCATCTCCCAAAATGCTTGCTGGATCTGTTATTGTGGTTTATTTAATTATATATTATTTTAGTCTGGGAAAAGATTTTGGTCTTAGCTTAACAATATTTCTGGCCAGAAATATCATACACTAGCTGATTCTAGTCTCTCAAAATGTTTCTAGTATTCAATATCACTGTTTCCCCCAGTTAGACTTCATGTATCCCATACAATGACACCCGTTGAATCATAATGATTATAACAAATTTTTTCATAGTTGAGTGAAATATGCAGTACATTGTGTTGCCATGTTATTTTCCACTTTTTGAAAAGATATTAAAAGATGTAACTTATGAAAAAAGGATTAAGGCCTGAATGACCATGCAATTATATTTGCATCAGAGAATTAACAATAACTGAAATCCTTGAGTGAAACATGTATCCTTCATTTCCCTTCAGCTATTAACAAAAATGCTTCCTTTCTTTTAAACATAAGGGGAAAATTTGTCTTTCTAACCAGGTCATTGGGATGATTTTTATTAGCATGAGACCCAAAACCAAATTCAACATTGGGTTAAATGCAGTGTCACATCAATACTTTAATACATATTGCTGCTCTGGAAATCTAGATGGCTCCCATAATAAGTTAATTCAAAGAAAATGGTAAAGGTAATGGACATGAGTTACATACAATTTCAGTGGCTTTTTTTTTGTCTCTGTAGTAACTTTATAGAACACTGCTTATGGAGAGCTAGGTGATACAAGAACCTAGCACGTATGGTAATGCAAGCATCATCCTACTCTAAGTAACCACAGCAGTGAATTACTTGTTACATACACCTGTTAGGGTGCATTCTCCAGATACCTTATGAGGTAACCATAGCCTTCAGCTGGGAGCAGATGTCATCAGGTGGTTCCCAAACATTCAGAATCATACATGAATATGAGATCTCAGGAGATATTGGGTATCAATAGCACAGCTGATTTGCCCACTGTCCATTTTAATTCCTCAATATTTACCTTTTGATCACACAGTATTCAGTAATGTGATGTGTCACATAGATCTTGAAGAGATATGTAATTGTTGTAGACAAATTGATAGAGTTGCACAGCATAGCATTGTGGTCCTTTGGCACACTGCATCCATGCCCGACTTTTGCCCGCAGAAAAACCCTTCCACACCATACCCACTTAAGCGCTTGTCTAAACATATCATAAACATACAGATTGTATTTGATTCCACTATGGTAATAAATTCATTCAAATTAGAATAATCCAGTATAAAAATCTTAAACAACTTTCTGAGCAACTCAACATTTTGTGTAGGTCTTGTAGCTTTAGTTTTTGGTTTGTTGGGTGGTAGACTTAGTCTCCTGACTTGGTGTGTCTGGGTACTCTTGTTTTGTCTGGTGGATTTGGAGCTCCTTTCCGGGGAAAGCACTGAGATGGTAGCACTATATTAATATGCAGCAGCCTCTCCGGACTCTGAATTTGGGGATTGCCAAATGTTATGTGGATTTTCTGGAGTAGTCTGTTTTTGTCATGTGCTTTTGTGATATCATCCTGGAGAAACATTGTTTCATTTTTTAAATGCATTGCAGTTGTGGTTTCTGAATGACAATAAACCAAAATTCAATTCAATTCAATACATAAGCATATGGTTGGAATCTTCTAGCTAATGAGTTGTCTGTCAAAAGAGAGCTACCACCAAGCAGTAGATTATCCTTTCTCTATAGTGATTACCTCTGAATATCTCTGGACCTCCAATATTTAAAAATCTCCTGAAATAATATTTTTGACCATTTTGTTGACAATTTTTTATGAAGTTACTGTGAGAATAGGCTGCTCCATTTTAGCTGAGGAGTTGGAATTGTATCAAAACTAATGTTTTGTCTACTCTATTCAGTTAATGCAATAACTCCAGATTCATCTCCAATCACAACTATTTGTGTTGATTCCTAATTAGTTTGATGTGGGCTCTACATTTGCGAAGGTTTTTGACTTGCAGAAGGTAGTTATTGTGCTATTATTGGTATTTTACACAAATTATGATTTCTCTTGCCTACGTTCCTAGGTATTCATGCCTTACTTTTTAAATTTAATTAGGATGTGTTACACTTGAACTTAGGTTTAAGTCGGCTTCAAGAAAAAATGCTGCTGTGTAAACTATAGGTAAAGATAACTTAGCATCAACCAGCATAGTCAGTGTCAGTGGCTTTCCGACTTTGTGACCCAGCTGCCTGCAAGATACACAAACCAGGGCAGTACGGTATGGAGAGCAAGCTGTTGCTCATGTAGCAGGCTCCACTTCTCTGCACAGCTGATGAATTCAAAGGAACAACATAGACTGATGCAGTTTGGCACCGGTGGTGTCACAGGAATTGCCAAGCAGCTTTGAACTCAGCTTAGCCAGTATAACATAATCAGAAAAATATTAAGACCAAGCTTTAGGGTGAATCTTCTTCTGTATACATTGGATTGAACAGAACTTGTGACAATTGATGTTTTACTCTTTCTAGGATGAAGTACACAGTGTGCCAGCTGATACTCAGGTAATAATGTGGTTCATAATTCTTTTTGCTCATGTTTTGAATTCTAAAATGCAGGAATAGAATTTATATTTCATTTACTGAATTATTACTCTTTATTTTGCCTTTTATAGATTGAAACTGCAGGAAATAAGACAGCTATAATCATTCCAGAATGCAACAGATCCCACTCTGGTCGGTATAACATCACTGCTAAGAACAAGGCTGGTCAAAAGACAGCACATGTCAGAGTAAATGTTCTTGGTATGTAATTGCTTTCTTAAGCTTACTTGAAACAGAATAAATTGAGTAGTTTGATATGATTCCTCAATTATCCCTTGCATTTAACAGATATGCCAGGATCACCAAAAGATCTTAAAGTGACTGACATTTCAAGGAGTACCTGCAGACTTTCATGGAAGTCTCCGGACAATGATGGTGGAGACAGAATTAAAAGCTATGTTATAGAGAAAAAGACTGTCGAAGGAAAGGCTTGGGTAAAAGTTAATGTTTCCTGTGTTGGCACATCATTTGTTGTGCCTGATCTTATTGAAGGGCAGGAGTACTTCTTCCGTGTCCGGGCAGAAAACCGATTTGGCATTGGTCCACCAGTAGAAACTATCCAGAGGACAAGGGCCAGAGATCCAATCCGTAAGTTTCTTGCTTATAGTATTTATTAATCCAGTAAACCTTGTTCAAATATCTTTACAACTTCAGTTAGCCATTTTTTGATGATTGCACTTTTACATTTCAGATCCTCCTGAGCCACCAACAAAACTCAAGACTGCTTTGGTTACTAAGAACTCTGTTTCACTTACCTGGAGGCCACCAAAGAATGATGGAGGGGCTCCAGTAACACATTACATTATTGAAAGTCTTGCCTTGGATCCAAGTGGAGAAAAGAAGGAATCTTGGAAACAGTGCAATAGGCGCGATGTGGAAGAAACCAAATTTACAGTAGAAGATCTCATCGATGGTGGAGAGTATGAATTCCGTGTTAAAGCTGTTAATGAAGCTGGCATTAGTAAACCATGTAATTCTGTTGGGCCTTTAGTTGTAAAAGACCAAACATGTAAGTACTTGCACAATTACCTGTTATCGGGCTAATGTAATACCATAAACACTAAATTTAAATGTTCCTAAAATTCACTGAATACTTTATGTCCAGGTGCACCTGCAATTGAACTTAAAGAATTCATGGAGGTAGAACAACGTACCGACATAAACATTGTTGCTAAAGTGAAGGGCACACCATTCCCAACTTTGACTTGGTACAAAGCACCTGTCCATAAACCAGAAGAAAAATCTAAAGTAGAATATGATCAGCATGTCAACAAAATTGTGACTGAGGATGGTTGTACTCTACTCATTCATCAGTCTCTCCGAAAGGACACAGGTCTTTACACTCTCACAGCAGTAAACAACTTGGGCAGTGATTCAAAGGAAATGAGACTCAATGTTCTTGGTAACTTTTCTATTATTCCTCTAAATGTGTGGTATTGTTTATGCATTCCAGTCATGATACTATAAAGATTTTTTCTCTTACTTTTTCTATTAATTAGGACATCCTGGTCCTCCAGTGGGTCCTATTAAGTTTGAAGGAATTAGTGCTGAGAAAATAACCCTTTTGTGGTTACCGCCAAAAGATGATGGTGGCTCTAAGATCACCAACTATGTTGTTCAAAAGAGAGAAGCAAGTAGAAGGACTTGGATTAATGTTACCAGTGATGTTAAAGAGTGTATGTGTGAAGTACCCAAGTTATTGGAAGGACATGAATATGTTTTCCGCATCATGGCTCAGAATAAGTACGGCATTGGTGAACCTCTTGACAGCGAACCAGAGACAGCAAGAAACCTATTTAGTATGTATTGAAATAAATCTCTCCCACATTTTCTATATTTTGATGTTACTGATATTATCTGATATTTTGGACTAATAAAATTGCTTATCTAAAGTTCTCTGTTCACACTGAGTTGTACTTCTGTTGAAGTTTTAACAAAAAACATCGAAATAGGGCATATAATTCTGTGTATTCATTTACAAAAATCATTTGATTTTTCATTCCAACTTCTAATTCAATAATGCTATAAGAATATAACTTGTATATTAAAGATGTTAAATTTTCATTTTACAGCTGTACCTGGTGCTTGCGACAAACCAACTATTAGTAGTGTGAACTGCGATAGTATGGTAGTCAACTGGGAAGAACCGGAATATGATGGCGGCTCTCCAGTAACTGGCTACTGGTTAGAGCGTAAAGAGACCTCAGCAAAGAGATGGAATAGGATAAATCGTGATCCAATTAGGATTATGCCACTTGGAGTATCCTATCAAGTAACTGGCCTTATTGAAGGCTCATATTATCAATTCCGTGTGTTTGCTATCAATGCAGCAGGTGTTGGGCCCCCAAGTGTGCCTTCTGACCCAGTGGTTGCACGAGATCCCATAGGTGAGCATTGCATTTGTATGGTTGGAATTTTGAGACTTTTATACACGCATAATTTCTCTTTTACATTGATGTACACTTCAGCTGCTCAAACATTTCTATGCATCCTAATGTTTTATAATGTCAGCAGTCCTTTAGAAATGCATTGCCATTGCAAGCTCTATTTCTTATTAATGAAAGCAAAAATAATAATACAGCAACAAATACAGTGTTCTAAAGACTACATTTCGTGTGAATCAAGTTTTGAAGTTTATGATGCACTTAGCTTTATGTTCTTTTTTTCAAAACAGCACCACCTGGCCCTCCATTTCCCAAAGTGACAGACTGGACTAAGTCAACTGTAGATCTTGAATGGGCTCCACCAGTGAAAAATGGCGGATCCAGAATCACTGGTTATTTTGTTGAATTTAAGGAAGAAGGAAAGGAAGAGTGGGAGAAGGTAAATTCAAATGTAATGATTATTATTTTTACACACATTTGTGATTTTACACATGAATCCATTTATTTTTCCTCCAGCACCAATACCATTAGTTGTCTTCCCAATTCAGTTCCAATCGTTGTCTTTGCCTGACAGTGATTGAGCACTATCATGGTAGTCTACCACCTTAGAGTTTTGAAATTTGGAGGCCCAAACGTTAAAATAGCTCAATCTCAATTCCAGGGCAGTTTTGCTCATTGGACTGGTCTTAAAAAAAGAGCTAAAAGTACAATGTTTGTAAAAGTGAAGACCAAGCTCTAACACTTTCACTATGGGTCATTAGCTTCATTCTGAAGGACCCTTGAATCTAAAAGATATTTCACATTTCTTGGGCAACCATTATTTGTCTGATTCTGTAAATCCCTCCTATGCCCAAAACACAGAATCACAGTAGATGGTTGAAAAAATTTAATTTAATTTTTGTCCATAAGACCATAAAACATAGAAGCAGAATTAGGCCACTTGTCCCATTAAGCCTGCTGTGCTATTTCATCATGGACAATTTATTATTCCTCTCAACCCTTTTCTCCTGGCTTCTCCCCATAACCTTTGTTGCCCTGACTAATCAAGAATCTATCAATCTCTGCTTTAAATATACTCAATGACTTGGCCTCCACAGCTGTCTATGGCAATGAATTCCACAGATTCACCACTCTCTGACTAAGATATTTTTCCTCATCTCTGTTTTTAATGACATCCCTCTATTCTGAAGCTGCGCCCTCTGGTCCTAGATTCGTTCACTATAGGAAGCATCCTCTCCATATTCATTCTATCTAGTCCTTTCAATGTTCAATAGGTTTCAATGAGACCCCTCCCCCCGTTCTAAACTCCAGCAAGTACAGAGCCCAGACTCATCAAACACGCTTCATACATTAACTTTCATTCCTAGAATCATTCTTGTGAACCTCCTCAGGACCCTCTCCAATGCCAGCAAATCCTTTCTTTGTTATGGGACAAAAACTGCTCACAATACTCCAAGTATGATCTGATCAATGCCTGAAAAAGTCTCAGCAACATATCCTTGCTTTTATATTCTAGTCCTCTCAAAATGAATGTTATCATTGCATTTGCCTTCATTACCACGGACTTAACCTGCAAATTAACCTTTGAGGAATTCCACACATGGACTCTTGCACCTCTTATTTTTGAATTTTCTTTTCTCCCTGCTTAAAAAATAGTCTACACCATTATTCCTTCTATCAAACTGTGTGAGCATACACTTCCCTGCACTATATTCCATCTGCCATTCTATGCCCATTCTCCCAATCTAATTCCTTCTGCAGTGTTCATGCTTCTTTACCTATCCACCTATCTTTGTATCATCTGCAAAATTGGCCACAAAGCCATCAATTCTATCATCCAAATCATTGAAATATAATGCAAAACTAAGTGGTCCCAATACCAACCCCTGTAGAACACCAGAGGCCAAAAGGAATAGACCCCCTAATCTTCTATCCATACTAGTATATTTCCCGTAATACTATGAGGGGTTATCTTGCTAAGATGCCTCATGTGTAGCACCTTGTTAAAGGCCTTTTGAAAATCTAAGTAAACAGTGTTAACTGGTTATTATTCTTTGTTTATCATGCCTGTTGTTTCCTCAAATAATACCAACAGATTTGTTAGGTAAGATTTCCCCTTAAGGAAACCATGCTGACTTTGGCCTATGTTGTCATGCACTCCAAGTACCCTGAAATCTCATCCTTAATAATAGACTCCAGCATTTTCCCAACCACTGATTTCGGGCTAACAGCCTCTCATTTCCTTTCTTCTGCCTCCTTCCCTTCATAAGTAGCCTGCACTTACATATCCACTGCCCTTATTAAGCCTTTGATGAAATCAGAAATATCAGAGCAATGTGAAAAGGGCTCAAAAGGCCTAGATTTTAACTTCCATCTTTCACTTACCCAATCTGGAAGAATGGTTTTATCTATTTTCATCAAAATTGAAACTTTCCTCTATTTTCTGCTGGCTTTTCACAGGTTAAAGACAAAGAAATTAGAGGCACAAAGTTTGTTGTTCCAGGACTGAAGGAGGGAAGTATATACAGATTCAGAGTAAGAGCAGTAAATGCTGCTGGAGTTGGTGAACCAGGAGAGGTTTCTGATGCCATTGAAGTCAAGGATAGAACAGGTAAAAATAAAGATTTTTTAAAACTTTATTTCAATACATTATTTTGGCAATAATAAATATCTGACATAATTCTGATTATATACTCTAGTCATTCCAGATATTAACTTGGATGCCAGTGTGAGAGACAAAATTGTGGTACATGCTGGTGGTGTAATTCGTATTTTGGCATATGTATCTGGTAAACCAGCTCCAGAGATCTCATGGGCAAAGGATGATAAGCCAATGCCAAAAGAAGCTGCAATTGAAACCACTGTGATCAGTTCTGCTCTGGTTATAAAGAATTGTCAGCGACACCATCAAGGAATATACAACCTTATTGCTAAGAATACAGGGGGTGAAAGAAGAAAGACCATTATTGTTGAAGTTTTAGGTAAATATTATTTTCTGATTTTGCACAATTTTTCACAAATTTTACAATCAGTTTTTCTCAAGAACAAATAAATTTATTTTTTCTTAATTGCAGATGTTCCTGGACCAGTAGGTGAACCTTTCCGCTGTGAAAACCTAACAATTGATTCTTGCAAATTAACATGGTTCTTCCCTGAAGATGATGGTGGTTCTGCAATTACCAACTATATGATTGAAAAGCGTGAAGTTGAACGTCGTGGTTGGTCACCTGTCACATACACAGTTACTAGACAGAATGCTGTTGTCCAGAATCTGATCCCAGGAAATGCTTATTTCTTTAGAATTGCAGCTGAAAATATTATCGGCATGGGCCCATGGGTGCAGACAAATCAAGAAATTATAGTTAAAGAGCCAACATGTAAGTAATGTTTCTAATTTTATGTTTCTCATTTTTAAGTATTAAATCTATTTTAGCCACTAAATACACAAACCTTTCTACTTTCTTTTCCAACTTGTAGCTGTCCCTGAACGTCCTGAAGATCTTGAAGTAACAGCAGTTACAAAGCAATCAGTTAGCTTAAAATGGAAGCCTCCTAAATATGATGGTGGTTCAGATATAACAATGTATGTTCTTGAGTGTCGTTTGATTGGTAAAGAGAAGTTCATCAAAATTACTAAGGAGAAGTTGTTAGATCGGATGTTTACACATAGTAGCTTAAAGGAAGGTGACACATATGAGTACCGTGTCAGTGCAGTAAATGCTATCGGCCAAGGGAAACCATCATTCTGTACAAAACCAATAACTTGCAAGGATCAGCTTGGTAAGATTAATTTCAAATATTTTGCAAATTGAAATTTCTTTTCAAAATGGTAATAATTGTGTGTAAATTATCTTTAGAACCACCAACACTCGAACTGGATTTCCGAGATAAGTTTATTGTACGTGTGGGTGAATCCTTCAGCTTGACAGGACGATATAAAGGGAAACCTACACCAAAAGTTTCTTGGTTTAAGGATGATGAACCAGTCGAAGAGACAAATTGCTTAAAAGTCAACACAACTCCAACGAAACTATGTCTAACTATTTTGAAAGGTGTCCGTGCTAATTCCGGTAAATACTGTGTTGTTCTGGAGAACAGCACAGGAGTACGAAAGGGTCTGTGTCAAGTGATTGTGGTTGGTAAGTTAATTAGTTTTCACCTTTTTCAGATTAAAATCTTGTAACATTGAATTAGAATGCAGTATTGAAACCAAATTTTACCTTCTTCAGATCGTCCACAACCTCCGGTTGGCCCAGTAGTTTTCAATGAAGTTCACAGAGATAGAATGATTATTTCCTGGAAACCTCCACTTGATGATGGAGGCAGTCCAATCACAAATTATATTGTTGAAAAGAGGGATACAAACAGAGAACTCTGGATGCCTGTTACATCTTCAACTACAACGACTACTTGTAAAGTTCCAAAATTAATTGAAGGTCGGGAGTATATTATTCGTATCTATGCTGAAAACATGTTTGGAATCAGTGATGCATTGCTTTCAGAAGAAGTTAAAGCCAAAGATCGCTACAGTAAGTGCTGGACCTCAGAATTTATTAATAAATTAAAAAAGCAAATATTGAATAAAGTAAATTTAAAAATCAGGTGTGTTTTCTATCTTTTGTTGTCTGGAATATGACAGTTTATAGTTTACTAATATTTTGTATTTAAAGGCTTTGTTATTTTGTTAAAATAAAGTGATACTTATGTGTGGTGATAGCAAATATGTTCTGTCTCCTATCATATTAATGGATTTATAAACTTGGTCTATAATTTTTTTTAGCAAGTTTTTGTTTTTTTTTCTGAAGGAGTTCCAGAAGCACCAGAACAACCAGTTATAAAAAATATTACAAAAGATTCGGCTGTGGTAGTTTGGAATAGACCTCGAGATGGAGGCAAGCCCATCATTAAATATATTGTTGAAAAGAAAGAAACAATGTCCAACCGCTGGTTAAGAGTATCCAAAGAGCCAATTTATCCAGACACTCAGTATACTGTAACAGATCTCCTTGAAGGCTGTGAATATGAATTCCGTGTCTCAGCAGAAAATGAAATAGGAGTTGGAGACCCTAGTCCACCATCTAAACCCTTCTTTGCAAAAGATCCAATAGGTATATGTCACTTACATCCATTTCTTTCTTTTCTTTGAAATAACAATTTGTGATGTATTTGTAAGATTTATTCTGACAACAATTTTACTCTTCATTTAGTTAAACCAAGTCCACCTGTTACTCCTCAAGCAGTAGACAAAACTAAATCTACTGTTGATTTATCTTGGCAACCTCCTCGCCATGATGGAGGAGGCAAAATATTGGGATATTTAGTGGAATATCAGAAAGTTGGTGAAGAAGAGTGGAAGAAAGCCAATCAAACACCAGACTCTTGTCCTGACATTCATTTTAAGGTGGCAGGTCTTAATGAAGGTGATACATACAAATTCCGGATTATAGCCGTCAATCAAGCTGGTGAATCAGATCCAGCTTATGTTCATGATCCTGTTCAAGCAAAAGACAGAATTGGTAAGTGATGTACTGTATGTTGTGTATTTAATACTGCAATAATATTGTAAATATATTGTTTGATTAAGCATTCTTTGAATAATTCATTACTGGTTATATGTAGAAGTACATTAACAGCATATGACATTATGTCACAACATCATAGTAAATGTATTATCAAAGTATATATATGTCACCATATACAACCCTGAGGTTCATTGTACTTTCTTCTTGATGGCAGTAGCAAGAATAGAACATCTAGGTGGTGGGAGTCCCTGATGATGGACGTTGCTTTCCTGTGACTCCATTGAGATATGCTCAGTGGAGGGAAAAGCTTTACCTGTGATGGACTGGGCTATGTCCGCTACTTTTTGTAGTCTTTTGCATTCAAGGGTGTTGGTGTTTCTATACCAGGCCATGAGGCAACCAGTCAATACACTCTCTAGCACATATCTATAGAAGATTGTCATGCTGAATCTTCACAAACTGTTAGGAAGTAGAGGCGTTGGTGTGCTTTCTTTGTAATTACACTTATGTGCTGGGCCCAGGACAAGATCTCTAAGGAATCAAGGAATGCACCTCATTAAAGTAAAGAACAAAGTAGACATTTTATTCCCACTCTGTATTTTTCTTTTGATTAATTTCTGAAATTACAAGACTTACCAAAGTACAGGATTGCCATGTGGATCATTTCACATTGATAATTTCTATAATTAATGCTGTTCTGTTAAATTGTTTCTATATATGTAAAACTTTTTATTTGCTTTGCAGAGGCTCCTGAATTGTTCGTAGATGCCAACATGGCTCGAAGTGTAAACATAAAAGCAGGAACTACCTTAACCCTCAGTGCAACCATAAAAGGAATGCCAATTCCAAAGGCCAGTTGGAAAAAGAATGACAATGAAGTACCAGTTAAAGCTGACATTGAAAGTACAGCAGTGAGAAGCAAGCTTGAAATCCGTAAGACTGTCAGAAATGACAGTGGATGTTATTCATTAACTGTTGAGAATGAAGCTGGTAGCAAGAGTGCTGCTTGTACAGTTACTGTATTAGGTAATGTGAATGGGCCATGAGAGTTATTAGATCAATTTTAATCAAATTGATTTGTTCAGTAATTAAAATAATAGGAAACCCTTAATTATTTTCAGATAAACCTGGTCCACCACGTAACTTGCAAATTAGTGAAGTTAGAAGTGATTCGTGTTATCTGACTTGGAAGGAACCAGAAGACAATGGTGGTGCTGTTATCTCTAACTATATAATCGAGAAACGAGATGTTGCAGCTCCTCAGTGGATCCCTATCTCATCCACAAGCAAAAAGCATAGCATTATGGCTAAGTACCTAATGGAAGGCACCCAGTATTTGTTCCGCGTGGCTGCTGAAAATCAGTATGGTCGAAGTAGCTTTGTGGAATCGGTAAAACCTATAAAGGCCCTTGATCCAATATGTAAGTTGGTATTTGTTGAGATTAACATTTTCATATGAAAACTCATAATATTTACACCACAGCATTTAACTTACCAGGCTGTTGCTTATTTTTATAGCTCCTCCTGGCCCACCTAAGAACTTACACCATGTTGACGTGGACAAGACTGAGGTGTCTCTTGTTTGGAATTACCCAGACCGTGATGGAGGTTCGGAAATCACGGGATTTTTAGTTGAATACCAGGAAGAAGGAGCAAAAGACTGGATTAAATTCAAAACTGTTAGCATACCTGAATGTGTTGTAACTGGTTTAGAACAGGGGAAGATATACAGGTTCCGTGTTAAAGCTCAAAATGCTGCTGGGCTTAGTCGTCCAGATACAACTGTCCCTGTACTGTGTCAGGAGAAACTAGGTTGGTTTGTTTACTTGCTTTGTACTTTCAATTACTTTTTTATTTTATTGTCACATCCTTGATATATATTTATTCATTTCTGCTTTATGTTATAGTGTCACCCTCGGTGGAAGTAGATGTAAGTTTGATTGAAGGTCTTGTCGTCAAGGCTGGCAGCACAGTCAAACTTCCTGCTTTAATGAGAGGCATTCCTACTCCTTCAGTAAAGTGGGTCACTGACAGTACTGAACTTAAGTCAGAAGGCGAATACAAGATTGATACTGACAACCGTTCTACTATGCTAACAATTAAGAACTGCACCAGGAAACATAGTGGTGAATATGTACTTACTGTCTCTAATCCAGCTGGTAGTAAGTCAGTGGCTCTACACTTGATCGTTCTGGATGTTCCAGGCCCCCCAGTTGGTCCAACCAATATCCTCGAGGTAACACCACAGCACATGATCATCTCTTGGCGTCCACCTAAGGATGATGGTGGAAGCCCTGTTATGAACTACATTGTTGAGAAACGAGAAACTAAGAAAGAAACCTGGGGTATTGTTACCTCTGGAGGCACAAGTACCCAAGCAAAAATTCCACGTCTTCAGAAAGGCTGTGAATATATTATGCGTGTTCGAGCTGAAAACAAGATTGGTATTGGTGAACCATTAGAGTCTAAACCAACTGTAGCTAAGCATATGTTTGATGTTCCAGGCCCACCTACTAAACCAACTATTTATGATATCACAGAAAATGCAGTCACAGTATCTTGGGGTGTACCAAAATACGATGGTGGTAGTCCAGTTATTGGTTACATAATGGAACGAAGGGAAAAAACTGGTAAATGGATCCGTGTAAATAAGACTCCAATACTAGATCTAAAATTGAGAACCGTTGGACTTTTTGAAGGTAATACATATGAATTCAGAATATTTGCTGAAAATATTGCTGGTCTAAGCAAACCATCACCAGTCTCTGATTCAGTCTCGGCAATCCGCCCTATAAGGCCACCTGGACCACCTATCAATCCTAAACTGAAGGACAAGACAAGAGAAACTGTTGACTTGGTCTGGACAAAGCCCAGCAATGATGGAGGCAGCCCAATCTTAGGATATATTGTAGAATGTCAGAAAGCTGACACTACAAAGTGGAATAGAATTAATAAAGATGATTTAATCCCACAGTGTGCTTTTAGAGTACCTGGCCTTATTGAAGGAAATGAATACAGATTCCGCATAAAGGCTGCCAACATTATTGGTGAAGGTGAACCAAGGGAGCTGCCAGAATCTGTAATCGCAAAAGATATTCTTTATCCTCCAGAGCTGGAACTTGATATTGTTTGCCGTGATCTAATCACAGTTCGTGTTGGACAAACTATTTCAGCAACAGGACGTGTTAAAGGCCGACCAGATCCAGAAATTACATGGTCAAAAGAAGGCAAGGTGCTTGTTGCTAGCAAACGTATAGAGATTCGTAATGATTACCCTGTGATACAGCTACTAATTAAAGAGGCGACCAGAGCTGATCATGGTAAATACCATGTAGTTGCTAAAAATAATAGTGGACAAGTTCAAGCTGCTGTTATTGTCAACGTCCTTGATAGACCAGGCCCTTGTAAGAATATCAGGACAAGCTATGTCACTAAAGATTCTTGTGTGCTTTCCTGGGAAAATCCTGATGATAATGGAGGCTCAGAAATTACTAACTATATAGCAGAAAACCGTCAACCCAATCAGAGAGGATGGTCTTTGATCTCATCTGATTTAACTAAACGTGTAGTGAAGGTTCCACTTACAACAAACCATGAGTACTTCTTCAGAGTGTGTGCAGAAAACAAAGTTGGACTAGGTCCAACAATTGAAACGAAAACACCAATCTTAGCCATTGATCCTGTTGAGAAGCCTGGAGAACCAGAAAACCTACATGTTGCTGATATAGGAAAGACTTTTGTTCTCCTTAAGTGGAGAAGACCTGATTATGATGGTGGTAGCCCTAACCTGTCTTATCATGTCGAGAGAAGATTAAAGGACACAGATGAATGGGAAAGAGTGCACAAAGGAAGTATTAAAGAGACAAGTTTCATGGTTGATAAATGTATTGAGAACCAGACTTATCAGTTTAGAGTTCAGACCAAGAATGAAGGTGGTGAAAGCAATTGGGTGAAGACTGATTATATTATTGTCAAGCCAGAAGTACAAAAACCAGTCTTGGATCTAAAGCTTGCTGGAATATTAACTGTAAAAGCAGGTGAAACTTTCAGAATTGAAGCAGCAATGAGAGGCAAACCTCAGCCAGAAGTTGTCTGGGTAAAAGACAAAGATGCAATTGATCTTAGCAGATCTCCCCGAGCTAAGATTGACACGACTTCTGACGCATCCAGATTAATTGTAATTAAATCTAAACGAGAAGACAGTGGTAAATATACAATCACTGCAACTAATCAGGCTGGTTCCTTTACAGCTTATGCTACTGTGAATGTTTTGGATGTACCAAGTGAAGTCAGAAATTTGAAAGTATCTGGCATTGCAAGTGATAGGTGTAGAGTCAGCTGGGATGCACCAGCAGATGATGGTGGATGTGAAATTCAAAACTATGTTCTTGAAAAATGTGAAAGCAAAAGAATGGTCTGGTCCGTATTCTCTACTTCTATAATTAATGAATATGCAAATGTCACTCGTTTGGTTGAAGGAAATGAATACATATTCCGAGTGCGTGCAGAAAACAAAATAGGCACAGGTCCACCATCAGAAACTAAGCCCATTGTAGCCAAGACACAGTTTAATAGACCAGGTCCTCCAGATGCACCAGAAGTCACCAAAGTCAGCAGAGAAGAAATGACTGTTGTATGGAATCCACCAGAAGATGATGGAGGAAAATCAATCACGGGATACATATTGGAGAAGAAAGAGAAACGAGCAGTTAGATGGGTGGCAGTCACAAAGAGTCCAATCCCAGAGAGGCGAATGAAAGTTACAAATTTGATTCCTGAACATGAATACCAGTTCCGTGTCAAAGCTGAAAACGAAGTTGGATTAGGAGAACCAAGTCCACCTTCAAGACCAGTATTAGCAAAGGATCCAATGGGTATATACATTTTTAACATTAAGTCAATTTTCTATAAACAAGTTTGAATGCTTTTCTCATCACTCACACCAAATTCTCTCAATTTATATTCTGTTTTTCTATACACAGAACCTCCTGGTCCACCAAGTGGCCTTAAGGTGATTGATAGTACAAAGTCCTCCATTTCTCTTGGCTGGACAAAGCCTGTTTATGATGGTGGTTCTCTTGTCACTGGCTATGTTGTTGAAATGAGACCAAAGGGTGTCAGTAAATCTCCTGATGAAGGATGGACGAGATGTAATGTTGCAGCTCAGTTGGTTGTAACTCAGTTTACTGCGAGCGGCCTTGATGAGAAACAAGAATACGAGTTTAAGGTTTCTGCACAGAATCAGGTTGGAATTGGTCGTCCTGCTGAACTTAAAGAAGCAGTATATCCAAAGGAGATCTTAGGTGTGCATTGCATTTGACCTTTCTTTACTTTATGGTATAATAAAATATATTTCGTGAACTCATACTCTTTTCTTCAAGAGAATAATTCTTTCATAAAATGGATCTTTTTCAGAACCACCAGAGATTGACTTAGATGCAAGCCTGAGGAAAGTGTTAGTTGTCAGAGCTGGATGTCCTATCAGATTATTTGCCACCATCAGGGGCCGACCAGCACCTAAAGTTACTTGGAGGAAAATTGGAATAGACAACGTTGTTCGAAAGGGTCAAGTAGACTTGATTGACACAATGACTTTCCTTGTCATTCCTGATAGTACCCGTGATGATTCTGGCAAATATTCACTGATGCTTGTAAATGCAGCAGGTGAAAAGGCTGTGTTTGTGAATGTTAAAGTTCTGGGTGAGTACCTCCTTTTTATGTTCTATTTCATGATTTGATTTAACCATGAGAAAAGACTTTCTGATATGTTAAAGAGAATTGTCCTGATTGCTGTATTTCTTGTCCCAAGAAAAAGGACATGTTGCTAGATCTAATTTTGGAAAGTAAATAATGAGTAAACTGGATAATGCTGTATTCCTGGGATTTTCAACTGTTTATTATATTGTATAAGGTTTTATTTGTAACATATAAGAAGAAGGAGCACCATGAATAAAAATGCTTCAGGTAATTGAGAAGAGATTACTGGAGTCAATTGCAAGGCAGAAATGTGATAATGCAGTTGACAGATAGTATAAGATTAAGTTGACAGCTAAGATAAAAAGAGAATCAAAATGGCACATTAATGATGTGTCACAGAATAAAATGGACCAAAGAAGAAATGGCTGAGAAATTAATTAATGACTCAGTAAAGGTATTTATTAATAGATTAGATATTAACAAAGTCATGTGAAACAAGGAAGTTATCAGGATATTGAAAGAAATTTTAAAAAGAATAAACTTAAGGCACTAGAAAGGTCTAAAGTGCTGTACATGGTGTTCATCCACTTTGAATATGGTGCAAAGCCAAATAATGTGTGTTAGATTTCTAAGGAATGTAAATGTAGATGTTACAGAGTTTCTAAAATATTTTAAAGTATTCTAAGGTTAGAAGGATGCCACAAAAATGGAAGCCTGCAAATTTTCCACTCCACTACAAAAATTGGGGAATTAATTTATTTTGGTCCTGGACATATATACAATAACCTGGGAGAATAATGAGGTTTTTGATTACTTAACAGTTAGGGATGTGCCAGATGATGTTTTATATATATATATATATATATATATATACACCCACACACATTTATATAGACTTAGATAATAGGTTTGTTCACTATATTGGAATGACAGAGACAGTTGTAACATAACTGTGGGTAGAAAACAGAGGGTTATAGACTAGATAGAAGGACCTCATGGTGTTTTTCAGAATTTAGTTTTGGAGCCACTGCTTCTAATCATAACCATTAATGGCTTGGGCTTAAAAGTAAAGAGCAATATTCTAAAATGTTGAAATTATTCAAAATTTGTATGTGTAGTGATACTAACAGATAGCAGTGAAGAATTTAGAGTTCAAGTGCTCCATGAGGAGGTTGTCAGAATTTCTAAGAAGAAAATAAAGTAGATTATGTGAGCCTAAAGCATATGAAAAACATGTGAAATTATCTGTTTTGGTAGGGTGAATGAGGTAAGACAAATTAAATGGAACAGTTTCAAAGATAAACATGTTGTTGTTTTAAGTAAATGTTTTAAATGCCAGGTCTGATTAACAAAAGAGATAAAACATGTTTACCAGAGGTTGCAATAACCTTTTGAGAAAAACAGCTGATTGTCCTAAGCATCCCATCAAAATGGAGGTGTCCATGAATGGCCTAAGGCAGTGTGTTCTTTGGTCATACCTGTGATTGATCAAGCACTCTTAATTGTTTCTCTGATGATCGGAGATTTAAAACCAGTTGAAATAGATGTAAACAACTCAGTATGTAAAAGTTTATTTTAATAATTAAGAATAATCAATTTAAAAGCACACACAATTGACATAAATTAAGTAAAATTCAATTCAGTGATGTCATTCAAATGTCATGGCTATGATAGCTGATATAAAGCCAGTTACATTCCTTGCATTCTGCTCCTGAACTTCATCCTGAAAGTCAAATGTACAGCAGCTTAAGTGCAAAAGTCAGGAATGCAGTAACCTGTGCCATAATTTCAGTTCATTAGCAGTTCTGTCTGGAGTCATAAACTGAAAAGGATCATAATCCGAGCCAATAAAACACAAGCCTAGGAATTCAGTTGCTTTGCTCATTATTTTCAGTGTTAGGCAAGTGCTTTTCTTCAGATTGAAAATATGAGAAAAAAAAATTCAAGTCATTTTGAATCCTCCTTGCAACTCAAAATCATTCTGATTTTGGAGCATTGAGAGGGAACTTGGACCATGTTAAGCTGGGGGCATCTGCCATTGGTCAATCATGGAATAAAGTGATCTTCAAACTGCAGTGCCAATCTGAGAAGGCTACAAGCTTTAAAAAGTGCATATTTAAATTGTTGGAGGTTTCCACACTAAAAATGAAAGCCTTCCCAGAATCCTTACCATAGTCAACCAAAGGATACCTCCATACAAATTGAAGCCTCTTCAGTTCCAAAAATCACTACTCCATGTGCTGTCTATATCCTATACATAACAAAATGCTAGTTTTCCTGACACTGCAAAACCCTGCCAGCCATGCATGATTTCCTCTTGCCACTTCTCCCCACCGATTCTCCAGCTTCAAATATCATTGCGTTCCACTCTCCTGGCCAAGGTTCACCCCATCTCTTCCTTCTATTGGGCTAATGGACAGCCATTTCCTAGGCACAGCCTCAGGAAAGTAGCCCTTTACTCTTAGGTAGGGCTGTAGATTTATGTAGTGGACCAACAACTAAACCTTGTTTCAGTTGCCTTCAGCCACACCAAATGTGCGTGCTAGAATTTCTAGGTAAAGTTCAAGTTTATTGTCCTTCAACCATACACATGTATGCCAACAAATGAGACAACATTCCTCCAGACCAAAGTGCACAACACCTATTATATAATTCACACACAAAACACATAAAGTAATATTACCACAAATTAACAAATAATATTGTACGTATATGATGCGTTAAAAGTGTTACGTACCACGTAACTGGGTGTCTAACCAGCAGAGAAAAAATAATCTGTTGGAGTCTGGTGGTACTATATTCAAAAGTGTTTATTAGTAAAATAAGCAAATCAATACCAATAATGCAAATATATAGATAACAAAAGTCAGCAATAATAAATCTAAAGGTGTAGGAATAATAATAAGCAATAGTAAACAAGCTCTATCGATGTCTAGGGGTAAATGAATTGTCATAAAAAGTATAAAGTTCAATTCGGTTCATGTGTGCTGAGGTAGATATGGTTGTTGTGTTGTAATCATTGGAGAGAGAGAGAGAGAGAGAGAGAGCGAGCAAGATGTAACAGCAACTGTTGCAGCAGTCAAACCTTTTACTTCTTTCTTGATCCGTAGTGTCGTTGTGGCCATTCAGTTATGACCCCTCTGTAATTCAGCTAGACCATTCTTCTGTGGTGGACTCGTCACTCTGGCATGAGTGGACACACACACACACACACACACACACACAAGTCCCCACCGGCCCCGCTGTAACACTGTGAGTTTAACTGACCGATCTCCTGGTTCGGTTTCCGATGCCCCCACTGTTCCTGTGGGTTCCAACACTCAATCAGTGTTCAATGGTGTGTCTCCTCGTGCGTCTGAAGGGTGTCTCTCCCGACCTGACTTTTATCCCTACTCACAGGGTCTCAGCTATCTATCAATTTTGAATGACTGTGTCCATCAAACCAGCCCACTCTGGCAGTCCACTGAGGAATGTTAATGCGCAAAATGGTAGAAGATAAATAACCCTCGCATAAGTCATAATATAGTAAATCAACAAGTCTCTCTCCCCTCTTTCCTGTAGCAAATTTCTTGCATGTTTTCTTTTCATCTCTCTCATGAGCAGCATAGCAACAGTAATGGTTCGTGATTCTCAAGGGGGGGGGGAATAAGGGCAATTCTGCACCCCATTGTCCATCAGAACTATTCATCTTTCATAACAAAAGGTAAACAGTATAACCTGCCCAACACTACTAGTTCTTCATATGTGATGAGACCTGAGGCAGGGAGTTCAGTAGTATTATAGCCTGAGGGAAGAAGCTGTTTCCTGTCCTACCAGTTCTTGTCCTAATGCTGTAGTACCTTCTGCCTGATGGATGGAGGTCAAGGAGATTGTGGGTCAAATGGGAGGGATTACTGACAATGCCAAGTGCCCTGCATATGCAATGCTTCTGATAAATATCAATTTCAATTCAGCCCCAGAAGAAAATAAAAAATGCAAGAAGTTATGCCAGACCTGGTAAAGCACAAATTTACCCTCAAATAGTGCACCCAATACTACATACCATACCTTAAAAGCATATGATGATTTTGGAAAGAGGACTGAAAAAAACACTAGAATTTCTCTTAATTGACTGAATTTTTTGGTGGGGTGTGGATATTGCTGACAAGACTATTTATAGTTTATCCCCAACTGCCCTTGCAAGGTGCAGGTGAGCCATTTTTTTTTAATCACTTCAATCCTCTTGTTGAAGGTACTCTAACAATGCTGTTGAGTAAAGTTCCTAAGTCAGATACTCTGTGACTTAGAGAGGAACCTGCAGGTGATGATGCTGCAATGTACCAACAACATGTTTGGGAGCTTCCTTTGAAACAGCTGAGATTATTAATTTCAGTGCATTTTATTGATGCTGTATACTGTAGTCATTTTGCAGTGGCAGAGAAAATAAAGAAAGTTTAATGTCAGGAAGGATTCAGATGGAATAAACAAAGAAAAGCTATTTCATTAGGTGCATTTAATGTCAGAGAAATGTAACAATATATATCCTGAAATTCTTTTTCTTTGCAAACATCCACAAAAACAGAGGAGTGCCCCAAAGAATGAATTGACAGTTATAATTTAGAACCCCAAAGCCCCCCCCCCACCGACTCTCCCCTCCCACGCATAAGCAGCAGCAAAGCAATTACCCCCCCCCTCCCGGACCAGTGTAAAGGCATTGGCACCTACCACCAAGCACTCAAGTGTGCAGTGAAGCATCAATAAAGACACAGACTTGCAGTACCGCGAAGCCTACTCATTCACCCGGTATTTGACATACCACAGGCTCTCTCTCTCTCTGTCTCTCTGTCTCTCTCTCTCTCTCTCTCTCTCTCTCTCTCTCTCTCTCTCTCTCTCTGTCCCTCTCTGTCTCTCTCTCTGTCTCTCTCTCTGTCTCTCTCTCTCACCCACTCTCTCTCTCACACACTCACTCTCTCTCTACCTCTCACTCTCTCTCACTCACACTCACTCACACTCTCTCCCTCTCTCTCTCTCACACGCTCTCTCTCTCTCACTCACTCACTCTCTCCCTCTCTATCTCTCTCTACCTCTCACTCTCTCTCTGTCTCTCTCTCTCTCTTTCTCTCTCTTCTCTCCTCCCCCCCCCCAATAAGGGAAAAAAGAGGTGTCCCTGTTTTACATACTGTAAGTATTTCAAGGCACATATTGAAGAAGCAACAAGATAAAGACTTTTGGTTCCACAGGTGGTTTGCATTTGAAATGTTCTGTTCTGTTTAATTGTGGTAACCGATTCAATAGCAGCTTTTACAAGGGAATTAGATGAAGGAGAAAAAAACTTCAGGGAAATGGAATAAGAGTTAAATACTGAGATTAACCAATTTTCTTTTTCATAGCACAGTCTTCATGGCTTATTGGTGTCCTGAGATGTTCTATCATTTTGTTTTAAGCTTACATTGATGATATTTTTTCTCAATTCCAGATACACCTGGGCCTGTCTCAGACTTTGATGTTTCAGATGTTACAAAAACGGGATGCCAGTTGTCATGGTCACCACCTGAAAATGATGGTGGTAGTCCAGTAACTCACTATATTTTGGAAAAGCGTGAAGCAGACAGGAAATCCTGGGGCAGAGTGGTACATGACTTCAAGAAAACTAGTTTCAAAGTGATGGGTTTAACACCCGGAACTGAGTACTACTTCAGAGTAACAGCTGTCAATCAGTATGGTCCTGGGGTACCAAAAGACATTCCTAAATCAATTCTAGCAAGAGATCCAGTCAGTAAGTATATATTTGTATTTTCCCATTAGTCCTAGAAAAAACAATCACGCTTTACCAAATCGTTCATTTTTTTCATTATTTTTTATGGATTTTTAGATTCAAAGTAATTTTGTAATTTGATTTTTAGGTGAACCAGATCCACCCAAGAAATTGGATGTTGTTGACATAACAAAGAATAGTGCATCATTGGCATGGTTACCGCCTATAAGGGATGGAGGTGCTAGAATTGATGGTTATATTGTTGAGTATCAGAAAGAAGGCGAACCTGAGAAACACTGGACACAATACTCCATAATCAAGGATCTCAATATTCTTGTAACAGGCCTAAAGGAAGGAATTAAATACAAATTTAGAGTTGCAGCTAGAAATGTTGTTGGGGCCAGCTTACCCAGAGAAACGGAAGGACTTTTTGAAATTAAAGAACAGCTGAGTAAGTACACAGGAAATATTTCTTTATGAATAAAGTATCAAAATTGAAACAAATTTTTGAAAAGAGGCTTGTGAAGGAGCCTTTCAAATGTTAGTGCATAGCAATTCACATGAGGCACAACATACGCTCAGCGTAATGCTTCGCTTGTGTTACCCACTAAGGAAAGCTTTGCTGCTCCTTTCCTACAGTGAAAAATCATTTACTGCATTTTGCAGCTCCCTGCCTAATAAAGCCTTTTAAGAAAAAGATCAGATTCCAGGAGAGCAGTAAGCATATAAAATATGATCAGGTCTGGAAGGGGTCTTCTCACCTTTTTTAAGGATCTCTGATTCTCTACAGCAAGGGCTTCATCCATTCTGCCATGAAATTGTAATTGTAAATTGTTTAGTTGCATAACTAAACAGTCCCCTCTCTATCTTGAGCAGGATGTTGAACTTGTATTTACCACCTGAAAGTGCATTCAGGCTGGCAATTAAAAAGTTCTCACCAGATATTCAATTTCCATGTCTCTTTCTTTTACCCATGAATTGAGAAGTTAACATCACAATTGAAACCCAGGGACTTTGTTATAACATTTTCAAATATCAAAAGTTTGTTTCTCCATATGCTGTGTTATAATTATAGGAAACTTCTTGAAGTTTTTCATGTATAATGAGCAGTTTTGTAGACTAGTTGGACCATTTTACACTCAGAAACATCTCAGCAACAGCAAGCATTGAATGAAATTTTGAACTGCATATGCACAGAAAGTCAGTTTATTAAATATCTTTGGTTACAACTTATGACTTGTAACAATACAGCACTCACAAAGTACTGCATTGGTGCAGCAGCCTAATATATATGATAAAATTCAGAAGTGGAGCCTGAATCCACAGCTTTTTGACTAAGTGTAATGGTCAATCAAAAAATTGTGCATTTCTTGATCTTGTAATGAACCATATTTGAAAGAGCAAGTAGTTTGTAAGTAATTTTATGTTGTTTAAGACGTCGACAAGTTGAACAGGATCCTGAATGCTTGCTGCTGGTTGAAAATCTTCTATGTAATTCTTTGAATAATGAGATCTGCTGGCAGCATGTGGTAGGAAAATAGTAACAAAGGTTTCCTTTCTTACATTATGATACCAGTAATACTTTGTTTTCCTTATAGTGGCACCAAAGATTATCATGCCAGAGTTTATTACGATCAAAGCTGGACAGAAACTTAGAATTGAGGCTCATGTAACTGGCAAACCTGCACCAGTTTGCAAGTGGATGAAAAATGAAGAGGTTGTGGATCCATCCAGCCGGCTCGTTGTGCATAAGACAAAGAACACTTCTGTCCTCATCATCAAAGATGTTTCTAGAAAGGATAGTGGCTTCTACAGTCTTACTGCAGAAAATAGCTCGGGCATTGCCACCCAGAAGATCCGAGTAGTGATAATGGGTTTGTATAAACACATAATGTTTTGAATTCACATGAACTAAGTAAATATTTTTCTATTAATTGATTTATACAAAAGCAATGTTAATTCACCTTTTGATGGTTATCTTTTTCAGATATTCCTGGACCTCCACAACCTCCATTTGACATTTCAGAAATTGATGTTGATGGATGCAGTCTTAATTGGCATATTCCATTCGAAGATGGTGGCAGCAACATTACAAACTACGTTGTTGAGAAATGCGATTTAAGCCGTGGTGAATGGGTTACCGTCGTAGCTTCTGTAACAAAAACAAACTGTAGGATTGGTAAATTGATCCCGGGCAATGAGTACATATTCCGTGTTCGTGCAGAAAACAGATTTGGTGTTTCAGAACCTCTTACTTCAGATAAAATGATTGCAAGATTTCAGTTTGGTAAGCTATGAAGTTACCTATTTTGTTAAGGTCTCAAAATATTGTTCATGAGATGTCTATAATTAATGTTTATATTTTCATCCACAGATGTTCCAAGTGAACCAAAGAATGCACGTGTCACAAAGGTGAACAAGGACTGCATGTTTGTTGCATGGGATAGACCAGACAGTGACGGTGGTAGTCCCATTACAGGATATATTATTGAACGTAAAGAAAGAAATAGTCTCCTTTGGGTAAAGGCCAATGACACTTCTGTCCGTACTACTGAGTACCCATGTTCAGGCTTAATTGAAGGACTAGAATATACCTTCAGAGTCAGTGCACTGAACAGAGCAGGATCAAGCAAACCTAGTAAACCGACTGATTTTGAAACAGCCAGGATGCCTGTTGGTAAGCAGTCCCAAAATTTGAAAATAGTTATTGAATGAATTTTATAAAACAACTTAACTGTTATTGTTTTTGTTTCTAACAAACATCCATTGATATTCTGAATCAGATCCACCAGGCAAACCTGAACCTGTTGATGTTACAAATAATTCAGTCTCTCTCGTCTGGGCAAGACCAAAACATGATGGTGGAAGCAAAATAATTGGCTATTACGTTGAAGCCTGTAAATTACCTAATGATAAGTGGATACGGTGCAATACCAACTACCAAAATGTACCTCATGAGGAATTCACTGTTACCAGTCTGGAAGAAGGTGCCCAGTATCAATTCAGGGTTATTGCAAAAACTGCAGTTAATATAAGCAAACCATCTGAGCTTTCTGACCCAATAACCATCGTGGCAGAGCATGGTAATAAATTAATATCACTTTATCATATTTTGATTTGATTCTGATTTTGATGTTCTAATATAAGATATTAAAATTTAATGGATTAATAGAAGAAATATTCACACTAATGCTTTGTTCAATTTACAGTTGCACCCAAAATTGATTTGGGTGTGTCAATGAAGTCTTTGGTCACTGTAAAGGCCGGATCCAATGTTTGTTTGGATGCTAATGTCTTTGGAAAGCCTTTTCCAAAGATCACATGGAAGAAAGATGGCACGATAATAACACCTGCTGAAGGCATTAAGATGGCAAGAGTAAGGAATTTGTGCACACTTGAATTATTTAGTGTGCGAAGGAAAGAAACTGGGGAGTACACAATTGTTGCAGAAAACGAGAGTGGATCCAAATCAGCCAACGTGAAAGTTAAAGTACTCGGTAAAAAAATACTTCATATACCATGTGTATGAATCTACTGTTAATTTTACAGTGCTTCACAAGATATATATGTAAATGTCTATCTATAACATAAATATGGTAAGGAAAAGCAGAATGTTTTTCTTTGAGGTTAATGAATAAAAGGGGAAATCAAGGTTTTAAAAACAATGGACTTACTCAAGTAAAAGATATACAGTAGTTTCCTAAAATGTTATGCATGTTATTTTCTGTTTTCTTTCATATAGATAAACCTGGCCCCCCAGCTTCTATCAAAATCAGCAATGTTTATTCTGATCGTGTTACTCTATCTTGGGAACCTCCTCTTGAGGATGGCGGTGCTGAGATTACAAACTACATTGTTGATAAACGTGAGACAAGCCGTCCTAATTGGGCTCAAGTTACTGCTAATTTACAACTTACAAAGTGTGGAGTAGAAAAACTGATTGAAGGTCATGAATACCAGTTCCGTGTCAGTGCTGAAAACAAGTATGGCATTGGTGACCCAATAATGACAACTTCAGTTGTTGCTAAGAATCCATATGGTAACTAAAACATTTTTTCTTGGTAGCTATTTTTAATTTAAAATACTGTATATGTAATAGTTACTGTGTGTTCTTTGCAGATGTACCAGGGCCATGTGATGCTCCAGTAATCAGCAACATCACAAAAGATCATATGACTGTTAGCTGGAAAGCCCCATCAGATGATGGTGGCTCTCCGGTGACTGGATATTTGCTGGAACAACGTGAGGCAAGTGCTGTAAGTTGGTCAAAAGTCAATAGAAGGCCGGTATTGGAAAGAACTGTGAAAGCTACAGGACTTCAAGAAGGAACTGAGTATGAGTACAGAGTTATTGCTTTGAATAAAGCTGGACCAGGCAAACCCAGTGAAGCTTCAAAGTCAGCATTTGCTTTTGATCCTCAATGTAAGTAGATATAGGATTATAAGTATATACAGTGTAACTTTGTATATTGTAATTTTTTCATTTGAATACATTTTTCATGCAAATTATTTTATTTTCATTTAGATCCTCCAGGACCTCCTGCTTTCCCGAAGGTAGTTGATACAACTCATAGTAGTATCAGCTTGTCATGGAGTAAACCAGCATACGACGGTGGCAGTCCAATCTTGGGATATCTAGTTGAAATTAAACGTGCTGATGGTGACAACTGGATAAAATGCAATGTACCAAGGGCTCTCCATGAAACAAACTATATTGTAACAGGATTATGCGAAGGAACTGAATATCAGTTCCGTGTAAGTGCAGTAAACAAAATAGGCTTCAGTGATCCAAGTGAAGTGCCTGACAAACATACAGCAAAGGATATATTAAGTAAGTTTCAGTACACGTGTACAGGAATTTAAATAATGTCTCATAAAATATCCCAACATATTAGATACATCTAACCTACTGCTGAGCCCCTGTACTCAAAACTGAGCCAACAGGTTTTCTGCCGTGACTAGGCAAAAGGGCCATATACACTTTGTACCTGGATTCTCAGCTTTACACTAAGTATACCTGCTACATTACAGCAGACTTGCTCATTTAAATGAAAATACAAAATTTCAGTAAAATGATAGGTAATGGCAAATGGTTTCCTTTTATATTTTACCTAATACAAATATTCTAATTTATTAAAGTGGGAAGTATTTCTGTTGTTTACTGTTTATTATTAAAATGTTTTCTCATTATTTCTAACCTCTCCCCTAACTATTTCTAACATTAAAAAATAGTGAAATAGGGCTTCTGACAGATAGACCTTCTGGCACCATGAGCTGGCAAAGACTTCTGGGTGGGGAATTACTTTCCAAGTACTGGATCTATCTTTCCACCTTGGAAATTGGTTCACTCACAGGACAGATGATACAATAAGGGAAGCATAAAACTGGGAGCTTAATTACTTACAAAAGTCAAATGTAATCTTGGACATTGATGACAGCTAAATGTGAAGTGTGGACTGTTTACGAGATTTTGCCCATTGGCCTATATCAAACATTTAAGTTAATAGAGAAGGAAATTTCACACAAACATTTTAAAGGTTCATGGCCTAGTAAATTTTAATTTCTGCACTTAAATTATTTCAATCTGTCTAGGGTTTCTGTCACTTTCCACTTGGTGTTTCCTGGTTAATATTTCATTCTCTCTTGAGCCCTCTTTTCCTTTTATACACTTGGAACCAAACTTGCTGCACAAGGTAAAACGACAGGAAGAGGCTATCAAAGCCATTCTTGATCATAATGCACAGGGAGTGACATGGTGGAGAGCAAACATGCAAACAAATTAGAAACAAGAGTAGGCTCTTCCATCATGTACAAGATTATAGCAGCTCTTATTGTTACCTCAACCTCTTATTCCTGCTTATCCCTGTAATCTTTGGTACTTTGTGTGGTAAACTATGTGTATACCTGTCTGGACACGCCCCTCTGCTGACTGCTCCTGTGGCTCCTCCCACAGACCCCTGTATAAAGGCGATTGGAGGCACTGCACCTCCCTCAGTCTCCAAGATGTCGTGGTCACGTTTGCAGCTAATAAAAGCCCATCTTTTGCCTCCCGTCTCCGAGAGTTATTGATGGTGCATCACCTTGTTTATCAAGATTTTGACTATGAATGTCTTAAAATATTCAAAGACTGTTTCCACACCCTGAGTTTTGTGTAATGTAACAGGCTGAAGAGAGTTAACTCTGACTCTGTGATCTATTAGGTGTATAGCACTGTGATATACATACTAAATATATTAATAGAGATTTCATTTATTTTTCTGAATAGTTCCTCCTGAAGCTGATCTTGATGCTGACTTAAGGAAGGTACTTATTCTGCGTGCTGGTGTCACCATGCGAGTCTATGTGCCAGTGAGAGGTCGACCTTCACCAAAGATTACTTGGTCTAAAATGGATGCCAACATCAAAGATAGACAAGGACTTGAAATCAGAACTTCAGATTATGACACAATGTTGTATTGTGAGAATGTGAATAAATACGATGCTGGAAAGTACATTTTAACTTTAGAAAATAGCAGTGGAGTAAAGGCATATACCCTTAATGTAAAGGTTCTTGGTAAGTTGTTAATTATTTCATAAAGATAGTGTTTTGTTAGATTAAAGCTAGTAGATTCTAATTGTTTTATTCAATCATACAACTACTTACTTCTTCTTACTTTTTAAATTAGACACTCCTGGTCCGCCTGTTAATCTTATCGTTAAAGAAACATCTAAAGATCATGCTGTTATATCCTGGGATCCACCTATTATTGATGGTGGCAGTCCAGTTAAAAACTACATTGTAGAGAAACGAGATGCTGAAAGAAAGGCATGGTCAACTGTAGCAACTGAATGTCCCAAGACAAGTTTCAGAGTTATCAACTTGGAAGAAAGTAAACATTACTTCTTCAGAGTTCTGGCTGAAAATGAGTATGGCATTGGTGAACCATGTGAGACAAAAGATGCTGTGAAAGCTTCAGGTAAGAAACTGAAAATTATGCCTTTAGGATGTAACATTTCAGAATATAAAACAACTTAATATTACAGTTCCTTTTCACTAAAATGACATATATTCTTAATACAGAGGAACCTGGGCCAGTGGTAGATTTGAAAGCTGCAGCCGTGTCCAAGAAGTCGTGTACTTTGGTGTGGAAGAAGCCCATCAGTGATGGTGGAAGCCGAATTATTGGTTACACTGTTGAAAAGATGATTGAAGGAGACAGATGGGTTGAATTAGTGACATCCAAGAATATGCAATTTACAGTCAATGATCTGAAGGAAGGAAAAGAATACACATTTAGAGTAAGAGCACAGAATGATGCAGGGTACAGTGTACCACGTGAAATTACAGTTGTGGCAAAGGATCAAATTGGTGAGTATTTTTCTGTCTTCTGCAATAATATGCCCCTGGAGAAATGTACTGTCATCAGAATCAGGTTTATTATCTCTAACTTAGATGTTGTGAAATATGCTGTTTTATGGCAGCGATACAGTGTGAAGAAATAACTTCACTACTAGTTACAAACCAAGTAAATAGTGTAAAAGAAAAAAACCCAAAGTAATGTTCAGATGTATGTGGACTGTTCAGAAATTGTTCTGATATTTAAGTATGGTTATTCAGACTCCTGTACCTCTACTCCAATGGTAGTAGTGAGAAGAGGGTGCTGGTCATGGATGCAATCTTTTTGAGGCATGGCCTCTTGTGAGTGACAACATTGTTGGGGAACATTATGCCATGATGTCTACACCCTCTGCAGCCTCCTGCATCCTGTGTGTGGGAACTTTCATGCCAGGTTCTCCGTTATACATCTAGAGAAATCATGTAAGGAAATTTGGCAGTACTGGAAATTAGGTGAATAAGCAATGTTGAGGAAGGAAAGTTTATACTATTCACTTCAACTTGATATACCCTTCACAATTAGTGCATTTACGATCAAAGCTTATCCTGAAATAAAAACAATAACATGCTGTCATATTCCTCAGAATTATTTAAAGTGTTCATGGCCAGTAAATTATAAATGTGGTCATGTAAACAATGTAAAAATCACAGGAGTTGAGGTAAGCAATCTTTATACTCGTTTAATGAAGAAGGAATATCTCAAGGATTTCAGGAAAATTCTCCATCCTTTATCAAATAATGTAGTGGAATATTGCATGCACCTGAACATCCTTGGTGAATTGATGGAACTTCAATAATATCTCAACAATATTGTATTCAGTAATCAGCCTAGATTTTGTGCTCATGTCCCAATGGAACTAGAGCACCAACATTTATGATGATTTGATGTTTGCTTGCTAACTGAAGTAATCTTATCAGTTAATACTACGACTACTACAAACTGCAAAATAGCAATTAACAATATGAAATTATGAATTATGAGCCATGGGCTAAATGGATTCCCCAAGAATCAAAGAAAATGGGGAGTAGTTCACTTAACCCCCACTCAATGGGAAAAAGATGACTCTTGCTATTCCCTCACTGGCAGCTGAAAGTTTAATTTCATGGTGTTTGCAAGTAATCCTCTCTTCCAGCAATGCATATTGTACCAAATTTTTTGCCACACCTGGACTCTGAGAGGCCACTGAGTGAGTGAGACTCTGGGAAGGAACAGGGCAATTGGCTCAATCTAGGAATATTAGAAGGATTCCACAGTAGGGAAGGGAATGGAGGCTAATGGTAAGAGAGATGGGTTTTGGGGTCTTGTATGCATGGGAATCTTCAAATATTTGTTATGGAATGAATATAGTGCTGTACATTGTTCATATAGTCAGAGTAATGTATTGATGAGGGTAAATGGAGGGGGAGTAAAACTACTAATATAATATAATTTTTAAAAATGTACCCTTCCCCTCAGCTGTTTGACATGAAACCCCTTGATTACTTTTATCAGTTCTGCCTAGTTTGGTACTGGTAGGCAATCAGGATGCCAAGAGAAGATACAACCAAGTAACATCTCCAAGTGTGTCTCTGTCAGTGACTTTTAAGGCCAATGCATTGCTACACTTGGAAATGTATTATGCAGCTTTCCCCCATACACAGATGATCAACAAATTGTGCAAAGTTTACCAAAGGCCCAACTTATATTCACTGAAGCAGCAGGGCAGATTTCAAACTATGACAAAGTCATGGAAGTTTACTGTGTTGGAGAATTTAATTAATAAATACAAGGATTAAACTAAAGCTAAAATATTTAGATAAGATATTTTGATTTTAATTGGGAACCTCATTGCCAGCATCTGAACTAATCTGACTAATCTATCAATATTATTTTAACAAAAAGAATATTATACCATTCTGCACAAGATAGCAAAATGAGAGCAAAGAAAAGTAAATCAAATTGTTTTAATGGCAAGAGATAGAAAAGGTAGTTTTTATCTGGTGGAGAAATTTAAATAAATTTTGCAAACTTACATTTAGAGATAAGCTATTGCTGAAGTAAGTTAAGAAACATAAAAAGGAACAAGAAGGGAAATCAATGAAAAGTGGGTAAATGGAAGTGAGGTTCCAATTAGTCAAGATCTAATTGAATCCCTATAAAGAGTTACAGTGTATGGTGTTTTCCTGTTGCTATTATAGAATATACATGTGTTTCTATTTTTGCTGAGTAAGTTCCAAAGCTTAAAAATTACATTTATCCCATTATTAAAACTGTATTTCCTGAGTAGTTCTGATCATTGCTAGCATTGGATATCAACCATGAAAATAATATTTTTAAAATTGTTAAACCAATTATATTAACCTAGGTCAATTCTTAAAATTCATTTAAGATCTTAAGAATAATGTTTTTAGATTTTACCAATAAAAAACATTTTGGATTTTCTTTGACAAATACCAATGGTTTCTATATCTAATTGTAAAAATTGGAATTTGTACTTTTTAAGTTAAATGGTACCATCTTCTTCTTAATAGTTCCACCAAATATTGATCTGAGAGACATTCCTGACCTAACATATATTGCCAAAGAAGGAAGTAATATCCGTTTAAAGATTCCAATCAGTGGCAAACCTGCACCAAAAGTAACATGGAAGAAAGGTGAAGACCAACTGCAAGAAAGTGGAAGAATATCTGAGGAATCCACAGCAATTAATACAACTCTTTCTATCCGAGAATGTCAAAGGGGTGATGCTGGAAAATACACAATTAACGTAAAGAATTCAGCTGGCACTAAAGAAGCTTCAATATTCATTAAAGTAGTTGGAAAACCTGGAATACCAACTGCACCATTCCGTTTCAATGAAGTAACAGCAGAAGCAATTACTTTAAGCTGGGGCCCACCAAAAGATGATGGTGGCTCAGAAATAACTAATTATATTTTGGAAAAACGGGATAATGTTACCAATAAGTGGCTGACATGTGCCTCTGCTGTACAAAAAACAACATTCAAGGTTACAAGGCTTCATGAAGGAACTGAATATGTGTTTAAAGTCAGTGCCGAAAATAAATATGGAGTGGGTGAAGGGTTAAAATCTGACCCTGTCATAGCCAAGCATCCATTTGGTAAGAACCAAACAATTTTTGCAACTAAGTTTTCATTAGACTTTAATACTTACTTTAAAGCTGATTAATATTTTTCTTTCCCCTTTTCCAAGATGTGCCCGATGCTCCTTTACCACCGGAAATAGTCGCAGTCAGACATGACTCTGTCTCCCTGACGTGGTTGGATCCAAAGAGAAATGGTGGATCCCCTATCACAGGTACAAAAAATAAATATCTTTCTTTACAGTTTACACCATCAGTTAAGCTCATATCATCTTATAACATTTATATTGATTTGCACCAGGCTATCATGTGGAATATAAGGAAAGAAACAGTCTCCTTTGGAAGCGAGCAAGTAAGACACCATTAAGAATGAAGGATCTTAGAGTCCCAGGCCTGACTGAAGGTCTTGAATATGAATTTAGAGTTATGGCAATTAACTTGGCTGGTATTGGCAAACCAAGTGCACCATCACATCCTGTAACTACTCTTGATCCAATTGGTAGGTGAAAGCCAATGTACGGTTACTCATCTATTATTCCACATTATACATATCAAAATCACCATCTGACATATAAAATACTTATTTTCAGATCCTCCTGGAAAACCTGAAGTCATTAATATTACCCGCAACTCTGTGACCTTAATCTGGACTGAACCAAAATATGATGGGGGTCACAAACTAACTGGCTACGTTGTGGAGAAACGTGACTTGCCTTCAAAGGTCTGGATGAAAGCAAATCATGTTAATGTTCAAGAATGTGCATTTACTGTTAGTGACCTTTCTGAGGGCTGTAAGTATGAATTCCGTATAAAGGCAAAGAATGCAGCAGGAGCAATTAGTCCACCATCTGAAACAACAGGAACAATTATCTGCCAGGATGAATATGGTATGTAATTTTTCTCTTCCTAACCTATACGACCATATGATTTTAATTTTTAAAATGAATTAATTATTACTCTTTTTTTACCCTGCAGTGGCACCAACCATTGTGATTGATCCAGCAGTTAAAGAAGGCTTAACAATTAAAGCTGGTGATACTATTACAATTCCTGCTACAAGTATTCTTGGCAAACCTCTACCAACATCAGTGTGGTCCAAGGGTGGAAAAGACTTCAAAGTTTCTGACATTGTCCACATTGAGAAAACTCCAACATCCTCAACACTGTCTGTTAAATATGCTACCAGAAAAGATTCTGGTGAATATACTATTACTGCAAGCAATCCATTCGGGACCAAAGAAGAACATGTACGTGTGAAAGTGTTAGATGTTCCAGGTCCTCCAGGATCTATTGAAATAAGCAATGTTTCATCCGAGAAAGCTACTCTAAATTGGTTACCACCAACTGAAGATGGGGGCTCTCCAATCAAATCTTATACGATTGAAAAGAGAGAAACTAGTCGTCTTCTCTGGACTTTGGTTGCTGAAGATGTTCCAAGCTGTAGATATATAGCAAGCAAGCTTATACAGGGAAATGAATATATCTTCCGTATCTCTGCTGTAAATCAGTTTGGAATTGGCGATCCAGCACAGGCAGAACCTGTTAAGATAGTGGATAGTTTTGGTAATCTTTTCATTTTAAAATATGAAGCTTTGCACAATTTTTATATATTTGACTTGACAAAAATGTAATCTGCTTTTGTGATATTCCTCTTTCAGGTCCTCCTGGTCCCCCTGCAAAGCCTGAGGTGACCAATGTTACCAAGAATACAGTTACTATTGGTTGGAAGAGACCAGCAAATGATGGCGGTAGTGAAATCACAGGGTACATTGTGGAGCGTAAAGAGAAGAAAGGTCTCAGATGGATTAGAGCAACAAAGAAACCAATCTCAGATCTACGATATAAAGTAACTGGACTCAACGAGGAAACTGAGTATGAATTCCGTGTTAGTGCAGAGAATAAGGCAGGAGTTGGTCCACCAAGTGATCCATCTCAACCAGTATTTACAAAAGATGTTGCATGTAAGGATTAAGTTTACATCACCATTCTTAAACAGGATTTGTAAAATTGCTTTGTGAATCTAGGTATAGTAAAATCAAATTAAATAATTTTCTCTTACAGATGTACCTGGACCTCCTTCTAATCCAAGAGTGGTTGACACAACAAAAACTACTGCCAGTTTGACTTGGGGAAGACCCCATTATGATGGTGGCCTTGAGATTATTGGCTATATAGTTGAACACAAGAAAGAGGGAGATGAAAACTGGATAAAAGACACAACAGGAACTGCACTCCGAATAACTGAATTTGTTGTTGCTAATCTTCAGTCAGGGGAAAAATACAACTTTAGAATTAGTGCACTCAATGCAGAGGGTGTTGGTGAGCCTGCACAAATTGAAGAAGTTGTTGAAATTAAGGACCGTGAAGAAGCACCTGATTTTGAGTTAGATGCTGAATTAAGAAGAACTCTTGTTATCAGAGCTGGAGCAACCATTCGCCTTTTTGTACCAATCAAGGGGCGACCAACTCCTGAAGTAACATGGTTTAAAGGAGACGTCCCCGTTAAAGGTCGTGCCACTGTAGAAACTACAGACTCATACACATTCCTACTTATCCCAGAATGCACTAGATATGATGCTGGAAAGTATACGATGTGTCTTGAAAATGTTGCTGGTAAAAAGACTGGTTTTGTAAATGTGAAAGTCCTTGATTCACCAGGACCACCTTTGAATCTCAAGGCCAGAGAAATAACAAAAGATAGCATTACAATGCAGTGGGATATGCCAATGATCGATGGTGGTTCAAGAATAACCAATTACATTATAGAAAAACGTGAATCCACACGTAAGGCATATGCTACTGTTTCAACTAATTGTCAGAAATGTTCACTCAAAATCATCAATTTGTCAGAAGGATGTCAGTACTACTTCAGAGTAATGGCAGAGAATGAATATGGCATAGGTGAACCAGCTGAGACTATTGATCCTTTAAGAGCATCTGAAGCCCCATCAGCTCCAGAACGTTTGCATATTATGGATATAACAAAGAATACTGTTAGCCTGGCTTGGCCAAAACCAGAACATGATGGTGGTAGCAAGATTACAGGATACGTACTCGAAGCACAGAAAAAAGATTCTGAAAAGTGGTTATCTCTGGCAACTGTGAAAGCGTTAGACTATGTTGCAAAGAATCTTAATGAAAATGAGGAATATACATTCCGTGTCATGGCAGTTAATGCAGCTGGAAGGAGTGATCCAAGAGAAAGCAGACCAGTTGTTGTTAAAGAACAAACCATGCTTCCAGCGTTTGATCTACGTGGCATTTATCAGAAACTTGTGATTGCAAAAGCAGGAGATAATATCAAAGTGGATATTCCAGTCCTTGGTCGACCACATCCCACAGTCACATGGAAGAAGGATGGCCAGCCTTTGAAGCAAACACAGAGAGTGAATATTGAAAATACACCAAACTCAACCATACTCAACATTAATGAATGTGTGAGAAGTGACAGTGGCAAATTTACATTGACAGCTGTAAATATACTTGGTGAAGTAAGTGACATTATCACTGTTCAAATTCATGACATACCTGGACCTCCCAAAGGACCAATTAAAATTGATGAAATTTCATCTGATTATATTTTGATGTCATGGGAGCCACCTGAAAACGATGGTGGTGTGCCAATAAATAATTACATAGTTGAAATGCGTGAGACTGACAGCACATCATGGGTAGAACTAGCAGCTACTGTGATACGTACAACATTTAAAGCTCCTCATCTTACTACTGGAACTGAATACCAGTTCCGAATTAAGGCTCAAAATAGATATGGTACTGGCCCTGCTATTGTCTCAGAGGCGGTTGTTGCAACATATCCATTTAAAGTGCCAGGACCACCTGGAACTCCTCAAGTTATTGCAGTTAGTAAGGATTCAATGACAATTACCTGGAATGATCCTATTACTGATGGTGGAAGTCGCATTTTAGGATACCACATTGAAAGAAAGGAAAGAAATAGTATACTTTGGCAAACTGTAAGCAAAGCTTTGATTGCAGGTACCACATTTAAATCATCAGGGCTTACTGATGGCATTGCATATGAATTCCGTGTTGTAGCAGAGAACATGGCCGGTAAAGGGAAACCAAGCAAAGCATCAGACCCAGTTTATGCACTGGACCCTATTGATCCACCTGGTAAGCCAGTTCCAATCAATGTTACTAGACATTCAATTACACTCACATGGACAAGACCAGAATATGATGGAGGCTTCAAGATAACCGGCTACACGGTAGAAAAGAGGGATTTGCCTAATGGTCGCTGGCTTAAGGCAAACTTCAGCAATGTGTTAGAGACTCTGTTTACCGTCAGTGGACTCAATGAAGGTGATACGTATGAATTCCGCATACTAGCGCGAAATGCTGCTGGTGCAGTAAGCCAACCATCTGAGCCTACTGATGCAATAATATGCAGAGATGACATTGAAGAACCTAGAATACTGGTTGATGTTAAATTCAAGAGTGTTTTATTATTGAAAGCTGGTGAAACATTTAAACTTGAGGCAGATGTTAAAGGGCAACCACCACCTACAATGGTTTGGACAAAAGATGGAAATGATCTTGAAGAAACAGGAAAAATAGAAGTAAAGATGACAGATTTCTCTACTGCACTGATCCATAAAGACAGTGTGAGAAGAGATGGTGGTGCATATACACTTACTGCATCCAATCCTGGAGGATCAGCAAAACATGTGTTTAATGTCAAAGTTTTGGATCGACCAGGGCCGCCCGGGGGACCTATTGCAATTTCAGATGTTACATCAGACAAGTGTGTGATATCATGGTTACCACCACCAGATGACGGGGGAGCAAAGATTGAACATTACATGGTTGAAAAACGTGAGACCAGTAGACTTGCATGGACAAACGTGGCTACAGATGTTCAAGTTACCAAGCTGAAGATAACCAAACTTCTGCAAGGAAATGAATATATTTTCCGTGTTATGGCAGTAAATAAATATGGAGTCGGTGAACCGTTGGAATCTGATCCTGTTGTTGCTGTTAATCCATTTGTACCACCTAGTCCACCAAAGAATCCAGAAGTAACAGCAATTACAAAGGATTCAATGGTGGTTTGTTGGGGACATCCTGATTCTGATGGTGGAAGTGAGATCACCAACTACATTATAGAAAGACGTGACAAAACAGGAATACGCTGGGTTAAATGTAACAAGAGGATAGTCACTGATTTACGATACAAAGTTAGTAAGCTCACAGAAGGGCATGAATATGAATACAGAATCTTGGCTGAAAATGCTGCTGGTGTAAGTCAACCCAGTTCTTCAAGCTCATACTACAAAGCATGTGACACCGTGTTCAAACCCGGACCACCAGGTAACCCCAGAGTTCTAGATACCAGCAGATCTTCAATCACTATTGCATGGAATAAACCTATTTATGATGGTGGCTCAGAAATCACTGGTTACATGGTAGAAACATGTCTTCCTGAAGAAGACGAATGGACAGTTGTAACCCCACAGAGTGGACTCAAGGCTACATCATTCACAATTATAGATTTAAAAGAAAATCAAGAGTACAAAGTTCGCATATATGCTATTAACTCTGAAGGTGTTGGAGAACCTGCACAAATTCCTGGAACAGCTAAAGCTGAAGATAGATTATTGCCTCCTGAGATTGAGCTTGATGCAGATTTGCGCAAAGCAGTGTGTATAAGAGCTTGTTGCACTTTGAGATTATTTGTTACAATTAGAGGAAGACCAGCACCTGAGATTAAGTGGGCCAGAGAAGATGGAGAACCATTGAATAGAGCTTCAATTGAGAATACAAGCTCTTACTCTCTCCTTGTCATTCCAAATGTAAATAGGTTTGACAGTGGCAAATATATCCTAACAGTGGAGAACAGTAGTGGCAGCAAATCAGTTTTTGTCATTGTTAGAGTTCTGGATACCCCAGGTCCAGCACAGAATCTTAAAATTAGGGAAGTTTCTAAAGACTCTGTTACACTTACTTGGGAACCTCCACTTATTGATGGTGGCTCCAAGATTAAAAACTACATAGTAGAGAAAAGAGAGTCAACAAGAAAAGCATATTCTACAGTGATTGCCAACTGCCATAAGACAAGTTGGAAGGTGGATAACTTACAAGAAGGTTGTAACTATTACTTCCGTGTCCTTGCTGAAAATGAATATGGAATAGGTCTCCCTGTTGAGACATCTGAATCAGTTAAAGTATCAGAGCGACCGCTTCCACCAGGCAAGGTATCTCTTGTGGATGTAACAAGAAATAGTGCAGTTTTGTCATGGGAGAAACCAGAACATGATGGAGGCAGCAGGATCTTAGGATACAGAGTGGAAATGCAAAGTAAAGGCAGTGAAAAGTGGACAACATGCGCAACTGTGAAAGTAACTGAAGCCACGATAACAGGGTTGACACAGGGTGAAGAGTATATGTTCCGAGTATCAGCAGAAAATGAGAAAGGCATCAGTGACCCACGACAACTGGGAGTTCCAGTAGTTGCTAAGGATCTTGTGATTACCCCTGCTTTTAAACTCCTATTTACCACCTTTAGTGTCCTGGCAGGAGAAGACTTAAAAGTTGAAGTACCATTTATTGGGCGGCCTCAACCAACAGTATCTTGGCTAAAAGATAATCAAGCATTAAAACAAACCACACGGATTAATGCTGAAACCAAAGACAATAAAACAGCTCTTATCATCAAGGAAGCTTGTCGTGAAGATGTTGGCCAGTATAATGTGAAACTTACAAATTCTGCTGGTGAAGCATCTGAAAATCTTAGCATTATTGTTTTAGACAAACCTGGACCTCCAACAGGGCCAGTCACAATTGATGACATTACCGCAGATTGCATTTCAATATCATGGAAACCACCGGAATATGATGGCGGCTGTCAGATCAGCAATTACATCGTTGAAAAAAGAGACACTTCAACCACGGTTTGGCAGATGATTTCTGCCACTGTTGCCCGTACAACAATCAAAGCTGCACGTCTAAAGACTGGTACCGAATATCAGTTTAGAATTGCGGCTGAAAATAGATATGGTAAGAGTGGCTATCTTACTTCTGAATCTGTTGTGGCTCAATATCCTTACAAGCCCCCTGGCCCACCTGGTACTCCATTCTTGACAAATGTCACAAAGGACAGTATGGTAGTGCAATGGAATGAACCTGTCAATGATGGTGGTAGTAAGGTTCTAGGTTACCATCTTGAAAGCAAAGAAAGAAACAGCATTTTGTGGATGAAACTAAATAAAACAATTATTTCTGATACTAAATTCAAAGCTACTAATCTTGAAGAAGGAATTGAATATGAATATAGAGTATATGCTGAGAATATTGTTGGCATTGGAAAATCTAGTAAAGTATCTGAATGTGTTGCAGCTAGAGACCCTTGTGATCCTCCTGGTCGTCCTGAGCCTATAATTGTCACTAGAAACTCAGTGACACTGCAGTGGACCAAGCCTGAATATGATGGTGGCAGTAAAGTCACTGGCTACATTGTTGAAAAGAAAGAACTTCCTGATGGCCGCTGGATGAAGGCAAGCTTTACTAATGTCATTGATACCCATTTTGCTGTAACTGGCTTAGTAGAGGACCAAAGGTATGACTTCAGAGTAATTGCAAGAAATGCAGCTGGTGTTTTCAGTGAACCTTCTGAACCCACTGGTCCAATCACTGTTAGAGATGAAGTGGACCCACCACGAATTAGCATGGATCCACAATATAAGGATGTTCTCGTAGTGCATGCAGATGAATCCTTCAAAATTGAAGCTGATGTTTATGGCAAACCGATACCTTCAATCCACTGGATGAAAGGAGACCAAGAACTTGCAAATACAGCTAGACTTGAAATTAGAAATACTGACTTTAATACAGTTCTGTCTATGAAGGAATGCATTCGTGTAGACAGTGGACCCTATACCCTTTTGGTAAAGAATGTAGCTGGTCAAAAATCTGTAACTGTTAACGTGAAGGTGCTAGACAAACCAGGACCACCAGAAGGGCCAATCACTGTAAGTGGAGTAACTGCTGAGAAATGCACATTAAGCTGGAAGCCACCAATACAAGATGGCGGTAGTGACATTTCACATTATATTGTTGAAAAAAGGGAAACAAGTCGTTTAGTTTGGACATTAGTTGACTCTAATGTACAAACTTTAAGTTGCAAAGTCACCAAACTTCTGGAAGGAAATGAATATATCTTCCGTGTTATGGGTGTAAACAAATATGGAGTAGGTGAGCCCCTTGAATCCGAACCTGTAATAGTGAAGAATCCATTTGTCTGCCCTGATGCACCAAAGACACCCGAGGTTACAGCTATCACAAAGGATTCAATGATAGTTGCATGGGGAAGACCAGCATCCGATGGTGGTAGTGAAATTCAAGGCTACATTTTGGAAAAACGGGACAAAGAAGGAATACGGTGGACCAGGTGTAACAAACGACTTATTAGTGAACTGCGTTTCAGAGCTACTGGACTTATTGAAAATCATAATTATGAATTTAGGGTATTTGCAGAGAATGCTGCTGGTGTCAGTGAACCAAGTCCGTGCTCCATTTTCTATAAGGCAGCTGATCCAGTCTACAAACCTGGGCCACCAAACAATCCTAAAGTAATTGATTTTACAAAATCTTCTGTTCTCCTATCATGGGGAAAACCTATTTATGATGGTGGATGTGAAATCCAAGGATATCTTGTTGAGATGTGTGATGTAAGTACTGATGAATGGACAACGTGCACACCATCAAGTGGGATTACGCAGACCCGATTTGAAGTGGATAAATTGCTGGAAAAACACGAATACAAGTTCCGTGTCTGTGCTATAAATAAGGCTGGGGTTGGTGAACATGCTGACTTCCCAGGCACCGTGCTTTTGGAAGATAAATTGGAAGCCCCAGATCTTGACCTTGATGCAGATCTAAGGAAGATTATTAATGTCAGAGCCAGTTGTTCTTTGAGATTATTTGTTCCCATTAGAGGTCGGCCAGCTCCAGAAGTCAAATGGACCAAAGCAGAAGGTGAAATAAGAGACACTGCACAGATTGAAGTTTCTGATAGTTATACACTACTTGTAATTGATCATGTTAACAGGTATGATTCTGGCAAATACATATTAACCTTGGAAAATAGCAGTGGCACAAAATCTGCCTTTGTTAATGTGAGGGTCCTTGATACACCAAGCCCACCTGTTAATCTTAAAGTCAAAGAGATAACAAAAGACAGTGTCACTTTATCCTGGGAACATCCTCTATTGGATGGAGGTGCCAAAATTAAAAATTTCATTGTAGAAAAGCGAGAATCTACAAGGAAGGCATACTCGGCTGTTATTACCAACTGCCACAAGACATCTTTTAAGGTAGAACAACTTCAGGAAGGTTGCAATTACTATTTTAGAGTAACTGCTGAAAATGAGCATGGAATTGGAATACCTGCAGAAACTGTTGACCCAGTTAAGGTATCTGAAGTGCCACAGCCTCCAGGAAAAATAACAGTGGTCGATGTAACAAGGAAATCTGTGTCCCTTACATGGGAGAAGCCAGAACATGATGGTGGTAGCAGAATTATCCAATACATTGTTGAAATGCAAACAAAAGGTAGTGAAAAGTGGTCGGCATGTGCTCATGTGAAGGCACTTGACGCAACAATCACTAACCTGGCACAAGGAGAGGAATATCTGTTTAGAGTCATAGCAGTAAATGAAAAAGGCAAGAGTGACCCAAGAACTCTTGCAGTGCCAGTGGTTGCTAAAGATCTTGTGATAGAACCAGATGTCAGACCAACATTTAGTAGTTACAATGTACAGGTAGGTCAAGACTTAAAAATAGAAATCCCTATATCTGGGCGTCCTAAACCGAGTATTACATGGACAAAGGATGGTCAACCTCTCAAGCAGACAACTAGAGTCAATGTTATTGACTCTGATGTTAGTACAGTGCTGAGCATCAAGGAATCAATCAAAGATGATCATGGATTGTACAATATCACTGTGGCTAATGTTGTTGGCCAAAAATCAGCATCCATTGAAATAATAACACTTGATAAGCCTGGCCCACCAAGTGGCCCTGTGAGGTTTGATTCAGTCAGTGCTGAAAGCATCTCAATTTCATGGGATCCTCCAAGCTTCACTGGTGGCTGTCAGATAACTAACTACGTAGTTGAGAAGAGAGATACAACTACCACAACATGGGAAATTGTTTCAGCTACAGTTGCTAGAACAAGTCTGAAAATAAGCAAACTTAAAACTGGAGCTGAATATCAGTTTAGAATATTTGCTGAAAATAGGTATGGTAGAAGTTTTGCTTTGGATTCTGAAGCAATTTTAGCACAGTATCCATTTAAAGAGCCTGGTCCACCAGGCACACCTTTTGTAGCAACTGCTAGCAAAGACAGCATGATAGTCCAGTGGCATGAACCTATTAATGATGGAGGTAGCAAAGTCCTAGGATATCACCTGGAGCGTAAAGAAAGAAACAGTATTCTTTGGACAAAGGTCAATAGAACTATAATACAGGATACCAGATTTAAGACTACAGGACTTGAAGAAAGCATTGAATATGAATTCAAAGTTTATGCCGAAAATATTGTTGGTATTGGAAAACCCAGCAAAGTTTCAGAGTGCTACTTTGCTCGTGATCCATGCGATCCTCCAGGCTGTCCAGAAGCCATTATTGTAACCAGAAATTCAATAACACTTCAGTGGACAAAACCAGAATATGATGGTGGAAGCATTATTACTGGATATATAGTAGAAAAACGTGACCTACCTGAAGGTCGCTGGATGAAGGCAAGCTTTACAAATATAATTGAAACCCAATTTACTGTAACTGGTCTCACAGAAGATGACAGGTATGACTTCAGGGTTATTGCCAAGAATGCTGCGGGTACGTTTAGCAAACCATCTGATAGTACTGGGCCCATCACTGCAAAGGATGAAGTTGAGCTACCTAGAATATCCATGGATCCCAAATTCAGAGATACAATAGTGGTGAATGCAGGTGAAACTTTTAAGTTAGATGCTGATATTCATGGCAAACCATTACCCATTATACAGTGGATAAAAGGTGAAAAAGAAGTTGAAGAGTCAGCAAGACTTGAAGTTAAAAATACTGATTTTAAAGCTTTACTTGTAGTTAAGGATGCAATCAGAGTTGATGGTGGGCAGTATATTCTTCAAGCTTCTAATGTAGCTGGTACAAAATCTGTATCAATTAATGTAAAAGTTTTGGATAGACCAGGACCTCCAGCAGGTCCTATCCGAATAACTGGTGTCACAACTGAAAAGTGTTCATTATCCTGGAATGCGCCAGAACATGATGGTGGAAGTGAAATTTCACATTATATTATTGAGAAAAGGGAAACTAGTCGCTTGGCTTGGACTGTTGTGACATCAGATGTCAAAGCTACAATGCATAAAGTTACTAAGCTTTTGGAAGGTAATGAATATATCTTCCGTGTAATGGCTGTCAACAAGTTTGGTGTGGGCGAACCCTTGGAGTCTGCACCTGTCCTAATGAAGAATCCATTTGTACCTCCTGGTCCACCAAAATCTTTAGAAGTAACTAATATTGCAAGAGACTCAATGACTGTCTGCTGGAGTAGACCAGATGACAATGGTGGCAGTGAAATTACTGGTTATATCCTAGAGAAGAGGGACAGAACTGGAATTAGGTGGACAAAATGCAACAAACATAACATAACAGATTTACGTTTCAGAGTTACAGGTCTCACAGAAGATCATGAATATGAATTTAGAGTATCTGCTGAAAATGCTGCTGCAATTGGTGAGCCGAGTCAGCCAACAAATTTCTATAAAGCATGTGATCCAATTTACAAGCCTGGACCACCATCAAATCCACGTGTTGCAGACATGTCAAAAGATTCTATTATACTTATTTGGGGCAAGCCAATTTATGATGGAGGCAGTGACATTCAAGGATATGTAGTTGAAATCCGTAAAGCCGATGAGGAAGACTGGACAATGTGTACACCACAATCTGGAGTCCAAGCAAATCGCTTTGAAATTACAAAACTTACTGAACATCAAGAATACAATGTTCAGGTATGCGCCATCAACAAAGTTGGGGTTGGTGAGCCAGCAGCAATGCCTGGTACAGTAAAACCTGAAGATAAACTTGAACAACCAGAAGTTGAACTCACAGCAGAGTTGAGAAAAGGAATCACAGCAAGAGCTGGCAGTACCATCAGAATATTCACACCATTTAAAGGGAAACCTGTGCCTGAGATCAGTTGGTCAAAGGATGAGGGTGTGCTCTCTGAAAAATCTCAAGTAGAAAAGGGTTTGAATTATACTCAGGTAACAATAGACAACTGTGATAGAAATGATTCTGGGAAATACATCCTGACTTTAGTGAACAGCAGTGGAACTAAGTCTGCATTTGTTACAGTAAAAGTTCTTGACACACCTGGAGCTCCACAAAACTTAACTGTAAAAGAGATAAGGAAAGATTCAGTTACATTGGTATGGGAACCACCTATTATTGATGGAGGTGCAAAAGTTAAAAACTACGTTATCGATAAGCGAGAAGCAACTAGAAAAGCTTATGCTAATGTGACTACTAAATGCAGCAAATGCAATCTCAAAATTGACAATCTATCTGAAGGATCTATTTATTATTTCCGAGTAATGGCAGAAAATGAGTTTGGTGTAGGTGTACCTGTTGAGACTACAGATGCTGTTAAGGCTTCTGAACCACCTTTACCTCCAGGAAAGATCACCCTTGTAGATGTTACTCAAAAGACTGTATCACTCATTTGGGAAAAGCCTGACCATGATGGAGGTAGCAGAATCATGGGATACTTAGTAGAAATGCAGCCTAAAGGATCTGACAATTGGGGTGTTGTTACCCAATCCAAAACTTGTGATGCAGTCATTTCTGGTCTCAGTTCAGGGCAGGAATATCTCTTCCGTGTAATTGCTTTCAATGAAAAAGGGAAAAGTGATCCTAGACTCTTGGCTGTACCAGTGATAGCCAAAGATCAGAGTATAGCACCTGATTTCAGACTTCTATTCAACACATATAGTGTTCAAGCTGGGGAGAATCTAAAGATTGAAGTTCCATTTATTGGACGTCCTAAACCTAAGATTTCATGGATGAAAGATGGGCAGCCACTGAAACAAACAACAAGAGTTAATGTGGATGATACAGCAACAGCTACAACCCTTCTTATAAAAGAAAGTCAAAGGGATGACCATGGAAAGTATTCAGTAACTGCTACAAACACTGCTGGAACAATAACTGAAGAGATCAGCATCATTGTGCTTGATAAACCAGGTCCTCCCACTGGACCTGTAAGATTTGATGAAATCAGTGCAAATTACATTGTAATATCATGGGATCCACCAGAGTACACTGGAGGATGTCAAATTAACAATTACATTGTTGAGAAAAGGGACACAACTACTGTTACTTGGGACCTGGTGTCTGCAACTGTGGCACGGACTACAATTAAAATCGTGAAACTTAACACAGGATCTGAATACCAGTTCAGAATCTTTGCTGAAAATAGATATGGAAAGAGTTCATCTTTAGATTCTTCAGCAGTTGTTGCACAGTACCCATACAAGCAACCTGGACCACCAGGAACTCCATTTGTGTCATCTGCTACAAAGGACACTATGTTTGTGCAATGGAATGAACCAGTGAATGATGGTGGAAGTAAAATTTTAGGTTACCATCTTGAACGCAAAGAAAGAAACAGTATTCTCTGGACAAAATTAAACAAAACAATTATTCAGGATACACATTACAAGTGCAATAATCTAGAAGAAGGTATTGAATATGAGTTCAGAGTATCTGCAGAGAATATTGTTGGCATTGGTAAAGTTAGCAAGGTATCGGAATGTTATGTAGCACGTGATCCTTGTGATCCACCTGGCTGTCCTGAAGCAGTCGTTATCACAAGAAATTATGTTACTCTACAATGGAAAAAGCCTCAATATGATGGTGGTAGCAAAATTACTGGGTATATTGTAGAAAAGAAAGAACTTCCTGATGGTCGCTGGACAAAAGCTAGTTTTACCAACATAATTGAACCTGAATTCACATTTACTGGATTAACTGAAGATGCAAGGTATGAATTTAGAGTAATTGCAAGAAATGCAGCTGGTATTTTCAGTGAACCATCTGAAAGTTCTGGACCAATTACAGCAAGAGATGAAATTGAAGCTCCAAGGGTTTCTATGGACCCCAAATACAAAGATGTGATTGTTGTTAGTGCAGGAGAAACCTTTGTACTGGATGCTGACATCCACGGTAAACCTATTCCTGATGTAACATGGGTTAAAGATAGCAAAGAAATTGATACGACTGTTGCAAGAATGGAGATTAAATCCAGCATTCAGAAAACTAGCCTTACTGTCAAGGACTGCATTCGAACTGATGGAGGACATTATGTACTTAAGCTCAGTAACGTAGGTGGAGAGAAATCAATTCCTATAACTGTTAAGGTCCTCGACAGGCCTGGTCCTCCTGATGGTGTTTTGAAGGTCTCTGGTGTTACTGCAGAGAAGTGCTACTTGGCTTGGAATCCACCTTCTCAGGATGGTGGTGCCAATATTTCTCATTACGTAATTGAGAAGAGAGAAACTTCCAGACTTTCATGGACACAAGTAGCATCTGACGTGCAGGCTATTAGTCACAAAGTAACCAAGCTTCTTCCAGGTAATGAGTATATATTCCGTGTAATGGCAGTAAACAAATATGGAGTTGGTGAGCCCCTGGAATCTGAACCAGTTTTGGCTAAAAATCCATTCCACACACCAAGTGCGCCAACAGTACCTGAGGTTACAGCCATTACCAAAGATTCAATGGTAGTGACATGGGGACACCCTGAGGATGATGGTGGAGCTGAAATTGAAGGTTATATACTAGAAAAGCGGGACAAAGATGGAATCAGATGGGTCAAATGCAATAAAAAGAAGTTGAGCGATTTAAGGTTTAGAGCTACTGGCTTAACAGAAGGCCATTTCTATGAATTCCGTGTATCTGCTGAAAATGCTGCTGGTGTGGGTGATCCAAGTGAACCATCCATCTTCTACAGAGCCTGTGATGTAATTTATGTCCCTGGCCCACCAAACAATCCGAAAGTGATAGACACAACAAGATCTACTGTATCTCTTGCATGGAGCAAACCGATTTATGATGGTGGAGCTAAAATTAAAGGCTATGCTGTGGAGAGAAAAGAAGTTAACACTGAAGACTGGATCACATGCACACCTCCAACAGGTGTACAATTAACACATTTCACATTAACAGATTTAAAGGAAAATACTGAATATAATATCCGCATCTGTGCCATTAATTCGGAAGGAGCAGGGGAACCTGCTAGTATTTCTGGTACAGTAATTGCGGCTGATTTGCTCGAACCACCAGAAATTGAGCTGGATGCTAATCTCCGGAAGGTAGTCTGTGTACGAGCTGGTGGTACTTTGAGGTTATTTGTTCCCATTAAAGGCAGACCAGAGCCTGAGGTAAAATGGGAAAAAACAGAAGGTATTTTAAGTGAGAGAGCCCAGATTGAAGTGACAAGCTCCTACACCATGTTGGTACTGGATAATGTTAACAGATTTCACAGTGGCAAGTATAATTTGACTCTGGAAAATAGCAGTGGTAGCAAATCTGCTTTTGTTAATGTCAGAATACTTGATTCACCTAGTAGTCCTGTGAACCTACATATCAAAGAAGTGAGAAAAGATTCAGTAACTATATCATGGGAACCACCTCACATTGACGGTGGGGCTAAGATAACAAATTACATTGTTGAAAAACGTGAATCTACTCGAAAAGCTTATGCTGCTGTTACCAACAATTGTACCAAAAACACATTCAAAATTGATTCATTACAAGAAGGGGGTATTTACTTCTTCCGCGTAATGGCAGTTAATGAGTATGGAACTGGCTTGCCAGCAGAGACTACTGAACCTACTAAAGCATCTGAGGTGCCCTTGCCTCCAGGTAAAGTGACATTGGTAGATGTAACAAGAAATAGTGCAACACTTGCATGGGAGAAACCTGAACATGATGGAGGTAGCAAAATAACTTCCTATATTGTTGAAATGCAGACAAAGGGAAGTGAAAAATGGATTTCATGTGCCCAAGTAAAAGCACTAGAAACAACAGTAAAAGGTTTAACCTCTGGTGAAGAATACACCTTTACTGTACGAGCTGTTAATGAGAAAGGGAAAAGTGATCCAAGACAATTGGGAGTGCCAGTAATTGCAAAAGATATTGAAATTGAGCCATCTGTTGAGCTTCTTTTCAATAGTTTCAGTGTTAAGGCAGGTGATGATCTCAAGATTGATATACCATTTAGAGGAAGACCTTTGCCAACTGTGACATGGAAGAAGGATGGTCAAACTTTGAAACAGACAACACGAATAAATGTCCAGACAACAAAGACATCAACTCTTTTGACCATCAAAGAAGCCATAAAGGAAGATGTTGGAAAATACGAACTAAATATTTCCAATAGTATAGCATCAAAAACTTTCTTAATAAACATTATTGTTCTCGACAAACCTGGACCACCAAGTTCTATTCATATTGATGAAGTCAGTTCTGATTATGTAGTTATATCTTGGGCAGCACCAGAATATGATGGTGGTTGCCAAATTAATAACTACATTGTTGAAAAGAGAGACACCACTACAACAACATGGGAAACTGTTTCTGCCACTGTAGCAAGAACATCGATTAAAGTCACAGGACTTACAACAAGATCCGAATACCAGTTCCGTGTTTATGCAGAAAACAGATATGGCAAGAGCCATTATTGTGAGTCTTCTTCTGTTGTTGCAGAATATCCATTTAAACTCCCTGGGCCTCCATCAACACCTATTGTTGCACATGCCACCAAAGCTTATATGATTGTCAAATGGAATGAACCAGTTTCTGATGGAGGTTCTAAAATTATTGGATACCACCTGGAATGCAAAGATAGAAGCAGTATTCTGTGGACAAAGGTGAATAGAGGTCCAATTAATGATACAAAAATGAAAGTAACAGGCCTTGAAGAAGGTCTGGCATATGAGTATCGTGTTTATGCAGAAAATATTGCAGGCATTGGCAGAGCCAGTAAAGTTTCTGAACCTGTTGCAGCAAGAGACCCATGTGACTCTCCAGGTCAACCTGAAGTAACATATATTACCAGAACATCTGTTTCACTGTCTTGGACCAAACCAGAATACGATGGTGGTGCTAAAGTTACTGGTTATATTATTGAGTCCAGGCTGCTACCTGATGGACGCTGGCTTAAATGTAACTTTACCAACATACAAGAAACATATTTTGATGTTACTGGTCTTACTGAAGATCAGCGCTATGAGTTCCATGTAATCGCAAAGAATGCTGCTGGACTATTCAGTGAACCATCTGAATCAACAGGTCCCATTACTGTAAAGGATGATATGGAAGCCCCAAGAATTATGATGGATGCCAAATTTAGAGAGGTTGTAGTTAAGGCAGGTGAAACTGTTAAGTTTAATGCAGATATAGCTGGTCGTCCTCTTCCAGTGATATCATGGACAAAAGATGGCAAAGAACTTGAAGGACAAGCTAGGGTTGAAATTCAATCAACTGATAATAGCACTGCAGTTGTCATTAAAGACTGTATTAGACGAGACTCAGGACAGTATGTTGTAACATTGCAGAATGTAGCAGGAACAAGATCCCTTGCTGTTAACTGCAAGGTTCTTGATAGACCAGGTCCACCTGCTGGTCCTTTAGAAATAACTAGCTGTACATCTGAAAAGTGTTCCTTGTCATGGGCACCACCTCAAGAGAATGGAGGAGCAGATATTGATCATTATATTGTAGAAAAACGAGAAACAAGTCGCATTGCCTGGACATGTGTAACCGACAACTTACCAACAACATCTTGTAAAGTAACTAAATTGCTCAAAGGCAATGAATATGTTTTTAGAGTAATGGGGGTGAACAAGTATGGAGTTGGTGAAGCTTTGGAGAGTGAATGCATAAAAGCTTTAGATCCATACGTAGTTCCCAGTGCACCAAAATCAATTGAAATTACCAATGTCACAAAGAATTCCATGACTGTCTGCTGGGAAAGACCTGACAGTGATGGTGGAAATCCAATCGCTGGATATATTATTGAAAGGCGTGAGAAAACAGGCTTACGCTGGATTCGAGTTACTAAGAAACCTGTGTATGATCTCAGAGTAAAGGCTACAGGGCTTCGTGAAGGTGCTGAGTATGAATACCGTGTGTATGCAGAAAATGCTGCAGGAGTCAGTCCTCCAAGTGACCCTTCAGTATTGATCTGTGCAAAAGATCCAGTTTTCATACCTTCTCCTCCATCCAGACCAAAAATAATTGATTCAACAAAAACAAGCATTACTATCAGCTGGACAAAGCCACTGTTTGATGGTGGAGCTCCTGTGACTGGGTACACAGTAGAGTATAAACAGTCTGACCACACTGAATGGACAATAGCAATTCAGAATTTGAAAGGCACTGAGTATACAGTAGTTGGGCTTACATCTGGAATGGAATATCTTTTCTGTGTAAGATCAATTAATAAAGTTGGTGTCAGTGATCCAAGTGAAACATCAGAGCCACAAATTGCAAAAGAAAGAGAAGAGGAACCTGTGTTTGAAATTGATAATGAAATGCGTAAAACATTGATTGTCAAGGCTGGAGGTTCCTTTACATTAACTGTACCTTTTAGAGGAAAACCAGTACCTAATGTAATGTGGAGCAAACCTGATGTAGATCTCCGTGTAAGAGGAAGTATTGAGATCACTGATTCAAAAACATCACTGACAATTGAAAAAGCAACAAGGAATGATGATGGTAAATACACAGTAACATTGCAGAATATTTTAGCTACTGCCACATTAACTCTGGTAGTCAAAGTCCTGGATTCACCTGGACCTCCTGGCAATATTATTGTAAAAGAAGTTACTAAAGAATCTGTAACACTGACCTGGGATTTGCCGGAAATTGAAGGTGGTGCTCGAGTGAAGACTTACCATATTGAAAAGCATGAAGCGAGTAAGAAGGCATGGGTGACTGTAACAACTAATTGTCAGCGTCTTACTTACAAAGTGACTGACTTGCAAGAAGGTGGCATTTATTACTTCCGTGTCCGGGGAGAAAATGAGTTTGGTGTTGGTGTGCCTGTTGAGACCAAGGAAGGAGTTAAAATAACAGGTAATTTATCTATTTCTTATTCTTGCTTGAATAGTTTCATTAAGTTATTAAACTATTCAATGAGGCATTATTGGATATTGCACTTTCAAATTAGTACAGAACTTTTGCATAATTTCCAATGTTCCAAACTACTTTTTTCAGTTAAGCCACTGGTACAGATAAATATGGTTTTTCAAGCATAGAGATGATCAACTTAGTGATCACTCAGATGACCTTCTGGTTACTTTCACATTGCAGAATTACAATGAGCCATCTGCTAAATACAAGAGCAAACTGCTTTGTGTTTTAATATAAATACAGCATGGTACAATAGTTGTGACCAGTGGGGATTAAAAAAATAGCATGACTACTTTTTAGCTGTGAATGTGCCAATGTCTCCTCAAAGTGTTCAGAACTGAAAGGCAAAGGGAAACAGAAATTGGGCCTTGGGCTTCATTGGTAAGCTGCCATATTTGTAGAGCCTCCATAGGAGCCTGCCTCATTAAGGAAAATAACAGGCACACCGCTGTGCCGAAAATAAACCTGGGAGAAGAGATTGAGCGATCTAGCATTTTGGAGTGTGCAAGATGAAATGGTGGTGTAATGTCAATTGGCTCTCCTGCTTCTAGCACAACAGCATTACACAACAGTTAGTACTCAGTCAATCCCAATATCCACTAAATTGCCAAGATGTTAGCAGCATTTTGTTGCTGTATTGTTATGATTCACAGCCTCTCAGAGAGAGCTGGCTTAAGCATTAGGAATATTTATTTATTTTTGTAAGGTACATATTGGTTTGTGTGCCAGAGATACTTCATGAAATGGCTATGCCGTGTTGGGTTGAGTGTCTTAAATTAATATCATCCCATTGTATAACAGAATGTGGAATCAGACTCACTGAACATGGGAAGTAACTGTTAGGCCAATTGAATCTGCTCTGGTTGTCTGTGCTTGTAACCCAGGTCAAATTCAGCTTTCCCTAGCAAATTATTTCTCAGTCAATGTACAAACTGTGAGTTGTCACATTATGAAGAAGTTATTCAAAATGTTATCTCTGATTCTTTGACGTATTGTCTTAATTCTGTTTTTAATTTTTCCCATCAATGAAAACTTTCAAAATTTATTCACCTTACCTGAGTTCTTAATAATTTTGAATACTCTTATTAATTCACCTCTGAACCTTTGGGGCTCAAAAGAGAGCAAAGTCAGCTTCATGAGTCTACGTCCATCAGCTGAAATTCCACATCACCATTTTAGTAAACCTTTTCTGCACCATAACTGGAACATTTACATTCTTCCTATTGTATCGAATGCTGTAGTTGTGGCTAAACTAATATTTTATAGAAACTCATCATAACTACATTGATTTAACATTCTGCAGTGCTTCCTTTTAAAAGGCACAAGATTATATATGTTTTAGTCAGGTATAGGTTTCTTTTCTCATTCCTAATATGATACACTTCCAGTCTTTACCAGTTCAGTTAATGAAGATAGCAGGTTATAATGGAGTGAAAATAAAGTGGAGAAAGAAGGTATAGAGAAGCCAAAAGTGCCCAAAATTTAGCCAAAAAAAGTTGTTTTAAGCAGTTAATTGTAGTTATTCTTTTTCTCATGTTCTTAATTTAAACAGTAATAATATATTATACTCTTTTTCAGAAAATCCAAGCTCACCTGAGCGACTTGGAGTCACAAATGTAACAAAAGACAGCGTTTCACTTGCCTGGTCAAAGCCAGAACATGATGGAGGCAGTAGGATCACAGGCTACCTCATAGAAGCTCTTGAGAAAGGCCAGCAAAAGTGGGTTAAATGTGCCATTGTGAAGACTACACATCATGTTATACATGGTTTGAAACAAAATGTTGACTATTTCTTCAGAGTTTCTGCTGAAAATCAAGCTGGCCTAAGTGATCCAAAGGAAATGGTTCTACCAGTAACAGTTAAAGAACAACTTGGTAATTATTTTTCAATTATAATGTTAACACTTGTCATGTGAGTTACTATATTTCATGTGGTTGTTTGAAGGAAAAGAAGTTTCAGGTATTTTAGTTTCAGGCCAGTAGCAATTTGAATTTTAGGATTTACTCATTGAAGTATGGCTAATTTTTTAAATTCCAATTATTTTCAGAATCACCCGAAATTGATATGAAGAACTTCCCACGTAACACTGTTTATGTTCGGGCTGGATCTAACCTAAAATTTGAAATTCCAGTTTCTGGCAAGCCACAGCCTAAAATATCTTGGTCTAAAGATGGCACTCCTGTGAAGTCATCCATGAGATTTAACACTGAGATGACTGCAGAAAGCATTATTGTGAATCTAAAAGAAAGTGTTGCCAGTGACACTGGCCGATATGATATTACTGCTGCCAATTCCAGTGGAACTACAAAGTCATTCATTAACATTGTAGTGCTGGACAGACCTGGACCACCAGTGGGCCCCGTGAATATTAGTGATGTCACTGAAGATAGTGTGACTCTGAGATGGCAGCCACCAACCTATGATGGTGGCAGTCAGGTAACAAATTACATTGTTTTGAAAAGAGAAACCAGCACAGCTGCTTGGTCAGAAGTATCTGCTACTGTAGCAAGAAGTTTAATCAAAGTCATGAAGCTCACTACTGGAGAGGAATATCAGTTCCGCATCAAAGCTGAGAACCGTTTTGGAATCAGTGATCATATTGACTCCAAGTGTGTCACGGTCAAGTTGCCATATAGTAAGTTGTTTACTCTTGTTCCACAATTATTCATCATAACAAAACATGTAATCCTTATCTGCTCACACTGCTAACTGTATATTTCCTGTATTTTTCAGCAACACCCGGTCCTCCATCTACTCCATGGGTTACTAATGTCACTAGGGAAAGTATAACAGTAGGTTGGAATGAACCCGTTTCTGATGGTGGCAACCATGTAATTGGCTATCATTTAGAAATGAAGGACAGGAACAGCATTTTATGGCAGAAAGCTAACAAGACCATCATCCGTACAACACACTGCAAAGTCACAAATATCAGTAGTGGACTTATCTATGAATTCCGTGTATATGCAGTAAATGCTGCAGGAATTGGCAAAGTCAGCCATCCTTCTGATCAAGTTCTTGCAATTGATGCTTGTGGTAGGTATTCACTCAAGTTGTGCTTTTGTTCTTTTCATTCCAATGTAGAGTTGGATTATTGCTTAGGCTAAGCCTACACTTGTAAGTAGGATAAGATAATACATTTCTGGCATGCCTGTTTTTCAGAGTTCCCATCCAATGTACGTGTAACAGATATTTCCAAGACCTCTGTCAGCCTCAGCTGGAAGAAACCAGCTTATGATGGTGGCAGCAAGATTACTGGATACATTGTTGAAAAACGTGATTTGCCAAATGGTAGATGGACGAAGGCCAGCTTTACAAATGTTATTGAGACTCAATTTACTGTATCAGGCTTGACTCAAGATGCACAGTATGAATTCCGTGTGTTTGCGAAGAATGCAATAGGTTCAATAAGTAATCCATCTGAAGTTGTTGGACCTGTTACATGCCATGATACCTTTGGTAACTTTTTTTTTATAACAATACATCTGAATGTTAAGGATTTCTGTGGTTGGTATTTCTAATAATAATGCTGTTATTAACTGTGATGCATAGGTGCCCCTGAGGTTGACTTGCCTTTGGAGTATATGGATGTTGTCAAATTTAAGGCCGGTTCAGCCATAAAGATCAAAGTCGGTGTCTCTGGAAAGCCTTTGCCATCAATTGAATGGTATAAAAATGGTAAAGAACTTGAGACAAGTTCACAGGTCTTTATTGAAAACACAACTGACTCAGCAGCAGTAATTATTAAGGATGCCAGTCGTATCAACAGTGGAAGCTACGAAATCAAGCTTAAAAATCCCATAGGCTCAGCATCAGGAACAATCAGGTTACAAATTCTAGGTATGTAGATCGTTTGTGTTCTTATAAATTGAAGATTATCTGTAGAACAATATATTTTTCAGGAGTTCATCACTGATTTTGTTCTACTTCACAGACAAACCTGGACCCCCACTTGGGCCTGTAAACTTCACAAGTGTTACAGCTGAGAAGATCACAATTGCATGGGCTGCTCCAACAGATGACGGTGGTGCACCTGTCACCCACTATATTGTTGAGAAACGTGAGACAAGTCGAGTTGTGTGGTCTCTCATTTCAGAAAAGATGGAGCATTCTATCGTTACTGTAAGGAATATCATTAAAGGCAATGAATATGTGTTCCGTATTCGGGGTGTGAACAAATATGGTGTTGGTGATCCACTGGAATCTGACCCTGTTATTGCTAAGAATGCATTTGGTAAGAAAACAAATCAAGTTACTTTTACAATGACTACTTTTCTTAATATTTACATAAAGGTTAATTACATACACTTTTTTCAATAGTTACACCTGGGCAACCAAGCATGCCTGAAGTATCCATGATAACTAAGCAAACAATGACTGTAAGCTGGAAGAGACCCACTGTTGATGGTGGTAACGAAATCAGTGGCTATATCTTGGAAAGACGTGAAAGAAAGAGTCTGCGATGGTTTAAGGTTACCAAGGAACCCATCCGTGACACCAGGCAAAAGGTTTCTGGGCTTACAGAGGGAAATGAGTATCAGTACCAAGTATGTGCCATCAATGCAGCAGGAGAAGGTCCCTACTCTGATTCTTCTGATTTCTATAAAGCTGCTGATCCAATTGGTATGTAAAATTAATGTGAAGTGTGCAAATATTAAGCAAAAAGTAACTGTGTCTTACCAGTTAATTCATTCAAATGCTCTCACTTTTATGTGTAGATCCACCTGGCCAACCAACCAAACTGAAGATCATTGACAGTACTAAATCTTCCATCACTCTTGGCTGGGTTAAACCTGTCTATGATGGAGGAAGCGCAATAACAAGCTATATCATTGAAAAGAAGGAAGCTGAAGAGCAACAGTGGACAGTAATTACTTCCAAGGGTGAAGTCAAAACTACAGAATATGTTGTGTCCCAATTAACACATGGTGTAAACTACTACTTCCGTGTTAGCGCAGTTAATACTGCTGGTCAAGGGGAGCCAATTGAAATGGCAGAACCTGTGCAGGCTAAAGACATACTGGGTAAGTCCATGACATATAAAATGCATTGATTCTATATAACGTCTATATGTGAGTATTTTCAGATCTTTATTTATATCTTTATATTCTGCAGAGGAGCCAGAGATTGATCTTGATGTTGCACTCAGAACTTCCATAACAGCAAAATCAGGAGAAAATGTAGAAATTATGATACCTTTCAAAGGCCGTCCTCATCCAAATGTCACCTGGAGAAAGGGTGAGAAAACTATTAACACTGATGAAAGATATACCATCTATAATACTGAGTCATCTACACTCCTCACTATTCCTGAGATCACCTGTGAAGATACTGGCAAGTATGTTTTGACAATTGAAAATGGTGTTGGAGAACCTAAATCAACATTTGTAAATGTGAAAGTTCTTGGTTCTCCAGGACCTTGTCAGAAGTTACATGTTAAGCATGTGACCAGAGGTACAATCACATTAGTTTGGGAACCACCTCTCATTAATGGTGGTGCTGAAATTGTCAACTATGTGATTGAAAAGAGAGATGCAACAAAAAGGGCCTGGTCAAGTGTCACAAGCAAATGTTGCAATACAACTTTTAAGATTACCGACTTGTCAGAGAAGAGCTCATTCTTTTTCCGAGTACTAGCAGAGAATGAGAATGGAATTGGTGAGCCGTGTGAGACCTCAGAACCAGTGAAAGCCACTGAAGTACCAGGGCCAGTCATGGATCTTGTGATGAAAGACTCAACAAAATCATCTGTCTTGTTACAATGGAACAAACCCAACTACGATGGAGGCAGCATAATTACAGATTATGTAATTGAAAAGAAATTGAAAGAGGAAAAAGAATGGTCACATGCTGGAATTTCCAAAGTCTGTACCTTCGAAATTACTAAATTAAAGGAGTTAACAGTAGTTGAGTTCCGAGTCTTTGCGAAAAATGAAAAGGGATTGAGTGATAGTGTTATTACTGCACCTATCACTGTGAAAGATTATGTCATTTCACCCGAAGCTGACTTATCTGAAATAACAGGAGGACAAATTAGTGTAAGAATTGGACATAATGTTCACGTTGATCTGCCATATTGGGGTAAACCTCGACCAAGTATCAAATGGGAGAAAGACAATATTCCATTAAAAGAAAGTGAACAAATCCGGTACACAAAAACAGAAAACAAAATCACATTAAATATCAAGAATGTCAAGAAAGAACATGGTGGAAAGTACACCTTGATCCTGGATAATGCAATTGCAAGAAAGTCATACAACTTTACTGTAATTACCCTTGGTCCTCCGTCAAAGCCTAAAGGTCCAGTTAGATTTGATGAAATCAGATCTGAAAGTGTCATAATTTCATGGGATGCACCTGATGATGATGGAGGAAGTGAAATTACCAGCTACAGTGTTGAAAAACGTGAAACCTCACAAACAAATTGGAAAGTGGTTTGTTCTAGTGTGGCCAGGACAACCATTAAAGTTACCAAACTGGTTAAAGATCTAGAATATCAATTTAGAATTTATGCTGAAAATAGATACGGAGTAAGCCTGCCACTTAATTCAATGGCAGTTATAGCAAAACATCAGTTCAGACTTCCCGGACCACCTGGAAAGCCCGTTGTATACAATGTCACTTGTGATGGTATGACGATCTCATGGGACGCACCATTATATGATGGTGGTTCAGAAGTCACTGGATATCATGTTGAGAAGAAAGAAAGGAACAGCATCTTATGGCAAAAAGTCAACAGAAATCCTATTTCTGGCAGAGAATACAGAATGCTAGGACTTACTGAAGGCCTAGACTATCAATTCCGGGTTTATTCTGAAAACAATGTTGGATTGAGTCCAGCTGGTGAACCAAGCAAATTCACCTTGGCTGTCTCACCTGTTGGTAAGTAACATTTATCCATTTTTGTATTACTTGTATTGAAGCATAATAGGTAACATTAATTATTGATTGTTACTTGTTATCCTGACTACTTGTAAAATTTCTTCATCAGATCCACCTGGTACACCAGATTATATTGACGTGACAAGAGAAACTATAACACTTAAGTGGGATCCACCACCTCGTGATGGAGGTAGTAAAATCGTGGCATATAGTGTTGAAAAGCGGCAAGGAGGAGGTCGTTGGCTGCGGTGCAACTTTATTGATATCACTGAATGCCAATATACGGTCTCTGGCCTTAGTCCTGGTGATCGTTATGAATTCCGTATCATTGCTAGAAATGCTGTTGGCACAGTCAGTCCACCTTCTCAATCATCAGGAAACATTATGACAAGGGATGAGAGCAGTAAGTACTTATAAAATCTGATTAGTTTGTATATGGTATTGTATGTAGTTGTAATGTCTTTGAAATGTCAACTTGGCAATAACTCCTCTGTTTCTTTCATAGTACCACCATCAATTGAATTTGGTGCTGAACATTTTGAAGGTGTGACAGTAAAATCTGGTGAGAGTATTCGACTCAAGGTGCATGTCAAAGGCCGCCCGTTACCTCAAGTAACCTGGTATAAGGATGGAAAGGAAATTGAGAAGAGATTAATGGTGGATATCACCAATGTAATTGGGTCTAGTTCTGTCTTTGTTAGAGACAGCAACCGAGACCATCGTGGCATATATACTGTGGAAGCCAAGAATGCTTCAGGCATCCAGAGAGCTGATATTCATGTCAGAGTTCAAGGTACTTAGAGGAAATTAACAACTTATATTCCTCTTTTAATTTCTCATTTTAATATTTTAGTGTGTTGAATATTTTTGTTCACTTCCTGGAGCACTAACATTTCTGATTTTGTTCAGACACTCCTGGACCACCGGTTGGACCTATTCGATTTACCAACATTACTGGAGAGAAACTTACATTGTGGTGGATTCCACCAGATAATGATGGCTGTGCTGTCATTAGCAATTATGTAATAGAGAAACGTGAGACAAGTCGACTTACGTGGGCATTGGTCACTGATGAGTGCGAAGCCTGTTCATACACGATCACCAAGTTAATTAAGGGCAATGAGTACCAATTCCGAATTTCAGCCGTCAACAAATTTGGCGTTGGCAGACCACTCGATTCAGAGCCAGTTATTGCACAGATACAATATAGTACGTGTGTTTCAGAATTTCTAATTGTCATTCTACTCGATTGGCAATCAATTGGAAGTACTTATTTATTAGTTCTCATCTGTCAAACCAGTTCTAATTAGTTAACTTTTCTTTTGTTTACAGCTGTGCCTGATGCACCAGGTATACCAGAACCAACTCATGTTTCAGGAGAAACTATTACTCTTACCTGGTCAAGACCAAAATCAGATGGAGGGAACGAAATTCTGCATTACATCCTTGAACGGCGTGAGAAGAAGAGTCTGCGCTGGGTCAAAGTTTCCAGCAAAAGACCAATTACTGAAAACCGATATAAAGTGGCTAACCTCACAGAAGGAAATGAATATGAATTCCGTGTCATGGCTGAAAATAATGCTGGGGTGGGCCCTTCAAGTGATGTTTCTAGACTTATTAAATGTAGGGAGCCAGTAAACCCACCAAGTGCACCTACCATTGTCAGAGTCACAGATACAACCAAGACATCTGTAAGTTTGGAATGGGCTCGGCCTGTCTTTGATGGAGGCATGGAAATTATTGGCTATATAATTGAAATGTGCAAGGCTAGTCTTGGAGATTGGTACAAAGTTAATGTAGAAGCTTGTGTCAATACCAAATACACAATTACTGAATTGGAATCTGGTGAAGAGTACAAGTTCCGTGTCTCTGCTGTTAATGGTGCGGGAAAAGGAGAAAGTTGTGAAATTTCTGCTCCAGTATTAGCTATAGATAGGTTAACATCACCAGAAATTGAGACTGATGCCAGTTTCAAACAAATTCATATTGTTCGAGCTGGCAGTACAATGCAGCTACGTGTTGCCTTCCAAGGTAGGCCAGTTCCTGTTGCCACTTGGCAAAAAGCAGATTCATCCATTGGTGTACATGTTCATATTAACACCACAGACACAAACAGCACTTTAACAATAGAGAACTGCAATAGATATGATGCTGGAAAGTATACTCTTACTGTAGAAAACAGCAATGGTAGCAAGTCTATTACTTTCACTGTTAAAGTACAAGACTCTCCAGGTCCACCAGGACCAATTACATTCAAAGATGTCACTCAAGGTGCAATTACTTTGATGTGGGATGCTCCTGTTCACGATGGAGGTTCACGTATCCATCATTATGTAGTTGAGAAGCGCGAAGCCAGTAGGCTCAGCTGGCAAGAAGTCAGTAGCAAGTGCACCCGACAGATCTGCAGAGTGCAAGACCTTGCAGGAGTGCCTTACTTCTTCCGGGTCACGGCAGAAAATGAATATGGCCTTGGTGTACCATATGAAATGAATGAGCCTATAGTAGCCACTGAGGAGCCAGCACCACCAAAGAGACTAGATATTGTCGATACGGGCAGAACCTCTGTAATCTTGGCTTGGATGAAACCAGAGCATGACGGTGGCAGTCAAATCATTGGGTATAAAGTGGAGATGAAACAAAAAAGTTCAGATCACTGGGTTGAAGGTGGTCAAACCAAACTCCTTACACTTCAGATTGATGGACTTGTTGAAAACACAGAGTATGAATTCCGTGTCAGAGCAAAAAATAATGCTGGCTTCAGTGAACCAAGGGAAGCATTTTCATCTGTCATTATTAAAGAACCACAGATAGAGCCCAAAGCAGATTTATCTGGAATCACCAATCAAACAATCGTCTGCAAATCAGGAACTACGTTTACTATAGACGTACCTATTAGTGGACGTCCTGCACCTAAAGTAATGTGGAAGCTTGAGGAGATGAGACTAAAGGAAACTGATAGGGTCAGTATCAATACAACAAAAGAGAGAACTACGTTGACTGTGAAGGACTCTATGAGAGGTGACTCAGGGAAATATTACTTAACACTTGAAAACACAGCAGGAATCAAGACCTTTGCTGTAACTGTCAATGTTATTGGTCGACCAGGCCCGGTTACTGGACCTTTGAGCATCTCGTCTGTTTCTGCAGATTCATGTGTTTTGTCATGGGCAGAGCCTGAAGATGATGGTGGTGCTGATATCACCAACTATATTGTAGAAAAGCGTGAATCTGGCACCACAGCATGGCAGCTCATCAATTCCAGTGTAAAACGCACCCAAATTAAAGCTACACATCTGGCCAAGTACATGGAATACACTTTCCGAGTTTGTGCAGAAAACAGATTTGGTGTCAGCAAACCATTGGAATCAAAACCTGTGGTTGCTGAACATCCATTTGGTAAGTCAAAAACTAAAACATTCCATTGATAAGGCAAGTTAAATAAAGAAACTGCAGAAAACTTATTAATTGTATTATTTCTATATACTGTAGTTCCACCAAGCCCTCCAACCAGGCCAATCGTGAACTTTGTATCTGCTAATGCCATGTCTATCCAATGGGAAGATCCATATCATGATGGTGGCAGCAAAGTTACAGGCTACTGGATTGAAAAGAAAGAACGCAACAGCATTCTCTGGGTGAAAGAGAATAAAATACTATGCATTGATTGCCATTACAAAATATCTACTCTCGTGGAAGGCTTGGAATACCAGTTTAGAGTTTATGCAATGAATGCGGCTGGCTTGAGTAAAGCAAGTGAAGCTTCGAGACTAGTAATGGCTCAGAATCCTGTTGGTAAGATCAACAGTTTAAGAAAAGAAATAATATAATTTATATATTTGTAAATACTTTCAGATTTCAATTGAAATTTAATTTTCCTTTTGTCTAAATGTATAAAGATCCTCCAGGTCAACCAGAGGTAACGGATGTTAACAGGTCTTCAGTTTCACTGAAATGGACTGTACCATTCCACGATGGTGGAAGTAAGATTGTTGGATACATTGTGGAACGCAAGCCCTATAATGAAGCTGGTGACGGCCGCTGGCTGAAGTGCAACTACACCACTGTCTCCGATACCTTCTACACTGTTACAGGACTAAGTGAATCGGAGGTTTATGAATTCCGTGTTTTAGCTAAGAATGCAACTGGAGTCATTAGTATACCATCTGAATCTACTGGACCAGTCACATGCAAAGATGAATATGGTATGCTGGTGTCATAACATATAGCATATATCAATCAACTTCTTACTGATGCAAAGACATCTTTTTCATTGCTTTTTATTTTTATTTACAGTACCTCCTAAAGCTGAATTGGACAGTCGGTTACTTGGAGAAATTATTACCATAAGGGCCGGATCAGACTTGGTGCTTGATGCTTTCATTGGTGGGAAACCTGATCCTAAGGTCTATTGGTCTAAAGGAAACAAAGAACTAGAGCTTTGTGAGAAAATATCTCTACAGTACACTAACAAGCGTGCAGTTGCCATTATCAAGTTCTGTGACAGAAATGACACTGGAAAATATACACTCACTGTGAAAAATCCAAGTGGAGCTAAGACTGTGTCTGTAAATGTTAAAGTGCTAGGTATGTTTTCTGTTATAAATATGTAATTTTTGAAATATATTTAACTAACAATGTATAATATTGGCTATATATGCATTCTAATTTTTATGTTCCAACCTCTATCTAGATTCACCAGGACCCTGTGAGGGTGCACTTAGCATCAGCAGGTTAACTGAAGAGAAGTGTACTTTGTCATGGAATATGCCAAAGGAAGATGGCGGTGCAGAGATTACACACTATATTGTAGAGAGACGTGAGACGAGCAGACTTAACTGGGTAATCGTTGAAGCTGAATGCATGGCTCTTTCCACTGTTGTTACAAGACTTATAAAGAACAACGAATACATTTTTAGAGTGAGAGCTGTTAATAAGTTTGGACCTGGTGTGCCTTTGGAGTCTGAAGCAGTTGTAGCCAGAAAATCATACAGTAAGTATTATGTGATGATTCTTTATTCATTTTCAGAGAATTATTAATCTTGGTAATGCAGTAGCAAAATCATTATTAACATTACAATTGTTTTAAACAGCTATTCCATCACCACCTGGAGAACCAGAGGTTGTTACAGTTGGAAAAGAACACATCATTATCCAGTGGTTGAAACCTGAAACTGATGGTGGAGCAGAAATTAGTAATTATCTTGTGGATAAACGTGAAAAACGTAGTGTACGTTGGACTCGCGTCAACAAAGACTTTACTATTTATGATACAAGACTCAAGATTACAAATCTGATGGAGGGTTGTGAATACCAGTTCCGTGTTTCAGCAGTAAATGCAGCTGGTAACAGTGAGCCAAGTGAATCATCTCAATACATCCTTTGCAAAGAACCCACATGTAAGTGTCTTATTTTCTTTAGTTTCTTATAAGTGTAAATCTTTACAATTACCTCTGAACATAATCTATTTAAATTATATTATAGATACACCTGGAGTACCTTCGGTACCAAGAGTTGTAGATACAACCAAACACAGTATCAGTATAGCATGGACAAAACCCATGTATGATGGTGGTTCTGATATTATTGGATACATTCTCGAAATGAAAGAGGAAAGTATGGAACAGTGGTATAGAGCACATACTACAGACTACATACGAAATACGGAATATACCATTACAGGTCTTAACACCAACAAGAAGTACTTCTTTAGAGTTGCTTCTGCCAATATTAATGGAGCTAGTGAATACAGTGAATCATCTGCTGTAATTGAAGCAGTAGAAAGAATAGGTAAGTGCTATTAAAGAGACAATTCAATTACCTTATGATCATCCACACTTTTCTGAAAAGGTGCCTTTAATTTCGGAATAGAACATCAATAGCCAGTACTTGAAGTATGCCTATCTTTAACTGTGTTTAAGGAATCTAAACTGACAATTTTTTTTATTCCTCAGAAAGATTTTTTTCAATGAAGGTTTAGAATATCTTGAGGATTTTATTGCTGGTTGATTGCAAGTTGATATTAACCTCTATTTCATTTTATTTTTCCAGAAATGCCAGACCTTGAACTTGCAGATGATCTCAAAAAGACAGTCACTGTTAGAGCTGGTGGCTCACTCCGCTTAATGGTGTCAGTGGCGGGTCGACCTACTCCAGTGTTAACTTGGAGTAAACCAGGCATTGACCTCTACAGTCGTGGTTTTATTGATACAACAGATTCTTACACGTTGCTTGTAATTGACAAGGTAAATCGTTATGATGCAGGCAAATACACCATTGAGGCTGAAAATCCTTCAGGCAAGAAGTCAGCTACTATAGTTGTCAAAGTATATGGTATGTAAAACAAGATATTTTCAAACTTCTGTTTCATTAATGACTTTTCCAAGACTCTTAAGAAATAGCAAAAGTTCTCAAAACATACTTCTCTATTCTCAGATACACCGGGCCCACCTGGTGCTGTTAAAGTGAAGGAAGTCTCAAGAGATTCTGTTGTCATCACATGGGATGTTCCAATGATTGATGGCGGAGCCCCAATCAACAATTATATAATTGAGAGACGAGAAGCTGCTATGAGAGCATTCAAGACTGTGACAATTAAGTGCAGCAAGACAATTTATAGAATAACTGGACTTGCAGAGGGTACAATGTATTATTTCAGAGTATCACCTGAAAATATCTATGGTGTCGGTGAGCCTTGTGAAACCACTGATGCAGTACTGGTTTCAGAAGTTCCGATGGTCCCACAGAAGTTGAATGTAATTGATGTCACAAAATCTACAGTCACACTGGCCTGGGAAAAACCACTGCACGATGGAGGTAGCAGACTGACTGGTTATGTCATTGAAGCTTGCAAGGCTGGCACAGAAAGGTGGATGAAAGTTGCAACTCTAAAACACACAGTATTTGAGCATACTATAATCTCCCTAAATGAATCTGAGCAGTATCTGTTCAGAGTCAGGGCCCAGAATAACAAAGGTGTCAGTGAACCAAGAGAGATTGTAACTGCTGTTACTGTGCAAGATCAAAAGGGTAGGTATCATTATTTACATCTTAGTTCTTAAGAACTAATATGAAATATATTTTGAATGCAACAATAATTTTCCATAAATTATCTTATTCTTTTTTTTTTAATAATTTTTTATTGCATTTTTAAATGATTACAAAGTATGAAAAAACAATGTATATAACCCTTACCCCCTCCCCTTAACCCCTCCCCCCTGACTGCTTTGTATCCTTTTTCCAACAGTGATGCCAACGATCGATTTGGCAGGCATTACTCAAAGAACTGTCACCGTACATGCTGGTAGGCCTATCGAATTATCTATTCCAATTAGTGGACGTCCACCTCCTAGTGCATCATGGTTCTTTGAAGGTACCAAAATTAAAGAAAATGATCGCACCAAAATAGAAAGATCTGCCAAGGTAATCAATCTTACTATACGAGAAACTACCATAGATGATACTGGTGACTACATGCTAGAACTAAAAAATGTTGCTGGAACTATCACCGAATCCATCAAAGTAATCATTCTTGGTAAGATTTTTTCTTCCAAATTCTATATAAAATTATTACAAATGTGGCAATCAATTACCCATGGCAGTACGATTATATTTTTAAGTCTTGCATAAATGTATTAATTAATTTACAGATAAACCAGGACCACCTAGTGGCTCAATTAAAATTGATGAAGTCGATGCCACCACTGTAACCATCAGTTGGGAACCACCAGAGAAAGATGGTGGTGCAGCCATCAGTGGTTATGTTGTGGAACAACGTGATGCTCATCGCCCAGGATGGCTGTCAGTGTCTGAATCTGTAACCAGGAATACATTCAAGTTTATGAGGTTAACTGAAGGCACTGAATATGTATTCCGTGTTGCTGCCACAAACCGTTTTGGCATTGGATCGTTCTTACAGTCTAGCATTGTGGAATGCAAGAGTGCCATTAGTAAGTGCAAACTTGGAGCATTTCACCAATAATTAAAGGCCAGAATATTAAAATATGGATTACTTTTTGTAAAGATCAATTTATAAATCTCATTCCATTGACTTTTATAATGGATAACTATTTCAGAAATATTAATAAATAAAAGAATATCACTGATTACAATATTAGACAAATTATTTGAGAATACACTTTTTCTTAAACAATAGAATTCTTACAATCACCAAAGTTTAATAATACTTTTCAAAGAATATTTTATAAGGATTTCTTTATGAAATACTGGATGATAATTTTATACATAATTTTCTCTACAGATGTGCCTGACCCCACTGGTACACCTCATGTATTTGATTTCTCTCGTGATGGTATGACAATTACCTGGGAATCACCCATTGAAGATGGTGGTTCACCCATTACTGGTTACATCATTGAGCGCAAAGAGCTAAGGGCTGATCGATGGGTGAGAGTCAACAAAGTGCTCGTGACGATGACTAGGTACCGTTCCACTGGACTCATAGAAGGATTAGAATATGAACATCGTGTGACTGCTGTGAATGCTAGGGGGGCTAGCAAACCTAGCAGGCCTTCCAAATCTGCAGTTGCCATGGATCCAATAGGTAATGTGTTAACTTAAATGTTAATTTCTAAACATGAAAATCTATAGGTTAAGATTTTTAACTACATATCTCTGGTAAAATTGTTTGTGGTCACAAAAGTGTCAGATGAAATTTGTTTGCATTGCCTCTAAGTAACACTATCTGATGGAAAACCTCAAACTATATTGACAAGGTATTCTATATACACCTCTATTAGGAGTCACTAAATAGCAGTCAAGGAATAGATGTCCTACCTGATTGTTTCTTCACTAGACAAAAAGAGCTGAATCTTTATCCATGGCCAGTAGTAAACTTAACAAATCAACTAACACAAACCATGGACCAAACCTTAACATTCAGTTACCTCAGCTGGACATTATTTGAATTAACTGAGTATCATTTGTAAATGTATTTTAATTATACTGCTTACATTAAAATTTGTATGGCTAATTTTATTTACTGTTTCTATAGATCCACCTGGGAAACCACAGAATCCAAGAGTTACAGACACAACTAGAACATCAATATCTGTTGCCTGGAGTCCTCCAGAAGAGGAAGGTGGCTCCAAGGTCACAGGCTACCTTATTGAGATGCAGAAAGTTGATCAGTATGAATGGACTAAGTGCAACACAACGCCAACAAAGATCTGTGAATACACCCTGACTCACATGCCACAGGGTGCTGAGTATAGGTTCCGTGTTAAAGCAGTTAATGCTGGTGGTCCTGGTGAGCCAGCTGATGTTCCAGGAACTGTTAAAGTGACTGAAATGCTCGGTGAGAAATGTTAAAGTTTTTATGTTTTGTAATCAGCCAAGTCTGTTGAATTACAAAGAGAAATTCACATTTGTCAGGCATTTATTAATATGAAAGACAACCTCTACCTTTCAATGCAATGATTCAGTTTAATCCTGTTAGACCATCAGTAAATCATACAATCATAGAAAAGTACAGCACAGGAACAGGCCCTTTGGTCCTTCTAGTCTATGCCAAACCATTTAAACTGCCTACTCCCATCAACCTGCAACCATACCATACCACTCCACACCTCTACCATCAATGTACTTATCTGGACTTCTCTTAAACATTGAAATCGGGCTTTCATGCACCACTTGCTGTGGCTGCTCATTCCATACTCTCGCAATCATCTGAGTGAAGAAGTTTTCTCTCATGGTCCCCTTAAAATTTTCACTTTTCACCCATAACCCATGACCTTTATTTGTAGTTCCAGCCATCATCAATAGGAAAATCCTGCTTGCATTTACCCTATCTATATCCCTCATAATTTTATACACCTATGTCAAATCTCCCCTTAATCTTCTATGTTCCTAGGAATAAAGTCCTAACCTATTCAATCTTCCCTTATGATTCATGTCGTTATAACTCATAAATTTTTCTTTGTGCTCTTTCAATATTGTTTACATGTTTCCTGTAGATAAGTGGCCCAAACTGCACACAGTACTCCAAATTATGCCTCATTGTCTTATACAACTTCAACATAACATCCCATCTCTTGTATTCAATACTTTGATTCATGAAGGCCAATATGCTAAAAGCTTTTATGACTTCCTGTGCACCATTTTAAATTAATTATGGACCTGTATTCCCAGATCCCTTTGTTCTACTACACTCATCACTGCCTTACCATTCACTGGCTAAGGCCTAGCCTGGTTGGTCCTACTGAAGTGCAACATCTTGCATTTGTCTGTATTAAATACAGTCTGCCATTTTTCAGCCCATTTTTCCAGCTGGTCAAGATCCTGCTGCAAGCTTTGATAGTCTTTGTTGCTGTCCACTACACCCCAGCCCTTGGTGTCATCCACAAATTTGCTGATCCAGTTATAGATGAACAACAGCAACAGACCTAGCACCAATCCCTGCAGCACTCCACTGGTTACGGGTCTCCAGTCAGAGGGGCAACCATCTACTACTATTCTCTGGCTTCTCCCACAAAGCCAAAGTCTAATCCAGTTTACTATCTCATCTTGAATGCCAAACGACTGAACCTTCTTGACCAACCTTCTATGCAGGACCTTGTCAAATGCCTTACTTAAGTCTATTTGGGCAACATCCACTGCCTTACCTTCATCAACTTTCCTAATAACTTCCTCGAAAAACTTTATAAGATTAGTTAGACATGAGCTAACCACGCACAAAGCTATGCTGACCATCCCTAATCAGTCCATGTCTGTCCAAATACTCATACATCTGGTCTCTTATAATACCTTCCTATAACCTTCCCACCACTCATGTCTGGCTCACCGGCCTATAATTTCCTGGCTTATTTTTAGCACCTTTCTTAAAAAACAGAACAGCATTAGCTATCCTCTAATCCTCCAGTACCTCACCTGTCATTAAGGATGATTTAAATATCTCTGCTAGGACCCCAGCAATTTCTGAAATTGTCTCCAACAGGGTCTGACGGAACACCTTTTTTGGGGATTTGTGTACCCTAGTTTGACCCAAGACAGCAAGCACGTCCTCCTCTGTAATCTGTATAGGGTCCATGATCTCACTGCTCTTCTGTCTCACTTCTATGGGCTCGGTGTCCATCTCCTGAGTAAATACAAATGCATTTGAGACCTCTCCCATCTCTTATGTCTCCTTGCCTAGATTACCAATCTGACCTTCTAGAGGACCAATTTTGACCCTTGCAATTCCTTTGCTCTTAACATATCCTTAGGATTCGCCTTCATCTTGTCTGCTAGGGCAACCTCGTGCCTTCGTTTAGCCCTCATGATTTCTTTAAGTGTTTCTTGCATTTCTTTTACTTCATAAGTACCTAATTTGTTCCTACTTGCCTATACCTGCTATGCACCTCTTTTGTTTTCCTTAACCTGAGCCTCAATATTTCTTGAAAACCAAGGTTCCCTGTACCTGTTATCTTTACCTTTTATTTTGCCAGGCAGATACAAGCTTTGTATCATTGAGCTCTCATTGATTGAAGTACAGATGGGGCCAGTAAATTTATAGCTAATAGGTAAACCCAGCTGGTGGGTAATATCGCTATATTGTTCACTTACTTTTTAAAATAAAACTTAATTACTTTTTTCTTACAGAGTATCCTGATTTTGAACTTGATCATCAATACCTTGAAGGGCTAATTGTTAGACAAGGTGGAGCCATCAAACTAACAGTGCCCATTAAAGGCAAACCTATTCCTGTCTGCAAATGGACAAAAGAAGGTCGTGATATTAGCAAGCGTGCAATGATTGCAACTTCTGATACCCACACTGAACTTGTGATAAAGGAATCAGTCAGAGAAGATTCAGGCACATATGACCTTGTTCTTGAAAATAAATGTGGCAAAAAGACAGTATACATTAAGGTGAGAGTGATTGGCAGTCCTGATCCCCCACAAGGTCCACTTGAATTTGATGATATTCAAGCTCGTTCGGTTAGAGTAAGTTGGAGACCATCTACTGATGACAGTGGATCTGATATCATTGGATATATTGTTGAGAGACGAGAAGTATCCAAAACTGCCTGGTACACTGTTGATTCTCAAGTAAAGGAGACTTCTGTTACTGTCAGAGGCTTGAAAGAAAGTGTTGAATACCACTTCCGTGTTTCTGCTGAAAACCAATTTGGTATCAGTAAATCTCTGAAGTCAGAGGAGCCAGTTGTACCAAAAACAGCACTAAGTAAGTATAATACTGTTCGTAGTAACCTTAAGTAAAAATATATTTTTATTTTGAACTTATTTAAATTTTGCCGTGATTATTAATTCACAATGGTTAATCTAGATCCACCAGAGCCTCCAAGCAATCCTCCAGAAATACTGGATGTCACCAAGAGTTCAGTCACCCTTTGCTGGTCAAGACCAAAGGATGATGGTGGATCGCGTATTACTGGGTATTTTATCGATCGCAAAGAGTCTACCACAGATAAATGGGTGCGGCATAACAAGACTCATATTACCACAACAATGTACACTGTTTCTGGGCTGCTTCCAGATGCTGAATACCAGTTCCGTATTTTAGCACAGAATGATATTGGTCTTGGTGAACCAAGCCCACCATCTGATGTTGTTCAATGCAAGGATCCTTTTGGTATGTATCATTCAATCTACATTAATACATTACACGAATATGGAATTTAAAATAGTGTGATTTCAAATATGACACAATTACTAGATTTTAATAAGTAAATATATTTCCACAGATAAACCAAGCCAACCTGGAGAGATTACGATAATTTCTGTCACGAAAGATAGCATCTCCATTGAGTGGGATCGTCCAGAATGTGATGGTGGCAAGGAAATTATTGGTTACTGGGTTGAGTATCGCCAATCTGGTGATAGTGCTTGGAAAAAATGCAGTAAGGAGCGAATAAAAGACAGACAGTTTACACAAGGCGGTCTTCTGGAAGCCACAGAATATGAATTCAGAGTGTTTGCAGAGAATGAGACAGGAATCGGCAGACCTCGTAGAACCTTTATGGCAATAAAGACTAAATTGACTTGTGTGTATTACTTTTTTATACTTTAATTCAAATAATATGATTTTTGTGTCATTACAAAAAACTCACTTGTTTCCTCTTCTTTGTCAACAGCTGGGGAAGAACCAAGTGTTAAACAAGAAATTGCAGAGGTTGTTGCCAAGTTGGGTGAACCTGCCAAACTGACTTGTCAGATAATTGGTAGACCACTTCCAGAAATTAAGTGGTACCATTTTGGAAAGGAGGTGCATCAAAGCCGCAAGTACAAAATGAGTTCAGATGGCCGTAATCATTCAATCACCATTTTAACTGATGATCAAGATGATGAAGGACTGTATACCTGCAAAGCTACTAATGATGCTGGCGAAACAGAAGTCAGTGGTAACGTATTGCTTGAAGCTGCTCCACAATTCCATCCAGGATTTCCACGAAAAGAGCTGTACGTTGTAAGCGTTGGTACAAGTCTTCGTATCCATGTTGTATACATTGGCCGTCCAGTACCTGCTATTCGTTGGTTCCATGAAAAGAAACTTTTGTCTGATTCAGAAAATATTTCAATAGAAAACACAGAGCATTACACTCATCTTGTTGTGAGGAATATTCATCGAAAGAACCATGCTGGAAAATACAGAGTGCAGCTCAGCAATTCATTTGGAACAATTGATACAACATTTAATGTAGAAATCCAAGGTAATCATATTTAATAGTGCATATTATTTGTTCAATTAAAACTAATGGTAAGTGTTTTTACATGAAAATAAAATATCTAATACTTTCTGTATACAGATAAGCCGGATATGCCAGAAGGACCAATAGAAATTGATACTTTGCTGAAGAATTCTGCAGTAATCAGTTGGAAGCCACCACTTGATGATGGAGGTGCAATGGTTACCAATTACATTGTAGAAAAATGCGAAGCCAAGGAAGGTGAACAATGGCATCTGGTGTCCTCTGCTATTGCTGGCACATCTTGTAGAATTGGAAATCTCATTGACAATGCTGGCTACTACTTCCGTGTCTCTGCTCAAAATCAGTTTGGTGTCAGTAAACCATTGGAAGTTTCCTCTGTTGTCATCATCAAGAGTCCATATGGTAAGTGTCTACATAAATTAAGTTGTTCCTAGTATAATGATGTATTACGATTCTAAAACGTAATATATTTCACTTACTTCTGTCTACAGAAAAGCCAGGAAGTCCACCCAAACCTACTATAGCTGCTGTTACAAAGGATTCATGTGTGGTTTCATGGAGACCTCCTGCCAGTGATGGCGGCGCAAAGATCAGAAATTATTACCTTGAAAAACGAGAGAAAAAGCAGAATAAATGGATGGCTGTAACAACTGATGAAATACACGAAACAGCTTACACAGTGAAAGGCCTTATTGAAGGCTTGGAGTATGAGTTCCGTGTTAAATGTGAAAATCTTGGTGGCGAGAGTGACTGGAGTGAAATTTCTGATTCTGTTGTTCCAATGTGCGATGTACCTATCAAGGCACCACAGTTTAAAGAAGAAATTCGCAATTTAAGTGTGAAATATAAGAGCAATGCTACATTTGTTTGCAAGGTTACTGGTAATCCCAAACCTATTGTGAAGTGGTTTAAACAAGGAAAGGAAATTGAACCTGATGGCGAAAAGATAAAAATCCAGGAATTCAAGGGAGGCTACCATCAACTTGTAATTTCTAGTGTCACAGGAGATGACGCAACTATATATCAAGTCAGAGCGATCAATCAAGGTGGTTCCATTTCATCAACAGTATCTTTAGATGTTGACGGTATGTATCATGCAAACTTACATAAACATTGTTTAATATTTCTAAATACATCTAGGATGTAATTAGTTTAAGGAGTTGTCCAGAATGGGCATTGCGAATGGATAATTCCTTTTAAAGCTGTCTGATTTTGTTTTCCATTATTTTTCCCATAGAAATGAATTGGAGAAATATCATTACATGGTTGTAAAAATAAGGTTTCATTTCACTGCTCCTAGTTTTGCACTGCTGTCCAAGATTAATTTCAGCCACATTGTTCACAGTTTTACATTCACTTTCTACCTTTCAGTATCTACATTTAAAATTTTCTTTTTGTTTTTAGTTCCTGCCAAGATTCAATTACCCAAACATCTGGAAGGCATGGGTGCAGTTCATGCTCTCCGCGGTGAAATTATAAGCATCAAAATTCCTTTCAGTGGAAGACCTGATCCAGTAATTACATGGCAGAAGGGACAAGATCTCATTGATAATAATGGTCACTATCAAGTAATTGTAACTAGATCTTTTACATCTTTGGTGTTCCCTAATGGAGTTGACATGAAAGATGCTGGTTTCTACGTTGTGTGCGCAAAGAACAGATTTGGCATAGATCAAAAAACAGTTGAACTAGATGTAGCAGATGTACCTGACATGCCAAGAGGACTTAAAGTCAGTGACATTACACGTGATTCTGTTGTTTTAACGTGGAGTCCACCAGCTAATGACGGTGGAAGTAAAGTAATTAACTACATTATTGAGAAATGCGCAACAACATCAGAGATGTGGATTCGTGTAGCACAGTCACGTGATACACATTACACTGTCATCAATCTCTTTGGAAAGACTAGCTACCAATTCCGTGTGATTGCTGAAAACAAGTTTGGACAGAGCCAGCCATCAGAGCCAACTGATCCAATAGTCACAAAAGAAGATAAGACAAGAGTTCTGAACTATGACGAAGAGGTTGATGAATCAGTGACAGTTACTAAAGGCAAAGCTGATCATTCCACTATTAAAGAACTTCATACCCGCTATACATTTGCTGAAGAGCTAGGACGTGGACAATTTAGTATTGTTCATCGTTGTATTCAAAACACCAACAAGAAAACATACTTGGCGAAGTTTGTGAAAATAAAAGGTGCTGATCAGGTATTGGTGAAGAAAGAGATTGACATTCTCAATATTGCTCGTCACAAAAATATCCTTTGTCTACATGAATCATTTGAGAGCCTTGAAGAATTGGTCATGATATTTGAGTTTATTTCAGGTCTTGACATATTTGAGCGCATTAATACAACTAATTTTGAACTAACTGAAAGGGAAGTCATTATCTACACTCGCCAAATTTGTGAAGCATTGGAATTTCTACATAGTCAGAATATAGGTCATTTTGACATCAAACCAGAGAATATAATCTACACCACAAGAAAGAGCTCTTTCATTAAGATTATTGAACTTGGACAGGCCAGACCACTCACGCCAGGTGATCACATGAGGATCCAGTTCACTGCCTCTGAGTATGCAGCACCTGAACTACATCAGCATGATGTGGTCAATGCAGCTACAGACATGTGGTCAGTAGGTACACTTGTGTATGTACTACTTAGCGGTCTCAATCCATTTATTGCCGAAACAAACCAACAAGTTATTGATAACATTATTAGAGCAGAGTACAGTTTTGAGGATGAAGCTTTCAAGGACATCACCACAGAAGCTCTTGACTTCATTGATCGCCTGTTAGTCAAAGAACGGAAGGCTCGGATGACAGCTGCTGATGCTCTTGAACATCCATGGCTAAAACAGAAGACAGAAAATATGAGCACCAAAGTAATTAAGACTTTGAAGCACAGAAGATACTATCAGACCCTAATAAAGAGGGAAATGAACTATGTTGTTTCTGTTGCTCGAATTTCTTCAGGTGGAGCTGTTAGAGCTCAAAGGGGAGTTACGGTTGCTAAAGCTAAAATCTCTTCAATTGAAATTGGTCCGCTTGCTGGACAGATTATGCATGCTTCTGCTGAAGAAGGCGGTCATGTTAAATATTCCTGCAGAATAGAAAACTATGATCAATCTACTGAAGTCACCTGGTACTTTGGTGTCAGACAACTTGAGTCCAGTGACAAATATGAAATCACCTATCAAGATGGTCTGGCAACAATGTATGTTAAAGACATAAACAAAACTGATGATGGTACTTACAGGTGTAAAATTGTAAATGATTATGGTGAAGACAGTTCCTATGCTGAATTATTTGTGAGTGGCGTAAGAGATATTCGTAAATACTTTATGCAACGTACAGTAAAGAGAGTAAAGCGCAAGGTGGATGCTATGAGACTCCTTGAAAAGCCACCGGAATTTACTTTACCTTTGTACAACCGAACAGCGTACATTGGAGAAGATGTCAGATTTGGTGTTACTATAACTGTTCACCCTGAACCAAGAGTAACTTGGTTGAAATCTGGACAAAAGATTAAGCCTGATGAAAATGAGACAAAATATACTTTTATATCAGATAAAGGTCTCTATCAACTAATCATTCACAAGTTAACGACTGATGATGATGCTGAATACACAGTTGTAGCTCGCAATAGATACGGTGAAGATAGCTGCAAAGCCAGACTAACTGTGGTACCTCACCCACCTGCAGCAGACAGTACCTTGAGACCAATGTTTAAACGTTTGTTGGCAAATGCAGAATGTATGGAAGGTCAGAGCATTCGCTTTGAGTGCAGAGTGTCTGGCACTCCAGTGCCCGTTCTGAAATGGGAGAAAGATGGACAAACTTTGGCATTAGGTCCAAATATTGAAATTGTACATGAAGGTCTGGACTACTATGTTTTGCATATAAGGGATACCTTACCAGAGGACTCTGGTGTTTACAGACTTACTGCTACCAACAGTGCTGGATCTGCAAGTTGCCAAGCATATCTAAAAGTTGAACGCATGACGTATGTCAAACGTCAATATAGGAGTGAGGAGGAACGGCAGCAGCATGTTCAGAAACAAATTGACAAAACCATAAGGATGGCAGAAATACTTGCAAATGTTGAAGCTGTTCCATTGACAGCAGTAGCAAAACAAGCTTTGCAAGAAGCTGCAATAATGTACAAACCAGCAGTCAGTACCAAGAACGTCAAAGGTGAATATGAAATTTCGGAGGTCGTAAAGAAAAAAGAAAAGAAACTTCGAATGCCTTATGATATTCCAGAACCTCGAGTTCATGAAGCAAGGGTAATTGAAGAAGATCAAGATATCAAACAGTTTGTGCCATTATCAGACATGAAATGGTATAGGAAATTACGAGATCAATATGAAGTGCCAGGACCATTGGAAAGAATTGTAACAAAACGACCAAAACGAATTCGTCTTTCAAGATGGGAGCAGTTTTATGTTATGCCTTTGCCACGCTTTACTGATCAGTATAAGCCCAAATGGCGAATTCCAAAAATGTCACAAGATGATCTGGAAACTGTTAGACCAGCTCGAAGGCGCACCCCATCCCCTGAGTACGAGATTTATTACAGACCAAGAAGGCGATCACTCGGTGATTTGTCAGATGAGGACTTACTTCTACCTGTTGATGACTATCTCTCAATGAAAAGAATAGAAGAAGAAAGACTACGTCTTGAGGATGAGCTTGAACTGGGATTTTCTGCATCACCTCCAAGCCGTAGCCCTCCTCGTTTTGAATTATCTGCTCTTCAGCAAAGGACACAGTTAACTACAGCACAAGAGAAGGAAAAATATGCCGGCTACCAGAAATACCATATTCCTTCCAAATATGAAGCTGGTCCAAGCTTTATAGACCTCAGGCAAAGGCATGACAAGGTTGTTTATAAACCCCCAAAGCAAAGACAAAGAATAATGGAAGATAGGGAAGATGAAGAACTCCTTCGATCAGTTGCTACATCCCAGAGATTGTCTGCCTATCAAAAAGAACTTGAGTACATGGAGCTTGAGGAAAAAGCAAGGATCAAAAGTAAACGAGGAAGAAAGATATTTGTAACAAGATCAGAAGAAGAAGAAGAAGCAGCAGCCGTTGAGATTAAGGAATATGTCCCTACAGAATCCCCACCTGTCTCAAGGCTTCTTAGGAGGAGAAGATCACTCTCCCCAACTTACATTGAATTGATGCGACCTGTTTCTGAACTGATCAGATCTCGACCACATCCTACAGAACTTGAAAGTGAAGGTTTAGAAAGACGATCACCCACACCTGAGAGAACCCGTCCTAGGTCACCCAGTCCAGTGTCTCGGGAGAGCTCACTTTCTCGCTTTGAAAGGACTGCTAGATTTGACATATTTTCACGATATGAGTCAATGAAAACTGCTTTAAAATCTAAAAGGACATCAGAAGGGAAATATGAAGTTATTACTCAAGAGCCTTTCAGCCTTGACCATGGTCCACGTATAACTTTGAGAATGCGTTCTCACCGTATCCCATGTGGACAAAAAACAAGATTTACATTAAATATTCTGTCCAAGCCAAGAGCTGATGTTAGTTGGTACCACAATGGTAAAGAAATTCAAGAGGGTGATAAGTATCATTTTACTGATATGACTGGTGTCCTAACACTGGAAATTCGGGATTGCCAAGTTGAAGATAGTGGAACCTATCGTGTTGTTTGTTCCAATTACAAAGGAGAGGCCTCTGACTATGCAACATTGGATATCACAGGAGGTGACTACTTTACCTACTTGCCTCGCCGTAAAGATGAGGAAGCACCAAAATCGCTTGTACCTGAACTGACAAGAACTGATTTTTACCAAATATCTACAATTAGAAAAACTGCTGAACTTGAAGAGGTAAAAGAATCTAAAAGAGAAGAATCAGAAATAAGAGAGTCGGTCAGCTCTGGGCTCTATACTTCGAAGGAAAGGGCAGTTCGTGCATCTAGAAGAACCCTTCCTGCCAAAATACTAACAAAACCGCGATCAGTTACGGTGGCAGAGGGAGAGTCTGTTAGATTTTCCTGCGACATTGATGGTGAGCCAACGCCCACTGTGACATGGATGCATGCTGGAAGAGTAATTACTTCTTCCAAACGTTCACTCATTGTTACAACACAATTTAATTCTACCTTTACAATTACATCAGTTCAATCATCTGATGAAGGAAGCTATACAGTGGTAGTAGAAAATTCTGAAGGAAAGCAAGAAGCGCACTTTACTCTGACTATCCGAAAAGCTGGAGTAAAGGAGCTGGGTGTTGTGGCACATCCAATGGTAAAGTCTCCTGAACCTCATTTCAAGTCTTCAGAGGCAACAAAAACTTCTAAGAGGGTCAAATCACCAGAACCATTAACTTCCTTTTCAAAAGATAAGTCTCTACCTATTCCTACAATTGCCCCACCTAAGATCTCTCAAGGATTGAAAGCCGAAGTTTCTGATGACGGTTCTGTAAAGCTGACATGTGCAGTTGAAAGCACAGCTCTGAATGTGAAAGAATTAACTTGGTTTAAGGATGGATGTAAAATAAGAGAAAACAGTCACTACAAATTGAAATATGCTGCTGATGGTGTCTACACCTTAAGTATCCACGGAATTAATGAAACTGACGAAGGGGAATATACTTGTGAAATCACTGGTGAAGGAGGTGTTTCCAAAACAACCTTTTCTTTTGTTGGTCAAGTTTTCAAAAACATTTTCAACAAAGTGACCAAATTAGCTGAATCAAAAATAGCTACTGAGAAAAAAGCTGTAGCAAAATCATATGGAAAAACTGAGGTAGTTCAGGAACAAATTGTGAAAAAGGAATTTAAAACATCATCCACAGAGATAACAGCCACACGTGTACAAATTACAGCAACTGATGGTCAAAAGGCTATACTTAAAGCCAACATACCAAGTGCTTCCAGTGTGAAATGGATTGCGAATGGTAATGAGCTTGCTAATTCGGAAGACTATCGATATGGCGTATCTGGAAGAGACCACACTTTAACTATCAAAACCATTGGTTTCAAAGATGAAGGCACAATCACCTGTGAAGCAAAAACTGAGCATGGAATAGTTAAATGTCAGTTTGATTTAACAATTAAGCAAAAAGAATCAAATGCCCCAAAGTTCATTGTGCAGCCCAAATCCCAAAACGTCAATGAAGGTCAAAATGTGACATTTACTTGTGAGATATCAGGAGATCCTACTCCAGAAGTTGAATGGCTGAAAAACAACCAACCTGTAAGTAATAAGTTAATTTAAAGTTTATGATCATTAATCTAGTTATTCAAATAATCATAAGACCATAAGATAGAGCAGCAGAAGTAAGCCATTTGGCCCATCAAGTTTGCTCCGCAATTCAATCATGGGCTGATCTGATTCTTCCAGTCATCCCCACTCCTCTGCTTACCTTTTGATGCCCTGGCTAATCAAGAGGCTATCTGTCTCTGCTATAAATGCACCCAATGATTGGCCTTCACAGGCGCTCATCGCAACAAATTCCACAGATTTACGACTAAAGTAATTTCTCCGCATCTCTGTCCTAAATGGACGTCCTTCAATCCTGAAGCTGTGCCCTCTTGTCCTAGACTCCCCAACCATGAGAAATAACTTTTGCCATATCAAATCTGTTCAAGTCTTTTAACATTCGGAATATTTCTGTGAGATCCGCCCTCATTCTCCTGAACTTCAGGGAGTACAGCCCAAGAGCTGCCAGACATTTCCTCATACAGTAACCCTTTCATTCCTGGAATCATTCTTGTGAATCTTCTCTGAACCCTCTCCAATGTCAGTATATCCTTCCTAAAATAAGGAGCCCAAAACTGCACACAATACAGTACTCCAAATGTGGTCTCATGAGTGCTTTATGGAGCCTCAACATCACATTCCTGCTTATATTCTATACCTCGAGAAACGAATGCCAACATTGCATTTGCCTTCCTCACCACTGACTCAACCCGCATACCTTTAGGGTATCCTGCACAAGGACTCCCAAGTCCCTTTGCATCTCTGCATTTTGAATTCTCTCCCATCTAAATAATAGTCTGCCCGTTTATTTCTTCCACCGAAATGCATGACCATACACTTTCCAACATTGTATTTCATTTGCCACTTCTTTACCCATTCCCCTAAACTATCTAAGTCTCTCTGCAGGCTCTCTGTTTCCTTAACACTACCCGCTCCTCCACTTATCTTTTGTATCATCAGCAAATTTAGCCACAAATTCATGAATCCCATAGTCCAAATCATTGACATACATCGTAAAAAGCAGCAGTTCCAACACCAACCCCTGTGGAACTCCACTGGTACTCGGCAGCCAGCCAGAACAGGATCCCTTTATTCCCAGTCTGTTTTCTGCTGAGCAGCCAATGCTCCACCCACACTAGTAAGTTCCCTGTAATTCCATGGGCTCTTATCTTGCTAAGCAGCCTCATGTACGGCACCTTGTCAAAGGCCTTCTGAAAATCCAAGTACACCACATCTACTACATCTTCTTTGTCTACGCTGCTTGTAATTTCCTCAAAAAATTGCAGTAGGTTAGTCAGGCAGGATTTTCCTTTCAGGAAACCATGCTAACTTTGGCCTATTTTATCATGTGCCTCCAGGTGCTCTGTCATCTCATCTCTAACAATTGATTCCAACAACTTCCCAACCACTGATGTTCAGGCTAGCAGGTCTATAGTTTCCTTTTTGCTGCCCCCCACCCTTCTTGAATAGCAGAGTAACATTTGCAATTTTCCAGTCATCTGGTACAATGTCAGAATCTATCGATTCTTGAAAGATCATCATTAACGCCTCTGCAATCTCTCCAGCTATTTCCTTCAGAACCTGAGGGTGCATTCTATGAGGTCCAGGAGATTTATCCACTCTCAGACCATTAAGCTTCCTGGGCACCTTCTCAGTCGTAATTTTCACTGCACATACTTCACTTCCCTGACACTCTTGAATATCCGGTATTGTGCTGATGTCTTTCACTGTGAAGACAGATGCAAAATATACATTCAGTCCCTCTGCCATCTCCGCGTCTCTCATTACAATAACTCCAGCATCATTTTTTAGTAGTCCTATATCTACCCCAAACTCTCTTTTACCCTTTATATACTTTTAAAAGCTTTTATTAACTTCTTTGATATTAGTCGCCAGCTTCCTTTCATAATTCATCTTTCCTTCCTAATGACCTTCTTAGTTTCCTTCTGCAAGTTTTTAAAAGCTTCCCAATCCTCTATCTTCCCACTAGCTTTGGTTTCTTTGTATGCCCTCTCTTTTGCTTTTTTTTTGGCTCTTACTCACTTGTCAGTCATAGTGGTGACTTCTTCCATTCGAAAATTTCTTCTTATTTGGAATACATCTGTCTTGCACTTCCTCATTTTTTGCAGAAACTCCAGCCATTGCTGCTCTGCTGTTATTCCTGATAGTGTCTACCCCTCTCATGCCATTGTAATTTCCTTTATTCCACTGAAATACCGACACGTTGGAACTTAGAAACATAGAAAACCTACAACACAATACAGGCCCTTTGGCCCACTAAGTTGTGCCAAGCACGTCCCTACCTTAGAAATTACTAGGCTTATCTATAGCCCTCTATTTTACTTAGCTCCATGTACCTATCTAAAAGCCTCTTAAAAGACCCTGTCATATCCACCTCCACCTCCGTTGCCAGCAGCCCCTTCCATGCACTCACCACTCTCTGAGTAAAAAACTTACCCCTGACATTTCCTCTGTACCTACTGCCCTACACCTTAAACCTGTGTCCTCTCGTGGCAACCAAAAATCTCAGGATTGCTATCTGTGCCACGTGTGAGTGAGGCAGGGAACAGAAAGATTATAAAGATTAATAAGTGGCTGAGAGGATGGTGCAGGAGGGAGGGCTTTAGGTTTGTCGATAATTGAGCTTTGTTCCAGGGAAGGTGGGATCTGTTCCGAAGGGACGATTTACACCTGAACTGGAGCGGTACTAACATTTTTGCGGGGAAGTTTGCTAGTGCTTCTTGGGGGAGTTTAAACTAAATTTGCAGGGGGCGGGGATCCAGAATGTGAGAGAGGATAGCGAGAGGAAGAATAAAGGACAGGTGGGGACTACACGGTTCCGGAATACTAAGTGTGTAGTAGAGAAAGGTGAGGCGGAACGAGTGAAAAGGAGGACACATGTAGAGAGGGATGGTCTGATGGAACATGGAGTTAAATGTGTTGAAAGAATAAGTAAATTTAGAAAGGACAAAATTCTAGGGGCATATAGCCCGATGGGAGTTCGGGGAGCTGGGTTAAGCACAATAGGCAGCGATTTAAACAGAGAGAGGAGAAATGGGCTAAAAATTCTATATCTGAATGCACGAAGTGTCAGAAATAAGGCGGATGAGCTTGAAGCACAGGTGCGAATGTGTAACTATGATGTTGTTGGGATAATGGAGACATGGCTGCAGGGAGATCAGACCTGGGAAATGAATGTACAAGGGTATACGTGCTATCGTAGGGACAGAAATGTGGGCAGAGGGGGTGGGGTGGCCCTGTTGGTGAGGAATGAAATTCAGTCCTTTGCAAGGGGGGAACATAGGGTAAGGAGAAGTAGAGTCTGTGTGGATAGAACTGAGGAACAGTAATGGCAAAAGGACCCAAATGGGTGTTGTCTACAGGCCACCAAACAGTAGCATGGATATTGGGTGCAAGTTGAATAGGGAGTTAACATTGGCATGTGGCAAAGGTAATGTCGCAGTAGTTATGAGGGATTTCAACATGCAGGTGAACTGGGAGAAACAGGTTGGTGCTGGACCACAGGATAGGGAGTTTGTAGAGTGCCTACGGGATGCATTCTTGAAACAGCTTGTACAAGAGCTGACCAGGGACAAGACTATTCTGGATTTAGTGTTATGTAATGAACAGGATTTGATAAGCGATCTTGCAGTAAAGGAGCCATTAAGAGGTAGTGATCATAATATGATAAGTTTTTATCTGCAATTTGAGAAGGATAAGGGCAGCTCGGAGGTGTCAGTGTTGCAGTTGAACAGGGGAAACTATGGAGTCATAAGGGAGGAGCTGGCCAAAGTTGACTGGGTGGATAGCCTAGCAGAAAAGACAGTGGAACAGCAATGGCAGGTATTCTTGGGAATAATGCACAAGGTGCAAAATCAGTTCATCCCCCAGAGAAGGAAGGATTCAAAGGGGGGAAAGGGGCCACAGTGGTTGACAAAGGAAGTCAGAGATTGCATAGCATTAAAAAAAAAAGGAAGTATGACAGAGCTAAGGTGAGTGGGAGGACAGATGATTGGGAAGTTTTTAAGGAACAACGGAACTTAACTAAAAAGACAATATTGGGAGAAAATATGAGGTACGAATGCAAGCTAGCCAGGAATATAAAGGAAGATAGCAAAAGCTTTTTTAGGTATGTGAAGAGAAAGAAGATAGTTAAGAACAATGTTGGGCCCTTGAAGAATGAATTGGGTGAACTTGTTATGGGAAACAGAGAAATGGCAGAAGAATTTAATGAGTACTTTAGATCTGTTTTCACTAAGGAAGACACAAGCAATCTCCCAGATGTATGGATGGGCCAAGGATATAGGGTAACCGAGGAAATGAAACAGATTGACATTAGGAAGGAAATGGTGATGAGAAGACTGATGGGACTGAAGGCTAACAAATCCCCAGGTCCAGATGGTCTGCATCCTAGGGTACTAAAGGAGGTGGCCCTGGAAATTGCGGATGCATTGGTAATCATTGTCCAATGTTCCTTAGATTCAGGATCAGTACCTAAGGATTGGAGAATGGCTAATGTTATCCCACTTTTTAAGAATGGAGGGAGGAAGAAAACAGAGAACTAGTGACCTGTCAGCCTGACATTGGTGGTGGGGAAGATGCTAGTCCATTATTAAGGATGAAATAGTGGCATATCCAAATAGCAGTGATAGGATTGGGCCGAGCCAGCGTGGATTTACCAAGGGTAAATCATGCTTGACTAATCTGTTGGGAGTTTTTCGAAGATGTAACCAGGAAGTTAGACGGGAGAGATCCAGTGGATGTAGTGTACCTCGATTTTCAGAAGGCATTTGATAAGGTCCCACATAGGAGATTGGTGGGTAAAATCAAACCTCAGGGCATCGGGGGGAAGACATTGACATGGATAGAAAACTGGATGGCAGATAGAAAGCAAAGGGTAGCGGTGAATGGGTGTTTCTCGGAATGGCAGGGGGTGACTAGTGGGGTGCCACAGGGCTCGATATTGGGACCACGGCTGTTTACAATTTACATCAACGATTTGGATGAAGGCATTGAAAATAACATCAGCAAATTTGCTGATGATACTAAGCTGGGTGGCAGTGTGACATGTGACGAGGATGTTAGGAGAATTCAGGGTGACTTGGATAGGCTGAGTGAGTGGGCAGATACTTGGCAGATGATGTTTAATGTGAATAAGTGTGAGGTTATCCACTTTGGAAGTAAGAACAGGAAGGCAGATTATTATCTGAACGGTGTAAAGTTAGGTAAGGGAGAAATACAAAGAGATCTAGGAGTACTTGTTCAACAGTCACTGAAGATGAAAGAGCAAGTGCAGCAGGCAGTGAAGAAGGCTAATGGAATGTTGGCCTTTATTACAAAGGGAATTGAGTACAAGAGCAAGGACATCCTCTTGCATTTGTACAGAGCCCTGGTGAGACCACACCTGGAGTATTGTGTACAGTTTTGGTCTCCAGGGTTCAGGAAGGACATCCTGGCTGTAGAGGAAGTGCAGCGTCGATTCTCGAAGTTAATTCCTAGGATGTCTGGACTGTCTTACGCAGAGAGGTTAGAGAGACTGGGCTTGTACACGCTGGAATTGAGATTGAGAGGGGATCTGATTGAAACATATAAGATTAAGGGATTGGACAAGATAGAGGCAGGAAATATGTTCCAGATGCTGGGAGAGTCCAGTACCAGAGGGCATGGTTTGAGAATAAGGGGTAGGTCATTTAGGACAGAGTTAAGGAAAAACTTCTTCTCCCAGAGTGTTGTGGGGGTCTGGAATGCACTGCCTCGGAAGGTAGTGGAAGCCAATTTGCTGGATGCTTTCAAGAAGTTGCTAGATAGGTATCTTATGGATAGGGGAATCAAGGGATATGGGGACAAGGCAGGATCCGGGTATTGATAGTAGATGATCAGCCATGATCTCAAAATGGCGGTGCAGGCTCAAAGGGCTGAATGGTCTACTTCTGCACCTATTGTCTATTTCAGCCCTGGGAAAAAGCCTCTGACTATCCACACGATCAATGCCTCTTATCATCTTATACTCCTCTATTAGGTCACCTCTCATCCTCATTCACTCCAAGGAGAAAAGGCCAATTCACAACCTATTCTCATAAGGCATGCTCCCCAATCCATTTACATCCTTGTAAATATCCTCTGCACCCTTTCTATGGCTTCTACATCCTTCCTGTAGTGAGGTGACCAGAACTGAGCACAGTACTCCAAGTGGGGTCTGACCAGGGTCCTATATGGCTGCAACATTACCTCTTGACTCCTAAATTCAATTCCACTACAGATGAAGGCCAATACACCATACGCCTTCTTAACCACAGAGTCAACCTGCGCAGCTGCTTTGAGTGGCCTGTGGACTTGAACCCCAAGATCCCTCTGATCCTTCATACTGCCAGGAGTCTTACTTACTATTAATACTATATTCTGCCATCACATTTGACCTACCAAAATGAACCACTTCAGACTTATCTGGGTTAAACTCCATCTGCCACTTCTCAGCCCAGTTTTCTGGTTAGTTTAGTTTCTCCTTCTCAAATTTCAAAGTGAACTTGGTCATATTGTGATCACTGTTTCCCAAGGGTTCCTTAACCTTAAGCTCTCCAGTTCATTGCACAACACCCAATCCAGTACAGCCAATCCCCTGGTGGGCTCAACAACAAGCTGTTCTAAAAAGCCATCCCTTAGACATTCTACAAGTACTCTCTCTCGAGGTCTAGTTCTGACCTGGTTTTCCCAACCGCTTTCATGTAAAATCCGCAACCGTTATAACGACACTGCCCTTCTGACATACCTTTTCTATCTCCCGCTGTAATTTGTAATCCACATCCCAGCTGCTGTTTGTAGGCCTGTATACAACAGCCATTAGGGTCCTTTTACCCTTGCCATTTCTTACCTCAACCCATAGAGACCCTACACCTTTCAATCCTATGTCATCCCTTTCTATTGATTTGATATTATTTCTTGTACACAAGGCCGCACCACTTCCTCTGCCTACTAACCTATATTTCCGATACTTTGTATATCATTTGACGTTCAGCTCCCAATGGCAGTCATCCCTTAGACAAGTTTCAGAGATGGCTACAACATCATATTTGCCAATCAGTAGCCGAATTTCAAGATTGTCCATTTTATTTCTTATGCTGCCTGCATTCAAGTAAAACACTTTCAGTCCAGTACTTGTTGCTTTTTGTTTTAACTGTGTCATGCTTCTATTGCCCTGTAAATCATTCTACTGGTTGTGATTATGCCTCATCTCCTGCCTGTCCTTTCTATCATCTCTGTTGTACGGTATGTTTGGTTTATTTCTGTTTTCCCCTTCTTCAACCCGATCACTCTGGTTCCCATTCCCCTGCCAAATTAGTTTAAACCCTCCCTAACAGCTCTATTAAACCTGCCTGCTAGGATACTGTACCCCTTTGGGTTCAAGTATAACCCGTCCTTTTTGTACAGGTTGTACCTCCCCAGAAGAGGCCCCAGTGATCCAGGAACTCGAAGCCCTGCCCCATACACCAGTCTCTCAGCCATGCATTAATATGCCTGATCATGCTATTCTTGTGCTCATTAGCACGTGACACAGGCAGCAGTCCTGAGATTACTACCCTGGAGGTCCTGCTTTTCCGCTTCCTACCCCTCCCTGAATTCTCTCTTCAGGACCTCCTCCCTTTTTTCACCTATGCCATTGGTACCAACGTGTACCAAGACTTTTGACTGTTCACCCTCTCCCTTCAGAATACTCTGCACTTAATCCGAGACATCCCATGCCCTGACACTCAGGAGACAATACACTATGCAGGTATCGCTATCAGTCTGACAAAACCTCCTGTCTGTTCCTCTCACTATGGAATCCCCTATGACTACCACATTCCTCTTCTTATCTCCCTTCTGCACCACAGAACCTGGAGCAGTGCCAGAGACCCGATCGCCGTGGTTGCCCTCTGTCAGGTCACCCCCCCCTCAACAGCATCCAAAATGAGATAACAGTTACTGAGGGGGATTGCCTCTCTACTATCTGAGCTCTTCCCTGACAGGCACCCATTTATCTAACTCTGGCAGCCTCAGGATGACTCCCTGTAGCTCCTCTCCATTTCCTGCTCATCTTCCCTAATAAGCTGTAGGTCATCAACCCATAGTTCCAGATCCCTAACACGGTCTCTCCGGAGCTGCATCTCGGTGCACCTGGTGCAGATGTGGCCATCTGGGAGACTGGAAGATTCCCAGGATTTCAACATCTGACATGCAAAGTACTAACCCTGAAGACATGCTCTCTATTCCTCAAAAAATGCAAGGAAAAAACCAAGTCCAATTACCTTGCTGAAGCCTAAATGAGTCAAAGCCCTACCGCTCTGTTGATGACCGCTCTTCTAGGCAGTGTCTCCGTTTTATGCCTGAACCTTCCCTGCTTTCCAACACATGATTGGTGTGTCAGTTAATCATTTGACTTATTCTATATTTCAGATTGTAGTCTCAAGAAATATAAAAATTAGTCGTTTGAAAAACATATACACCTTAGAGATTAAGTGTGCAACAGTTTCTGACAGTGGAAAATATACAGCAACAGCAAAGAATTTCCATGGACAGTGTTCCGCAACAGCCTCTTTGATTGTACTTGGTATGTTTTAATGAATCAATTATCACGTCTGTTATTATCTAATTTTGACTTTGTATGTAACTGATTTATGCTGATAATTTATAGAAGATTCATTAATACTATGCAGAACAAAGTTTCCCTTGTAAATTTATGATTTAAAATTTAAAATAGTTGCATGGACTTGGATGGTTTTCTTTGATCTATCATCATATGATGCTTGATACATTGTGCTCTACAGGTCTCATTGAAGAACCTTCAAAAATGGTAGTTTTGCAAACTGGCGCTGCTGCCTCTGCTAGCATGCAGGAACATTTCTCTTCCAAGGCAATGCAAATGACCAAACAAGAGGCCAGCAGTAGCATGACCGAAGTTAAGTTTGCCAGTATGTCTTCAAGCAGTATGTCATCTTTCAAAGAATCAAGAATCTCATCAAGCTCCAGCTCTTTTATGGAGCTTGCTAGTATGAGTCAATTGGAAACAAGTGCAAGCAGAATGATCAGCGGTAGTATTAAAGGTGATATTATTAATGTACTGAGAATTTTTGTTAATTGTATCTAATGTGCTGCTCAGTGACACAAATGACCTATTGTTTCTTTTTGTTTTAAACAGGGTCTTCTCCTAAAATTGAAGCTTTACCATCAGATATCACAATTGAGAAAGGAAAGGTTTTAACAGTTGCCTGTGCCTTCTCAGGTGATCCCCTGCCTCAAGTAAAATGGTCACGTGGAGGAAAACCTCTTTCTGATGAAGCAGAAACTGGCAGATTCCATATTGAAACAACAGATGATTTAACAACACTCATTATTACAGGTGTCCAAGAAGGTGATGCAGGACGCTATACTTTAAGACTCTCAAATGAATTTGGATCAGATTCTGCCACTGTAAATATTAAAGTTAGATCAATTTAAAGATTTGAATCCGACAACTTGTGTTGTAAGCTAAACTTGAAAATTGATATCGTAATTATTATGAATTTGAATCACTGACTTGTAAATATTATTTTATTTTTTTACCTGACTTGACATCATGCATTTATACCAGACTAGACATTTCTGAACAAATGGTAGATTGTGCAGTATAGAATTACTGCACATTTGATTTAGGAATTTTTAACCATTTTCTGTGACATGTACATACTGTATATAGCCGGTCTAAACGGTTATGCAAGTTTTGTACCTTGTGTTTCATGAGATTTTCATTGCAACTTTTGAAACTGATAGTTAACAGGGGAAAGTTTGAATAGGACGATTACCTTGTTTAACTTGGAAACTAAAATTTGTGCCTCAACAGAATGTTGATGTCTAAGAATACCTCAGCAGGTGGAGAGGCTCCCTGCTGAAGACAACCAAGTTTGTGGAATTAAAAGGCTATCCTTGTGATGCTATTTGCAAATACCCTCCTGTGAATAACATCACAATACTGTAGCCTATGAACCGACTATGTCATATCTCTGTTCTACACAGACAAGATTATGAATTATGAATACAAAGTATTAGCGGCCATTACTTTGTATAACCATATTTCATGTGCACTGTTTCTAGCATAGAGACATCTTGGATAGTATTAATGATAATTCATCAACCTGGCCATACCCTCATTTCAGCAAACTATACCAAGTACTCCTATATAGAAGTAGTGCCAACCCAAGGAGGTTCAGATTTTCCATGGGGTGCACTGATTTTGTGTGGTAATTGTAGATTATTTAATATTATTTGTTCTTAGGGCATACACAACAGAAACTAGCCACATTAAAAATTATACTTCATGTTCCATCATTTTAATGCCCTATGCAATTTAGAGTAGTATTTATTTTATTTTATTGGGCCTCCTTGGGAATTAGAAAAGTAAAATTGGATTTGATTGTGAAATAAAGCATGTTTTCTGCACCTATAAACATTTTCTGTCATTTTTTGTACTTCACTCAATTGCAATTACTCTAATACTAAGTATGCTGACTAGTTTATCCACTTGCTAATTAGAATCTTAATTCTAGTTATAAATGGAATACCAGTAATTTTTAATCATCCAATGGAAATTGCTTTGCCAAGATCAGATCAGATCAACAATCATCTTATCGAATAACAAAGACTTATTTATGAGTAAATCTCTAATTTCCTCTTTAACACAGTAACTTACTTAGCAATTTGAAAGGCTGGGTTACAATTAAGCACATCAGTGACTCTGAAATTACGTCAGCCAGACCAGGTAAACTAGTTATGGTGTTATTTGACAGATTTTAATACAAATAGTAAATGACACTAGCATGGTAACTGGGTCACAACTTCAGTGGAATAAAATAGGGTCGTTTTTGTAATTAGTGAGATTGATGTTTAGAGTCACTTGGGTATAACTGTCCTGCAACTATGAGACTAGAACCAAACATCAATGTTTAAATGCTTTTCATTCATAACATACACCTATTTAGCCACCCAATAAGTTATCAAAAAGTTGCAAAAATGTTCTAATGCTCTTTAGGAGAGGAAATCTGCCTTCCTTTCAAAAGGTAGCCAGATCTATTAATGTTTTAACTTTTAAATGTTCTGACAAGGATGGTTAAGGAACGGCAACAGAAGTGCCTTCATAATTGCATCAATACATTGGGCCCAGGGTAGATCTTCAAAAGATATTGACACCCAAGAACCAGAATACACTGTAACTAAGCCTGCATGGACAGAAAATTCTAAGTTTCACAAGTTGTGTACAGTTTAAGACAATAAATTCCTGCCTCTACCAACACCCACAGCAGGGAAACATCAACTCCACAACTAATGTACTAAAATATTCATACAGTACATAAGTTTTTTTAGTTTTTAACTATAAACAAAACAAAATAACCTGAATGGGGTTTTTGGTCCAAATTGCTGGAAGAAACAATGTGCTTGTTATTGTTTGGGAATGTGAGCAAGTTAAACATTCACAAATCCTGTATCAGAGCATAGGAGCATAGCACAGGAACAGGTACTTTGACCTACAATGTTGTACTGCACTAAGTAAATTGGTAATAAAACAGTCAACCAATCTCATCTTCTTACACAATGTCCATATCCTCACATTCATGTATCTATCAAAACATCTCTTAGAAGTCCCTAATGTATCTGGCTCTACCACCTCTCCAGACAGTGCATTCCAGGTACCCACCACTCTGTAAAAAACCTTGTCCCTCACATCTCCCTTGAACTTAACCCCCCCAATCTTAAATGCATGGCCTCTGGTGTTAGACAATTCAATCCTGGGAATACAATATGCTGTCTACTCTTATCTATGCCTCAATAAACCTCTATCAGATCTCCAGTCAGCCTCCATCACTGTAGAGAAAACCCAAGTTTGTCCAACCTCTCATTATAGCACATACCCTTTAATCCAGGCAGCATCCTGGTAAACCTCATTTTCACTTTCTCCAAAGCCTTGACAGCCTTTCTATAATGGGGCAACCAGAACTGTGTGCATTATTCCAGATGTGGCCTAACTAGACTTTTAAGGCTGCAACACAACTTCCTGACCTTTGAACTCAATGCCTCGACTAATGAAGGCAACCACGTGCCTTCTCAAACACCCGATCAATCCATGTAGCCATTTTCAGTACTTTTAAACAGTTTTCCATCCTTTACATAAGACATTCTACTGACATGAATAATCTTGCATCAAAATTTGATCACCTTCAAGCATGATAGTAATTTTTTTATAAGCAACCTCAAATTTATAACTTAATATTTTCTGAAAAATTTTTAAATGTTTGAGCAGACTAGAATTGTTTTTCCTGGAGATTTTTTTTTACTCCCCAAAATAGTGCATTGTCATGTGAATTCTAAATGGAAACAATGAAATCTCAAGCATTTATGGCCTGTTGCATAGTGTAAACATTAATAATGAAACCATGATGTCGACAGTGTCCGCCAGAATGAAATATTATCATTTAGAAAGGTTTAATTTGGCTCAGTAGTGTAAGTATAGACAAGGTCAGAAGATTGTTACTTAAAATAAAAACTAATTAAAAGTAATTACACATATGTAGACAAAAGATTACTTGTAAAATTTGGGTCAATTTATGACCAATTCATTCTATACTGGCAGCAGGACAAGCATTCATTGATGGTTTGGAAAAATGATGTTAAGCAAAGAATTAAAGGAAATTCTTGAAATCCTATGTTGCACGAATTGGCCTTATACATTTTTGTACTAAGATCTTCATACTACTCATGGATTAAATACAAGACCATAAGACATGTGAACAGAACTAGGCCATTCAGCCCATCAAGTCTACTCCACCATTCAAAGCTGATTTATTTTCCCCCTCACCCCCATTCTCCTGCCTTCTCCCAATAAACTGTGATGTCCTTACTAATCAGGAACCTATCAACCTCAACTTTAAATATACCCAATGGCTTGGACTCCACAACCACCCATGGCAATGAATTCCACAGATTCATCACATTCTGGCTAAGGAAATTCCTCTATATTACTTCATTTTTTAAAAAAAAACTATACTAAAAAGGAAACAAATAATACAAATTAGAAAATTTATTCAAATTATGGATACCACTGACTTTTTTTTTTAAATTGCACCAAAAAGATTATTAAAGTCAGTACACCATCGTTTACCATCTTCTACTGAAATCACCTAACTAAATGGAAATTAAGAGCTCAAACATTTATCCATGACTGGATTGGTAGACATTACCATCCTATCTTCAAGTTCCAAATATCTATCAATAAATTAAAGATATTATCCTTTAATTTATTGGTTTATCAGTATTAGCACATTTGCCTGTCAGGACAGCAGGAATATACTAGAGTATACCGGAGTTATGTAATATTAAATCATCTCTATTTAGCAATTAATCGCAAAATTAGGTCCTGATGGGAGTGAAGTTTTGCATATTACTACAACTTAAATTTCATTCTGGATCAATTTATATTCAGTTTATTTTTAAATATGAGTTATCATAGAGAAAAAGCAGAAAATGGCACAAAGAAAAATCTATTTCCCACAATGAACCAGCAAATCCTAAAGGATATCCTGACAGCACAAGTCAGAATAGGTTCTTTCCCATAGGTGTTTACATTCACTGCAATTAAAATTCACATCTTATACATTAACATTATGAATCAATCATGCTGAAATATTAATGGTTACATATTACCTAATTAGGACCATTTTCAACATGTACTCTAACATACAAACAATTAATGAAGTTTTCTTTAAGTGGGAGAATGCATTTTTTAAACTATTATAGTTAATTACTGAAAAGCAAAATTCCAAAAGTGAAGTTTTATTTCATTGTAATTTTAACAGTGTAAAACATCACTAATAAAACTTAGTGCTATATATTTATCACACAAATAAATCAGCAGTTTTCTTCCTTCTCTAGCAGCTTTAATTCTTGCTGCTGAGCTGTGTTCAATTCTTATATTTATCCAAGGACTCCTTTCAATTGTATACAAGCCATGACATTAACAGCGCTCTCTCTCTCGTACACATATCTTATATGTATGGGAGTTGACTGGAAAATAAAAAACACAGTAGAGCTTGATTCTCTCTTCACAGACATATGCTAACAGGGTGGCAAGGTTGATAACAGTTAGTAATTAAAATTCTCACTTGATTTCCTCTCCTGTAACCCAAGGTACCAATTTCAAAATTGGTGCTTCAGCTGAGATTCGGTAAACCACAAACTGAAGTCTTTGAAGTCTTTCAACTCTAATGGAAAAACTCAATTATTGGCAAAACTGTAAAGTCGTGAATTTTAAGCATAAATGCCTGAACAGATTGTTTTGTAAAGGAACAGGATGATAAAAAGCTGTCCATTTTACAAGTTTTGCATGCAACCTCTTAATATTCACAGCATTTAATATTTACAAAAAATGGTGGCCTGGTTAATAACTTTATATTAACATTTGTCACGACTGTATCATTGCTCACTAGTAAGCTGAAGTTTTTACATGCTTAATACTCTTCAAACTTTAACAGCTGGTTTATGGAACCAAGTTGCCCATCTCCTGGACTAGAACCGTGGGTTTCTGGAGATTAAAGTGCTGTACACCGCACACCACTGAGTCATGACAAGGATATCCTGTATTCCAGAAGTGCTAAAACATCTGGTGTAGTTTTTGCAAACTGCTCACAACACTTTCATGACATGCCAAAAAAATACACATTAAGACTTTAAAATAATTCTTTCATGTAAAACAATGTGGGAGAGTGGAGCCTATCTAAAATACTGAAAAGCTATTATTTTAATGTGCAGAAAAAGAATTAAATACACTACCATTGTTTCCACTAAATTTGCTAGAGCAATTTAATTCAATCGTTCTTTGTAATCATATTGCTTATATTGGAAGAAATGGATGTGCAGAGTAAACTACATTAGCAGCATATCCAACATATAAATAAAAGCCAACAAAATCAGAATAGAGAATTTAGCTGTTGATTGGTATTGAATTATTATGCAAATTATTTACACATTCTTGAGAAAAATTGGCCGAAGTATCCTCTTAGGGTCATCTTCAATTCCAGATAACATTTTTGTCAGAATATTATAACTTTTCCATTATTTCTTATCTCTGCTCAAATATGGCACAAATGATAAAGAGATACAATAGCTTTGAAATCTCGAATGACACAACCAGTTAAATTTCTGCAAATAAACTAAAAACAGCTGGCTGAGGGAATAAAACAAGTTTTTTGTTAAATATAAACCACTAGGAAATAACACTTTTGTTTTCCATCTTGGCCAAATAAACAATTAAAAGGTCTAAACTCAAATGAAAATCTCTTCTCTTTACCTCAGTTGGAGATGATCACATTATAAAAGTATCTTATTTCTACAGTTTGCCTGTTACAGTTTTTGTAACTGGAACTATTATATTTCATTAATCTATTTTTATTGGATATAAAATACACCTGCTTCATTGCCTTTAGAAATGAAATAAATGGTATCTACTCTTTTCTCTTTCAAAGGTAATGCACAGCACAATAGTTTTAACTTTATGCTTCAGAAACTGTTTCTACACATACGAGTTCTGGTATAACCAGTACTAATTGGCTGCTACTAGAAAAGATGAAGCACAATCCAACCCTCATCCTAAAACAGTATTCAGTGCTCATGTATATAAACAGATTTCATTCATCACGTACAAACTACAAAGTGAAATAAAAGGTGTAAACAGAAACATCTAACTGTGATTCCTCCAGAATGTTAATTCTAAGGATACACAGGTGCTTAAAATGAATTTGTACAGCCCCAGGGATTTGACTCCTCCTCAAATCTCTCCTGCCAACAGTCACAACAGTCTATGCTACATCCTTATTTTTTCACTCAAGCTTCACAGTTACTATTAACTCTTAATGGCACCATTGCTCTTTATGGCAAAGTTTTGAATCAGGTGATTACTGATCCTTTGTGGATTTATTACACGATACTGTAGAAAATACAGTCCTAGTTTACAGAAAATATATAATAGAAATAAGGTTAGGTAAGCTTGTCAAGTTTTCTGATTTGATGCAATATCATAAAGTGCAGAGAAAGCCATTTATTTGGGAAATCATGTCCCTTTGTTGCAATATTATAAATCCATTTTAGTTTGTATTTTCAACTTGAAAGTGCAACAATTTGACTTTCTGTCTCTGTTTTATTCCTTGAGATTGCAGCATTTTCTTCCGGAATGGTCACTGGAGGGAATTCACCATTTGCAGTTAATAAAGAGTTGCGAGAAATTTGAGTAATCTCTGTAAGAGTTAAATTCACAATAATAGGGTCAATATATTTACTTTATCTCCAAAAAATATGCTTCAGCCCATACATGTTAAAAATGTCAACAATATTTAAATCTTGTTCTACACAGAGCCAAGATGATAAATGTGCTACAGATCAAAGATCACAGAAACAGGCCCTTTGGACCATTGAGTTTACATCAATTCTCAAGCACCCATTAATACTAATTCCCACATTCCAATCAACTTACTCCCCATCCCCGTTCCAGACAATTTTCCAGCACTAGTTTAACCCAACAGCCTGTACATTTCTGAAATATGGAAGGTTACCAGAACATCTAGAGGAAACCCACACAGTCGCAGTAAGAACATCCAAACCCCAGAGAGAAAACCCGGAGGATGCAAATGAATTCACATCACGGGACCTGCGAGTCAGGAGCACCGTAAGATATCGCAACTATAGATAGGGCTTTACAATGGCATACAATAGTAATCATAGACATAATCTGAACTCTCAGTTGCCCAATCAACAATCTGGTCAGTGCCATTTCTACTGTTGCTTCGTTGCTCTATTATAAAGCTCACAAGTCAATTGATAATTAACTTTAATGAAGAAAAATATCCCAATTCACTTTATAAAAGAAAAATAAAACAAAATTGAATATTAAAACATTGTGGCAGAGTGGGTCACTTAAAAGCCTGGAATAAAACTATGGTTTAACCAAGGCTTCAATTTCCTTATTAATCTAAACAATTTTATATTAAAATTTGATTATTAAATTGATTATTGAAAACATGATTATTCAGAGGATCTAATTCAATCCTTACTTTCTGGATCATCCAGAGCACTGTCGCTGTACGATTCAGTATCTGAATATGTCCGTATTCTCCTGTGTACATCAGGACGTGATGCTGCAATTGTAGTTTCCTTTTGGTAATTCATGTCCAGTTTCCTGCTAAAGGCAAAACTTGAACTTCACTCAAACTCTGACAATGAAATCACGTACAAATCAAGTTGCAAGGTACTGAAAAGGTAATGCTCTGGTGATGTATTTGCAAAACCCAAACCACAACTACAGTAAGATCATTAGCAATTAATTTCATAGCAATTTTGTTCATGCAATAACAGAGACCATACTGATCAAAATATGAAGTTAGATTAGGGTTCCCAATGATTTTTATGCCACTGACAAATAGTATTAAGCAAGAGGTCTGTAGACAGCAGGTTGTGAATCATTGGGTTAGATAAATTCTGGGTTTTTTTGCATATCCTTTTTCTAGATATACCAGCTACCCACGTGCCCGCACCAGAAAAAATTTAGTATCTGCCACTGTCTCCAACAATCATATTCTTGACCTTCTTTCTAATTCACCCCAACAAATCCTTGAGGTAAATATCCAGTCCTGCAAACCTGCCACTGCTGGATCCCAAGGCATCTTGCATATCTCCAGAGTAACATGAACCTCTGGGCAGGAAACTATTGTAATCACATCAGGAAACAATGACATGGGATGTACAACATGGAAACAGGCCATTAGGCCTCACCACTCATCCTTCATTTATCCTCTACAGAAACCTCTGTCTTTCCGCATCCAAATTTGTTAGCCAAATTCTCTTTTCTAACCTTAATTGTACGTTTGACTAGCCTCCCCCGATTACAAATGCACCAACTGTTTCAGCCATTCCCTGCAGTAACAAGTTCCACATTTTGGGCAATTAATAACACCAAATATAATTTACGTTTATAACCAACAACAGAAGTCCTTTCCCTTACCCATCATAAAGTATAGTACCAGGATGACTAATTGATCGTTTCATCTGCAACATTGAAAAAGAAGTTACCAACTTGAAAAGCATCTAAATTAAACTAAAATTTACTGTTCAATTTCTATCAAATGTAATTCACCAAAAAGAAAATTAAAAATTACACAAGAAAAACAGCAGAAATAGAGACATTGGTAACTCTATATTTGTTCCTCTTAATAGAGCCATACCCGAACCATCTGAACTGGTGAAGGTGATACAGGAGAGACCAGTGGATCAGAGTGAGAAAACTGGAACATTTCAGGCTTAAACTTGGCACTGGCTATTTTCATGCACTCTTCGAGAGTTGTAATGAAGGTATTACATGTGGCACTGAGTAAAGACGAGGCTTCATTCATGTTCTGAGAAACAAAAATGTTATTTTTTCACTTTATAAGTGTACACAGCATGTTATACATACACAATTGGGATTAAATTACCCAAATAATAACCAGCAAAAAGAACTATTCCTTTATTCAACTTACAGGCTTTAAACTAATACATTAACAATCATGATGCTACATTTTATTTGGGAAAATAAATGCAGAGAAAATCAATTACCTAAATCAATTACCTAATTATCCCTTGATCATCTAAATAGTTGTCTACACAATTTATAAAGTCAATACGGACATAGCAAGACTTCCAGAAATCAAAGGATTTATAAAGACAGAAACGACATTATATCTCAAGATTAGACTTGATGGATAAAGAAAGGAATATAGGTTCAAGGTGAATACACAGAAGTTTTTCTTGGGTGAAGGGCAAATAGTCTGTTTCAATGCAAAATTTTAACGTATTTTTCTAAACCACTAAGACAAACTAGTTAAAGTGAAGAAATCCTGCAGACTGTACACAAACATTATAATTTGTTTTTTCAGATCCTAGCTATAATTAACTACAAGATGAAAGACCACAAAAACTGGATCAGTTTATTACAATATATTCTGATACTATACCTCAGCCGTTGACATCAAACCTGGCTGACCTTGTTTAACAGACTCTTGTATCGTATGAACTTGCTGCATTAGTAAGTCACAATACAACCGAAGCTCTGACATCTTCGTTTTGAGAGATTCATTAGTTTCACTGATTTCTGTGTCAAATACACAATTTAAACATTAATAGATTAATATTTCATATTTAATCATCAAAATCCATCCACATACAGCTTGAGCAGAAAATAACAATAGTTTTAGAACTGACACCAATATTAGTCTGAAAATTTAATTATCTTTTGCAACCCAAATTCAGTTTATAAAATTTATTATTTTTCAGTTGAGGGCAACTTGTACATTTTACAATTGTAAACAAGAGATTGTGATAGTTATATTTACTTCTTTGATCAGCATACTTAATGGATAATACAACCATTAATTTGTTGACTTGGATAACATTTGCCAATCAACACATACCCAAGTATCTCAGATTTGCAAAGAAAAATAAAGTAATGAAAGACAATGACAATTATGAACGACATCAAATAACAAGGAAAATTTCAGTTATGTCTTATATAAAAATTTGTCAAAAATAGTGGCAGGTAACTTTCAATGTCCTTTATGTTCTGTTTGTTTTAGTGTTACCTTTTTCTTTTTTAGTCCTCGTATCTGCAAGACATGCCTTTGAACTCCCTAGAGCCACCAACCACCTCTGCCGTTCAGCAGCGTTGACGGATTTCACATAGAAATGTTGTTCTCCAGGAATAATCAGTTCCATTCTTGTGTTATCTGTTGGATGCACTGGTTTTAAAGAAAAACAAGTAATAAAGTGATCTTATAGTAAAGAGCAACTATTTAAAATAAATTCTTTTGGGAAGTTTATAATCACAAAAATGCCAGTTGTCTAAATTCCAAGAAAGTTAACATTACAAGTTTTTGAACTTCTGAGAAAATAAAACAAACACCTAGATATCCTAACCTGAAATCTAAACAAACACCTTAAACAAATCTACTTTAGTTTGATGTTAACAATATTTACCTTACAGAATACAAACAGAAATCGATGTCAAATTAATTCCATGTACAATTAATTTCATTTGAATTAGGGAAAATGTTTGCTACTTGCCTTTAATTTCACAAACAGCCATTTTGATACTCCCTTTGCTACCTTTGTTAACATCATCCTGGGAATCATAATAAGAAAGTATTCCATTATCTAGAACGAACCAACGAGGCTGCCAACCTAAGGAAGAGAAGAAAACAATTGAAAGGTAAAATTACTAGTGATTCTTTGAAGCTCTGAGTTTCACAGGACGGGCACCAACATCAGGTATAGGGGAAAGGAAGCCAGCATGGGAAAGACTGGCAAGGTGGGACCAGATTAAATGTGGGCAGATGGGAGGGGTAGGGAGTGTGATAAAGGTGGAAAACGATGAGGGGTGTGAAGAAGAGGGAAGATTGGACAGAATGGTACAAGAAGACAGGAGGAGGAAAGGCAAACCAAGGGGGAAGAAATACACTTGGAAAGAAGTTAATGGATTCTGGTAATGAGGTAAGAATGGTGAAGGTTGAATAAAGGGAAAGAGAACAAGAGTTGTCTGATAAAAAGTAACATAGTGGAAGAGTTCCTCAAAACTGTGAAATTCAGTTTTCATAACAGATTGAGTTGTAGGCTACCTAAACAGCACATAAAGTGCTGTTCTTCTAATTCTTATTTGGTCTCACCTTGCCAGAGGTCAGAAGGATACAAGTGGGAAAGGGAGTTGAAATGAAGCTCAAGGCAGCCATTGTCATGGTCTTGCCAATATAGAGGAGGCCACACATGTGCAACAGACCAGGTTGGAGAAGTTGCATATGAATCTCTGCATCACCTGAATGGACTGTTTGGGTTTCTCAACGGTCATAAGAGAGGAGAAGAGGCATCAGAGGTAGGGAAAAGGATCAGGAAGGAGGGAAAGAAAGAAACATACAACAGACTATGGCCTCCCATTGTAACTGGCAGAAATAGTCATGAGTCGAACAAGATCTGTTCTAGGGAAAACTGGCACCCAAGAAATTGAGTGTGAGTGCGTGAGAGAGACATTTGCAGCAAGAAACAGACAAACTGAGAGAAATGGGATCCTTAACGTAAGACAGAGTGAGAGGAAGTGTACTCGAGGTAGATGTAGGAGCTGTTAGCTTATAGCAAAAACTGGCAGATATATTATTGCCTGAGCTGAAGACCAAGAGATCCAGAAAAAGAAGTGTCACGAGTAGTCCATTTGTGGTCCCTGGAATACAACTCCGACCACGTCCTGGTTATCTACCCTATCTCTCTTTACAGGCGGTAGAGGGACTAGGAGGCCAGGCTGCCGTTGACAGGGATGCGGGGACCTCGCTCACCCGTCAGGTAGTTGGTCCACTTGTACAGGATCCCTTCCATCTTCACATCTTACGGTTCCGCCTCACTTCGCCGCGAGCTCAGCGGACATCGGGAGGCTCACCCCGGCCTGCGACTTCGGCCCGCCCACGGCCCCATCCACGGGTCCTCCGCTCAGCAGCATCGCATCGTCGGAAAGCCTCCGGCAGCTGCCTCCGTGACGGGCTTCGGGCTCCGGGCACCCGGCTCCCACCTCGCACCTCCGCACCGGAAGTCCCTTCCGCAGCAACGCCAGACGAGGCACGGCTGCGGCTGCAGTTCTCGTGAGATCTCGGGTTCAAGGAAGGCGGGGTAAAACTGCAAGGGGCGGTGACACATTAGTTGATTGATAGGTGCGGCCTCCAATAGAAAGGACGCCGTTCCCCATGGCGATGTGGGGTCACGTGGAACTGGGATACGTGGCAGTTCGGCTTCTTACCGGAGCGGTTGTTGAGAGAATAAAGCCCAGTAAGCCCGACAAAATCCGACATGAATCGTCCAGGCGGCTTATTCTTCTGCTTGCTGGCTTCTTCAGCTCTCTTAAGTGACGTTGACGCGTTCCGAGAAGAAGTGAAGATCGAAGTTTTGTACAAGCCACAGCTGTGTCTCCGGAAGAGCAAACGGGGAGATGCGCTGAACGCACATTGTGATGGTTACCTTGTGGACGGCACGAAGTTTTACTGCAGGTGAAATCTGAGCTTTAAACATTTTGGTTAGTGGCTACTACAGCGCTTCACAGTTTAGTGCTATTTATTTATACTTGCATTTGCACAGTTTGTCTTCTGTACTCTGACTTTTTAATTGATCCCGTTGTAATTGTTACTCTGTAAGTTTGCTGAGTATGTCTACAGGAAAATGAAGCTTAAGCCTCTATATAGCGACATATATGTACTTTTTGATAACAAATTTATTTTGAACTTTTCAACTATTGTAAACGTCCCTCTGTATGTCTACTCTATCGAGACCTCTTATTTTTTCCCGTAAGCTTCAGTGGTGGAGCGGTATGTCAAAGAAATGGGCCTTTCTGACCATCTAGTCCGTGACAAACTCTTAATCTGCCTAGTCCCATCGACCCGCACCTGAACCATACATCTCCAATCCTTGTACTCGTCCAAACTTCTCTTAAATGTTGATTTTGATTTGCTTTCTGTTAAAGGCCAATCTGGGAAAAAATCACTAAGCAATTACCATCAACAGATTACTTGCAATACCAGAGGAAACAACACACCGGACCATTGCTACACCACCAGCAAGAATGCCACACCCTCACTTCGGGAAGTCAGATCACCGGGCTGTACTTCTTCTCCCTGAGTACAGGCAGAGACTGAAGACTGTAGCACCAGCAGTGAGGACCAAGAAGGTTTGGACAAGTACAGGAGCGCCTACAGAACTGCTTTGAATCAGTGGACTGGACTGTATTCAGGGACTGGTCAAGTGGACTGGACTGTATTCAGGGATTCATCTTTGAATCTGGATGAGTATGCTGCAGTTATTACTGACTTCATTAAAATCTGTGTGGACAAGTGTGTGCCTAGAAAGACTTACTGTACATTCCCAAACCAAAAGCCATCATGAACCAGGAAGTATGTCATCTGCTGAAGGCTACATCTGTGGCATTCAAGTCTGGCAATCCAGGCCTATACGAGAAAACCAGATATGATTTGCAGAGGGCTATTTAAAGGGCGAAGGGACAATTTTGAGCGAGGTTGGAGGTGATATCAGATGCATGGCAACTCTGGCAGGGACTGCAAGACATTACTTCCTACAAAGTGAAACCCAATAGTATGAATGGCAGTGATATTTCACCACCAGATGAACTCAATACCTTCTATGCCCGCTTTGAAAGGGAGAACACAACTACGGCTGTGAAGATCCCTGCTGCACCTGATGACCCTGAGATTGATGTTAGAATGTCTTTAAAGAGAGTGAACCCTCGCAAGGCAGAAGGTCCTGATGGAGTACCTGGTAAAGCTCTGGAAACCCTGTGCCAACCAGCTAGCGGGAGTATTCAAGGGCATTTTCAACCTCTCACTGCTACAGGCAGAAGTTCCCACTTGCTTCAGAAAGGCAACAATTATACCAGTGCCTAAGAAGAATAATATGGGCTGTCTTAATGACTGTTGCCTAGTAGCACTCACGTCGACAGTGATGAAATGCTTTGAGAGGCTGGTTTGACTAGACTGAGCTCCTACCTCAGCAAGGACCTGGATCCATTGCAATTTGCCTATCGTCACAATAGGTCAATGGCAGACACAATCTCCATGGCTCTTTAGACCACAGACAACACAAGCACCTATGTCAGGATGCTGTTCATCGAATATAACTCAAATTGGATCCTTGACTTCCAAAATGGAAGACCACAATCACTGCGGATTGGTGATAACATATCCTCTTCACTGACGATCAACACTGGCGCACCTTGGGTGTGTGCTTAGCCCACTGCTCTACCCGCTTATATGCACATGACTGTGTGGCTAGGCATAGCTCAAATACTATCTATAAATTTGCTGATGATACAACCATTGATGGTGGAATCTCAGGTGGTGACAAGAAGACGTACAAGAGTGAGATATGCCAACTCATGGAGTGGTGCCACAGCAACAACCTGGCACTCAGCGTCAGTAAGATGAAAGAGCTTATTGTGGACTTCAAGAAGGACTTCTTGAATTCAAGAAGATTCAAGAACACATCTTGTGTTCAAGATGAAGGAACACATACCAATCCTCAAGGAGGATCAGAAGTGAAGAGAGTGAGCAGCTTCAAGATCTGAGGATCTAACCTGGTCCCAACATATTGATGGAGTCATAAAGAAGGCAAGACAGTGACTATACTTTATTATGAGTTTGATGAAATTTGGCATGTCAACAAATACACTCAAAAACTTCTATAGATGTACCGTGGAGAGCATTCTGACAGGCTGCATGGCTGTCTGATATGGAGGGGCTACTGCACAGGACCGAAAGAAGCTGCAGAGAGTTGTAAATCTAGTCAGCTCCATCTTGGGCACTAGCCTACGAAGTACCCAGGACATCTTTAGGGAGCGGTGTCTCAGGAAGGCAGTGTCCATTATTAAGGACCTCCAGCACCCAGGGCATGTCCTTTTCTCACTGTTACCATCAGAAGCCTGAAGGCACACACTCAACAATTCAGGAACAGCTTCTTCCCCTCTGCCAGAAGTTGGTAAACCGACAAGTTCACTCTAGCTCCCTGTGCGAATGCTTTAATTCTATTTTCCAGCTGCAGTAGGTTTAAAAAAACACTTAAAAATCTGTATTTTTGCGTAATGATGAGCGGGGCACTTTTACAGCACAGTGTGTTGGAGTTCAATTCAGGCATTCTCTGTCGGAAGTCCGTACATCATTCTAGTGAGTGAGTTGGATTTTCCTCCCACATCCTAAAGACGTATGGGTCACTAGGTTTGATGGTCATTGTAAACTGCCCAGGGATTAGGCTAGGGTTAAGTAAGTTGATTTCTAGACAGTGCAGTTTGTGGGGCTGAAAGAGCCTATTCTGCATTCTATATTTAAATAAAATAAAGTAAACATGCTGTGAAGCTTCTGATTTAAAGAATCATCCTTTTCAGCAAAGGATAGACATTGGAATGAAAATCAAAACCTGATTATGTTGAAACTCTGAAATAAAAACAGAAAATGCTGGAAACACTCAGTAGGTCTGTGGAAAGAAAAACAAAGTTAATTGGCGTTTTCAGGCCTTGCATCCTGAAATTCTTACCCTCGATTAAAACCCAAATGTGTGTTGTGGCCACTCAAAATTGTGCCCACGTTTTCATTCTTTCATTTGCGTGTTTTCTCAGACCACCACTCCTGTGGTAGCAATCACTCTGATTCAAATCATAGACATCATCTGCTCATGTTCCTGCGTGTCCTCCCCACCCCTTTGCGGGCTTTCGAAGGTCAGGACCGTTCACTATTGATTGGTTTATCATCGTCACACATACCAAGGGTCAGGTCTGCATACTGTCCGGGCAGATCAGGTTGCAGGGACAACCATAATGGAACACAGAGTGGAGTGTTGCAGAGAGTAGGACACGAGGTCATGGTGTAAAGTGAGGTCAAAAGTTTTTCTCCCATCGTACAAGGGAACTGTTCAGTAGTCTGATACCAGTAGGGTAGAAGCTGTCCGTGAGGCTGGTGGCACGTGCTTTCAGGCTTCTGCTCTGAGGACATAGCCTTAGAATTGAGGGGCATCCATTTAGAATGAAGAGGAATCTCTTTAGTCACAGGTGCCTCTGGAGGCCAGGTCATCAGGTATGTTTAAGGCAGAGGCTCTTGCTAGACTCTTGATTGGTCAGTGCATGAAGGGATATGGGGAAAAGGCAGGAGCTCGGGGCTGAAAGGAAGAATGGATCAGCTGTGATGGTGGACTAGACTTGATGGGCCAAATAGCCTAATTCTGCTTCTACATCTTACTCTATGGCTTGTTCTGAAGTGAAAATTAATTTAAATCCCTCTGCCTTTCTACTGCCTCTGATGCTGTTGACCACAACATCTTTACCAGTACCCCGGATAGGATTTTGCTGACTTTGTTTCACTTTTATCAATTTGGTTACCATCAACTCATCACCAATGCTCTGGCTACAATGGCCATCGTAGCCTCTTGGTTGCTAGCCATTTCAGCCCCTTCCCATTTCCAACCTTGACCTATGCCCACACATTGCTGGAGGAACTCAGAAAGTCAGGCAATATCTCTGAAATAAACAGTTGATATTTGGGACTGATGCCCTCCATCAGCACTGGAAATGAAGGGAAGAAGCACAAGCTAGCAGAGGGAGGAGGAATAGAGAAGCTGGGTGCAAAGGTAGAGGGCTGAAGGAGGAATCTAATAGAAGAGGACAGTGGAGCATGGAAGAAAAGAAAGGAGGAGGGGAACCAGAGGGAGATGATGGGTTGGTGGAGAAGGGGTATCCAGAATAAGAAGTGAAAAGAGAAGGGAAGGAGAGAAATTACTGAAGGTATTGATATTCATATCATCAGGTTGGAGGCCACCCAGACTGAATTTAAGGTGTTGCTCCTCCTAACATGAGTATAGAGGAGGCCGAGGTCATGCGTATAGAAATTCAAAAGGGTAGCCACTTGGAGATCGTGCATTTTGCAGCAGACATCAGTAGAAGTAGTTCTCTTCTTCCCCCACCATCCCCAATTCTGTGTCGTCTCTCCAAGCGCCAGATACAATAGTCTCGCAGGTAAGTCACATCTGTCTTATTCCTCCTCCTCACCTCTTTGTACTAACTACCTTGGCCTGAAGCATTAACAATGCCTCCACAGAGGTTGCCTGACCTGCTGAGTTCTGTCAGCGGTTTGTTTTTGGTGCAATCCAGCATCAACACTGTCTTGTCCAATTGAGGATAAAATTAGAAAAAAGAGAGAGGGAAAAAAAAATCCTTCCGGTCATCTCCGAACCTTCATGGATAAGGATTTTCCCAAAAGAGAATAAAGAAAACTAATTAAAATTAAATCGTGTGAAAATGATTGAAGGGTCGCCAGACTTGTTCAAAATTAAAGGATGTATCAAATGTCCCGCTTCTAATTTTCTCCAAGCTTGGACATGACATAATGGAGGAGAGCCAATAAAAGACAGTAGGCAGGTTAGAATCTTTCCAGTGTAGCAAGATAGCTCTCCTAGCCAGTAAAGTTGCAAAGGCGATCACATGTTGGGTGGAAGCAGACACTTTGCTTGCTTCCTCTGGAATAATCACAAAAATTACTGTAAGTGAATTGGGTTGAACATCCACATCTATAACTTTAGATAATATTCCAAACACATTCCTCCAAAAATTGTTTAAGCTTACACATGACCAAAACATGAGTTAGAGTAGCCACTTCTGCGTTACATCTGTCACAAATAGGCCTTGTATTAGGAAAAAGATGCGCCAATTTATCTTTGGACATAGGCTGTGTACTATCTTAGACTGAATTAAGGTATGGCATGCGCAGATAGATGAATTATTGACTAGATAACAAATTTTACTCCATTGATTATCTGAGAGTGAGTATTGAAGTTCTACTTCCCAGATGTGTTGAACCCTGTCATTAGGCGACATGCAAGCATTCTAACTGCTTATAAATGATGGCTATTAACAGTTTTTGAAAAGGTTTTGGCTGAAAAATAGCAAGCCAAATTTACAGAGCAGGTCAAGGCGCTTTCTAAATGGTCGCCTATGTCGATGTCATTGATAGGTTGCATAAATACTATAAAAATGGTTATTCTACTGAAATTTTTCTTTCTATTTCAAGCAGTTCCCTGGTTTGTTCCAAAGACATTTTTTGATAAAATATGTTCTCTGATTTTGTCTTGCGTTTGGAATAATAAAAGCTGTAGAGTGAATCAACTTTTATTGCAAAAACAAAAAAAAAGATGGAGGACTGGTTTTACCAAACTTTAGATTTTATTATTGGGCAATTAATATTCATTATTACTTTTTGGATTTGTGATATAGATGACCAAGATCGTCCTTCATGGTTACAGTTGGAGGAAAATTCAGTAATGGGTTTTCATTAGCTTCTTTATTAGGAGGAGCTCCCCTTCAGTTTTCGCTCTCCAGAATAGGTAGACAAGTTCTTAACCCTATTGTTAAACATACTTTAAAAATTTGTTATCAGTTTCATAGATTTTTTGAATTAAATGATTTTCTACTTTCTAGTAATATTTATTCTAATTTCTTTTTTAAACCATCAACTTTGGATAAGGCTTTTTTAACATGGAAAATTAAGGGAATAAGAACTTTTTTAGATCTGTTTTTACAGGACTTTTTAATGTCCTTTTTGCAGTTAATGGATAAATATGTTATCTCTAATACACATTTTTTTTTTCAAACACTGTCTTGTTTCCAATCCATTAATAATTATTTTCCCATGCACAGAAATTCTTGCCACTGCTGCTGCCACTCAGAAGTATGGCTTTGGTTCCATGTGCATACTAAAACTGCCTCACTTTACCCCTCCTTCCTCTTGTTTTCAGCCTTGTTTAAAGTGTTGGAATATCTTACTGATCTCAAAAATAATGAATAAAAATTGTCTGAGAAAATGGAAACAATTGTCCTTCATTGTTGTGAGCTCTGTTTCTTGCCTCTCCCTGACAAAACAGAATCAGTCTGTAGAGAAGGCTAATTCAGGCCTTGCCTTTATTAGTTGAAATTTTCATCCATGCCTTTGTTCCTTGTACTCCTAGCTAGACTCCCATGTCCCACTCTACAGAGGACCATTCAAAAGTCTGCTGCCAATAGCTTAAAATGTCCATGCTTCTGTTTGCTACCCTACACCAGCACTTGATAAAGTAGCCTTCTGCTATTAACTCTTTCACCATTTTGTGGTGTTGGCCTTCCACATCTCCCTCACTTTCTTCATCTGTTGTCATGAAGACACCAATGCTCACTCTTCCAGTACTGTTCTTCTGCACATTTCTGAATTTAAAAGAATGAAGCCCCAGTCTCTGAAATTTCTAAATTAGATTTGGTTGAATGTGTTGCATTTGGCTTAATATCATTTGTGATTTCAGGAACAAATTCAATGAGGATTGGTAGTGGTATAAATTCTGCTTTGTCTCTTCACCATCTGTTACTTCAGCTTCCCTTCAGCTGCAGATCATAAAATTCTATGTCAAAGAAACTTTCTGAAATTGACCATAGAGAATTTTTTAAAATGTATATAGATATAACCTCCTCTTAAAGTAATTTTTAAATAGCAACATTGTTCTGGTTAGGGACATTAATCACCAATGCATTTAATTTTTCATACAACTACTTAAGTTCCTATTTCATTTTCTTGTTCCCTGTATCAATCTTCTGTTTTATTTTTATTAATGACTAGTGATGCCCAAAACGAATACAGGTTTTCCCCACTATTTGAAGGTAGAGCATTCCTGTGAAACGGTTCGTAAGCTGGAATGTCGTAAAGTGAAGAAGCAACTATCATTTATTTATGTGGGAAAAATTTGTGAGCATTTGCAGACCCAAAAAATAACTTGCCAAATCATGCCAAATAACACATGCCTAAAATAACAGTAACATAGTAAAAGCAGAAATGATCTGATAAATACCTTTGCTATGAAGCTACTAAATAACACATAAATAAACACAGCCTATATAAAGTAGAAGTAATGTATGTACAGTATACATTCAGTTACCAAAATCGGGAAGTCAGTGAGCAGACTGATGATGGTGTGTTAGGCTGAGTCGTTGGAGGTTGGGGTGGTGGGAGGTGGAGGAGACTGGGTGTCATCTCATCGTCCTCTGTTTCGATCAGGACAGGCAGGTCACCACCTTCTATGTCTGCCTGCTTCAATGTCGAAGATTGAGTTCTGTCGTCTGATGTGGAAGGCTTGAGAAACGACAGTATGCTTGACTGCTTGGCCTTGCGAATCTTTCTATCATAGTCTTTGTAAACACTCAAACCATCCTGCAAATATGCCTTAAACCTACATACCCTTTCAAAATTAAAATCATACTTTTCTGCAAGCATTGCAGCGTTGTCAATCGCAGTGAAATCTCACGCAATTGCTTCCCATTCAGTTCCTGGAAGTCTTCACTTTTGGGCCCTTCGCTACTGTGTTCGGCCTCAATTGTTATCCTTTCCTCTTTATCAGCTCTTCATCTCTCAGTTCTTGATCATGCAATGCCAAAACAATGCCAAATCTCTTCAACATCATCTTTGTCCACATCCACAAACCCTTGGCCAAACTCACTATGTCCTTACTTTGTTCACCACGATTGAAATGCTTAATTATGTCTCGTTTTACTCTTAAGTGTAGCACCCTTGCGTGCCCTTTTAGGCTTTTCTGATAACTTAGAACTCATCTTGCTAACGGATGCACAAAATAAATCAACATAAAGCACAGATGCTCACAGGCACGTGTTTAAGCAATGCCGGCTAGAATGCAGTTCCGGAGAGGAGCTCAGCTGCTCGGTGCATGCGATGCCTTTTCTCTTTACAGTGAAAACATCTATTAGTGAAAACAGGTGACTAATGTAGGTCTTTCGTAACACTGAATTGACATAAAGTGTACGTTCGAATAACGGGGGGCACCTGTATCTGGTTTTAACATTTGCTTTAACACTAAGTGGCACCATTGCCCCCTCTTCTGCCTCCCCCCCCCCCCCATGTGTACTGCTCACAATACACATTAACGATTTGAAGGAGTAGGGGTCAAGAATAGTACACTAAATTGAGAGGAAGAGCAATTTGTTCAGAGAATGTAGAGAGCTGCAGTTAAGTGAGTGGGCAAGGATCTGGCAGATAGTGATTAATACAAAGAAGTTTTGAAAAATCATGAGGTGTATAAGCTGTAGAACATGCTAATGGAAAGAGAAAGCTTGAACTGGGTAAATTAACAACTTCTGTAAGGTGGGTACATGGATAGAAAAGGGTTAGAGGAATGGGCCTAGCTTGAGTATGAATCTTGGTGTTGAGCACTTGGGCCAAATGGCCTTGCTGTAATGCTGAAATCTTGAGTCTGATGCCACAGATGGAAGACTTGGCTAATGAAATGGCTCATTGTGATACAAAGGGAGAAAGTAAGTTTCACTAAATTCTAAAATTTCATAGTAAATCTGGAAGGCCACAGCTTCCAAGCAGACAATGTGGTCCTGTTCCTCAAGTTTTGTGGATCGTCTTTATAATAATGTAGGAAGCCATTTACACATAACCAGAGTAAAACACAAAATGCAGGAAGAACTCAGCAGGTCAGGCAACATCAATGGAAAGGAATAAAGATTTCTTTATGAAAACAAAGGTTTCTTTCCCCCTTCCTTTCAAGTTCTTATTTACAGTACTGCCTTGTTACAACACTGAAATGACTTTTATTAGAAAGCTGATGGTATTTGATTGCAATGAAGATTGGCTGTCCTCCCTTGCCCATATGAATCTGTCTGCACCTTTAGAAATGGCTGACTATTCATCCCTGTACCTCTGTAGTCTCTCTCAGCCATGGTACTGGCCCTGTCAGCTTCCATTCCTGCTGAGGTCATGAATTGTCAATTCTGATTTATTATCAGATTAAAATGATTCACAGATGGAATCCATGCTAAGACTTTAACTCTTGAGCTCCTTACCTAAAGTCTTCTATATTGTTACGAACCCCGTAACTGGGTCACTTACCAGCAAAGATAGAGAGGTCCGTTGAAGTCTGATGATACTATTTTTAACAGTATTTATTAGTAAAACTACACAAAAATAATATCAATGCAAACATACAGATAATATACGTTGTCAATACTAAATCTAAAAGCGCGGGTATAATAATAATCAATAAGAAATAGCTCTATCTTTGTCTAGGGGATAATGTATTGTCCGATGGAAATATAAAAGTCACTCAATTCATTCAGGCTGCAGCCTTTGGTTGGAGTCAAGAGAGAGATTTTAGAAACTTGCCAGCTTTTCCTTTTTATGATGTCGATCCTTCGAGAGTTCCATTGGTATGGCCGGTCCTTTAGCTAAGCCGTTCTTCCGTGGTAAGCCCGCCAATTCCTAGGCAAAGGAAAAGGACGCACACAAGCCCCACCGGTTGTCGCTATTAAATGCTGTCACGGGATTTCTAGCATTTCTCCTGGTGCGTCTAAAGGGATTGTTCCCCAGACCCCCTTTTATCCTTACTCATGGGGTCTCAGATGTCAATCAAGTTGGGATGATGCAATCCCTCAACCAGCCCACTCTGGTCATGAGGTCTTCAATGAATAGTACATTACTCAATACACAATTCCGTCTCCAAGAGACAATGGCCGTTATCTGTGGCTTTGTCTTGCGGAGGCCAGGACACATTCCAAACCTTGTGTATTCTGGACGTCTCTCTCATTTCCTGGGTCCCAGACTCGAATTAATAGCAATCTTGCGATTCTCACAAAGGAGGGGGCTACTTTGTACCCTTCGGCCCCTCAGAGTTGTGGCACATTTGTAACAATATCATTCCTCCCTTAAGACCCCATTTAAATCTATCTTTTAGGACTAGATTTCAGATCATCTGTATTATCTTGTACAGCTCCCTATCACATCTTGATGTACTTCCTCCTGTATTGCTTTCATTTGCACTATACAAATTCAGATAATTTTTTTTGCAGTAAAGAGAAATCTTCTGTCTATTCTGCTGTTTTATGTAATACTGTTTTGCCATCTGTTTTTACTCTTGAACCAAGTCTGATGGTGAAAATGTTATTATCCCATTCAAAGAAGATCTATGCTTCATTAATCTGATAATCCAATGTTTCCAAGGCCTTATTGAATATTTTTAGTCTTCCAAGTTCTGCAGAAGGGATTCCTTTTTAAGTGTATTGACCTTTGATTGACCATCTTGTATATTAGATAAGCATACATATGTCATTTCCCTTGTATCAAGCATTGTTTTCATTGTGCAGTCGAAGCTCTGGTACAAAGGACAACACTTTTAAAAGGATTTTCAGTTAACAATATAGGAGGAAAACAGCTTCTGATTTTCCCCCCCTTTTAATGAAATAACTGTTGTAATCCCTTAAATCACAGCTATGAATGGAGGCATCTTTGGGTACATCAAGCAAAATTCTAGAAATATCAAGTTGAAAGTGATGTAGCTACCAACTGCATTGGCTGAAGAAATTAGATTTAAACATTTTTAGTACTGAATCATTAAATGCAAGTTTAACATGACAGATCACTGTGTGAGGTAGTGTTTTGTATTAATATGTATTGAATCATAGTAAAATATAGAAACAACGAATACATTTTTGGCTTTAATTTCCACTTGTCATCTGGAGGATCTTTTATTTGTATTCTGCCTTTAGTTTGCATATTTGTCAAGTGTTTCAGTTTCTTCATAAAATCACTTTTTAATTTAAGTTTTGTTACTCTGGTTTATTTGAAATATTTATACATTTAATCAAAAATATTTTGTTTTCCTAATAGTCGTGAAGACAGTGCAGGTCATCCTAAGTGGTTTGTGCTTGGTGTTGGCCAAGTAATAAAAGGATTAGACATTGGCATGACCGACATGTGTGAAGGAGAAAAAAGAAAACTAATTATACCACCTTCACTGGGATATGGAATGAATGGTAAAGGTAATATCAAAAGTGAAATTGGTTAATAGGTTTTGTTTGCAATATTCAACTATTTTGTGGAAGTCTCATTTAATCTAATGCAAGTTACATGAATAGTCTCGCCATTTAACCCTGAGGATTATCAGGCAGTGTAACACAGCTGAACATGTTCATGATTAGTATGAATTTCAGAAAGAAAGTGTGCATGTGTTTATCTGTGTTGCATCAGAATATGGAACGCTTTAACCAAAAGCATGAATGTTATTTAAGAATTAATTTCAGGAATTATCTTTCAACACTTAAAAGCAATTGCCTTTTGATATACTGCAATGATGCATGATTACCTACGAGACAAACTTTGTTTTTATTAACAATGTTGAGATTATTTGGCATAAATATATAATATAACATGATTGTTTCCAGCATGGTATTCATTTCCTTGCATGTGATACTTATTTACATGTCTGTGTTGCCTTGATTAATTGAAAATGTCACACTTCTGATATTTAAACTTTTTGTGCAGTGCTCTAGAAGATGGTTATCCACCTCCACATCCAGTGATGCGTATGAGCGTTCCTGCATGCTGAGATAATGATGACTCTGGTCTTGTTAGAGTAGAATGCATGTAGTTATTTCAATACGGTATGTACACGCTGGAACAGTCGTTGTTACTAACTCTACTAATAAGACTGATAGACTTGTGACTAAAAAACAAATCAGTGAAGAATTTCCAGAAGGACTCCATTGTTCAGGAAGAAGGTGACAGTGAATGAAAACTTGCCTGTATTACTCAATACTTTCTATCATTTACTACACAAGTGTAATGGAGAATGAAATGATTATTACATGGTTAAAGTACCGTGAACAGATTTTTAAACAAAAAATCAGGTTATTAAGCAAAAATTGGGTGGCTTGCAAAGAAGAGGCTAAGCATTTTGAAGAACCTATAACCAGAGAGCAGGTAGTGCTGGGTCAGCATTTCAGGTGGAGGAGATTGTACGGGCATCATTCATAGTTTGGAAGACCGGTACACTTCTGGGTGGGAGCATTGTACAAGGATTTTCCAAATGGAGGGGAAAGAAATGTCCTTTTATGCACTTTTGGGTCACTGCTGTAAAATCTCAGACTGCACCAGTTGTGGTGTTCTTTTCCATAATGGCCGCAGCACTGATATTAAGGGTAAGGGCATAAGCTACACAATGCATGTGATTGGAGGAGGCAGCAGATCTTGATAGGCATGCTAGAAGCGTGCAGAAAAATTGTGCTGAAATTTAATTTGGTATCATTGATTACTATTTTACTCTTGTGTGCAGATAAAATACCCCCTAATGCAACCCTGATTTTTGAAGTTGAACTGTATACAGTGAGAAATGGACCACGGAGCGTGGAGTCTTTTAAAGCAATTGATTTGAATGGTGATCGACTACTCTCTCAGCAGGAGGTATGCCAGATTTCAAGTGCTCTCAGAACCAACAGCATGATTGCATAGTCTACTGGTTGTGATATGCCGTCATTTAGGGTATTTTTCTGATGGCATTAGTTTGAATCCCTCTGTAGTCCTTGACAAGTATAAAGGAAGTACAGTGGATTCTGGTTAATCAGGCAGCTGCTTATTTGGGACAACTCTTAACAAAGAGCAACTAATCAAGAATATAGCCGGTTCTCCCTTTGTTTGTTTGTTTGGGACACTGTGCCACTTAATTGATGCGGTAGACTGTCACCGAACATTTTCTAACCAATGTCAGCCGTGCACTTGTGTGGCCAGTAGACATTCCACCATGGTTCGAGCAAACATTTTTAAATGGTGTCAGTTGCATGTGTTTGTGTTCAAGAAGCAGCAATTTTTTTTGTGACTGGAACTTGTTGCAAAATAAAACTTCTGGTCACTGGATTCAAGCATTACTATAATTTCACTGCTTCAAATTAGGAACTATGAAGAATTTGAAGGTATTGACAATGTTGATCTTGAAAATAAAGATTTGGAGGATGCAGTAATCAATAGTCAAAAGAACACAACACGAATTAAGTCCAGTTGTATTGGCACTGTTCTAACTTGTTCTGTATTTAAGTACATAATTTGTTACTCAGTTTCTTTTTTTATGCCTTTTTAACTATTTTCATGAAACTTGCGCTGATTGGGACAGCAACTAACTGGATGTAAATACACGGATCCCAATGGTTCCCAATTAACTGCGATCTACTGTACTTGAATTGGATAATCATGTTGATAATGGTAATTGTGAATTGGATGGAGAAAGAATTGGGTTCACAAATAACCATTGGTAAAGGGCCTCTGCCATCCTTCTATTCATCTACAGCTTGCTTGTGACTCTTAAAGGGGCCAACTGAAGCATCTCAATTTGCTCTGTCAACAGACAGTGAGGGATGCTGACTGAGCTGTGATTGCCAGCCATGTTACTGAGGTCCCATTTTATGAACAATTACTGATTTGAAGTTCCCTCAAAAGACTGCTGCACAACTGAACACACCTCACTTTTGCAAGAGTGTAAAAGAAATTGGGACAGGAATGGATGAGGGGGTGTAAAATTAAGTGGGAAGTTGGCCAGATTAGTGGGGGAGGGAGATTAATGCAATTGCTCAGTGGGTAGAGGGAACTACAATTTGCCAGTGGGGGAGTACATTTAGGAATATGATTTGCTACTCGATTATTGTAGAAGGATTGTTATATTGCAAGGAGTGGGAGTCGTAGGCAAGGGTTATGATCGTGCATGGATGAGATGGATACTAAAAGCAAGCTGAGCAAGCAGATTACTTTCTTGATTTGGTCATTTTCCCAGTGCCGGGTTGGTGACTGCAGGTGGAATTCCTGTTTTTTTTTCAAACCCAGGCATGGTGGGGTTTTTTCACACATGGCCTGGGCATTGCGTGCAGCACTACAAGTCCTGTCAGTGGTACTCTTAGGCACTTTATTATTGAGGATGGCTTGTTTCCATGCTGCTTCAGTGGAACATGAGGTGACTAAGGCAAATGTTCCATATATAGGGCAGGAAATGCTTAATGGGGTCAGTGGGTCGTTTGTGGGATGGGAGAAGTGCATTGCCAGTCCATTACACTGCCCTGATGCATGGAATCCAAGTTCTGTCACCATTCCACATGTTTGTTCTGCTCTACTGGTAATTGCTAATCCATGATCTCTAAATGATGACATGGCACTTTTATTTCAAGGAAGCTTTGTGCACATCATTGAAACATCTGACAGAACTTGCAAGTCCAGTGTCAAATGTGACTAATATGGACTACTTATGTAGGTGCATTTTATGTTATCAGGACCTTGATAAATGTATTCTTCAAATCCTGCCTAAATCGAAAGAGATACATGTATTGGAGAATGTTGAACAAAAGCTGTGTTTTATGCAACTTGCATGTAGACTCAGGTTTTTTTTTGTTTGAATTTTTATTGATAGTAGATTGTGCAGCACACAAACCTGCTATTTTGTGATCTCATTTCATATTACACCATGCTTGGGACTTGTCATTTCATTTATCAGCACTTGCTTTATAAGACCATAAGATAGAGGAGCAGAAGTAGGCCATTCGGTCCATCAAGTCTGTCCTGCCATTCAGTCATACATTCCTTGTACAGTAACCCTTTCATTCCTGGAATCATTCTTGTGAATCTTCTCTGATCCCTCTCCAATGTCATTATATCATTTCTAAAATAAGGAGCCCAAAACTGCACACAATACTTCAACACTCACAAGTGCCTTATAGAGCCTCAACATCACATCCCTGCTCTTATATTCTATACCTCTAGAACTGAATGCCAACATTGCATTCATCGCCTTCACCACTGACTCAACCTGGAGGTTAACCTTTAGGGTATCCTGCACAAGGACTCCCTAGTCCCTTTGTATCTCTGCATTTTGAGTTTTCACTCCATCTAAATAATAGTCAGCCTGTTTATTTCTTCCACCAAAGTGTATGACCATATACTTTCCAACATTGTATTTCATTTGCCACTTTGGCCATGCTCCTAAACTAAGTCTCTCTGCAGACTCTTGTTTCCTCAACACTAGCCACTCTTCCACCTATCTTTGTATCATCGGCAATTTTAGCCACAACTCCATTAATCCCAAAGTCCAAGTATTGACAAGCATTGTAAAACACAGCAGTCCCAACACCGACCCTTGTGGAACTCCACTGGTAACCGGCAGCCAGCCAGAATAGGATCCCTTTATTCCCACTCTCTGTTTTCTGCCGATCAGCCAATGCTCCACCCATGCCAGTAACTTCCCTGTAATTACATGGGCTCTTACTTTGCTAAGCAGCTTCATATGTGGCACCTTGTCAAAGGCCATCTAAAAATCCAAGTACACCATGTCTACTGCATCTCCTTTGTCTACCCTGCTCGTAATTTCCTCAAAAAATTGCAGTAGGTTAGTCAGGCAGGATTTTCCTTTCAGGAAGCCATGCTGGCTTTGGCCTATCTTGTCATGTGCCTCCAGGTGCTCTGTAATCTCATCCCTAACAATCGATTCCAACCACATCCCAACCACTGATGTCAGGCTAACAGGTCTATAGTTTCCTTTCTGCTGCCTCCCACCCTTCCTAAATAGCAGATTAACATTTGCAATTTTCCAGTCATCTGTCGATTCTTGAAAGATCATTGTTAATGCCTCTGCAATCTCTCCAGCTACTTCTTCAGAATCTGCAGGTGCATTCCATCAGGTCCAGGAGATTTATCCACCCTCAAACCATTAAGCTTCCTGAGCACCTTCTCAGTTGTAATTTTCACAGCACAAACTTCACTTCCCTGTCACTCTTGAATGTCCGGTATACTGCATATGTCTTCCACTGAAGACTGATGCAAACTGCGCTTTCAGTTCCTCTGCCATCTCTTTGTCTCTCATTACAATATCTCCAGCGTCTTTTATTGGTCCTTTATCTACCCTTAACTGTCTTTTACCCTTTATATACTTCAAAACTTTGTGTCTTCTTTGATATTTGTTGCCAGCTTCCTTTCATAATTCATCTTTTCCTTCCTAATGACCTTCTTAGTATCCTTTGCAAGTTTTTAAAAGCTTCGCAATCCTTTACCTTCTCACCAGCTTTGGCTTCCATGTATGCCCGTTCTTTAGCTTTTACTTTGTTTCTAACTTCACTTGTCAGCCATGGTTTTGTCCTTCTTCCACTCATTTTTTGCAGAAACTCCAGCCATCGCTGCTCTGCTGTCCTTCCTGCTACTGATCTTTCCAGTAAACTTTGACCAGTGCCCCTCTCATGCCATTGTAATTTCCTTTATTCCACTGAAACACAGACACATTGAAATTTAGTTTCTCCTCCTCAAGTTTCAAAGTGAACTCGGTCATATTGTGTTCACTGTTTCCCAAGGGTTCCTTAATCTTAAAATCTCTTATCGCCTCTGGATTATTGCACAACACCCAATCCAGCACAGCCGATCCCCTAGTGGGCTCAACAACAAGCTGTTCTAAAAAGCCTTACATTAGACATTCTACAGATTCGCTCTTGAGGTCCAGTACTGATCTGGTTTTCCCAATCCACTTCCATATTAAAGTCTCCAGCAACTATCATGATATTGCCCTCCTGACACACCTTTTCTACCTCCGGTTGAAATTTGTAATCCACATCCCAGCTGCAGTTTGGAGGCCTATGTACAACTGCCATTAGGGTCTTTTTACCCTTGCCATTTCTTAATTCAGCCCATAGAGACACTACATCTTTCTACTGATTTGATATTATTTCTTATACACAGGACCACACCACCCCCTCAGCCCACTAACCTATCTTTCCAACACACCATATATCCTTGAAAGTTCTGCTCCCAACGACAGCCATCCTTTAGCCAAGTTTCAGAGATGGCCACAATAACATGCCAATCTGTAGTTGATTTTCAAGGTAGTCCATTTTATTTCTTATGCTGTATGCTTTCAAATATAACACTTTCAGTCCAGTGTTTGTTGTTTTCTGTTTTAACTGCAACATGCCTCTATTGCCTTGTAAATCTTCCCACTGGCTGTGATTATGCCTCATCTCCTGCCTATCCTTTCTATCTTCTCTGTTGCATGCTATCTTCGTTTGGTTTCTGTTTTCCCCTTCGTCAGCCCTATCACTCCAATTCCCATCTCCCTGCCAAATTAGATTAACCTCTCTCTACCATCTCTATCCGATTGAGGAACATTATATTCAAGAAAAACATTACATGAAACACTTGGATGTACAGTTAAATTCCATTACTGGCAGTGCTAGAGGGAAAACTTGAAAGTTGGATTAGACTGTGGAGCGGGCAGAGAGACAGTGGCTGTCATTTGAACCCCAGCCTGCCCTTGCTCCAAGTTTGTGATCCTTAGCCAAAATGTCTAATCCTCTCAACCTGAAATTCCTTCTGCCACCCTAACCAACAAACACCCATAAGCCTTAAGTTTCTCTCTCCTATTGCTCACAAATTAGTGTACCTTATCATATGGTTTGAAAATGCTCTTAATAAATGTCCATAACTTTATTCAGTTTGAAAGTATTATTTGACTGAGTATCCACTTCTGTATTTTTGCAGTCTTCTAAAATCAGTGATTACTTGTGTAGATTTGAAATGCATTTTTTTTTAATGATTTCAGTTGAAGATATATGTGCACGAAGAGTTTACAAGGGATAATAGAATCCAAGATCCCTCTTACAAGGAAAAAGTTCTCTATGATATTCTCCGAAAAAACGACGTCGATGGAGATGGCTACATTTCTGCTAGGGAATACAATGTTTTCAATCATGATGAGCTTTAGAATTGTGCAATAAAATTGAATTTCTATCTATTAAAGTGCTTTTTTTAAATATCTATAAGGTTATTAAATATACATTTACTGTGGTACTGCAATGAGCAAACATACTGCAAAGCATCACCTTTTGATGTCTAAAATGTTTTTTAAGCCTGACATTATGTTTGATATTCACAAAAACTGAGGACTGCGTAACTCTCCTTTTTAGAATTTAAATAATATTGTACTGTTTTGATCACTCAAATAAATATTTTGAGCAAATGAACTTTTGTACATACTATTTATTAAAAATTGCATATTTAAATGGAAATGTAAGATTTTTACTCATGTATATGAAGGATGTAAGTAATAAAGTCAGTTCATTCATTCATTTTTATCACATATATGCAGATATGGGCTTTGTAGTCATGTCAATTGATGGAGGTTGAGTCCGATGAGGATTGTTAGTAGATTGCAATTGGTGGGATGTAGCATGTGAAGAAGCATTTTCTGGCCTTGTCCATTTGTGAATTTATTGATCTTGAGATAACATTGCATCTATGATCTTGCAGTTAGCCTTCTGGCATTAATACTTTTTTGGATGTCTGGAATTGTCTCCTGCCCCTGTGAATATGGACCCCTATTTCTGCTTTGTTACACTTTACAAGATCCCAAGTCTTCAGCTGAGGTGCATGCAGTCAGTGAAGGTATGGTTCATACTGGTTGCATATAGAAATCATTTTAATTAGTCTGCAATCAACCACTATGAGCCACGTATTAGTTTCGATGGCTGCTCAATTTGGTCCTTAAAAAACTTGTTGTTTTTAAATTAAAGTGAACAATTCTAGAGTGAGAGCAGATTTTTTGGATCTAGAGAACAGCATTTATTAACTGAATTTCAATAGAAAATTTCCAAGGAATATTAAGCTCTCCAAATATTGCAAAAAATAATCCCTTGTTACTTATAAAAGTACTCAATCATCTTTATAATCAAAGTATTTATTGTGACATGTAACATTGCCTTAAAGCTTAGATTCTTGGGCCTGCAGAATTTGAGGTGACTTTTAATAATGCTTTTATTTGTCTAATGTTTCAAAACATTAATTTTGTTCCTTAATTATTACTGTAAAGTTCCAGAGTTTTCTTTGAACTAGATTTGTTCTGTATATAAGTCAGTTGGTTATTTGCCTACTTAATGTAATTTGTTTAAACATGTTACTAAATGGGTGAAAACCAAAACCACTTAAGACTATTGATGTGTTTATGAGTATCTACAGTTTGAGTAATGTTAGCAGAAAAGTTTCAATTGGGGAAAAATTACAAAATGGACTTTGAGTAGAGGAAAATGGATTGCAGGAGATGAACAGAATTCAAAGATGTAACAACTTCATGAAGCTTCTTCACAGTAGCACTCAAGTTCTTGTGAAATGACCAGAATCAAAAAAAAGTTGCATCTAGTGACATTCTCCCCACCCCTCTGCAGTCTTGCAATTTTGTTCAACTATTATATCTGAGTTTGCTTACACTACCTTGCAGGCAATGAGTACTAGCTCACAGCCTGGTATGAATACACCAATGCCCTTGACTGGAAAATCCTACAGAATGTAGTGGGTACAGCTGAGTCCATTTTGGGTAAAGCACTCCCCTCTATTGAGTGCATTTACACTGAGCTTTGTTGCAGAAAAGTAGCGTCTATTATCAGGGAACCTCACCACCCGGGTTGTGCTCTTTTCTTGTTGATGCCTTTGGGAAGAAGATACAGGAGCCTCAGGACTCACACCACCAGGTTCAGGAACAGTTATTACCCCTCAATCATCAGGCTCTAAAACCAAAGAGAATAACCTCACTCAATTTCATTTGTCCCATCACTGAAATGCTCCCACAGCATATGGAATTGCTTTCAATGGCTATTTTCAATTTACTAGGATGGTGCTGGGATTTGAGGACCTCAATTATAGGGAAGGTTTGAATAGTTTAGGACTTTATTCCCTGGAGCATTGGAGAATGAGGGGTGATTTAATAGAAGTTTATGAAATTATGAGGGATATAAATAGGATAAGTCATCTATTATTTATTATTTTTGTGTTTGCAGTTTTGCACACTTTTTCTGCCTCCTGCTCCTTGATTCATAGAGCACAAGTCAGAAATAGGCTGTGCCAAACTTACTCTCTCTGGTCCCATTCACTAACACCTGGAGCCACTTTTCACCTTTAACCTATGATCTCTGGTTTTCATTTCGCCCAACCTCTGAAAAAAGCCTGCTTGCATTTACCCTATTTATACTGATTTATGAAACCCAATGTGCTGTAAGATCTCTTTGCAGCCCTATCTACCTGTGGCACCCTTCTTAAGGAATTACAGATCTGTATTCCGAGAACCCTCTGTTCTACCACACTCCTGAGTGTGGAAGTTACTCTGAGAGGCAGGATATATTAATATTTGGAGAGATGACATAATAGGGATGGACAACATGGTTTTGTGCATGATAGGTCATTTCTAAGCAGTCTCGTAGAGTATTTTGAAGATGTTACCAGGGAAGTTGAAGGATGGGCAGTGGGCCTTGTCTACATGAACTTTAGCAAGCCCATTGACAAATGACCTTGTCCATTAACTTAACACCTAATTCCTTGAACTCACTGCGGGACCTCATAACCCTTCCTGCCAATGTTACTTCAGAATGCTGTAGAGAGACTCAATTTGAGATGACCCTGGCACGTGGGAGGCAACATACCATCCAGGAACCTCATTCTCATCCACAAGAACCTCCTACCTGTTCCCCAAACCAATGAATCCCCTATCACTCTTGCTCTGCTCTTCTCCCTTCCCTTCTGAGTCTGAGAGCCAGAATCAGTGCCAGAGATCTGACAGTTGTTGTATTCCTCTGCTAGATTGTTCCCACTCCCCAAAGAGTATCCAAAACAACATATTTGTTAGTGAGAGGAATGGGTACGGGGCTATCCTGCACTAGCTGCCTAACTCCTTTCCCTCACCTGATGGTCACCCAGTTAACTCTGTCCTGCATCTGAGGTGTAACTACCTCCCTGTTTCTCCTGTCAATCAACCCTTCAACCTCCTGAGTTATCTGGGGTTCATCCAGCTCTAGCTACCCAATGCAGTCTTCATGAAGCTGCAAATAGTTGCACCTCTGCAAGTTAGTCATCGGGGATACTGAGGGTCTCCCTATCTTCCCATATCCTACAAGAGGCACACGACACTGGCCTGATTGCCATTTCCACTGCTCTAATTGTGCAAAACCAAGTTTACCAGAAGGGTTTTTGCATTCTCCTCTCCTTGCCAAAGCTTGTAGAGTCACAATCTCTGCCCTCCACTGACCCACTCACACAAAGGTTTATGTGGAATGGCCAAACTTTTTATTGGCTGCCTTCTAGTAATGTCTAAAGGCATTTGGCAGACCTACATGAGGTGCATTACTGCTACCTACTGAGCATTATTCAAGCACACCAAATGCTTCTCCTCCAGAAAGTCTTACTCCAGCATCCATTTCACATTTGTGTCACTACCTCACAGAGTACTAAAATCCCGTGATCATTAGCTAACAAAATTCTAGCAGTCCATTGTAAAAAAAGAGAAAAACAAACCATTTTATCCTTGTACACAATTTCTGGCATTGAAAACATCTCAAGAGAACATAGAATCAAACCATTTAGTTCAAATTAACCCTATCCAGCAACTTTTTCCCATAAGCAGCTGATAGAGGATTATAGTGGCTTGTTCAGTGATACAGGCAGTAGATGGGATTTAAATGAAAGAAAGAAAAATTAAAGATATTGCAGAGTTTTGAATGTGGACTGTTTTCTGATATCAGTCTAATGATATGATTAATGAAGGATTTGAAAAAGGCATATGGAGATATTGTGGATATCTTTAAGATACCTTTAAGAGTTAAGGCATTCTTAGTATTTTATAAATATGCTAAGCAACGTGAGAAAGCTTTTAGGTTAAAAGCTGTGGGAGGAAAGAAATTAACACCAAGGAATTATATTGACAGTGGCTGTAGGGAGGAATTACAGGAGTGCCTCTAAATTATTTTAAACTTGGTACACGGATACATTTAGTCGGGGAAAAGTTGTGGGTGCTAAATATTCAAAAGGATTTTGTTGTGGAGTAAGAACAGACAGCTTATCAGTGTTGTTTAAATTTGATTGGAAAAAAAGTTGCTGGGTAGGGTTAATTTATGCTATAAGAGATATATGGCTCAATTCTATATGCTGCACCCTCTGAGATATTTTCAATGCAGAAGTTTGGTGATGTAACAGCTGTGTGTAAGGGTTAAAAGTGGAGTGGCAGATGTGGTGGAGAAGGCATTAGGCCAAATCAGGAGTCGGCAACCCGCGGCTCTTTCATCTCTGTGCTGCGGCTCCCTGTGGCTTTGGAAAATAAATGATGAATATTTAATTTAAATGTATTTTATGTTAGTTTGTTCGTTTTTGAAATGTAATTCTAAATTTGAAGATTATGGTGATCTTGTACAATCTAAATACAACGTGTTTTTTGTCGCTATTAATATACGTCACCACTGCCAATGCCTGACAACCGCCAGTGCCGATTTCTTTAATTTTTCGTTCCAAGGTAGGCTAACTATGGAGAATTCTAAAAAAAGAAAAGTGACTGAAGAAAACAGAACGTTTAATGATACGTGGGCAGATTCATTTGCTTTCACTGCTGACGAGACTGGTTTACCGGTATGCTTAATATGCAATGAGAAACTAGCAAACAACAAAAAGTCAAAAGTCCCAAGACATTTCCAGAATAAACACGCAGCCTTTCCTGAAAAATATCCGGATGGAGATGAGAGAAAAAAAGCCGTTTCGGAACTGATGTGGAAGGTTCATCTGAGCAAAAATCATTTCAAGAAGTGGATGAAGTCCGGAAAATCAACTACATATGCTAGTTCTGTTGCCGCTCAGGAAATAGTCAGGCACGGGAAGCAGTTTACAGATGGTGAATATATAAAAAAGAATCTTTCATTAAGATTTCAGAACATCTATTCATGGACCTTAAAAACGAGTGAAATGGTGCAGAAAATCAGGGATATGCCCCTCTCTGCAAAGCCTGTCAAAGACAGAACCATAAAAATGGCAGAAGACATCACAAGACAGTAAATTAAAGACATCAATTCAGCTGTGGCCTACTCGATTGCCTGTGACGAGTCTAAAGACAAAGTTGATATTGAACAAATAGCACTGTTCTGCCGGTATGTAAACTCTGCCGGGCCACAGGAAGAAATGATTGAGTTGATACCTCTAAAAGGCCAAACTCGGGAGGAGGACATCTGTGAGGCTATCTTGAATTGTTTAAGAGCCAAAGGAATAAAGACCACCCACGTGGTGTCAATAGCTACTGATGGGGCACCAAGTATGACAGGAGCGCACAAGGGATTTGTGGCTTTACTGCAGAAGTCGCTGGACAGAAAGCTGCTGACTTTTCACTGCATCTTGCACCAAGAGGCACTGTGCGCTCAAACATTTCCTCCGGAATGCACAGAAGTAATGGATGTTGTCATTCAGATTGTCAATAAAATAATGACAAAAAGTTTAAATCACCGACAATTCCGTTTGTTACTGGACGAGCTGGAAAGCGCATATTCTGATCTCCTGCTGCACAACAAAGTCCGATGGCTGTCAAGAGGGGAGGTGCTGAAATGCTTTGTCGCATGTCTGGAAGAAGTGAAATCTTTCCTGGGCAGCAAAGGGCTCACCTTTCCTGAGCTGGAACAGCCAGAGTGGCTGGAAAAGCTACACTTCATGGTAGACATGACAGCACACCTGAACACGCTGAACACAGCTCTTCAGGGGAAAGGACGCACAGCCCTACACATGTTGGAGGATGTTTTGGCATTCGAGCGCAAGTTGACAGTGCATGCCAGAGATTTACAGAAAGGCACATTGTCTCACTTCCCCAATTTGAGAGAATTCAAACAACCTCACGACATGATAAATTCGGAGTATTTACATTCTGCAATCATCGCAATGCAAACATTGTTTGGGAAATGCTTATGTGATTTCAGAGAGGAAAAAAACACATTATCCTTCCCAGTCACTCCCCAAAGCATCGATCCATCCTTACTGAATACGACTGCATTGGCAGGTGTGAGTCAACCTGATCTTGAGATGGAACTGGCCGACATAGCCGACAAAGACATATGGGTGTCCAAGTTTAGACGCTTGACAGCAGACCTTGAAGATGTTGCCCGTCAGAAGGCCGTTCTTGCTCAGAATCTCAAATGGAGTGATATTGAAAACCTCCTCCAACCGGACAAACTTGTGTTCGAAACATGGAATGCTATCCCCGACATTTATGTAAACATTAAAAAGTATGCGCTTGGAGTCCTGTCGATCTTTGGATCCACATATGTATGTGAGCAGGTGTTCTCCAACATGAACTTTATTAAAAACAAATAACCAAGTATGATAAATATTTTAATTGCCTATTATTTTACGTATATCCATATTTTTTCATTGTTCAGTGAAATAGTCCTTTTATTTTTCAGGTTGACAGCTGGCTGACGTTATTTTTGGTTTGCTGCTGGCGGACAATTTAAGTTCGCCGTTTTTCATAATTACAAGAAGGACTCAAATAGACATTGAGTATTTTACTTAAAAGTAACCTTCAACCCAACATCTTTTTTTCGGAGTTCAAAATGTTTTTGTTGCATGCAGAAATGTAATTTCGATTTCTCTGCAGGAGTTCATCGATTTCATAAATGCAACACCTTATAGTTTGTTTATACATAGCATAAAGGCAAAAAAAAACGTTGTATGCAGTGTTATTTCATTTGAAATGTCAAACGGGTTTTGTGGCTTCCAGTGTTTTCTTTTCTGTGGGGAACGGGTCCAAATGGCTCTTTCAGTGGTAAAGGTTGCCGACCCCTGGGCTAAATTGTAGCAACAGTGGAGGAGAACATAGCTCTGCTCATGCAGGCTGTCCTGTACATAAGAAAGCTGTGGGATTGCAGCATGTTCAGCTGGAAATGAGCATATCATATGCAGAGGCTTTGCAGAAAGTGTCAGTGGGTCCTATTAACATCCAGAATACAGACAGATTAAAGTCGGTGTGTGAAGTTCATGATTGTATAACAAAGGATTTGCTGAATCCTTTAATTGGTAAATTGTGCATGGCACAAACCAGAAGTAAGACAGAAAAATATATATTAAAAGCTGCAAAGAACATCTAGAGATAAAAGAATTAACTCTGGGAATTATTAATGATGCCTTACAAGGAGGAGTAAATAATATTCAGACTTCAAAGGAGGGTTGTTAATGGTGTTTCTAATCTTATAATGGAATGCTAGAAGCTTGCTCGCTAATGGTGAAGAATTAAAGAAATTTATTGAAGATTTGCCAAATAAACCCAATGTTATATGTGTACAAGAAACCTGGATGAAATATTTTCTAAGTTTTAAGATACAAGGTTACATGAGTAACAGAGGAGGAATGGGTATCTCTGTCAAAAGTTATGGAGAGTGGGACTGTTTATCAGTCAATTGTGGTTTAAATTTAGAGAAAGAATAGTAAACTACAGATATTTTTTTATAATCCTTGTGAAAGGTTAACACCTGATATATTGGAAAGTGGGTGGAAATGAGGAAAATTGGTCATATGCTGTGGGGATTTTAATGTTCATAATACTATGTTGGATTGTAGTGACACAAATGTGAATGGGACAGTGGTGTAGGATGTTCTGGAAGAGAAGTGTTTGGTGTGTTTTAATGATGGTAGGAGTACAAGGATAAATCTATTTAATACACAGTTTCTGCTATAGACCTTAGGCTGGTATGTAGCTGGGAAGTGTATAATGATACAACAGTGGGGAGTGCCATTTCCCCATTATCTGTACAATGAGAATAGATGTGTTTCAGAGGAAAGGTTCTCACATCCCCAGATGGAATTTTATAAAGACATGTTGCAATGTATTTTATTTATGTGAAAGTACATTTACTGATAATTTGGTTTTGGAGAATATCAAGTTGAGTAATAATACCCTGAGCTCTGTACTCAACTCCATAGCTAAGAAATCAATTCCCATATCGTTGGGAGATTTTAAAAAAAGCTATTCCCTGATGGACAAATGAATGTAAAAGAGCTGTGAAGGAATAACCATATAACCATATAACAATCACAGCACGGAAACAGGCCATCTCGGCCCTTCTAGTCCGTGCCGAACTCTTAATCTCACCTAGTCCCACCTACCCGCACTCAGCCCATAACCCTGCACTCCTTTCCTGTCCATATACCTATCCAATTTTACCTTAAATGACACAACTGAACTGGCCTCTACTATTTTACAGGAAGCTCATTCCACACAGCTATCACTCTCTGAGTAAAGAAATACCCCCTCGTGTTTCCCTTAAACTTCTGCCCCCTAACTCTCAAATCATGTCCTCTCGTTTGAATCTCCCCTACTTCTCAATGGAAACAGCCTATTCACGTCAACTCTATCTATCCCTCTGAAAATTTTAAATACCTCTATCAAATCCCCCCTCAACCTTCTACGCTCCAATGAATAGAGACCTAACTTGTTCAACCTTTCTCTGTAACTTAAGTGCTGAAACCCAGGTAACATCCTAGTAAATCGTCTCTGCACTCTCTCTAATTTATTGATATCTTTCCTATAATTCGGTGACCAGATCTGTACACAATATTCCAAATTTGGCCTTACCAATGCCTTGTACAATTTTAACATTACATCCCAACTTCTGTACTCAATGCTTTGATCTATAAAGCATTCCAAAAGCCTTCTTCACCACCCTATCTACATGAGACTCCACCTTCAGGGAACTATGCACTGTTATTCCTAGATCTCTGTTCCACTGCATTCCTCAATGCCCTACCATTTACCCTGTATGTTCTATTTGGATTATTCCTGCCAAAATGTAGAACCTCACACTTCTCAGCATTAAACTCCATCTGCCAACGTTCAGCCCATTCTTCTAACCGGTATAAATCTCCCTGCAAGCTTTGAAAACCCACCTCATTATCCACAACACCTCCTACCTTAGTATCATCGGCATACTTACTAATCCAATTTACCACCCCATCATCCAGATCATTTATGTATATTACAAACAACATTGGGCCCAAAACAGATCCCTGAGGCTCCCCGCTAGTCACTGGCCTCCATCCCGATAAACAATTATCCACCAGTACTCTCTGGCATCTCCCATCTAGCCACTGTTGAATCCATTTTATTACTCCAGCATTAATACCTAACGACTGAACCTTCTTAACTAACCTTCCATGTGGAACTTCGTCAAAGGCTTTGCTGAAGTCCATATAGACTCCATCCACTGCCTTACCCTCGTCAACATTCCTCGTAACTTCTTCAAAAAATTCAATAAGGTTTGTCAAACATGACCTTCCATGCACAAATCCATGTTGGCTACTCCTAATCAGATCCTGTCTATCCAGATAATTATTAATACTATCTCTAAGAATACTTTCCATTAATTTACCCACCACTGAAGTCAAACTGACAGGTCTATAATTGCTAGGCTTACTTCTAGAACCCTTTTTAAACAATGGAACCACATGAGCAATACGCCAATCCTCCGGCACAATCCCCGTTTCTAATGACATCTTAAAGATCTCCGTCAGAGCTCCTGCTATTTCTACACAAACTTCCCTCAAGGTCCTGGGGAATATCCTGTCAGGACCCGGAGATCTATCCACTTTTAAATTTCTTAAAAGCGCCAGTACTTCCACCTCTTTAATCGTCATAGGTTCCATGACTTCCTTACTTGTTTCCCACACCTTACACAATTCAATATCCTTCTCCTTAGTGAATACCAAAGAGAAGAAATCTTTCAAAATCTCTCCCATCTCCCTCGCCTCCACACATAGCTGACCACTCTGATTCTGTAAGGGGCCAATTTTATCCCTCACTATCCTCTTGCTTTTAATATAACTGTAGAAACCTTTCGGATTTACTTTCACCTTATTTGCCAAACCAACCTCGTATCTTCTTTTAGCTTTTCTAATCTCTTTCTTAAGATTCCTTTTACATTCTTTATATTCCTCGAGCAATTCCTTTACTCCATGCTGCCTATATCTATTGTAGACATACCTCTTTTTCCGAACCAATTTTCTAATATCCCTTGAAAACCATGGTGCTTTCTAACCTTTAACTTTTCCTTTCAACCTAACAGGAACATGAAGATTCTGTACCCTCATAATTTCACCCTTAAATGACCTCCATTTCTCTATTACATCCTTCCCATAAAACAACTTGACCCGATCCACTCTCTCTAAATCCCTTCGCATCTCCTCAAAGTTAGCCTTTCTCCAATCAAAACTCTGAACTCTAGGTCCTGTCCTGCTCCATAATTATATTGAAGCTAATGCTATTGTGATCACTGGACCCGAAGTGCTCCCCAACACATACATCTGTCAGCTGACCTATCGCATTCCCTAACAGGAGATCCAACACTGCCCCATCTCTAGTCAGTACTTCTATGTATTGTTGCAAAAAACTATCCTGCACACATTTCACAAACTCTAAACCATCCAGCCCTTTTACAGAATGAGCTTCCCAGTCTACGTGTGGAAAATTAAAATCTCCCACAATCACCACCCTGTGTTTACTACAAATATCTGCTATCTCCTTACACATTTGCTCTTCCAACTCACGCTCCCTATTAGGTGGCCTATAATACACTCCTATCAGTGTTACTACACCTTTCCCATTCCTCAATTCCACCCAAATAGCCTCCCTAGAGGAGCTCTCTAATCTATCCTTCCAAAGCACCGCCATAAGATTTTCTCGGACAAGCAATGCAACACCTCCTCCTCTGGCCCCTCCTACTCTATCACACCTGAAGCAACTAAATCCAGGAATATTTTGTTGCCAATCACACCCTTTCTGCAACCATGTTTCACTAATAGCTACAACATCATAATTCCAGGTATCAATCCACACTTTAAGCTCATCCACCTTTCTTACAATGCTCCTAGTATTAAAATAGATACATTTAAGATACTCTCCATCTCCTCCTCTCTTTTCATCCCTAACAATGCATTCAAATTTATTATCCTTTTCTTTCTTCTCCCCTACATCTTTGGGCTGAGTGCATCCCTTCTCCATCACCTGCCTTTCCTCCCTCACACACTGTCTCTTTACTTGCTCTACTGGTGAACTAACCTCCTCTCCCATAGTTTCCTCAAATTGATTCCCGCCCCCCCCCCATCTTACTAGTTTAAAGTCTGCCCTGTAGCCCTAGTAAACCTCCCCACTAGGATATTGGTCCCCCCAGGATTCAAGTGTAACCCGTCCTTCTTGAACAGGTCACGCCTGCCCCAGAAGAGGTCCCAATGATCCAGAAACTTGAATCCCTGCCCCCTGCTCCAATCCCACAGCCACGCATTCATCCTCCACCTAATTCCATTTCTACTCTCACTGTCGCGTGGCACAGGCAGTAATCCCGAGATTACTACCTTTGCGGTCCTTCTTCTTAACTGCCTTCCTAACTCCCTATACTCTCGTTTCAGGACCTCTTCCCCTTTCCTACCTATGTCATTGGTACCTACATGTACCACAACCTCTGGCTCCTCACCCTCCCACTTCAGGATATCTTGGACGTGATCAGAAACGTCCCGAACCCTGGCATCAGGGAGGCAAATTACCATCCGGGACTCCGATCACCTCCACAGAAATGCCTGTCTGAGCCCCTGACTATCGAGTCCCCTATTACTATGGTCCTATCCCTACCCTTCTGAGCTACTGGGCTGTCCTCTGTGCCGGAGGCCCGGCCACTGTCACTTCCACCAGGTAGGCTGTCCCCCCCAACAGTACTCAAACATGAGTACTTATTGTCAAGGGGTACAGCCACTGGGGTACTCTCTAGTACCTGACTCTTCCCCTTCCTGACTGTGACCCACCTATCTGCTTCCTGTGGCCCCGGAGTGACCACCTGCCTGTAACTCCTCTCTATCACCTCCTCACTCTCCCTGACCAGGCAAAGGTCATCGAGCTGCAGCTCCAGTTTCTTAACTCGGTCCCTCAGGAGCTGCAGTTCGGCGCACCTGGCGCAGATGTGGATGTCCGGGAGGCTCGGAGACTCCAGGACCTCCCACTTCTGACACCGAGAACAACAAGCTGCCCTCACACTCATACTTCCCAAATAACTGACAATAACAAGAACTAAAAGATAAGCCTACTGTGCCCTCTTCCTCCTAAGCCCCCTGAGCCCAAGCCTACACTCTGCTCCCGGCACACTCCGCTGCCCGCTTCTTAAGGCTGCATTCTTTTTATATCTTCCCGCCTTCCCAGGCCTCCTCACTCGCCTGCACAGTCCCGCCTCTCAGAACTCCGATCTGACACGCAATTGGACAATTTGAAAATGGCCGCCGCCACACTTCCTCTCAATGCTCTAAAGCTTTTAGGAAAGTTACTTGTATTCATCTTTCATACAATATAAACAAGCTCAAGTCAGTCAGGAAAGAAGTGAGAAGGGGAAAGACAATGTATTGGAGAACATGCAGTGATAGCATTGTGGAAGAAATCTAGGTAGGGGAAGTTAGGGTACGATACAGAAAATGAGGGAAGTTGAGTCTAAGAAAACCTGATACATTACTGGTTTTGTTTGGGGGGGAGAAGTTGCAGTTACTGACTCTGAAAAGACAGAATTATTAGCAAAAACATATGTCAGGGTACATAGTTTGGCCAATTTAAGTAAAGGAGAGAGGTCTTATAGAAAGACTGTTTGGGCAAGCAACTGCTTTGGTTCCAGTTTGGATGTTGAATTTGCATTGGCTGAACTTAAAAGAGCTATTAATGGTGCTGGTCAGACATCACCTGGAAAAGATTGTGTGTTTTAATATGATTACACAGTTATGAGATTCAAAGCTTATGTTGATTTTGAAATTGTTTAATACAATATTGGTTGATGAATGACTTCCTACTTCCTGGAAATTAGTGATTGTTATCTCTATATTGGAAGCTGGTAAGGATCAATCAGTTCTTTCCACTTATAAACCTATTTAACTAAGTTCACATGTATGTAAGATAACGGAATGAATGGTTATAGCAAGGTTTTTTATTTTGTGTAGTGAAAAATTAGCTGTGTACCAGTCTGGATTTCATAAAAGGAGAATAACCATGGACTTGGTGTTGAGTTTGGAATCTGATAATTGTAAGGCCCAAGTTAATAAGGTATCAGTGGTAGCATTTTTCTTGGATGGAAAGAAAGCTTATGATACGTTATGGACACAAGAGTTGATGCTTAAGCTGGAAAAGGTGGAATAGATGGTAGAACGTTCAGTTGGAATCAAGATTTTTTATGTGATGGGAAGATATAAGTTGGGGTGGGAACAACATTTTCTCAAGAATATAAGAAAGCAAATAGGACTTCATGAGGAGTAGCCCTCTCGTTTTCAATACGATTAATGAAATGTTATTGTTAAGAAAATGCAGGCAGCTATTGAAGAAGTAGAGGAATAGGGATGTTGGTGGGGGAGTGGGGTTAAATTTTCTGTTACAAAGATTAAAAGTATTTGTTTTTCTAAAAGAAACATTACAAGTTATATGGTAAATCTCTTAAACAAGAGTCTGTATTAAAGTTTCTAACAGTGGACAGTTGCAAGACTAACATGGAAGGTGCATGTGAATAAAATTCTAGAGAATTCTTAATGCAAGCAGGCTTTTTCCACTGAGGCTAGGGGAGAAAAAAACCAGAGGACATGGGTTAAGGGTGAAGGGGGAAAAGTTTAAAGTGAACATTAGGGGGGGGCTTCTTCACACAGAGAGTGGTGGGAATGTGGAATGAGCTGCCAGATGAAGTGGTAAATGTGAGCTCACTTTTAACATTTAAGAAAAACTTTGACAGATATATGGATGAGAGGTGCATGGAAGGATATGGGCCAGGTGCAGGTCAGTGGGACTAGGCAGAAAAATGGTTCCGCACAGCCAAGAAGGGCCAAAAGGCCTGTTTCTGTGATGTAATGTTCTATGGTTCTAAGTGTAAAAAATCCCTCATGTGCTCAGGTGCTTAGTTGTGTGGGACTGGGCTGTGGGTCAGAGATCACTTAAAGAAATGTACATTGCTTTAATCAGATCTGTCTTTGATTATGGATATGTTGCTCATGGGTCAGCTTCCCCAGCAACTAAACCCCAGGGTAAAGTTCAAGCTCAAGCATTGAGATTGTGTTGTGGTGCTATTAAATCATCCTCAATTTCGGCATTACTGGTAGAAATGGATAAGGTACCTTTACACCCACACAGGTTACAGTTAGCAATTATTTATTGGGTTAACGTAAGACAGAAAGTTGGTCATCCAAAATTGGCAACATTAGCAGGAAATGAATGAATGGGCACAAAATCTTGGGTTGTTCAATGTAGATCATGGTCTCAGTGTACTCCTCCCGTCACTCCTCCATGGCTTTTTACTTTATCTGTGGTTGATTTGGGCCTTTAGGGGAAGATCTTTATCACTGGCACAGGAAGTTCAGCAATATATGCAAATCAAATATGGATTCTTACGTAGCTACGCAAATGATTCAGAACTTCCATTAACAGGTTGCTGAGGCATTTCAGGTGACTATTAAGAAAAGTAATCAGACAAAATATCAGTATTAATGATTAAGATGGTTGCTATCATTTTAGCCTTGGAATGGATGGAAGAAGTACACCCTGATTATATACTTCTGGGCTCTGATTCATTCTCTGTTTTTGACATCTATTAAAACAGGGATTTCAAATTGTAGGCCAGATGTCTTGAGGCTGCATTTGTATACATTTCATATGGGTTCCTGCCCGTGTTGAGGTTGAAGTAAATGAGGTGGCAGACATTCTTGCCAAGTAATCACTTAAAATTAAGGATATAAATGTACTGGTGCGAGGAGGGAGATGAAAGTTATAATTAAAAGTCTATGGCAACAAAGTTGGAATAAGGAAAAGAAACAACTGCATTTATACAAAATTCAGAGGAACTCAACTGGGAGATGGGTATAAAAGGAGCAAAGAAGTTGTATGTAATTTTTATGTATTGGACATAATTCCCTGTTCAGAATTAATATGCATGATACTGGCATTTGTAGGGACTGCACTTGTTAAGAAATAAAGTTCAGCACATGTTGTTTGACTGCAGTTCCTCTGAGGTGCAAAGGAAACATCTAATTGGTAAATTAAGATCTTTTGTATAGACACAATTTAACATGGAAAGTTTGAGGATGTCACTGCCATAGTAATGTATATGAGTGTGGGTGACTTTCTGAAAAGCATAAGACTTATTGATATTATGAGTTTTTTTTTTGAGGGGGGTGAAGTTAGAGGGTATACTTCCTGTCTCTGTTCCACACTCCACTCAGTACACTGGTAACGCTCCGTATGTTGGTCTGCCAACACTTGACAAGAAAAAGCAACAGTTTGCGTGATCTCAAGCTGCGTAGAACGGCTTCTCAACCTACATAATACAAATTAGTCATAATTTTGTAGGACATTTACATCAAATTCCCTCATTGTTCTCTATGGAAAACAATTTTACTCTTTCCAGTTTAAAAAAAGATCACTTATCCCTGGAACTATTTAAATTTACGGTTGTTCAGCTACATCTCAGAAAGTTCTTATAGCTCCCGAATTAAAACCTGCCATTCAGTTTATTAATAAAAGCTGACCTTGTTAATGCAACCCAGATCCTGAAAACATGTTCTTAACTCCTTGCGTTTGCAGGGTGAACATTTACAATGTAAAATCCAGGAAATATTCCGGTTCCTTTTCGCTCAACAGCCCGTAAATTTTCGTGATTGTTAATGTTACCCTGATATCGCTGTTTTTTTTTGGACGTTGCCTTCAGTGTGTAAAGATTACCTTTAAAGAACAATAGCTTAAATAGAATTCCTTTAACTTCACCCAGCCTTCCTATTTAGTAGCTAATGAGAGGCCTGCTTGCTTTCCCTGTGCCTTGTTTGAATCCTGGTCGCTGTTGCGTGCGGTTCTCTCCCGTTGTCTCGGGTCAGCAAGGTTCATGGAGTTTCGGGCAGCGTCGGAGCCGGTGTGCTTCAAGTAATCGCACTTGGCTTGAGGAGCTCCGCTCGCCATGACCGAGTTTATTTCGGTGGCGGGATTCCCGGGCTGGGCCTGTAGATTTTCGGGGGTTGATTGGTACGGCGGTTGCAGTTGGGAATTACCCTAGAGACGCTCGTCCATTGGAAACGGGCGAGGGACTTTCAGTGTACCTGGCTCTTTTCTTTCGGTTGAGGATTTTAAGTTTGTCTTGGCTATATGAGTAGGTTGTGGTGCCGGCTCGCAGCGATTGGGAAGAGCATTGAAGGGGGTTCGTTTTCGAATAACAGTGGATTCCGCATAATTGGACCAGTACATTTCGGCCCAATTAAGTGGCTGTCCCAGTTAGCCGAAGCTTCTAAGAAATAGTTTTAAAAAGGTATATTTTTTTAAAAAACTACCATTTAATTGAGTACCAAATTGTGTATTTGGATTAAATACGGAACAAATTAGCGCACTGGTTGTCCGTTGTACCGGACGATGACAGGAAACCTGTGTGGTGGAGTGGGAAGAGCTGGGGCAATTCCACTCTGGACCTCAGAAGGCCGGGCCCAGTGGGACGAGTAGACATCAGGACTGGAGTCTTCCCTGGCTGCAGTGGATGACCGTGACTTTTTCTGCGCCTCGTCGGGTCGTTGCTCTCCGTGTCGTGTTGCTGAACCGTCTTCCTGGCCGTCGGATATTAATTTAGTTTTCGTCCGCCCAGACCGCTGGAGCTGACTACTTTGCATGCTAGGACACCGGGGTATGAGACCCACCGGTTACCCTCACCTGATTTAGCCGCCTGTCGAAGCCGTGTACCAGGCTGTGGCTGCTGCGGCATACAGACAGATACAGTACTTGGAGCCACAGGTGAGAGCTGAGTTTCCCGTGGGGACCAAAGGTAATATTCAAGGTGATAGTCGAGATCTTCAAATTCTTTGTAGTGCCCAACTTGTTGAAGTAGTGAAATCGTTAAGTTTTCCAAGAGCGGTGAATGCGTGGAATGGGCTGCCAGCAAAAGTGATGAAGGCGGATACAATAGGAGACTTTTAGATAGGGACATGGAGCTTAGAAAAATAGAGGGTTATAGGTAAGCGTAGTAATTTCTAGGGTAGGGACAGGTTCGGCACAACCTTGTAGGCCGAAGGGTCTGTATTGTGCTGTAGGTTTTTTATGTTTCTAATGGTCCAATTAACCGGAATCCACTATACTGATAACGAGATCACCCACACAGTTCCCTTTTTTAAGGTAATGTATCAATAGGTGGTAAAATACTAATGATATTTTGCATTGTACTTTCAGTGTAAATAAATTGAAATAGGTAAACAACTCAATTGGTCCAATCTGACTGCAGTCTTGAATTATTATGGGCCAGTTGGGAATGTCAAAAACAAATACAGGCTTTGAACAGGTTATGAAAGTTAGTTGGGTGGCAAATGGCATCTAGTTTCTCAATCTGTTTTTAATCATTTTGCATCATTACATAAGGATATTACATGATAATTATGCTGATAATTGATTGTGAGTTTATGATTATATCCTGTTAATTTTTTTATCTGCACGACAGAAAAGCAGCATTGTTGCTAAGAGCATGTGATTCCGAAATATAAATTAGATCTTAAATAGTTCCATTATTCACTAGATTATGAAAGATTTAACATCACTGACACATGAAATTATTTTGCGGCAGCAGTACAGTGTAATACATAACAAATCCTATAAATTACAGTAAGAAATATAAGAAATTCTTTTTAAAATTAATGCTCTATTATTAAATATTGGGCAGTACTTATTTAATTGTCTAACACTTAGTCCAGTTATGAATTTACCATTGGGGCCATTAATGTCTTTGAGGGAAGGATATATTCTATCCTCAGACAGTTCTTTATGAGACCCTAGGCCTGAAGTTCTGTGGCTGATTACAAACTGACCTGTAAAGTTAATTTACCTCAAAAGTAGACTTGCAGTTTGAGCACATTTGAGGATAAGCAGTAAAAACTAAGTCAGTCCTCACACACTGAATAAAAGTGGACTGAATAGTGTTTATTGTCTTTGATGTTTTGCATCTGTTGCAGTTTTTTTAGCAACACAAAAAGCTGGAGGAACTTGGTCGGGCCAGGCGGCATCTGGATAAGAGTAAAACAGTCGATGTTTCTGGCCAAGACCCTTCTTCCCTTTTTTAGCATTTAGGATATCTTCTGAGTGAAGACTGTTGTGACTGTTGTCAAAGTCACTGGAGAGACACTGAAGTTGGTGGTACAGAATTCTTTATTCAGCACAACAAACAGGCATTCTCATGGAGACATTCTAGGTAAAAGCCAAAGGTACAACACATTTTATACCATTAAAATGAAAGTTAAACCTGATACAATTTCCAAAGTTACAATGATATTGTTTCCTTCACTATTTTGGGTTGAAGATGTTTCCTTTGAATTACATACTTACAGTGACAGATGCCTCTGAATGTTCAGACAGAACAATAATGTTGTCAAGGTTGACTCTGAGTACAGAAATACCATAAGTACACAAAACTCTTGATCACAAAAGTATCACAGAGACTATTGATTGCCTATAACCTGTGACCATGTTTGATATGCTAAGTGACAACATCTGTCTAGTTTGATGCAAGCCAATGAACATAACTCCAAGAAGGCCACAACCTTGTCACAGAAGGTTAAGCTGAGGTTTAACTACAAAGTGGGTATATCTGGAAGTGTTTCTAGGAGAAGGCTAGGAACCCGTCATTCAGAAATGTGGTGGGACATATTTTGGGCTCCTTCCTGTATGAGGGAGATGGCTTTGCAAGTGTGTCACCTTAAAGACATGCTACTGGATCTTACAGAATAGACTTGTAGACAGAGGATGATAGGCCGAGAGAAAATTAAATATACTTTCAAGCAGATTAAATAAAACAAATAACATGCATCAAAGAGACATTTGGAAATCCAAATTAAATGTTGTGGAAAAATATTAAAAATATTAAATTGTTTAGTATGTTTGCTGAAATACCACTGAATTTCTGCTGCATTTCTCCACATTTACTAATATTGTCTTTTGGTATAATCAGCATTTCAGATGGTTCAAGATGATAGATTAAAAATAGTGAAATAAAATATCATTGACCTCTTGTCAACGACATGTGAAAATGGATTTATTATACAGTATAAATATTGAATTAGTTATACAACAAAGTAAGAAGTCTTCTGATAAAGTTTGTATTAATCTTTTGTGGTTCAATTTTCCAGAAGTTTGCTAGATTAAAATGGAAGAATCTCATGACTTACTGTACTGCATTTATGACTGACTTTTGAAAGGCAGATCTTAATTTACACAAATCTCCAACTTTCCAATAGGTCAAACACAAGTGTAAGGAAATAAGATTTACACTGTAGATCATTTGTTATCCAAATCTGGCTTTGGACTCCTATATTTAGAAAATTATTGGTATTTGTGCACATGATTACTTCCACTGCAAGTTTTAAAACTTGGGTTAACTGCTGGTGCAAAATTCTTTCATTTTCCATCTAAAACTAGAGACTCTATCAAAGTAAGTAAATGTTGTGGGCGATTGTACCATTTTGAGGTGCGGCTACGTTGTCCACAGGTGATCTCTGCAGGTACAACATAGGGTAGGGAGGGTTGGATGGATAAGGTCAGTGGGATTATGTGTGTGGAGCAGGGAAGGCTAGAAGAGTATGGAGAGATGGTCAGGAGCTGCTGCTGGATGTGGTGAAGATGTTCCTTATGGTGGAGGAGTCCAAGACCAGAGGGCACAGCATCAGATTAGAAGGAGGTCCCTTTAGAACAGAGAAAACCATGAATTTCTTTCTTCAGAGTGTGGTGAATCCATGGAACTCAGTACCACTGACTGCTGTGGAGGCCAAGTAATTGGGCATACTTAAGGCGGTGGTTGATTGGTTCTTGATTAGTAAGGACGTCGAAGGTTACAGGGAGAAGAGAGGAGAATGGGGTTGAGAAGGATAATAAATCAGTCTCTGGAATGGTGGAGCAGACTTAACTTGAATGGCTAATTCTGCTATGTCTTGTGGTCTAAAAGCAGAGGTGAGTCTATGGTACCTTGGCGCAATCTCATAAATCTTCCTCTTCATCTCTGTTGGTCTCTCTCTCCCTCTGTTCCTGGTAGGCTCCCTTTCCATTCCCCCATCTCCCTTTCTGTCCCTCGTGTCAACCTCCTCCCTGTCTCTCCCTCTATCTGTTTCTGCCTCTCTGTTTCAGCGTCTGTCTCTGCCCATCCCCTGGCCCCACCTCCCATTAACACCACTCTGGTCCTCCCGCTTTCTGGGAGTTATTTACAATCGCCAATGGACCTTGCAACTAACATGTCTTTGAGATGCTGGAGGCAACCAGAGTACCAAGGAAAATTCCTTGAGCTCAAGAGTACCTCCAAGCATCCACAAATTCCCTTGGTTGCAGTGTTTTAAAATCACTACTGCGGTAATATAGCACAATGGAACTCATGGGCACATTTTTGTAGTATGCTTGCTCAGCTTAAGAATATAGTCATGTATGAAATGCACCATACACCACTGATAAATTCAAATTAATTTTGAAGTACCAGATAGTAAGCAATGAGCAAAGAATTGAAAGCATCTTGTTGAAGAATGGCACTATGCCTAGATTGAAACTAAGAACCACATCAATTGGTAGGTTTATCTTAACTTAGAAAACCTTTGTGTATTAGCAATTTGATACCTTTTAATGAATTTAATAACCTAGTTTATGATGAGCCTCAAATCTACAGTGAAAAATCTCTATTAAGTCACATTATCATTTATTAAGAGACATAGAAACCCTACAGCACAATACAGACCATTCAGCCCACAATGCTGTTCCGAATGTATTTACTTAGAAATTACCTAAGGTTTTCTATAGCCCTCTATTTTTCTAAGCTCCATGTCCCTATCCAAGAGTCTCTTAAAAGACCCTGTTGTATCTGCCTCCACCACCATCGCCGGCAGTCCATTCCACACACTTGCCACGCTCTGCGTTTTTTAAAAAAAAAACTCACCTTGGCATCTCTTCTGTGCCTACTTCCAAGCACCTTAAAACTGTGCCTTCTCATATTAGTCGTAGAGTTGTAGAAAATAAGTAGCATTGTTAGTAATAATATTTTGCTACTATAATCTCTCTTGTGTCACAACAATGTCCTTTACATGAAATGGTTTACAATTTTAAAACTTGTGAGATTGTGCATATGCATGCTGAAATTTGCTTTGTTAAGAAAATCAATATTATTAACGGATATTACTACTGTAAGAGACCCAACCCAGGCAAACGATGCATATTATCTCAGTCTTCTGTGCCACAGATCAAAGCACGGCACCACATGCAGTCTCACATATTTCTGTCCATTGAAGGAGCACTCAAGGCATCCATACACTGTCTCTCTTCGGGAACTTCCCATGCCACAGAGAGCACAGGGTCCTTTGGCAATATTGTTGTTGAGAAGATTGACTCGCGTGTGTGCGTTATCTCGAAGGTAGTTCGTGGAAACATCTGTCATGCTGGTAGCTTTTTCATAATAATCAGCAACTAAATCCTCCAAGTAAAGATCTGAATTCCTGTTGCTGTCCAACCCTTTGTCATCTGTTCACATAAACAATAATATAACAAATTTAGTACTCACTGAATACACTTGAGAAACCAATGGCTAAATTTGACTTTCCAGCGTGAAGGGCAACAGCTGGAAACCATAAAAAGCTGAAATTCCACTTTCCATATTTTATGGTAAGAAAAATGTTCTTTTCAGGAATTTGACTTTTTTTCCCCACATGTGCTGACTGTATTCAGTAGGAGGAATAATTACAATAACCACATTCTCCCCAGCATAACTGCTTCCTCCAGTCAACTACTAGCTTTCATTAGGTAGAATGAGGGAAGACCCCAGCCTGGTTAGAGTTTAGTGCTTTTCTTATTTAGAGAAGGAAGAAAGCAACAATGAGCATTTTGTAGCATTACCTTACACTTGCAAGCTCATCTGTTTACAAAATTTGTGCTCCTAATGATTGACAAAGCTTCTAATGGATGCCACCCAGAGACTAGTTAAAATAGTATTTAAATCAGTAGCAGCTTGCATGCAGTACCTCAAATGGAATTTGTGTCAGCAGAGGTCTAGATTACTTTTGATTACAGATGCCAGGAGGACGCCTGGCATCAAATTGGTTTGGCTGCTGTAGAGGTGTCACCACCCTTTGCCTAAAATGGCCTCGGGGCTGACTAATCAGAATCGGGTCTATTATCACCATTATGTGACGTGAAATTTGTTAACTTAGCAGCAGCAGTTCAATGCAATACATAATCTAGCAGAGAGAGAGAGAGAGAGAGAGAGGGGGGGGGGAATAAATAATAAATAAACAAGTAAATCAATTATGTATATTGAATAGATTTTTAATGTGCAAAAATAGAAATGCTGTAAATTTTTTTAAAAGTGAGGTAGTGTTCAAAGATTCAATGTCCATTTAGGAATCGGATGGCATAATGGAGTCTGTGTTGTTTTAAACTGTACAAGTCTGTGTCTGACATTTACCGAACAATCATGTATACTCTTTAAACACTCATCCCAGACCTCCTTTGTCAGTTCTATACAAGCTTCTATCCTGATGTTTTACCAGTTTGTAATAGATGTAAATCTGAGAACAGTAACTTGTCACATTCATTCTGGTCATGTTGTAAGCTTTATGCATACTGGAAAAGTATTTTTCACTGTTTCTCTGAGGCTTATGGGAAGCAGTGGGAACTGGAGCTGGTCATATCCATCCTTGGAGCAACAAGCTCCCTATCTTCAGCCGTTAAGTATGAAAAAATGGCTGTATTGTTTGGAATGGTGATTGCTAAGAAGTTAATCCTGTTAAAGTGGAAAATGGACTCTGTGCCTACATACGATCTATGGCTAAGAGAACTGGCAAATACTTTACATTTGGAGAGACTGAGACTATGTAATGAGGACAGAGGACATCTTTGAAAGGATATGGGGCCCTGTATTGGACTTTCTTACGGGGTGAGGACTGAGGTTTTTTGGTGCAGTGCACCTCTGCTGTGTATGTTTACTTTTGCCTTTATATTTTTCTCCCTTCTGCTGCTCAATATTTCATTTGATTTTGTTTAGGTTGTGGTTTTTGTGGATGTGCTGTATTTTGTTTGTTTGTTGTTTTTTTTTAAAAAGAATAAAAAATATATTTAAAGGAATCGGATGGCAGAGGGGAAGAAGCTGTTCCTGAATCACTGAGTGTGTGCCTTCAGGCTTCTGTACTTCCTACATGATGGTAACAATGAGAAAAGGACATGCCCTGGGTGCTGGAGGTCCTTAATAATGGACGCTATCTTTCTGAGACACTGCTCCCTGTAGATGTCCTGGGTACTTTGTAGGCTAGTACCCAAGATGGAGCTGAATAAATTTACAACCCTCTGCAGCTTCTTTCAATCCTGTGCAGTAGCCCCTCCATAGCAGACAGTGACGCAGCCTGTCAGAATGCTCTCCACAGTACAACTATAGAAATTTTTGAGTGTACTTGTTGACATGCCAAATCTCTTCAAACTCCTAATAAAGTATAGTCGCTGTCTTGCCTTCTTTATAACTACATTAGGACCAGGTTAGATCCTCAGAGATCTTGACACCCAGGAACTTGAAACTACTCGCTCTCTCCACCTCTGATCCCTCTATGAGGATTGGTATGTGTTCCTTCGTCTTACCCTTCCTGAAGTCCACAATCAGTTCTTTCATCTTACTGATGCTGAGTGCCGGGTTGCTGCTGTGGCACCACTCCACTAGTTGGCATATCTCACTCCTGTACACCCTCTCATCACCATCCGAGAATCTACCTACAATGCTTGTATCGTCGGTAAGTTTATAGATGGTATTTGAGCTATACCCAGCCACACAGTCATGTGTTTATAGAGTGTAGAGCAGTGGGCTAAGCACAAACCCCTGAGGTGCACCAGTGTTAATCATATTTAACAAGGAGCATCGCTTTATTCAGGGTAAGGTGGTGTATAAGTGATCAAATCTGTGGTTCTCTGGGAGACATACAGACAATTAACAAAACCTTTGTTGAGCTTTAAGATCACATTAGTCACTGATGTTAATATTCCCATTTGAAAAGTGATTTTGATTGTAAAACAACATTTTCCTCCAATGTTGCTTAGTACAATATTGCCTTGCTTGCTTGATTAGTACAATGTTACATTGTTTTGACTGCATATATCAAATATTTTAGAAAGGAACTATTATGAGTAAAAATGTAAGAATAACAAATCATGTAAGTGGTGAGTTTAGAAGAGATTTGGCTGAAGTCGCTGCCAAATGAAACCAACACTGAATTGTATATTTACCATTTTTCTTTTGACATATAACATGTTGCCAAAAACACCCAGCCAGCAACATTTACTAGTCAAATCAATTCAGTTTTTCAGCTGGAGAAGCCAAAATGTAAGTGTCAATTTAGTTAAAGATGCAGCTGCAAATTCAGAGACTTAATGTATGATATCTATGATAGCAACTTGAGGATTGCCTTGAGTCAGTGGACTAGGCTGAATAAAGAACTCATCTGAGGACCTGAGCGACTACGCCAGGGTTAAAACCTGGAAGTAACCAGGTTTCGAGGATGTAACCAGAAAGTTAGACAAGGGAGATCCAGTGGATGTAGTGTACCTCGATTTTCAGAAGGCATTTGATAAGGTCCCACATAGGAGATTGGTGGGTAAAATCAGAGCTCATGGCATTGGGGGGAAGATATTGACATGGATAGAAAACTGGTTGGCAGATAGAAAGCAAAGGGTAACAGTGAATGGGTGTTTCTTGGAATGGCAGGTGGTGACTAGTGGAGTGCCACAGGGCTCGGTATTGGGACCACAGCTGTTTACGATTTAGATGAAGGCATTGAGAATAACATCAGCAAGTTTGCTGATGATACTAAGCTGGGTGGCAGTGTGACGTGACGAGGATGTTAGGAGAATTCAGGGTGACTTGGATAGGCTGAGTGAGTGGGCAGATACTTGGCAGATGATGTTTAATGTGAATAAGTGTGAGGTTAACCACTTCGGGAGTAAGAACAGGAAGGCAGATTATTATTTGAACGGTGTAGAGTTGGGTAAGGGAGAAATACAAAGAGATCTAGGAGTACTTGTTCACCAGTCACTGAAGGTGAAAGAGCAAGTGCAGCAGGCAGTGAAGAAGGCTAATGGAATGTTGGCCTTTATTACAAAGGGAATTGAGTACAAGAGCAAGGAAATTCTTTTGCATTTGTACAGAGCCCTGGTGAGACCACACCTGGAGTATTGTGTACAGTTCTGGTCTCCAGGGTTAAGGAAGGACATCCTGGCTGTAGAGGAAGTGCAGCGTAGATTCGCAAGGTTAATTCCTGGGATGTCTGGACTGTCTTACGCAGAGAGGTTAGAGAGACTGGGCTTGTACACGCTGGAATTGAGATTGAGAGGGGATCTGATTGCAACATATAAGATTAAGGGATTGGACAAGATAGAGGCAGGAAATATGTTCCAGATGCTGGGAGAGTCCAGTACCAGAGGGCATGGTTTGAGAATAAGGGATAGGTCATTTAGGACAGAGTTAAGGAAAAACTTCTCCCAGAGAGTTGTGGGGGTCTGGAATGCATTGCCTCGGAAGGCAGTGGAGGCCAATTCTCTGGATACTTTCAAGAAGGAGCTAGATAGGTATCTTATGGATAGGGGAATCAAGGGATATGGGGACAAGGCAGGATCCGAGTATTGATAGTAGATGACCAGCCATGATCTCAGAATGGTGGTGCAGGCTCAAAGGGCCGAATGGTCTACTTTTGCACCTATTGTCTAATGTCTAAAACATCCGTGGATGTGTGTGTGCCCACAAAATCATTCAGGATTTTCCCCAGTCAAGCCCTGGATGAACAATGAAACCTAGAATCTGTGGAGAGCCAGATCAGGAATGCCACAAGAGATGCAGGTATAATGTCCAGAAAACAATCTCTCAGGTGAAGTGCTGAATCTGGACTAGACTGGAATCAACAATGGCTCAACAGTTGTGGCAGGGTTTGAATGTCCTGCAAAGTTAAATCTTGTGACACGGGACAGCAGAGCTTTGCTTCCAGATGACCTCAATGCCTTCTGTGCTCACTTTGATCACCAGAACAGGGAGGAGCCATTGCACACCCCCATGTCTCCCAATGACACTTTGATCTCAGTATCTGAAGATGGCGTGTGGTCTCCCTTTAAGAGAGTGACTCCAAGGAAAGCATCCGGTCCAGACTGAGTACCTGGCTGAGTGCTGAAGACCTGTGCTGATCAACTAGTTCACCTGTGTTCATGGATATCTTCAATCTCTCTATGTCTGGTACCCACCTGCTTCAAGCTGGCTTCAATTATACTGGTGCCCAAGAAGAGCATTGTGAACTGCCTAAGTGACTATAGCCCAGAGGCACTTGCATCCACAGTGATGAAGTTTTTTGAGAGGCTGGTGTTCAAGGATGTCAGCTCTTGTCTGAGTGGCGACTTGGATCCGTTCCAGTTCGCCTACCAAAACAATAGGTCTACAGCAAATGCTATCTCAATGGTTCTTCACTCAATCCTGGAACATCTACATAGCAAAGTTACATATATCAGAATGTTCTTTATCAATTACATCTCAACATTTAACACCATCATCCCCTCAAAACAAATCAGTAAGCTCCAAGACCTGTGCCTCAATACCCCCTTGAGCAGTTGGATCCTGGATTTCCTCACTTGCAGACCCCAGTCATTTCAGATTGGCAACAACATCTTCTCCACAATCTCCATCAGCACAAGGTACCACAGGGATGCGTACTTAGCCCCCTTCTCTACTCACTTTACACCTATGACTGTGTAGCCAAGTACAGCTCCAACACCATATACAAGTTTACTGATAACATTACTATTGTAGGCTGTATCAAATGTGATGATTCCACATACAGGAGGGAGAATGAAAATTTGGCTGAGCGGTGTAATAACAATAATCTCTCAATGTCAATAAGACCTAATAGTGGACCAGGAGATGTACCAAAGGTAATCAGCCAGTAATCATCAGAGGATCAGTAACTTTAAATTCTTGTGTGTCACTATCTTACAGGGCCTGTCCTGGACCCTGGACCCACTATATAAATATAATTGCAAAGGAAGTATGACAGTACCTCTACTTTCTCAGGAGTCTGTGGAGATTTGGCACGTCATTAAAAACCTTGGCAAACTTGTGTAGATTTGTGGTGCAGAGTGTGGTTACTGGCTGCATTACAGCTTGGTATGGGAATACCAATGCTTCTAAGCAGAAATTCCTACAAAAGGTAGTGGATTCAGCCCAGTACATCATGGGTAAAACCCTCCCAACCATTGAGCACATCTACATGAAACATTGCTGTAGAAAAGCAGCATCAATATTCAAAGATCTTCACCACCCAGGCCATGCTATTTCTCACTGCTGCCATCCAATATAAGGTACAAGTGCCTCAGGACTCGTGCTACCAGGTTCAAGAACAGTTACTACCTCCCGGCCATCAGGCTCTAGAATAAACAGGGATAACTGCACTCATTTAAGGATTCTTTTATCTTGTTATCTCATGCTCCTTATTTATTATCTGCATTTGCACAGTTCATTCACTGTTTACAGTCCTGATGTTTACAGATCCTGTTTAGAATTACTGTTCTATAGATTTGCTAAGTATGCCTGCAGAAAAAGAATCTCAGAGTTGTATGTGGTGACATGTATGTACTCTAATAATAAATATAACTTTGTGAACTTTGAAAGGATATTTCAGTCTTGTGGATTATTTGACATTTGCAAGCTAATATTGAAATCTTTAATACCATAAAGGCCCAGTCAACAATTGACAGAAAAACTACAGGTCTTAATCACAAGTAATTTTAAATTGTAGGAATTAATAACATTAAAGTGGTGGGAAATTGTAAACCATTTTCAAAATTTTAACTACTGGACAAATAATAAGTTTGTGGGCTGTTCCCTTAAGCACTGATCAGAAGCAGTTTCTGTGCAAAGCAGAACATTTCTCATACTGATGTTAAACGTGGAACAATGAAGTGTAAAGTAAGAGCTGACCACCTCACTGGGGTGTCAAGTCTCCTTCCATCACCATTATGTAAGAATTGGGCACATTTATACTGTAACTGCACTATTGTGATAAAGGTTTTGTCTTGAAACTGAAGCTGAGATGAAGCCTTATGAAGTGAACAAGGAAAACACTGACTGAGCTGGAAAAGCTGTTCCATTCCTGTTCCACTGTCCAGAGTTCAATCCTGGCCTCTAGTGCTCTCTGTGAAGTTAGAACATTCTCTCTGATCATCCGGGATTCCTTTGGATGTTGAGATTTCATCCATATGACAAGGATTATCTCTTGGCCTTCCCAAACTTGGGATGAGAGGCTTTAAAAGGGATAGAGTGACAATACTTCAGGGAAAGTATTCCAAAGATTGGGGTCTAGTAGAAGGCACAGGTTCCAATGGGAGTCAGGATGGGTGCAAATGTAGGATAATGGTAGCTGGTTATGAAATTGCAAACTGAAAAAAGAATATTGTAGAGAAATGTCATTAATGCAATCACTTTCCTAACCACAGAATAATAAAGGCATTTATTCATCATTATTATTCCAGCCAATCAACAAAGAAAAAGCAATGAAAAACTGGATGACATATCTTTGGTCCACATGATATGAATGACCTCTTTATAATTTTGGTTCTTTTGATTATGGAAATAAGCCCACACTTAAATTACAAATGTCATCCCAAAATTTTTCACCATCTACAAAGCGAATATAGTATCAACTCAAAAAGCTGGAGGAACACAGCAGGTCAGGCAGCATTTGTGGAGACAAATGGACTATCGATATTTTGGGTCGAGATTCTGCATCTGGACCCAGATTGTCAACTACCCACTTTTTACCACAGTTGCTTCCTGACCTGCTGTGCTCCTCCACCTTATTCTGTGTTGCTCCATATTCCAGCTTTTACAGTCCCTTGTGTCTCCTATAAAGTTAGAATGTTTTATTTCATGAGTAAAGCTTAACATACAATACATTCTATAAAACATAGTATGCATTCAACGGGAATAGAACAAAATAGGACTGCAATCTGATTATTTGTATTTTTTTTATTTAGACCTGTATGGTACTTTCATTTTTTGTAATGACTCTCCAGTACTGGGGGAAGATCTCACCTGATCTGAATGGGCTGCCATAAAAAAAGTCTGACAGGCATCGTCGCAATTTCCACACTGAAAACCGGTTCCTTAAATCGCCCAACTGGTCTGTTAGTTGTTCCTTCTCATAACCACCTTTTGATTCCGATGTTACACACAATTCTAAATTTGAAGTATACAGATGCTCATTAAATACAGAGCATTTTAAAGTCAAATTCAACACTGCTGTAGAGTCAGTCATAGAGATATACAGCATGGACATGGGCCCTTGGGTCCATTCCTTCACACTGACCAAGGTACCTACCTAAGCTTGTCCTATGTGCCTGTGTTGTCTCATATTTCTCTAAACCTTTCCTATCCATGTCCTTATCCAAATGTCTTTCAAACTTTGTAACATTACCTGCCATTATCACTTCCTCTGGTAACCTGTTCTGTATGTCCACAACCTTCTATGTGGAAAACTTGTCCCTTCAGGTTTTCTTTGAATTTTTCTCCTTTAATCTCTGCCCTTTAGTTTTAGATTTCCTTATCCTGGGGAAGAGATTGTGACTAACCACCTTTTATAAACCTCACATGTCCTAGAAAAACAGTCCTGTCCTATCCCGTCTCTTCTAATGACTCGAGCTCTTCAGTCCCTGCAACATCCTTCCTAAACCTTTTCTGCACACTCTCTAGCTTAATCACATCCTTCCTAGAGTCTGGCAACCAGAACTGCAGACATACTCCATGTTCAGTGTAACCAATGTTAAGACATACATATAATACATCTTTACTGTAATTAATTTTCCAGTCCTGCTCAATGGCAAATATTTCCCTTGATGTGAATCAATTCCTACTGAGGAATTGTGAGTTTTAAAAGAATTAAACATTTGATCATTGATCCCAGAATGACTGCTTGAATGATACCTTACAGGTTTAGGTATCACGTGTAGTTGATTTATTCCGTATATTTAAATAGTGGGGGTGGGAGAGCTTATTATTTAGTGACTACATGTGCATTGAGAATTTCTGTAAAATTAAAAGCAGCAGTACAACAATGTTGCTGAAGCTTTACTTACCAAAATGGCCGTCCAAATGGATATAAAGCTCAAATACACTAAATGCAATTGTTGTATGAGCTGGGATGACAAGGGCTTTGTCCCAGCCCTTATGATTTTGTCCATTATCGATCTGAAACTAGAGTGGGTACGATAAACAAAACAAACAGACTGCTTTAATTGGAAAGCACAAATCTGCAGATGGTGAAAATTCAACATTAAAGCAGAAGACCCTATAAATGGTAACTCTGTTCATCTTTCCATACTCTCAAAATTTATGGAACCAAGTTTTAATTCTATCTAACAAGCACTTGATTTACAATGCTTAAATCCAAGATTGACATTGAGTAAGTTATCACTAATGTGATTCTGCTTATTTTAACTGTTAACTTGTGAGTCTGGAGAGATGAGTTCAGAGTTGTTTCCAATTTTGTACTCCCCTATAGTCCTTACACTATATTCCAGCTCCATAATCTCTGTACAAAGCTCCATCCCAACTTCTGTTTTTTTCTCTACCAGCATATTAACACAATTCTTGAATGACATCCACTCTACTATCATAAACACAAGAAATAGTGCAAATCCAAAGCAATACACACAAAATTCTGGAGGAACCCAGCAAGTTAAGTGGCATCCATGAAAATGGACAAACAGTCGATGTTTTGGGCCGAGATCCTTCTTCAGAACTGAGAAGGAAGGGGGAAGATGTCAGAATAAAAAGGAGAGGGGAAAACAGATGTACTGCGTATGTTAATCAAAATGGCTTCTTTGTTAAAAGTAAAACTGCTTCTTTGTTATGCTAACTGGAGAGAGAGTGTTTTCCTGCAGAGCATTCTCGAAGCTTCGCGCAGTTTGTTTACCTTTAGAATTGCTGATAACGGGGATTGTATTCATTTGTTAACCAATGGGGTTGAATGTTATTTGTTCTTGTGGGTCTGGGAGCTGGGTTTTTCACGGTCTTTTCGGGGAGTCAGGAGGAAGACGCCAAAGAAGGCGGACGTGTGCTGCACTGCTCAGTTGACCACCGCGGGTGGTCCCAAGTGTGAGGACGTGGAGGTCAGAGGAGAGCGAAGATGGGTCAAACAGATGGTTGAGCTCCAACGATGTGCACTAAACTGACTGAATTCTGATAAGTTTTGGCGCCCTCTATTTTCTTTTCCTTCATATACACTGTATTGTTAGTAATCATTTAGTTCTAGTAAAATCTTCAAAGTATATTCTATAACTGTATCTGGTGTGAGTTTGATATTGCGTGTGCGACGCTGCATTAACTTGTTTTCCACAGTACCTGCATATACGGGAGGCGGGGTTGGAGAGTGACTGGAATTTTCCCCCAGACGTATACCAGCCTGTTGAGCAAGTGTTACACAGAGGATAGCTAGAGGTGATAGATGAAGCCAGGTGGGTAGGAAAGGTAAAGGGCTGAGAATAAGGATATGAGAGGAAGATGGGCTATAGGAGAAAGGGAAGGGGGTGGTGATGGCAGGTAGGAGGACAGTGTGGGGAATAGAAGGAGGGGGAGGGATTTTTTTTATCATGAGAAATTGAAATTGAAATTGGAGACCAACCAGATGGAATACAAAGTGTTGCTCCCCCACCCTAAGGGTGGCCTCATCATGCCACACAAGAGGTCATTGACTGACACTCTTGACACTCTATTGTTAGTTGTTATTTTTCTACAGGCGATAAAATAGAATAAAGTAATTTATATTTGCTTAATAGTTTGTTATTCAACTTTGCTTGTGGGTGTAAAAGAAAATGTTTGAGGTTGGCCAACCATTAAATGTCATTCCAATGTTCCTTTCTGTTAAAGTCAGCTCCCAAGCACAGAAAAGGGCTTAATATGTAACATTTCTTGAAGTGTAGCCATTTATTTATGTTGTACAAACTTTATTAAAAGTCACTCATTTGCAATAACCCATGCTTCACGCAAAGAGGAGGCAATGTGAGAGGTTTTAAAAAGTGTAAAATAATGGTGAACATTATAATATAAAGAAAGTGGACCAAGAATGAGAGAAAATAAAACAGTATATCTGAAACTCTTTTGTCTTCCACATAAAGAAACTAGAGTAAGTGATACCTAAATGCACTCTTCATTATTATTTATTCACTTAAGAGCAGTGTAAACAGGAGCCATCTTACTGCAACAAAACAGATAATAATACGTACCCTCCTTGTTTTTGTTCTCATGCCTGCATGCATGGTGAGTGAGCATTGTCGAGTGGTACGGATGCTCTCCATGACAACACACAGTACAGCACGTTGCCTTTCTTTCAACTGACGGACAAGGCAATGTTCCATGTCAATTTTTCTGAAGTCAATTCAAAATGTTAGTCTACTTACAAATGGAGAATCCAGAAATCCACATGGATGAATTTTACAGTGGTAAAGCTAATCAGACATTCACATCTAGAAACATAGAAAAACTTACATCACAATACAGTTCCTTTGGCCCACAAAGTTGTGCCGAACATGTCCCTACCTCAGAAATTACTAGGCTTACCTATAGCCCTGTATTTCACTAAGCTCCATGTACCTATATAAAAGCCTCTTAAAAGTCTGTTTCGTCTTTGAACAGACCTTCATTTGGACAATGTAGGAAACTCCAAAATGATCAAGAATTAGACTCTTCATGGCATCAAGTTTGTACTATTTAAGTTGACTGTCCAAAATAACATTACAGTAATTGGTTTTGTTATTAAGGAAAATGTTCATTTCGCCTTTTGGTATTTATGCATATCCAATGTTTATGTTTTACTATTTTTATTTATGCATGAATTCAAGAATCTTTCACTGTGTTTTGTTAATAAGTTTAAAGCATCTTCAAATATTACTACTAAAGTATATTGGACAATGGGCAAGTTACCTGTTGATGATCTCACTCAGCAGAACGGGAACTTCAACCTCGTGTTTTGTTACAATTCCAAATGAAGCTTTCACTGCCACTGAATACAATCCATCAACCTTCATTCCAACATCATGAATAACATGATCTCCCATTTTCCCCCTCAGAGAAACATCTGACTTATCTTCATAATTGAGTAGCTGATAAGAAGAGATGCCTATTAAATAGAAAATAAATGCTTAACTATCTTTTACATTTTTAAAATGAATGTATATTTACATGTAAAATAGATCTTAAGCCTACTTACAAAGAAAAAAAAGTCAAAAGGTTGAGCATGGTAGGACTAATGTTTTGAGTTGTACATTACTTCAATGCAAGGAGTATTGTGGATAAGGCAGAAAACTTCCAAGGTGATTGTAGGAAAATTTCGGCAAGGTATCAGAGGTAATTTTTTTTTACATATTTAGAAACTCTTAGATGGGCAAACAATAGAGAGAAATAGAGCAATAGAAAGATAGAGAATAGAGTGAAAAAAAAACAAATCAAATTGAAGTTAGAGACTGAATCAGATGAACATCAGCTCAGGCAGGGTTTCCTACAAGGTAAAACCGAACATCATGAATGGCTCTGATGCTTCACTCCCAGATGAGCTCAACACCTTTTATGGATGCTTTAAAAGGGAGAATTAAACTCCAACTCTGTTTAACCCTGCAGCAGTTGATGACCCTGTGATCTCTGTCTCAGAGGCCAACGTTAGAACATTTTTCAAGAGGGGGAACCTTTGTGAGGCATCAGGCTATGGTGGTTTACCTGGTCGAGCATGAAAAACCTGTGCTAACCAACCAGAGGGAGTGTTCAAGGACATCTTCAATCTCTCACTGCAGCAGTTGGACATTCCCACCTTCTTCAAAAGTGCATCAATCATACAAATCGCCAAGAGGAGCAGAGTGAGCTGCCTCAATGATAATCGCCCAGTTACACTCACATCTACTGTGATGAATTGCTTTGAGAGGATGGTCATGGCCACAATCAATACCTGCCTGAGCAAGGACATGGACCTGCTGCAGTTTACCTATCACAATAGGTCTACAGCAGATGCATTTTCAGTGGCTCTCTACTAAAACTTGGATCATTAGATATTGGAGCAGAAGTAGGCCATTTGGCCCATTGAGTCTGCTCCACCATTCAATCATGGGCTGATCCAATTCTTCCAGTCATCCCCACTCCCCTGTCTTCACCCCATACCCTTTGATGCCCTGGCTATTCAAGAACCTATCTATCTCTGCCTTAAATGCACCTAATGACTTGGCCTCTACAGCCAATCGTGGCAACAAATTCCACAGATTTACCACCCTCTGACTAAAGTAAATTCTCTACATCTCTGTTCTAAATGGACATCCTTCAATCCTGAAACTGTACCCTCTTGTCCTAGACTCCCCTACCATTGGAAATAACTTTGCCTTATCTAATCTGTTCAGGCCTTTTAACATTCGGAATGTCTCTATGAGATCCCCCCTCATTCTCCTGAACTCCAGGGAATATAGCCCAAGAGCTGCCAGATGTTCCTCATATGGTAACCCTTTCATTTCAGGAATCATTCTCATGAATCTTCTCTGAACCCTCTCCAATGTCAGTATATCCTTTCTAAAATAAGGAGCCCAAAACTGTACACAATACTCCAGATGTGGTCTCACGAGTGCCTTATAGAGCCTCAACATCACATCCTGGCTCTTGTATTCTATACCTCTTGAAATGAATGCCAACATTGCATTCACCTTCTTCACCACCAACTCAACCTGGAGGTTAACCTTTAGGGTATCCTGCACAAGGACTCCCAAGTCCCTTTGCATCTCTGCATTTTGAATTCTCTCCCCATCTAAATAGTCTGCCCATTTATTTCTTCAACCAAAGTGCATGACCATACACTTTCCAACATTGTGTTTCATTTGCCATTCCCCTAAACTATCTAAGTCCCTCTGAAGGCGCTCTGTTTTCTCAAAACTACCCACACCTCCTCCTATCTTTATATCATCAGCAAATTTAGCCACAAATTCATTAATCCCATAGTTCAAATCATTTACATACATCATAAAAAGCAGTGGTCCCAACACCAATCCCTGTGGAACTCCACTGGTAACCAACAGCCAGCCAGAATAGGATCCCTTCAATCCCACTCTGTTTTCTGCTGATCAGCCAATGCTCCACCCATGCTAGTAACTCCCCTGTAATTCCATGGGCTCTTATCTTGCTAAGCAGCCTCACATGCATCACCTTGTCAAAGACCTTCTGAAAATCCAAGTACACTACATTTACATTTCCTTTGTCTAACCTGCTTGTAATTTCCTCAAAAAATTGTAGGGTTAGTCAGGCAGGATTTTCCTTTCAGAAAACCATGCTGGCTTTGGCCTATTTTATCATGTGCCTCCAGGTGCTCTGTCATCTCATCTCTAACAATTGATTCCAACAACTTCTCAACCACTGCTGTCAGGGTAATAGGTCTATAGTTTCCTTTCTGCTGCCTCCCACCCTTCTTTAATAGCGGATTAACATTTGCAATTTTGCAGTCATCCAGTACAATGCCAGAAACTGTCGACTCTTGATAGATCATTGTTAATGCCTCTGCAATCTCTCCAGCTAATTCCTTCAGAACCCGAGGGTGCATTCCATCAGGTCCAGGAGATTTATCCACCCTCAGATCATTAAGCTTCCTGAGCACCTTCTCAGTCGTAATTTTCACTGCACCTACCTCACTTCCCTGACACTCTTGAGTATCCGGTATACTGCAGATGTCTTCCACTGTAAAGACTGATGCAAAATACACATTCAGTTCCTCTGCCATCTCTGCATCTCTCATTACAATACCTCCAGCATCATTTACTATTGGTCCTATAGCTACCCTCAACTCTTTAATCCTTCCTATACTTTAAAAAGAGCTTTCAGTAACTTCTTTGATATTAGTCACCAGCTTCCTTTCATAATTCATCTTTTCCTTCCTAATGACCTCCTTAGTTTCCTTCTGCAAGTTTGTAAAAACTTCCCAATCCTCTATCTTCCCACCAGCTTTGGCTTCCTTGTACTTTTTCGCTTTTACTTTGACTCTAACTTCACTTGTCAGCAACGGTAGTGTCCTTCCATTCAAAAATTTCTTCTTATTTGGACTATATCGGTCTTGCACTAACCTCACTTTTCACAGAAACTCCAGCCATTGCTGCTCTGGTGTCCTTCTAGTATCTCTTTCCAGTTCTCCTCTCATGCCATTGTAATTTCCTTATTCCACTGAAATACTGACACATTGGAATTTAGTTTCTCCTTCTCAAATTTCAAAGTGAACTCAATCATATTGTGATCACTGTTCCCTAAGGGTTCCTTAACCTTAAGTTCTCTTACCATCTCCAGATCATTGAACAACAGCCAATCAGTTAGTGGTCTCAACAACAAACTATTCTAAAAAGCCAACCCTTAGACATTCTACAAATTCTCTCCCTTGAGGTGCAGTACTGGCCTGGTTTTCCCAATCCACTTTCATGTTAAAATCCCCAACGATTATCATGGCACTGCCCTTCTAACATGCTTTTTCTATTTCCTTCTGTAATTTGTAATCCACATCCCAGCTGCTGTTTGGAGGCCTGTATACAACTGCCATTAGGGTCCTTTTACCCTTGCCACTTCTTAACTCAACCCATAGAGACTCTACACCTTCCATTCCTATGTCATCCCTTTTAATGATTTGATATTATTTCTTACACACAGGGCCACACCACCTCCTCTGCCTACAGCTACTGACCCATCTTTCCGATACACCTTGGATGTTCAGCTCCCAATGGCAGCCATCCTTTAGCCAAGTCTCAGAGATGGCCACAACGTCATACTTGCCAATCTGTAGCTGAATTTCAAGATCGTCCATTTTATTTCTTATGCTGCCTGCATTCAAATGTAACACTTTCAGTCCTCCCTCCCTAGACGTTCTTTATTCTCCCCTCCCATCGGGCGGAAGATACAAAATTTGTTGTGTAACCCTGGGTCGCCTCAGGCTCGCTCAGCTCATTCTTGTCTAGGGGGAGCAGCCTTCGGCCCCGCCAAACTGGGTAATCAGCCGGTGTGGATGCTGTGTGATGTCCCCGCCTCGCCCAAAAACAGACAGTACACCATATGCGATTAAATGAGTACAATTTATAAAGGTTACTATAACTAAGTGATTAATAACGATACAGTATATATGAAGAGAAAATTAAAGAAAAGGCGCCAAACTTATCAAAGTCCAAACCACTTCGTGCACAGCCGTTGGAGCTCAATTTCTGAAGTCTTCTGGCCACCATTCGATCCCCTCCGAACTCCTCGACTCTCCAAACAGCTCAGGACCCTCCGAGTGGTCAACCAAGCACATCTAGCTTCATCCCCCCCCCCCTCGGAGAATCTCCCGGCCTTGGACCCCTCTTTTGGGTCCGATCCTCGCCAAGCTTAGAACATTGCGTCCTCTCTCTCGACCCCCTCACGCCGATCTGCCCAAAAGCCCGTCAACAAAAGCTTACAGACTCAGAAGAAAGAACATTAATCCCCATTTGGTTTACAAAGGAATACCATTCTCGTTATCAGTAAATTAGCATTCCTGCTAGTTAACAAAAGGAAACCCTTTCCCAACAGTAACAAAGAAAAAAAAACCCTTTACAGTTGTTTTCTGTTTTAACTGCATCATGCCTCTATTTCCCTGTAACTCATCCCACTGGCTGTGATTAAGCCTCATCTCCTGCCCATCCTTTTTATCATCTCTGTTGCACACTATCTTTGATTTAGTTCTTTTTTCCCCTTCCTCAGCCCTATCACTCCAGTTCCCATCCCCCTGCCAGATTAGTTTAAACCCTCCCTAACAGCTCTATTAAACCTGCCTGCTAGGATATTGGACCCTTTTGGGTTCAGGTGTAACACGTTCTTTTTGTACAGGTCATATGTCCCCAAGAAGAGGCCCCAATGATCCAGGAACCTGAAGCCCTGCCCCCTACACAAGTCTCTCAGTCATGCATTATTATGCCTGATCATGCTATTCTTGTGCTCGCTAGCATGTGGCACAGGCAGTAATCAGGATCACCTGGACAACAGCAATACCTACATCAGAATGCTGTTTATTGATGACAGCTCAGTGTTCCCATCAGAAATAATCAACAAGCCTGAAAATCTGGTCCTCAGTACCTCCCTCTGCAACTGGCCTCTCAACTTCCTCATCGGGAGGCCATAGTCAGTGGAGATCGGAAATAACATCATCTTCTCGCTGACAGTCAACACTGGCGGACTTCAGGGATGTTTACTTAGCCCACTGCTCTACTCTCTCTACAACCACACCGAGTGGCTAGGCACAGCTCAAGTGCCATCTATAAATTTGCCAATGACACAACTACTGTTGGCAGAATTTCAGATGGTGACGAGGAGGCGTACAGGAGCAAGATAGATCAGCTAGTTGAGTGGTGTCACATCAACAGCCTTGCACTCAACGTTAGTTGAGTTTGCACTCAAAGTTAGACACACACCAGTCCTCATCAAGGGATCAGCAGTGGAAAGGATGAATAGTTTCACGTTTCTGGATCTTATAATAGCAGGCTAGAAGCTGTTCTTGTGCCTCGTAGTGTACGCTTTTCAGCCTTTTGTATCTTCTACCCGATAGAAGGGGGGAGAATAAAGAATGTCTGTGGAGGGAGGGGGGTCTTTGATTATGCTGGCAGCCTTACTGATTACAAATGGCTTTTCTGTATATTTTTGATGTTTCATAATTGATCTTCTTCAAACACAATCTATAATGGAACACTGATGGAGGTTAAGCAGTTTAATCAGTCCCAAAATCATATCATTAAAATATTACACATTTCTACCAGCAAAAATATAATAGAAGCAAAGTAAATACTTCACCAGCAGAAATCTCTTTATCTCCAACAAGAATGTCCTTCAGAGTGAAAGGAGTAGAGCTGTATTTCTTCTTCTTCCAGAAAAAAGATTTTGTCCGTTTTGTTACGAGACTGAGTGGTTGATATCTGTCAGCCTCACTCAGATCAGGAACTGGTTTCAGTCTGCCTGTATCTCCAACCTGTTTCACAAAGTTCTTTGTGGCTGCAGCGAACATTCTTATCCACAGAAAACCCTTATCTGTTCCAATAGAGTTGCATCCTGCCAGAAATGAGTATTTGAAAATCGAAACCTATTACAATGAATCAAAAAATTAACAAAGGAGTAGCAGCTCGAAAATCGTCGGCCATTTGCATTCCCTCGACTGTTCAGTATGCTTTTGTAGTTGGGCTTCAAATTATAAATAATTAAACAAGTTGGATAACCTGATAGGAATGTTTGTAACAACAGTTGCAGTTACAAGTTCACTCTAATTATGAAGGGTTGAATTGAGGGAAATTAGCAAGCCTTTAATTTTTAATTGCATGTACTTTCAGCATGGAATTTTTGCTGAAACATCAGTTAACTTTAATTCTATAAGTAATAATAATTATTTGAAGCATGTGCATAAATACCAAAATTATTTTTATGTGGATTTCTGGCTTAAAAGTTCCAATATTAAGGTAATTAGTTTTGATTTTTAAAAAATGCTTTATTAGTAACCTTAAAATATAATTCAAAGGTTAGACATTTTGGAAACAGAGCAGGATGAAGCTTGGATCATACAAGGTTCCGGATGATTTAGCCAATTAGATACGAAGTCGCTTGGCGGAAGGAGTCGGAGTGGTGGTGGAGCGTAGATGTGTTTTCACTGTTATGCCACAGGGATCACTGTTGGGTTCCCTGTTGTTTGCTCTATGAATGATTCGATTGAGAATGTAGACATCATGATCAGTAAGTTTGCAGATGATGTCAAAATTTGTGAAGAATGTTGTCTAAGGTTACAACCAGGTTCATGAACAGTTACTACCCCTCAACCATTAGGCTCATGGACAAAAGGAAATAACTCATTCTACTTCTGGTGTTCCCACAACCAATGGTTTCATTTTAAGGACTCTTATTTTGTTATTTTGTGCTTGTTATTTATTGCTATTATTTGTTATTTGCATTTGCAGAGTTTGTTGATCATTGATACATAGAACAGTTACTGTTATATAGATTTGCTAAGTATACCCACAGAAAAAAAAATCTCAGGGGTGTATGTGGTGACATGTATGTACTCTGATAATCATTTTTATTTTTAACGTTGAACTGGATCTAGATCATTATACCGTGGCAGGTAGCCTATCAGTTTACAGTGTCAGCAATCTGATATTGAGGTTCAAATCCACCTCTGTCTGGAAGGAGCTTGTATGTTCTCTCCGTGACCACATGGCATTCCTCCAGGTGCTCCGTTTGCCTCCCACATCCCAAAGATGTACAGTTTAGAGTTAGTGTGTTGTGGATATGCTATGTTGGCATCTGAAACATGGCGACCATTGCAGGCTGCCCCCACCCCCAGCATATCCCCGGACTGTAGTTGATGCAAACTATACATTTCACTATATGTATACGTCGATATTGGTTTCACCAATTAAAAAGCGGGAGGTCTTTTAGAGACAGAAAAATAATTGGAAAAGTGAAAATACATTTTAAGTTCGGATTAATAGCATCACCTTAAAATTGCTAAAGGCAGATTTAAATGATATAATTTCTATGGTAAAACAGCAATAAATTTAAGGAATTTCACTAGATAGCATTTGTGTGGATTTTCAGAAGACCTCTGACAATAGTCAGCTAACAAAATTAAGATCCGTGGAATTGCAAGATAATTAGATGCATGGAAAACAAATAGTGGTGAGCATTTGATTTTCAGACTGAAGGGTTCTAAGGAGTGGTATTCTGCCAAGATCGATGCTGAGAATGGTCTCAGTATTGATCTCGGCAATGATGCTTTGTCTTATTATTGTTGTCTTGGCAAAATTTCCACGTTCATGGATGTAGAGTGGTTGGAAGTGAACAGTGCGAATAGTAACAGAGTTCAAGAACAAGTAGGCTAACTAACTGGTTTGGTTTCCAGTCTTGTAATGGTGAGTTGTGGCTTTGGCACGTAAATGTTAAATGATGCATATTTGCAGAAAAACACAGAAAAAACATAGAAAACCTACAGCACAATATAGGCTCTTCGGCCCACAAATCTCCATGGCCCCTCTAAGCTCCATGTAGCCATCCAGGAGTCTCTTAAAAGACCCTATCGTTTCTGCTTCCACCACTGCCGCCGGTAGCCTGTTCCACGCACTTACCACTCTCTGCGTTTTTTTAAAAAACTTACCCGACATCTCCTCTGTACCTACTTCCAAGCACCTTATAACTATGCCCTCCTGTGCTAGCCGTTTCAGGCATTGATCCACATGATCAATGCCACTCATTATCTTGTACATGTCTATTAGGTCACCTCTCATCCTCCATCGCTCCAATGAGAAAAGGCTGAGTTTACTCAAACTATTCTGATAAGGCATGCTCCCCAATCCAGGCAACATCCTTGTAGATCTCCTCTGCACCCTTTCTATGGTTTCCACGTCCTTTCTGCAGTGATGTGACCAGAATTGAGCACAGAACTCCAAATGGGGTCTGACCAGGGTCCTATACAGCTGCAAGATTACCTCTCGGCTCTTAAACTCATTGAAGGCCAATGTATCGTATGCTGCCTTAACCACAGAGTCAACATGCATAGCAACTTTGAGTGTCCTATGGACTCAGACCCCAAGATCCCTCTGATCCTCCACACTGTCAAGAGTCTTACCATTATTGCTATATTCTGCCATCATATTTGACCTACCAAAATGAACCACCTCACACTTATCTGGGTTGAACTTCAACTGCCATTTCTCAGCCCAGTTTTGCATTCTATCAATGCCTCGCTGTAACCTCCAACAGCCCTGCACACACTCCACAACACCCCCAACCTTTGTGTCATCAGCAAATTTACTAACCCATCCCTCCACTTCCTCATCCAGGTCATTTATAAAAATCACAAAGTGTAGGGGTCCCAGAACAGATCCCTGAGGCACACCACTGGTCACCGACTTCCATGCAGAATATGACCCGTCTGCAACCACTCTTTGCCTTTTGTGGGCAAGCCAGTTCTGGATCCACAAAGCAATGTCCCCTTGGATCCCATGCCTCCTTACATTCTCAATAAGCCTTACATGGGGTAGGTACCTTGTCAAATGCCTTGCTGGAATCCATATACACTACATCTATGGCTCTACCTTCATCAATGTGTTTAGTCACATCCTCAAAAAATTCAATCAGGCTCGTAAGGCATGACCTGCCTTTGACAAAGCCATGCTGACCATTCCTAATCATATTATGCCTCTCCAAATGGTCATAAATCCTGCCTCTCAGGATCTTCTCCATCAACTTACCAACCACTGAAGTAAGACTCACTGGTCTATAATTTCCTGGGCTATCTCTACTCCCTTTCTTGAATAAAAGGACAACATCCACAACCCTCCAATCCTCTGGAACCTCTCCTGTCCTCACTGATGTTGCAAAGATCATCGCCAGAGGCTCAGCAATCTCCTCCCTCACTTCCCACAGTAGCCTGGGTTACCGATCCTAGTGATTAATCCAACTTGATGCTTTCCAAAAGCTCCAGCACATCCTCTTCCTTAAAATCTACATGCTCAAGCTTTTCAGTCCACTGCAAGTCATCCCGACAATTGCCAAAATCCTTTTCCATAGTGAATACTGAAGCAAAGTATTCATTAAGTACCTTTGCTATCTCTTCAGGTTCCAAACACACTTTTCCACTGTCACACTTGATTGGTCCTATTCTCTCACATCTTATCCCCTTGTTCTTCACATACTTGTAGAATGCCTTGGGGTTTTCATTAATCCTGTCTGCCAAGGCCTTCTCATGGCCCCTTCTGCCTCTCCTAATTTCATTCTTAAACTCCTTCCTGCTAGCCTTATAATCTTCTAGATCTCTATCATTACCTAGTTTTTTTGAATCTTTTGTAAGTTCTTGACTAGATTTACCTGAACATTTGCCACATTTCTTCCGTATGTTTCCTTGAGAACGTTTGCAATTTATGCTTCCAAGTTCCTGCCCGATAGCCTCATCTTTCCCCTTACTCCAATTAAACGTTTCCCTAACTTGTCTGCTCCTATCCCTCTCCAACGCTATGGTAAAGGAGATAGAATTGTGACCACTAATAGTGAAATAAGAAGAAATAATATTCACACAATTCCACAGCTTCTTTGCCCACATGCAGATGTGGAAGTGCCAAATGCTTACTGAGGTTGAGTAACTTTGGTTTCACATGGGAACCAAAGGAGGTTCCCATTTGTGGTGTAGGTTAACTTCATTCCAGCAAAAATCCCGGAGATGACGTAGTAAGTTTGAAAAGAGTACTGCAGCAATTATATAACCTGGCTTGATACCACGCGATTCTGCTGAGGCTAGAGATCTTGAGGTACATACACATACCGCTGGAGGAATACTGCAAGTTAGTGAGTATCTACGGAGGGGAATAAACAGTCGATGACTTGACTTGCTACCTCAGCATTTTGTGTGTGTTGATACATCATAGACTGAGGTTGTGCCTGCTGTTGACCGGCTGGGGTGAACATCGCAGCCCACAAAACTGGGCCAGGACGGCAAGACCGCCCACCGCACTGACTTGGACACGGAACCACCATTACGACCGCGGGCATCGGCTGCAAGATACCCATCATGCCACGCGGCGTGCCGAGGCCCCGCCCTTCCCCTTCCGCTCCGGCCGGAAGCAGCCTGACAAGAGCGGGCCGCCGGGGAGCGGGTAGCTCCAAACTCGGCTGGCAGAGCACCTTTTCCGCGCGGCTACAATCCTACCAGTGGGACACAGCATGTCTGAGGACAGGTTTACAGCCGCGTCCAAAAGGAGCTCTGCATGTTTCAGGTGAGTGCAGCGGCTGCGGCCTGAGCACAGGGCCGCCATCGTGCGCTCTGCTCACCTGCGGGGCACCAGTGTCTGGGTCTACCACTACATGCATTCCTTCCTCAGCCCTCTGTCACCTCCCAGCTCTCCCCACCGTCCCTTATTATTCTGGTGTCATCCCCCTTCCCTTCCAGTCCCGATGAAGGCACTCGGCCCGAAATCTCGACTGTTTATTCCTGTCGTGCTGAGTTCTTAAAATATTTTGCGTGTGTTGCTGAAGATTACCATCATCTGCAGAATCTCTTGCGACTTTAACAGTACATCGCCCGCTCACATTGGAGACCGGGTGGACGTTGATCTTAAAATCGCGTTTCTGTCCATCCGTCTCGTCCCCAGTTCCAGCGTCTATTGAGAGTATATTGACTTGCTGCATCCCAGCCTGATACGGAAACACCAATGTCCTTGAACGGCAAATCCTACAAAAAGTAGTGGATTCTGCCCGGCCCGTCACATCTCCACCAGCACTGACGCAGGAAGGCAGCATCCATCTTCAGGGAACCCCAGCACTCAGACTATCCTGTCATCAGGATGAAGGTACAGGAGCTTCATGGCTCACACCACCAGGTTCAGGAGCAGTTACCTACCCCTCAACCATCAGGCTTTTGAACCAAAGACTTCATTTGCTGCATCACTGAACTGTCCCCACAACCTATGGATTCACTTTCAAGGGCTCTTCATCTCGTGTTGTCGACGTTTATTTATTATTATTTCTTTTTGTATTTATATTGTCTTTTGCACGCTGGTAGAATGCCCAAGTTGGCGTCGTCTTTCGTTCTGTAATGGTAATGGATTTATTGAGTATGCTCGGAAGAAAAGGAATCTCAGGGTGACATGTATGAATTTTGGAATAAATTTACTGTAACTTCAAAAACTGGAGTCATAAGTTTTACCATTGAATGTCTAGACGATAAATTCTAGAGAATTCCAGAGCATTGCTGGTAGGATCTTTACTCATTCTAAATTATGATTCCAAGGTTTGTTTCCATAGGTGCAGCTTGGCCTCTTGCTGATAAGATTACTTGGCTGGGTCTGGATTAGTATTTAAATGTGACCATTTTAGATAAATGCAATTTTTAAAAAACTGTTAGTGTACTGCCTACTTACTTCAAAGTTACTTCATTTTTTAATAGTGTTCATGATGCTTTACTTTCATGGTTATTTAAAAGAAACTTCCATTTAATGTTCTGCTACAACTTAACGATCTCAAATGACTGTTCTTGGCATTTTTTGCAATTTAATGTTCATTAATTCAATAAATCAAATCTTGTCTCTGTGTTGGTAGTTTTTAATTCTGTTCCATCAGGTGAATTATTTGAGTTAACAGGACATCAATGGCTTTATACTAAACTCTGCATGCTACTGCAGTAAATTTAAAAGTTTATAAGCTTTGATAGTATTATTAATTAATTTTTTCCACCTATTAAACTTTGAAATGGAAGATCAGGTTGTTATTTAAATAGTAAAAGATTGCAACATGCTGCTGTGCAGAAGGGCTTGCATTGCTGGAGGGTTTGAATTTAAGAGCAAGGAGGTTATGCTGCAACTGTACAGGGTACTGGTGAAGCTGCATCTGGAGTACTGCGTGCTTTTCTGGACTCCTTACTCGAGGAAGAATATACTGTCTTTGGAGGCTTTGCAGAGGAGGTTCACCAGGTTGATTCCAGAGATGAAAGGATTAGATGTCAGGAGAGATTGAGTCGCTTGGGACTGTACTCACTGGAATTCAGAAGAATGAGAGGAGATCTTATAGAAACATAACGTTTATGAAAGGGATTGATAAGATAGAGACAGGAAAGTTGTTTCCACAGGTAGGTGAGCCTAGAACTAGGGGACATAGCCTCAAGATTCACACGAGTAAATTTAGGACAGAGATGAGGAGGAACTGCTTTTCCCAAAGAGGAGTGAGTCTGGAATTCTGTGCACACTGAAGCAGCGGAGGCTTCCTCGGTAAATATATTTAAGACGAGTGGATAGATTTTTGCATAGTAGGGGAATTGAGGGTTATGGGAAAAGGGCAGATAAGTGGGATGAGTCCATTGGTCATATCAGCCATGATCTTATTTAATAGCAGAGCAGGCTCAATGGGCCAGATGGCCTACTCCTATTCCTATTTCTTTCACTCTTATGTTTTCCCCTCAGTTTGGATCAAGTGATTGCTTCAAAACCTGGGAAGACTCCTATCAGCTTGTTACAGGAATACTGCACGAAGAATGGTAAAACTCCACAGTACGAGCTTGTAAAATCTGAGGGTCAAGCCCACCTGCCCAGCTTCACCTTCAAAGCATCAGTGGGAGAAGTGAGCTGCAAAGGTGTGTTAACTGTTAGTTCACTTAATGTCACAAGTTCTCTTCATGAAATGATGTATCTTGGTACTACATAGGAGAAAAGATGATGGTTAGCTGTTCTTTTTAAGACCTTGCTATTCACAGAACTTTGCACCCGAACAAAGTCAAGAGTTCCATATCTGTGTTAGCTCAGGGTAATTTTGTTCTGTGTTCCTCAGAACAAACTTTATAGATGTCTTGGCAAAGTGCTATCTACGTGAAGTAAATGCTGCAAATTCAGTGGAGCTATTGACTTTTAACTGAAAGAAATTTGCAGAGAAGCACAAATTCAAAGTAATTTCCTTATCTGGCAGTAAGTTTGGAGCACTGACTTCCCCAGCTGGCAGTGCAATAGACAGTAGAACTTCTGCAAACTGGTTTTTAATAGTTATTTAAGAAATTAATAGAGTGAAAGAGGTCATCACATAATTTGCAGCAAAATTGATTCTAAATTCAACTATTGATTTGTGTGTTAAGAAGTATCCTTTGCACCCAGTATTGATGAGTGTAACAGTGATCTGATTAATATTTCATTAGTGTACACTTTTAGCACGATTTCAAGCTAATGTGTACAGTCAAATGTCTCTGGAAAGGACATAATTGTTATCTTGATGGTTACAGGCCAGGGTCAGAGCAAGAAGGCAGCAAAACACAAAGCAGCAGCAGCAGTTCTGGCTGTACTGAACGGAGAAAATCCACAACAATCGATTTATGATGGTATAAGGTGAGAAGGATTCTAGATTGCAAAACCTGCTGCTTGTTTAATTTGCTTGATCTCGGCAGAGTTTAGCAGCTTATCACAAACAGACCTTAATATCTATTTTAACAATACGAGATGTTAAAAATGAATTATGTTCCTGGACTGCATGTTTTATGAAATGCATGTTACACTCTTTCCAGCTATACTTCACAAGATCCAGAACCCACTACTCCCTTGAAGAAGACCCAAAATCCTCCCAACCCTATTGGTGCACTTCAGGTGAGACAGACCACTTTGTTTCGTAAATATGTTTTAGTTTACATCTTAAACTATTTGTAATGTTGTGATTATTATCTTAGATAAATTCATTAATAACAATTGCTTAGGGCTTTTTTTTAGATTTGTGTGGAGCGATTGCTAATATATAGTTTACTAGGAACTGGTGGTACAGAAAGGGTGGAGACTTCCAGATTACAGCATTGCTGAAGAATTGGGACCTCCTCACAAGAGAGAATTTGCGATCATTTGCAAGGTAGAACCATTTGCTGAAACAGGTAATAATCATGAATGCTATTTAAAATCTCAGCTGAATGAATCTTCATTACAGTTGCAAATGGAGGATTGTTTTTAACATACAGTGCCTATGAAAAGTATTGCCCCCATTTTCATGTTTTATTGTTTTACAACATTGACATGAAAGAGATATGAATCCACTATGATTCAAAATGAAAACAGCTCTTTACAAAGTGGTCTCAATTAATTACAAAAATAAAGCATAAGATAATTGATTGCCTAAGTATTCACTCCCTTCAAGTCATTACTTAGTAGATGCACCTTTGGCAGCAATTACAGCCTTGAGACTGTGTGGATAGGTCTCTATCAGCTTTTCACATCTGGACACTGCAATTTTTCCCCATTCTTCTTTATAAAACAGCTCAAGCTCTGTCAGATTGCATGGGGATGGTGAGTGAACAGCCCTTTTCAAGTTCAGTCACAAATTCTCAATCGGATTGAGGTCTGGACATAGGCTACAAAGATGTGCCGAACCTGTCCCTACCTTAGAAATTACTATAGCCCTCTATTTTACTAAGCTCCATTCACCTATCTAAAAGCCTCATAAAAGACCCTATTGTACCCAACTCCACCGCTGTTGCCAGCAGCCCATTCCACGCACTCTCCACTCTCTGAGTAAAAAACCTATCCCTGACATCTCCTCTGTACCTACTCTCCAGCACCTTAAATCTGTGTCCTCTTGTGGCAACCATTTCAGCCGTGGGAAAAATGGTGACGCATTCATTTTACCCACTATCTTCAAAAGCCAGGGCCTGCTACAGTGAAGCATCTACACAACATGATGCAGCCACCTTCATGTTTCATGGTAGGGATGGTGTGTTTTTGATGATGTGTAGTTTTGGCTTATGCCAAACATAGTGTTTAGTCAATGGCCAAAAAGCTGAATTTTGGTTTCATCAGACCATAAAACCTTCTTCCAACTGACTTCAGAATCTCCCTTCTGGCAAACTCTAGCTGAGATTTCATGTGAGATTTTTTCCAACAGTAGCTTTCTCTTTGCCACTGTCCCATAAAGCTGTGACTGGTGAAGGACCTGGGCAACAGTTGTATGTGCAGTCCCTCCCATCTCAGCACTGAATCTTGTAACTCCTCCAGAGTTGTCATAGGTCTCTTGGTGGCCTCTCTCACTAGTTCCCTTCTTGCAGTCACTCAGTTTTTGAGGATGGCCTGCTCTGGACAGATTTATATATGTGTCATATTCTTTCCATTTCTTGATGATTGACTTGTCCGTACACCAAGTGATATTCATTAACTAGGTAGTCTTCTTGTATACACCTCCTGACTTGTGCTTTTCAATAACTTTTTTTTTGTGTGGAGTTGCTCAGAGTATTCTTCTGTCTTCATGGTGTAGTTTTTGCCAGGATATTGACCCACCAGCAGTTGGACCTTCCAGATACAGGTGTATTTTTACTACAATCAATTGAAAACACCTTGACTCCATTTGGACATGGGGAGGTTATCTCTATTTAAATAATTAAGTGACTTCTAAAAACAAGAGATGATAGGCGAAATCAGGAGGGGCAGGGATGAAATAAATAGCTGGGAAGTTGATTGGTGAAAGATATATATAGGACCAGAGAAGGGAGAGTCTTACATGTGGTGATAGAGGGCCATGGAAGAAAGAAAATGGGGAGGAGTACCAGAGGGAAGCGATGGGCAGGCAAGGAGATAAGATCAGAGAGGGAAAAACGAAGGAGGGGGCGGGAGGTCATTACTAGAAGTTTGGGTGGGAAGGGGAGAAAGCAGCAGGGATCACAAAGTGAACAGTGAGAGAGTTTCACTGAACTCCTGTCAAAGGGAAAATTTAAGCTGCTTCAGGGTAGACATCCCTGGAAGAAACTTCACAATACAGTAACCAAATCACAAAGAAGAGAGAATCTGCAGGTGCTGGAAATCCAAGCAACATGCACAAAATGCTGGAACTCAGCAAGCCAGGCAGCATCTATGGAAAAAAAGTAGAGTCAACATTTCGGGTTGAGACCTTCACCAGTCCCCGTCCCCTTTTCCCTCTCTCACTTTATCTCTTTGCCTGCCCGTCACTTCCCCCGGTGCTCCTCCCCCTTTTTCTTTTGTCTATGGCCTTCTATCCCCATCTATCAGACTCCCCCTTCTCCAGCCCTGTTTCTCTTTCACCAATCAACTTCCCAGTTCTTTACTTCACTTCCTACCCTCCTGGTTTCACCTATCACCTTTGTTTCTCTCTCCCCTTCCCATCTTTTAAATCTACTCATCTTTTTCTCTCCAGTCTCGGCCTGAAACGTTAACTGTACTTTTTTCCATAGATGCTTGCTGACCTCCAGAGTTCTTCCAGCATTTGGTGTGTGTTGCTTGGATTTGCAGATTCTCTCTTGTTTGTGGCTGCACAGGTGATGATTTTATGTGTGGGGGGGGGGATGAATACTTATGCAATAAATTATTTTATGTTTTATATTTGTAGTTAATCTAGATCATTTTGCAGAGATCTGTTTTGACTTTGACACAAGTGTCTTTTTTTGTTGATTAGTGTCAGAACAAGTCAAGTTAAATCCACTAATTCAAAGTTGAAAAACAATAAAACATGAAAACTTCCAAGAATACTTTTTATAGGCACTGTACCTTTAACTCTTGCAATATGAATGCAGGATTTAATGTTTTAGAAGGATTATAGTATGAAGGATAACTTCAAATATCCACATTAATCACTTATAATCTCTTGTAATGTGAGTTAAAATATATATGTTGTTACAATTCCATTTGGGGGACAAAAAGTTAAGTAGATCTTAAGTCTTTGTATTTTCACCTTGTGCATAGTTTGTGTGCCCTTGCTGTTGAATTGCCTCAAATACAAAAGGGATCTAAATCTGGGAAAAAATTGGATGATAAAAAACTCATGGTCATCAATTGATTAATCTGGTTTATACATGACTCAGTAAAGTATATTGCTGCAACAGGGGAATTTGCTTGTGGAATACAAATTTAAACTTAATCCCTGTAAATTGCTGGAGCAGTTTAAAAAAAAATATCAAACTTTAGTTTAATTACATGCAGGTTGTGGAACTTCAAAGAAATCAGCAAAGCGGGCTGCTGCAACAAAGATGATTGCCAAGCTACAGAATATTCCAGAAGGTTGGAATGGGGAAGAAGACTTAAAAGCTGAAAACATTTCTTTGGTAAGAGTAAAGTTTGAGATTAAATCAAAGATTTTAGTAATACCCTGATAATGTACTGTATGGCCATACAGCAGAGGTTCCCAAACTGGGGTCCACAGACCCTTGCTTAGTGGTATTGGTCCATGGGATAATGGAAGGCTGGGATCCCTTGTTATGCAGAAGTTCTGATCATTTGCCATTTAGCTGACCACGTGCGGTTTGACGTTTCTGCTCACTGGCACTATTCTTGAGTCTCGGGTTCACTGATATGGTATTGTGCAACATGTCTAAAAATGAATTAGGAATGTGTTGAATTATTAATTATAATAGTGGTAATAGACAAGCAGGTATTAAAATCCTGGTGGTACCAGAGTCAGTTTTACTGTACTAAGACAACAGCTGTTTGATATGTTCACAATTTTCCAAGCTGAATTCACGAACATTCAGCTGTCATCTTCTCGAGCAAGGAATTTGAAGGAACAAAAGCCAAACAGAGCCCAGTGGGTCAAGCAGAGTATGAGAAGACCGGGGGTGGCTGATGCCTCCACAGATGTGACCTCATCTGCTGAGTTCCTCCAAATTCTAGTTTCTGCTGTCTGTTATGTATCCAACTTGGAAAAAGCTAATTAACATAAATAGTGAAAAGATCAAAAGTTAAACCAATGTGGTTACAAATAGATATAAGTGCCATGAAATGGGGAAGAGTAAGAAATTGACCTTTTATTTAGCTCATTACTATTCATCATAAATCCCTTAGTTCCATATACAATGTTCAATACACCTGAAATAGCCTTTATTGGTTAAGTTAGAAGGCTTCTGGCAGTTTCTGTGCACTTCTTTGGAATTATTTTGCAGGATATTTACAATTTTTGGTTAGATGAGCCAAAACTTGAAAATCCCCAAACATAAAATCATAACCAGCTTACTGTTCCATTCAGTCAATGCTGGTATAGATGCTTTTTTGACACACCACCCCTCAACTTTCTCCTTGTAAATACATCCCGGTAGCATTTTGTCCCCTTTGTAATGTCTTATCCAGCCTCCCTGGAATCCGTCTGTTTCATATTCTCACTGAAGGTGTTTCCATTGCAGTTCATGGTGATTGTCTGATTGATGCTCTTGGTTATGTTCTTCCTCCCACAAGTTGAAGCATTTTTCCCCAATCCATTATCTCCAGGCATTTCTCACGAGAAAATACGCATATCAGTGTTAGGAAAATTATGACATGTTAAGGGAACACCTGTGCAAGGTGACAATTATAGCTACTGGCAGCAGGAAGAAAGTTTAAGTTCATGGTATATATAGCGTAGAGAGATTGTAAAGTTTAGTGATAGATTAATTGTTGATCTATCCACAAAAATGAATCTAATATTCTTTCCTTACTGCTGGAAAAATGGTAAGCAGCATTAGAGAGGTTTCCAAACATGTCTCTAAAATCTCAACAGCAGAAAAGTGTAGATGCCACTAGGCATTGAAAGATGGCTATGGATAGCATTTGGGTTTGAAGTCATAGAGATCAAAAATATTGGGTATGGTACAAATGTTTTAATGTAGTAGATGTGACTTGAAATATTTTAAACTACGAGTTCTCTAAATTTAGTTAAAATATATTAATGTTTTATCTTAATTTTGCACAAATCTAATTAGTATTTAATCATATTAAATGTCAATAGTCAAACCTCAAGGTTGATTGTGCTCAGAACTCTGGAAATGAATGGAATGGTTCAAGGGGAAATGTGAGGGTGACCACCTGGGACCTTATTAAAATGTCACCTGGAGAAAAAATAAATCAGTTGAAGAGAAATCCACTCAGCATTCCCAACACTGATTATACCCAGATGTTAGGAGAATTGGTTGAAGAACAAGGGTTTGGTGTCACCTACCTGGATATAGGTAAGTACATTAACCAGTTGCTTGTATGGCTTAAAATTAACTATTTAAATGGATGAAAAGACTATGCGATAAAGCATTATTTCTTGCTAAATGTTCTTTTAGCTTGATTGTTCAATGTAGAACTGATGCTAATATTGCTTTTTATAAAATAAAACATAATTCTTACACAAACTTGTCACCTACATCTTTAAACTTGCTCATTAAATGTTACATTATATATACATATCTGGCATTTAACTTTACAATGTCAATTATTTTTTAATGGACCAAGAAAAATAATTTCCTTAAATCAAAATTGGAGTTTGTACTGCTGCTTTATTTAATTTGACTGTTTAGCAAGGAGGGTACCTTGATCTCAGAATCATCTGTACATTGTATCAGTCACAATTTCATCCCCAGTCTGTTTCACTTATGAAACATTTCTTTCCCCCACAGATGAACTAACTGTGAATGGTCAGTATCAGTGTTTGGCTGAACTTTCAACTCTCCCAGTGACAGTGTGCCATGGTACTGGAATCTCCCGTGGTAATGCTCACAATGAGGCTGCCCACAATGCACTACAGTACATGAAGATATTGGCTGGAAGAAATTAGAGAAACCAATCTTTTGTCCATAGAGCAGTATAAGATAAGTAATTCCGAAGGGAAGTATTTTTCTAAATTACAAGAAGGAACTGCAGCTATGGTCAAATTAGTTTTTGTGTACACACACGTTTTCATGGTATTAATTAACTGAAATGTTTATGGAGTTTCAAAAGTACTTCATAATAATAGAAATAATGTACAGAGCAGCTGCTTAAAATTCTACCCCACTCTACCGCACAGATGAAGCAAATGGAGGTCTGATTATTCTTAAAATAAAATAATCAGATGCACAAGTACTCCTTTGTGTATTAGTTTAATTTGTTAACATGGCAATTTAGTAAACACATTGGAATTTTCAAAGTTATAAGACAGACATTAATAGTCTGTTTTTATTCTAGTTAATGTGCAGTCATTAGCTCTGCACCCTATGTATTGTGAAATGTTGTTCAGATTGGGGACTGAAGGAATTTGACAAGGAAAATTAAGTTATTTCAAAATATTTGCATTGTAATCAGTTCAATATCATATCAGAATATTACAATAAATGGTGTTTGGCTGAAAAACTGACTATTAGAACTAGATATTGGTTAAAAAGATTGTTTTCTACAATTTCAGAGTATATTTTTGTACATAGAATCATTAATTTATACTTAGAAATAAGTAGAACAATTTTTCCATTGTTTTGTGCTGATTCATTTATGCTTTTGTTCAAAATGGAGAATACATCAGTATTTATCTGTTTGCTTTAAGAACAGTTGTAACTTCTCAATTACATTTAGAATGTCCTTTAGCAAAATATTCCTGACAGTTTCTCACTTTGCTGAGTGAACAATTTAAGTTTAAGAACCACTGCACATTCAGTGGTTCTTTCTCAAGTGACTGCTGGTGATCCCGTACCTTTCTCTTTTTTCATGATACCAAGATGGTGAAAAAGGGGATGTTTTCCCACGTGAAGTAGTAATTTTCTTGCAGTTGAGGAGATGCATATTTTAGTCATTTGCTTACAATGGGGATTTCCTCAACATCAGAGAAACACAATGCTGTCCATGTGGCCTCCTATTCCTAGCAATTTCTGCATTCTCTGTATTAAATTTGCAAATATGGACAACTCACTTTTTGTTTTTTGCCAACTGTAAGCGCTATAACTCACCCATAAATATTGTATCTTTTTCTCTCCATCAATATGACCTGCTGGACATGTCTTGCAGCCCTATGTAACACACCTTTTCACATCTTTTGGAATCTCATTCTCCATTTCCCATTAACCAGATGATCTCTACCAATTTATGCCCACAGTGAAGTTTCCCTCACCAGATGTAAATTTAGTTCATACAAGAATTGTTATTCTGACAGCTCTAGATAGCTTTTTAATAGAACAGTATGTATGTGTTTCCAACTTTTTATATTAAACAGTTGCTGTAATAAAATGTATTGTTGATAATTACAAATTGTTCTGTAGATTTAATTGTGGAAAATGATTAAATCTTTTCAGTAATGACTGAAATTTGAGAGTCTTTTGGAAGCCATAGATCTTCCATGTCTATTAATGTGACAATCTTTATCTGTAGATCATTTACATTGCACTGGCAAGTGTACAGGAACTATGAGTCTACTAAAAGAAATAGAAAATTTTAAATAATGGTGCAGAAATTCAGGCATGTAACTCCAGTCTTGCATGTGAAATGACCCAAGCTTCAAAGATAGCAGGGAAATTGAATAATGTGACTTTGAATGCCTCAAAATCATTAAAAAGTGGACAATAAATGCAAGATCGTGTTGATTAATTGCAATAAATTTAGGTTCCTATGCTTCCCTCTGGTTTGACTTCTAAAATACTTCAGCATTTCATTTTGTTTAGTTGACAACTGGCACATAGTTTGGAGTTTAACTAGCAGCAAGGTCTCTGTACTTAATCCTGGACATTTTCTTCTAATACTGCACTCAGTATTTTTGCCTCTTATTTGCTTACTCAGGTTCCTAGAGTAAGCAGTGTTTGAACACTCCCCCATTGTGCATCTAATTCATAAAAATGAGTACTTGACCATAACAGATGCCACAGTGTACCAGAAAGTTAAATAAACCATTGTCCATAGATTAAAACACATACTAATTGGATGCTGTGCTAAGGTAGGTAAATCATAGAAGATTTAAAAAAAAATTAAGGAGCTTCAAGTTCAAAATGATTTTTTTAAAACTCCCATCACAAAGTACTTCTATTTCAAACTATTTAAACCTATAGATTTCCTTCTAAGAACCCTGCAACCTTTGATTTTATATTAATACCAAATGGTAGCAAACATTACAATGATTGAATATTTTTAAGTGGGTGGTGGCTTCTTTCTAATCAATGAAACATAATTAGTCTATTTATTTACTGACATACAGCTCAGAATAAGCCCAGCAATCCCCCAGTTTAAACCTAAACTGATCATGAAACAATTTACAATGACCATTCAACCTACCAACCAGTACATCTTTGGAATGTGGGAGGAAATCCACATGATCATGGGGAGAATGTACGAACTCCTTACAGACAGCGGTGGGAAAATATAACTTGTTTGATTGCTGTAACTAATGATAGTTACAATTAATAAACAATTCATCAGACTTGTTAATCTAACAAATGAAAAGAAGCCTATCAATTATTTCAATTAATTTGCAGGGAAATACACTAGCTGAAGAAAAATCGATGATTATTAAAACCCAGTTGGAGTAAGTCTTTATCCCAAAAGGAAGACAATACATCATGAATTAATAAGATAGGAATCTAGACTGAATTATTATTTACACTGCAGTTCTACAATTTTGAATGTAGATTGTTTCCTAAAACAAGATTTAAAAAAACAACAGAAACCAGTGATCTATTTCTGATTAATTAACTGAACAAATTAAGACTGAAGAGGAAACAATCAATAGCTCCAATGAAGCCATACAGTTTTATTAGAACAAGCACAAATAGCAGCAGTGTGCAGAATATAAGTTATGTATATGTATTAGTTAACAATTGCACTTCTTCAGGGGTTCTTATAAATATGCACTTCAGTTATCAATTTAAGCATCACTTTCAGGTTTAGTCAGATCTTCGTCCTACCAGACAATAAGTCACGACTGCAGACCTTTTGGTAAGGCATTTGTAACATTCATTAGCAGGCTAATTTGTATTTGCACATGCAACTGAATTTACATTGCAATGGACACAGCTGTGTGAAATCCTCTAAACAAACATATTAAAATTCATTATCTATTTAAGTCAGGCACAGCCTGAATATACAGAAAAGTATACACCTGTTGAAATATATAGTACAGGTACAAAGTTGCTCACTTTGTTCTGCAAAGTCAAATGTTTTAGTATGAAAGATACTTCCTTTTTAATGCTTGTTAATTCATAAAAACGAATTTCAGCTTGGGATATGGTGGAAAAGAGAAATAAAATGAGGATATGATGCAAATATCAGTTGTTTGAAAATGTAACGGGATACTAAAACTGATGTTATGTGACTGCAGCACATAGCTTTGTAATCTGCTTGCCTACACACATCCAGATGAACTGTGTCAAGATTTTTATTCTGTGACAGCTGTGGTCAGTAAAATGTTTAATATTTTATTACTGAAGAGATTTTATTCTGAAACTAAATTTTTAGAAAAACTAATGAAAAAGTTACTTAGAACCAATATCAATTTAAACCCAATACACTATGTTGATATCCCCATTTTTGGCCTTAGGACTATACCTCAATAGATTTAACTTTTCAGCACATGAACCTTAAGGCACGCCAGTAGAATTACTGTTCATAAAAGTTAATAGTCAAGTAAAACCACAGGAAATAGATGTAGTTTAAAAAGAAATGTATTGAATTATTATTTAGCTAATGTTATTTTGCTATTTAGGACAAGTAACAATTCCTAAGATGAATTTAGATTGCAAATCAAATACCTGTAATTTCAAGATAAAAAGACAGCTTAATTGATGTATTAAAATTGAAGACAATATTCATAAAGATGGGTAATATCAGCAGATTAAGAACAGTAATATGCTTTTGAGTATTGTTTAAAATTAGTAATTTTAAACAAAAGATTTTAGAATATTAAGATGGCTTTTATACAATGGCAAAACCTAATGGTATTTACATATTCTTACTACTGAATGCACTTCTTTGGAAATACATCTGTAAAAAATTGCTGAAATCCTGATGTGATGCAAACAAAGGACACATTTATGGTGCAATGTCCTAATAGTTTTCTTTTGAAAAGTTAAGCTTTTTAAATTTGTGTGCACTTCATTTACGGTTCCTCTCTGAGAGCATCTCTGTCTGCATCCATTCAATTGAGTAAAGTCTGGGTATTATGATTTTCATAATGCCAGAAAGCAAAAAAAAAAATTTACTTAAGCATCTGGAATATTGGTGGTATGAGAAAATGAAAACACAAACTTGAACAAAATATATCAACATTCAATGCTCCACAAAACATGAAAAACCAAAGAAGTACAGCCCAGCAATTGGCTGACAAGCCCAGTTCCAACTTTCCTCTAGAACCAATGTTTTCAGCAACTGTTACTAGGTGGAATTTTATTATTAAAAATAAAAAATCAAAATTTTGTTACTTAATTGCTACAGTAACAGAGTATAAAGATCGACATTTTAAAGTACAATGTATTTATGAATTCACTGTTATGTTTTCCTGTACAAAAGGAACATTTTAAGATCTAAACAAATGTATTCAACATCAACTAGTATTGTATATCAATTAAGTAAACTTATCAGTCTAGCTGGCTACACAGCTTGAAAATACTTAAAAGATAATAATTTTGTGCAACTTTGTTGAACTTCAAAATTTAACTTTTCTCATTATTCATTAACTTTTACATAAAATCAGGTTGCAGTGCATAAATGCATTTCAGCCTGCTATGCTGGAGACATTGCACCTTTGAAATATAAGGAAAATGCTAATGACCATACCAGATAAAGGAAATATTACAGTTATTCAGAAGTAATTTAAGATAAAATAAAAATGCATATAGCATTAAGAACACATTCAGGTTTTATACTGTTGTAAGAAAAACTATTGTATGAAGCCTTTTTCTTGTGTTTTATGTGGAACTGCTGTAAAGAGCCACAAAATTTAGGGTATCTGCTCAACTTAGAGAAAAAAATCTTTTAACTCCTTGGATGGGTTCTGCCGGCAATTTCCATTTTATTGAAATTTGTCAGGGGACCTGATCTTAGATCTTATCGCCAGCACATGACCTGTAAGCCCATTTATTTGATTAAATTTAAAGGACTTCAAGGAGAAAAAAAAAGAATAAGATTAAATTATATTTTTAGAATGCTTTTAGTTGATTTTACTTCTTAAAAGCAAGGGGCAGGTCTTTACTGGCAGTCAAGGGCACATCCTAAGGAGGTTTGGATATGGGGAATATTCTATCCGTTCAACACCCTGTTGCGTCACTTGAGGATTTGTATCATTCACTGACTCATCACTGGCTACAGGACAGTCTGGGTCACAAGATGGGTCTTCCTGAACTGCAGATGGCATGTTCAAGCAGAATCGAAAATGCAGGCACTGAGCTTGGGCTGTGAAGGCCCCACTCAGAAATATCTAGTCCTATTCCATTTAGCGCTATTGTGAATTGGCTTCTATGCATACTTAGCCTTTAAGTTAACATCTCCATTAACACAGCATTCAATAGCAGGTTTTTATTGTACTAACTTTGCTCATATCTAGCAAACCAAATTGACTAACAAATGTCTACTGACAGTAAATTCATTATACTCCATGTACTTGTATGCATTACTTATCAACAAAGTATTATTTGCACCTTCAAGGCTGATGTTAGAGACAGTAGGACTTTATTCGCACATCCATCGGTAAACAAATATTACTGAAAAAATATATACTTTAAAGCAATTTTTAAAAATTAACATGAAATGCGAATGGAAGCCAATCAATAATGGAGGCTGCCTGAACAGTAGAAGGAAGTAGTTGTAAAGGCTGAATGGGATTCACTTAATAATTAGGAATAAACTTTTGATATGATAACTTGAATTTGAAAAACTAGTTGAGATTCAGTAAGTTTTCAGAATAAAAACTATGTTTTTTTAATGTATTTGCTGTTCTTATAAGGCATGAAAATGAATGATGAAACACTAGCAAAAAGCCGTGATAATTGTTAATGCTTCATTAAGATTATACTATTTTAATAAATATATGACTGTCAAACAGCCATCCCTATTGTGCATTCACTTTAAATTTAACTTTTGGTTTACCAAAAATTCACAGCTTTAGTGGAAAACAATATCGTAAACCAGCAGTGTCTGGGTCATGGCCTATTCCTCATTATACCTGTTACTAAACAGGCATACCTTAGCATATGACCAGCTAAACCACAGGAACGCAATAGGATTTGAAACAGCAATAACTTATGCATAGTTAATTTCTTTTTTCTTGTGAAGAATGTTATTTTTACTTCTTCAAATTACCAGAGTGCTGAAATTTCTAATTTACTGAACCCTGGATCCTTTCGCAGTTCCCAGTAGTTCCCAGTGCTCATCCAGGATTCTCTTTGATTACCTTCAGAAACTTTCCTGGAAAAAGTTATAAATTCGTCAAAGTTACAGATGTGTAAAATCTTTCTCTAAAATAGTCAATAATAATGACAATTCATGCAATAACTAGAAACTGGGCCTACAACAATCATTTCCTTAAAAGCAGCAGGTAGCACACGTAACATAAGACAAGCACATTGAATTAGCACTCACTTAAAATACTGAGGCTGATAAACAGTATTGCTTTCTTCCATAAGCCTTCTCCGCTCCCTTTGCAATTCTTCGATTCTGCGCTTCTCAGATGCAGCGGCTTGGATATTACCTTCTTCTAAGTATCTGATTAGAAAACATGCAATTTTAAGCATTACCTTTGATGATGAATTATTTGACAGGTTATTTTTAAACCAAAAGATTTCATATTTCCAAAAATGCTCTTTGGATGTACTGGTATATTACCATACTAAATTGCAATTAATTTTACAATTAGGATTAATTTCTTGTTTATTACTAGATATGAATGATACTTACTGTCTATAATTATACACAGAATTAACATGCTTTGTAGATAATACAAAACCAGCAGATGTACTATATTTAGATGCAAGACACTTAAGATTATTCTGGAAAATAGAAGCTCATGTATTAATGCGAAGACGATATTTTTCCAAGTAGGTACTGCAGGGATTGGTGTGGAGTGTCAGCTTTCAAGATCAGGATCATTGTCATTTATACACATGTATACAGCTAAACGCAAGATTGTTCTTCTGGGGCTAAGATGCAAAAAACAGTAATATAGCCACATAGAGCACATATAAATGAAATCCAGCACAATACAGTCATAAAATAATATTAGCACAAGTCTGGATGCCATGCCCTGAAGATTGATGGTACATGGGATGTTGTCCTGGACCCACAGTATGCACTAGTTCCTCATCTCACAATGGGTCAATAGCAAACAAAGATAATCCCGTTGGTTTTCCAGGCAGCAAACATTGGAGAGTAGTCTTGACAGCAGAACTGCCTTTTAACCTAGCGTGGATGCCAATGTGCTCTCCCACATCACTTCCTCCCTTAACAGGTTTTGCCGTGGTATGAAAATTTGGTGCATGGGAGAAACCAAGGCTACACACCCCCTCTGCTATCAGCCTTGCTAATTAAGCGGATTTACAGTATTTTGTATTATTAATGTCCAACGGGGGCTTGCAATCAGCGTAGGTGTGAGAGGATGTTTCCTTGCGAGCTAAGCAGGAACTAGGAGCCACTATTTAAGGAAAAAGAGGGTCATTTAAGGTATGGACAAGGTGAACATTCTTCTTCACAGGAGTCTTGGAACACTTCCTCTGAGCACAGTGGTAAATACTGTAGATGTTGGAATCAGAGCACAAAGTGCCAGATGTACACAGCAAGTTGAGCAGCAGTAAGGAATTGCCAACATTTTGGACCAAGACCCTGCATCAGGACAGAGTGGAGAAGGGTGGTGACCAGTATACGAAGGGAGTGGGTGGTGGCCAGTGTAAAGGGGGGGGGGGGTTGGTGTGACAGGTGATTAGTGGACTGTGAAGGGGTGAAGGATAACAGGAAGGCTGTTGACCAAATAGGGGCAGGAGGATGGAGCTGGGAGTTGCAGGTGAACAAGATGGACTAGACAAAGAGAAGAGAAAATGATGGAGCAAGGTTGGAGGGAGAGAAGTGTGAAGGTTGGAGTCAGCTGCTGGAGGAAGATCGCAGAAACATAAAGGGCCACCAGTGCTGGAAAGCTGATATAAAGGAAGCGATAATGGGAGTGTTGGATGGCGGATAAAAACAGAACCAGATAATGGTGAAGGAGGGCAAGTGTGAGGGTGAACTGTGAATGTAGTGGGTAGGTGGGATTGGAAGTTCAACCGAGGAACTACAAGGACAAAGATCAGAGGGGGAGGGCAAAAAGAACCCACCAGAGGGGAGGGTTACTTACAACTGGACAATCATCAGGTTGAAGGCTACCCACGCAGAACGTGAGAATCTGTTTCCCTAGTTTGCATTGGGCCTCATCTGGCATGCAGAATGCAGAGGATGGGTAGATGTGGCCACTCAGAAAGAACTTAGGTGCTCTGCAAGACCGTTGCCCAGTGTGTGCTTGGTTTTTCTAAAGCAGAGGAGGCCACATCAGGAATACCAAATGCAGACCAAATTGGTAGATGCACTTATCAATATTTTTCATTTGGAAAAGCTGTTTAGGTCTCTGGTTAGGGGTGAGGGAGGAGGTATAAAATGCCTCAACAATTGCAGGGTAAAGTGCCAGGGATCAGAGAGATTATTCTTGATAGGAGGTAAGAGGTCACTAGTAGGCAGGAGGTAGACCTGTGATTACAAGCAGATCAACCCTGACTTTTTTAATAATTGGCAGACAAGTTTCCTTCTAAAATCAATAATCAACTCCTTGGGCTTGCTGACACTGAGTGAGAGGCTGCTGTTGTGGCACCACTCAGCCAGATTTTTCATCTTCTTCCTATGTGCTAATTTGGCCAATGACAGTGGTGTCATCAGCAAACTTAAATATGGCATTGGAGCTATGCTTAGCCACACTAGCCTTGTGGTGGACCTGCGCAGATAGAGATTGTGGAGATGTTTTTGCCAATCCAAATGACTGGGTTCTGCAAGTGAAGAAATTGAGGATCCGACTGCACAAGGAGATATTAGGCCAAAGTCTTGAAGCTTATTGATTAGATTTGAGGAATGATAGTGTTACATCCGTTCTCGTCTCGGGATTTGACACCAAATTGGGAGGTCAGTGAATCGGGCTTGTAAGTCCAAAAATTGGATCTGGTTACGCGGGTAGCCTGACGGGAAACCAGCAAAGATGGACGTGGATGAATTTATAGAAAACCCGACTCTGGAGGCAGCCTCCAAATCGGACTTGATAAATTTGGCGAAGGGGTTAAACCTCGCAGAGGTGAGGTTGTCAATGAAAAAGTGGGAGGTGCGAAGGGCAATAACTCAGTATTATATCGGGAAGGATGTGTTTGCGGCTGCAGTATTGGAGAATATCCCTGAAAAGGTACCAGCTAGTGGGATGGCTCAGTTAGAGTTGGAGAAATTAAAGTTGGAACATGCAATTAAGTTAAAGCAGCTGGAGGCAGCCGAGAGAGAGAAAGAGAAGGAAAGGGCCCAGAGAGAGAGGGAGCATGCGCTCCAGCTGAAGGAGTTAGAGGTGAAATGAGAGCATGAAATGTGGTTAAAACAGCTGGAGGCAGCTGAGAAAGAGAAACAAAGGAAACATGACTTGGAGATGGAGAAGTTACAGCAAGAGCCACGAGTTCAGCGGTCAGACCGAGAGGAGCGGTTCAATGTTAGTTGAGAGTTGAGGTTAGTACCTCTGTTCGAGGAGACGGATGTTGATAGTTATTTCTTGCTTTTTGAAAAGGTGGCAGTGAATCAGAAGTGGCCCAGAGGTCAGTGGGTGGCGCTGTTACAAAGTGTGTTAAAGGGGAAGGCACAGCGGGCATATATGACGTTGGCCATGGAGGAGGGACAGGAGGAGAGTTATGACAACGTAAAGGCGGCCATTCTCCGGGGTTATGAGCTAGTACCTGAGGCATATAGACAAAAGTTTAGAAAGTTAAAGAAAGGGTGGAATCAGACGTACACCGAGTTTGCCTATGAGAAGGGGGTGCTCTTGGACCAGTGGTGCACCGCAGAGAGAGTGGGAGAGGATTATGGGTGTCTCAGGGAGTTAATTCTGATTGAGGAATTTAAAGGTTGTGTTTCGGAGGAGATCCGGACATATTTGAATGAGAAACCGCATAAGTTCATCTCGGAATTTGCTAGGTTCGCAGATGAATATGCCCTAACCCACAAGACAAAGTTTTCCTCGAATAAAAGTTCCCAGAGAGACCGTGGGAACGATCGAGAAAGTCCGCCGGCTGAGGCAGAGGTCCCGCCGGAAGCTAGTGGTAAGGTTGAGGGGGAAAGGCCAGACGGCCAGAGATTTCCGGGCTTGACCTGTTTTAATTGTGGAAGGGGGGCGCATATTGCATCTCGGTGCTTTGCTCCGAGGAAAGAGACAGGAAAAGGGAAAGCAGCAGTCCCTATCGGATGTGTCGCGGTAATCAGTAAATCGACAAGAGAGCCCCGGATAGACAGAGTACGAGAAGGGTCTGAGACTTGTCTGTCACACGGAACCGTGTCTGTGAGGGAGGGAGACACACCAGTTCCCGTACGGATCTGGAGAGACACAGGGACTGAGCTGTCGTTGATCAGCAGTGAGGTACTAGAGTTTGGTTGAAAGACGAGAATGGTAGCTGTAAAGGGGATAAGTAAAGGGACAGAAATGGTGCCCTTACATAAGGTCATTATGGATTCTGAGCTGGTGTCTGGACCAGTTGAAATAGGGGTGCGATCAGAATTCCCAAGAACTGACACGGACGTCCTTCTCGGTAACGATTTAGCAGGTGGTAAGGTTTGGGCAGCCATGACGATGACAAGCCGGCCGGTGAGTGCTGCGGCCCTGCCCCTAGATTCCCAGATCCATCCCGCATGCGCGGTCACTCGCAGCATGTCGAGAGAGGCAGCTGAGAACGAGAGCAGTTTCAATTTGGCCGAGACGTTTCTACCGACCCTGTACAACAAGGGTTTAGAGGGTGGTAAAATGAAGAGTAGTAAAGTGAAAGAGGGTAAGGGAGAGGAGGTAGATCTGCCCTTAGCGAGGAGAAAGGTTCTAGAGGCAAAAAATAAAGATGAGGAACCGTTAGAGCGGTTAAGAGGTCCAGAGTTGGACAGGGATGATCTGTCTGGTTTGGCAGAACTGTTTGAAGAAGTTGAAAATTCTAAAGGTGTTCCCGATAATGGAATGAGGGCAGCCCTAGATGAAAAGGGTGCCCTTGCCTTGAAGAAGTCTGCTGGGTTGGCAGATGAGGTTGTTTCAGCCCCCGGGGTTGAGTTTATTCCGGAAGGGAGTTGCCCAGAGAGTACCTGGGAGGATCGGGGGAACTTAGAATTTGAAAAGGGTACGGGTATTGAAAGCCTGGAAGAGGCCAATGTCCCGTTTGAGTGTGTCCAAGATGGGGATGCACGTGGTACTGAATTTAGTAATGGAGCTCAGAAAAAGTCTGAGGTATTTGATTCAGTGGAACGAGACGGCCGTCCTTGTGGGTCAGATAGACTTGGTTCAGTGAAGAAAGGGTTAACCTTGGTAATAGTGGGAAGTGAGAGTTCCCAGGTGTTTGTGCTCGAAGGTGTGTTAAAAGTTAATGTGGAGTTCAAAAATGGGGAGATAAATATTATCATTGAAGGAAACGGGAAATCTGTAGTTCCCAAATCGAATGAAGAAATTTTAAACCCTGCAGATCGCTTACAGATTAAGCCGCGAGATAACCGCCCCCCCCCACCCGTGCTATTGTTATTCCACAGTGTGGTGTGAAAAGGCAGAATTTGAAATGCTGCTTGAGCCAAGAGGTCGAACTGAAAACACATAGCATGAAGGGTCCTGACGAGAGGGCTAGCCACCTGTAACATTAAAGAGCTGGGTGGAAATTCAGAAGATGGTCTAAGTTTGGGACACGGTGTTGATAAAATAATTCCTATGAAAAAGGCGGGCGAGGGTTTATCTCGCCACATTACCCCAGCTCCCCACGTGGGAACTCCCCAGAAAAGAGGCGATGGTTAAGGGGGACGCCATTTTTAAATAGCAAAGCTGGTTGTACGGGATTTCGACAAAGCATGTGAATAATAAAGACAACCCCCTGGAAGCCTGCCTGTTCAGTCTGAAAACGACCGAAAGATTAGTATTTACATAACCTTTTGTAGATGCACGTAAGCTAAGATCACACCTCCTTAGTTTTGTCGCTGAAGAAAAAAAATAAAATAGGTGGTTATTAAATTGAAGTCTGATGCTACAAGACTTTAGTACGGTACAAGATGTTAAGATATTAAAGAAAGTGACACTGTAATCGTTAACTGTTTAGATACTGAATTGAATGTATAACTGTATTACTCTGTAGAAAAAAAAACTTTGTTGTTGTGTTAGATTCTAACACCCTGTAAGACTCTGTATTACTTCATTTTTTTCTGATGGTAAAAAACTCGCTGAAGAAAGGGGGTGTTACGTCCGTAGCCCCCTCATTTGTGAGAATCGCAAGATCACTGTTGGGTTGGGTCAAGGGGCCCAGGAAATGGGAGAAGAGACGTGCAGACTGTCTCGTTTCCCCGGCGATGTAAAGCTACGGGACATGGCCATTGTCTCTTGGAGACCAATTTGTGGATTGAGATACTATGCTACGTGAACACCCTCAGGCAAAGTGGGCTGGTTGCGGGAGAGATTGCACCCCCCCAACCTGATTGACATCTACGACGCTGCGAGTCAGGATAAAAGAGGGTCTGTAGGAACAGTCCCTCAGACGCACCAGAAGAAACGTTAAGCGACCACGTAACAGCAGGAAGTCATCTGAAGGAAGCCACGTGCGTTCAGTTCCGTTGCTGGAATTGGTGGCTGGAACCACGGAAAACGGCTTTTAGCTAACAACGGGAAACCCACTCCCCTGACTCAATGGATTGGCATCATAAAAGACCTGGGCAAGTTTAAACCGCCTCGCTCTTAAACCCAAAACGCTGCAGCTTGAACGAACTAACAATGACTGTTACCTTTCCATCGGACAATACGTTATCCCCTAGACAACGATAGAGCTATTTCTTATTAGTTATTATTATACCCGCGCTTTAGATTTGGTATTGACGAAGTATCTTATCTGTATGTTTGCATTAATCTTATTTTTGTGCCCTTTATCAATAAATACTTTAAAAAATAGTACCATCAGACTTCAACGGACCTCTCTATTTTTGCTAGTAAGTGATCCAGTTATGGGATTTCATAACAATCGTATTGAATGCCAAGCCATAGTTGATAAAAAAAAAGCATCCTGATGTATGCATCTTTGCTGTTCAGGTGTTCCAGGGTTGAGTGAAAAGACAATGAGATGGCATCTGCTGTGGACCTGCTGTGCCGGCAGGCACATTGGAGTAGATCCAAGTCACTTCTGAAGCAGGTGTTGTTATGTTTCATCATCAATCTGAGTTATCACTGTGGATGTAAGTGCTAACAGATGATAGTCATTGAGGCAGGTTACTACGTTTTTCTTAGGCGCTGGTATGATTGAAACCTGTTTGAAGCTTAGGCAGCCAAAGTGAGAGATTGAAGATATTGGTGAACGCTCCAGCCAGTGATCAGCATGGGTCTTTAGTACTCAGCCAGCTACCCCATCCAGGTTAGATGCTTTCCGTGGGTTCACCCTCCTGAAGGAACTCAGAGACTGAAACTACAGGCATTACGATTTCCCGTGATGCCTCGCATTATGTTATAGGTGCAGTCATGTCACATGTTATGTGCGATGGAAGTGAATGCCTTTGCATCACGTTCCCTTACTGCTGCAGAGAAAAATTATACACGGATTGACAGAGAGGCCTCGAGTTTGGTTTAGTGTGTAAAAAGTTTCAACCAGTACTTGTACAGGAAAGCATTTACCCTCATTATTAATCATCAATCACTGGTGTCCATTTTCAATCCACAGAAGGGTGTTCCACTAAGGTCAGGAGTGTGAATGTACAGATGGGCTCGGTTTCTTAGAGAACGCAATTACAAGATTGAATTCTAGAGGACAACTAATCATGGAAATTCTGATGGTTGTCCCATTTACTCTTGGAAAAGGAAATACCTTAAATATTTACACCTTCTGACATAGCCTCCCTTAAAATGAAACTGAAAGTAAGATCTGTTCTGGGCTCCCGTCTTTCTCTTGCAATTAGTTTTATGTTTTGTAGTTTCAAAACACAAGACTCAGAATTCATAATGCCTTCATGAATAAAACACAAGAGAGCTGCAAATTGAGAGCAAGTCCTAAATTTTTTTCTCTATTACACTCTCAGGCAGCCTCTCCCAGTCATCAGCACAGGTGCACCACTAGGCTGTGTGCTTAGTCCCCTGCTCTGCTCGTGCGACTAAGCATAACTCTAGTGCCATGCTCAAGCTTGTTGATTACGCTGCTGTCGTTGGCCAAATCAAGGATGGTGATGAATCAGCATATAGGAGGGAGATTGAAAATCTGGCTGAGTGATGCCACAACAACATCCTCTTAATGTCAGCAAGACCAAAGGAGCTGATTATTGACTTCAGGAGGTGGAAACCAGAGTTTCATAAGCCAGTTCTCACCGGAGGATCAGAGGTGGATAAGGTCAGCAATTTTAAATCCTTTGGTGTTAGTATTTTGGAGGACCTGTTCTGGGCCCAGCATGTAAGTGCAATTATGAAGAGAGCACTGTAGTGCCTTTACTTGGGAGATTGTGGAGATTCAGCATGACATCTAAAAGATTGCCAAACCTCTACAGATGCATGGTGGAGAGTATTATGACTGGCTGCATCACAGCCTGGTATGGAAACACCAAAGCACTTTCATTGTTTGTCCATCCTTTTGGATTCTGTCCTTCATTGATTATACCATGGTTCTTGGTTTTACGATGTATATTCATAAGTGAAAGATTTTCAGGGTGTATATGGTGACATATATGCACATTGATAGTAAATTTACTTTGAACTTTGAACAATTTCCTCACAATGAGTGCTTTTGTATTTCTCTCCATGTCCACTATGTTTCCTAATTCTCACTACTTTAATCCCAGTGGAAATCAGGACTAATTGTTTAGTCTGGGAGTTGTTTTCTCACCTGCTAGTTTTATCACTGACATTTATATTTTATCTGCAGATAACATTCACCAGACTGCTCCCAGATCATACAAAACAAAGTTTATGAACTCAAGTTGAATCAGGTTTTGAAGCAAATACAACAAAATAAGCTCAACACCAGTCTTCATTTCCAGTGTGTACCTCACTGGAGATCGAGTTATTTACTCTGTACTAAATACAGCTTTCTGAACAAGTAGTTATTATCCACCAAGTCTGAATTCAGTATTCTATTTACTTTCGAAGTTAAATAATTAATTTATTTACCTTTGATCTGGTCTAAATCTAACATCAGTAGGTGGGAGGAACTCTTTCATCATAGGATCCAATTCATTCAGCTCAATTGCAAATCTAGTGAAGCCATAATACATGTCACTGTTCGTTGGCATGGAGCCTGCAAAATTAATAAAATATAGAATGAAATTGAGAACTGCTGTATTATTGACATGCAAACCAGGGATCAAACCATCTTGACTGCAACAAGACCTTGAGAAGCTAAATATTTATCATATTCTACTGCTTACTGTGTGTTATTCAAAGTGAAGCAAGAGAACATCAGAGGTTAATATTTGTTATTAGCAACTTTAAAATTTTGATAGTCTAGACAACCTGCTTATTCCAGATCATTTGTAACTGGCAAGTCATTACATTATTATTGAATAGTGTTTTACCTAAGTCTAAATGCCGTAATACATGGAATACCTTCACTTTTCACAGTTGACTTGTAGAGTGCTAATGGAGTGTGTGGAATGGGAACAGGCTCTTCAGCACCCTGTCCAGCCCAGCTGTGAAGCACCTCATCTCTCTTTCCAGCACATTTTCACTATTTCTGAGTCCAAGTGTGTCCAGTGCTCATCCAAATACTCGTTAAATGTTGTGATGGTACTTGCTTCCTCTATCCCTTGTTAAGTTTGCTCCAGAATCCAACTGGGTCAAATTCCCTCTAAATCTCCCATCCTTTACCTTAACCCTATGCCCTCTGGTTGTAGACACTACTGCGAGGGAAGATGTTTACCCAATCTATGTCCCTCACAATATAGCCCAATATAGCCATTCAGCCCAAGTCTGCTCCACCAGAACATCATGTGTGGGAGATTTTAATTTTCCACACATAGACTGGGAAGCCCATACTGTAAAAGGGATGGATGGATTGGAGTTTGTAAAATGTGTGCAGGATAGTTTTTTGCAGCAATACATAGAGGTACCAACTAGAGAAGGGGCAGTGTTGGTTCTTCTGTTAGGGAATGAAATAGTGTTGGAGAGCACTTCGGGTCCAGTGATCACAATGCCATTAGTTTCAATATAATTATGGAGAAGGATAGGACTGGACCCAGGGTTGAGATTTTTGATTAGAGAAAGGCTAACTTTGAGAAGATACAAAAGGATTTAGAAGGAGTGGATTGGGACAGTTGATTTTATGGGAAGGATGTAATAGAGAAATGGCAGTCATTTAAAGGTGAAATTTTGAGTGTACAGAATCTTTATGTTCCTGTTAAGTTGAAAGGAAAGGTTAAAAGTCTGAGAGAGCCATGGTTTTCAAGAGATATTGGAAACTTGGTTAGGAAAAAGAGAGAGATCTACAATAAATATAGGCAGCATGGAGTAAATGAGGTGCTCGAGGAATATAAAGAATGTAAGAAGAATCTTAAAGAAATTAGAAAAGCTCAAAGAAGATATTTGCTTTGGCAAATAAGGTGAAAATAAATCTGATGGGTTTCTACAGTTATATTAATAGCAAAAGGATAGTCAGGGATAAAATTGGTCCCTTAGGGAATCAGAGTGGATAGCTATTTGTGGAGCCGAAAGAGATGGGGGAGTTTTTGAACAATTTCTTTTCTTTGGTATTCCCTAAGGAGAAGGATATTGAATTGTGTAAGGTAAGGGAAACAAGTAGGAAACTATGACGATTAAAGAGTAGGAAGTACTGGCACTTTTAAGGAATATAAAAGTGGATAAATCTCCGGATCCTGACAGGATATTCCCTAGGACCTTGAGGGAGGTTAGTGTAGAAATAGCAGGGGCTCTGACACAAATATTTCAAGTGTCATTAGAAACGGGGATGGTGCCGGAGGATTGGCATATTGCTCATGTGGTTCCATTGTTTAAAAAGGGTTCTAAGAGTAAACCTAGCAATTATAGGCCTGTCAGTTTGACATCAGTGGTTGGTAAATTAATGGAAAGTATTCTTAGAGATGGTATACATAATTATCTGGATAATTAGGGTCTGATTAGGAACAATCAACATGGATTTGTGCGTGGAAGGTCATGTTTGACAAATCATATTGAATTTTTTGAAGAGGTTATGAGGAAAATTGACAAGGGTAAAGCAGTGGATGTTGTCTATATGGACTTCAGTAAGGCCTTTGACAAGGTTCCACACAGAAGGTTAGTTAGGAAGGTTCAATCATTAGGTATTAATATTGAAGTAGTAAAATGGATTCAACAGTGGCTGGATGGGAGATGCCAGAGAGTAGTGGTGGATAACTGTTTGTCAGGTTGGAGGCCGGTGACTAGTGGTGTGCCTCAGGGATCTGTACTGGGTCCAATGTTGTTTGTCATATACATTAATGATCTGGATGATGGGGTGGTAAATTGGATTAGTAAGTATGCAGATGATACTAAGGTAGATGGCGTTGTGGATAATGAAGTAGGTTTTCAAAGTTTGCAGAGCAATTTAGGCCACTTGGAAGAGTGGGCTAAACATTGGCAGATGGAGTTTAATGTTGATAAGTGTGAGGTGCTATATTTTGGTAGGAATAATCCAAATAGGACATACATGGTAAATGGTAGGGCATTGAAGAATGCAGTAGAACAGAGTGATCTAGGAATAATGGTGGATAGTTCCCTGAAGGCGGAATCTCATGTGGATAAGGTGGTGAAGAAAGCTTTTAGTAAGAGCATTGAGTATAGGAGTTGGGATATAATGTTAAAATTGTACAAGGCATTGGTAAGGCCGAATTTGGAGTATTGTGTACAGTTCTGGTCACCGAATTACAGGAAAGATGTCAACAAAATAGAGAGAGTACAGAGAAAATTTACTAGAATGTTACCTGGGTTTCAACACCGAAGTTACAGGGAAAGATTGAACAAGTTAGGTCTTTATTCTTTGGAGCGTAGGAAGTTGAGGGGGAACTTAATAGAGGTATTTTAAATTATGAGGGGGATAGATAGAGTTGACGTTAATAGGCTTTTTCCATTTAGAGGAGATTCAAACAAGAGGACATGAGTTGAAGGGTTTAAGGGTAACACGAGGGGGTATTTCTTTACTGAGAGAGTGGTAGCTGTGTGGAACGAGCTTCCAGTAGAAGTGATAGAGGCAGGTTCAGTATTGTCATTTAAAGCAAAATTGGATAGGTATATGGACAGGAAAGGAGTGGAGGGTTATGGGCTGAGTGCGGGTCAGTGGGACTAGGTGAGAGTAAGCATTTGGCACGGACTAAAAGGGCCGAGATGGCCTGTTTCCGTGCTGTAATTGTTATATGGTTATATATCATGGCTGATCCATTTCCCTCTTAACCCCATTCTCCCTCCTTCTCCCCATAACCTTTCACTCCCTGACTAATCAAGAACCTATCAACCTCAGTGAGACAGCTGCCTGTGGCAATGAATTCCACAGATTTACCACCCTCTGGCTGCAGAAATTCCTTCTTATCTGTTTTAAATGGTCGTCCCTCTATCTTGAGGATTTGCCATCTGGTCCTAGAATCTCCCACCAAAAGAAACATCCTCTTCGTATCCAACCTATCTTGTTCTTTCAACATTTGATAGGTTTCAATGAGATCCCCTCTTACTATTCTAAATTCCAGCAAGTTCAGGCCCAGAGCCTTCAATTGCTGCTCATATGATAACCTGTGAACCTCCTCTGAACCCTCTCCAATATCCGCACATCCTTTCTTAAATAAGGGGCCCAAAACTGCTCACAATACTGCAAGTGAGGCCTCACCAGTGCCTTATACAACCTTAGCATTACATCCTTGTTTTTATACTCCAGTCCCCTTAAAATTAATGCTGATATTTCATTTGCTTTCCTCACCACAGATTCAAACTTCAAATTAATTTTTAGAGAATCCTGCACGAGGACTCCCAAATCCCTTTGCACCTCAGTATCTCCCTATTTAGAACAGGGTTTCCTAACTTTTTTATGCCTTTCTTTATTCTTTTCTTTTTCCATATGTTTAATCATTAGTTATATTATGCAAATACAGTGCCCCAATTTAAATTTCCTCCCATCATTCCCCCCAAAGAAAAGCAATTATTTTAATAAGTAGAACAGGGCATCATTACAAATAAAAGTGTATTAAAACAAAGTTGCCTACAAGCTTGGCTTCAACATGGTTCCACTTCTACTACAGCATACAGTGCCCTGCCATGACTCTTCCCTTCCTCACAGAAGCAGTCTGAAGACAGAATACTAGATAACAGCACAAGTGACTAAAGGTAAACCCGTTAATAAGACACTAGCAGTGTAAAAAGTGGATACACTGACAGGGATGTTGAGGAACATTTGCACTTAAGAGTCTCCTTTGCACGTGTCAGCTCCCCCAATTCATCATAACTGCTGCAACGGGAGAGCAATTAGCAAACGTAAAATAAATTAAGATTTTTTAATATGTATTTTCTTAACAGAATGAAAATGGAATGGCTTGCAGCTGTAATATATTAAAATCAATATACTCATTGAATGCCAAAATTATATTCCTGTATTCCCAAAGCAAACAACAGAAATATTAGGGGGTAATTTTTATCTGGTTGATTTGAGACTGGACGGCTATTAACTCACTCCCCAGAGTTTACTGTTCTTTCTTTTTAATGGGCTTCCAACCAAGTTTATTTTAAAATCAGGCATGCGATCAGAACCTGCCACATTTACATTGGTCAGATCAGGTTGAGGATATTCATGTTACTGAATAGTGTTCTGATTGCTGAAATGTCAAATGATGTTATTTTGACTCACCAGCTTACCTCCACATAAAACAACTATCACACATCATAGCTCACTCATGAGTACAAGGCACCATGGTTGAAATGTAATCAACATTTGGGAACTACAAACAAAACGCTAAAGGCAAAGAAGCTGATGATATGGAGATGGCAATGCTGAAATGAAATGCCGGGTCTCAATCTTCCAAATAAAGTTTGTGTCATCAGTTCCCATTCTAGATATTAAACTCTAAAACATTTTGTTCGATTTAGCACTCAGCAGTGATTTCACCTGGTCTCCATATGCATTTAGCAGAGGGGGGAACTCCACAGTACAGCCCTTCATGCCACTTGCCAAAGAGCCGTCGTACCACTTTCCCTTCCTGATCCATCACAAACCCTTGAACTTCATTTACATTTGAACTCCAGTAACTTCCCTTTGCAAATAAAAAAACAGAATAATTGTTACTAATATGCTGATTCATCTAGTATTTCACATTTTTCTTAAACAAGCCAATATTTTACTCAATTTTTTTAAAAGCAACAAAAATCCATTAAATACACAAAGTTTAAGTGTTTGAAAAGTATTTGAGTTAATGGGCTACAGTGATGTCCAAAATCTCCAGCGTTAATGCCAATTTCCCAAAACACCACGTGTGCATCTGATAAATCCTCATTTCCAGAGGACTAGAATATAAAAGCAAGGGTGTAATGTTGAGACTTTACAAAGCACTGGTGAGGCCTCACTTGGAGTATTGTGAGCAGTATTGAGCTCCTTATCTTAGAAGGGATGTGCTGAAACTGGAAATGGTTCAAAGGAGGTTACCAAAAAATGATTGCAGGATTGAATGTCCTGTCATTTGAAGAGTGTTTGATGGCTTTGGGCCTACATTAACTGGAATTCAGAAGAATGAGGGGTGACCTCAACGAAACTTATCGAATGGTGAAAGGCTTTGATAGAGTGGATGTGGAGAGGATGGTTCCTATGGTGGGAGAGTATAAGACCAGAGGACACAGCCTCAGAATAAAGGGACGTCCTTTCAGGACTGTCATGGGGAGGAATTTCTTTAGCCAGAGAGTGGTGAATCTGTGGAAGTCATTGCCACTGGCAGTTGTGGAGCCAAGTTTTTTGGTATATTTAAGGCAGAGGTTGACAGATTCTTGATTAGTCAGAGCATGACGAGATACAGGAAGAAGGCAGAAGACTGAGGCTGAAAGGAAAACTGGATCAGCCATTATGAAGTAGCGGAACAGACTCCTATGTCTTAAGGTCTTAAATCAGAAGTTGCTAATTAAAAGAAAAGGTATTAGTCATTAATGAGGGAATGCTACAAACAAAAATCACTGAAAGAAAATACAGTAACAGTGCCTCTATAATTAGTTTTAACCAGTCTTCTAAATTAATTATTTTTCAATATAGCATCCATTGTATGTAGAATGAACAATTATCAATGTAATGCAGCCACAAGGCTAAGATCAAACGTATCTTTCAGCATGTCAAATCCAAACTTCACATTATAATTTCACAAGTTCAAAAGTATTGGCAATGGATCCACCTTGAATGATCATGATTAAGACGTTCTCTGAGGTAGCAAGCTTATCATTATTAGTAAGTTTATGTACATAAATGCAGTTACCTTAATGAAGCTTAGTTTACAAATGCACACATTGTTTTTTGTGTTCCTAATGGTAATTTCTCCATAGTGTTCGATCCAACGTTGCCCACTAAGAATGTTATGTATACAGGTGGTAACTTTATTCCATTCAAACTCATCTCCATATCTGAAATTCCAAATAAATTACTTCTTATTGCTTCAATGTATCCTGTATTTAACTGTTGTAAGGAAGAGACACACTTTCCCAGTGTTCACCAGGTTAATTCTTAACATGCTATAACAAACGATTCCATGTACTCCATATCGTTTGGTTACAGGGGCACATTATAGTAAATGCTCTGCTTAAAGGAAGAGAAGCAATGTACAGAAACATTTCCTGTTTACTCTGCTTAGAGATACATGTATTGAATCAATGCCACAGAACAAGGAGAGGGCGTAAACATTGAAAATAGTGTACGTCTAACAATCAAGTTTAGGGCAAAATTGAAGTTTTGCAAATAGCTATTATTATATAGCTGCATTCAATTTTGGAAGGGATAAACTATAAAAGGGTTAAAAACAAGATCAGTAATTAAATGTGTTAGATGCCTTTCTATTTCAAAATGATACCAGAGGCATGAACAAGATGTGGATTTGGGCCGGGACGCTTGCTGGTTCACTGCTGCAGTTTCTTTGTGTTATTGGCAAAGTCTACAAGGTGTGATGTAGCAGTTGTTTTTATTTTTTAGTTGGGATGCAGTGCAGAATGGGCCTTTCCAGCCCTTTAAGCTATGCTGGCCACCAATCCTCCAATTTAATTGTAGCCTTATCATGGGACAATTCACAATGATCAATTAACCTACCAAACGGTAGACCTTTGGACTATGGGAGGAAACAGGAACATCTGCACAGTCACAGGGAGAACATACAACCCCCTTACAGGCAGTGGTGAGAACTGAACCCATGTCAGCTGTACGATAAACCATTATACTAACCACTACACTACCACTGCATTCTAAGAAGTATATTTTCCAGAACTTTGGTGCTCTATACAAATGTACCTGGTTGACATTCTCTCGCTATAAAACATGACTGGAGAATGAGAAAGGGGAACACTGAACAGGACAATTTCCCAGAATGAACAGGAAATGGATAGAACAGCTCTCAGTGGAAGTCATATCAGGGAAATTTTCACCCTCCTGAAATGCAGTGAGTTATAGCTTTTCAGATCTATGCCCAATGACCATCATGCTTCTGATTATATCTGACATCTTGCGGTTATGACTGCAGTAGCAGCATCAGTGAAAGTGGCTGTGACACTGAACTTCGGTGTGCCAAGAAACACAATTTAGAGCAGGAAACATTTTCAACAATCACCATTTGTCATTTTACATGGTGTAAAGTAGGTAACTCTTTAAAATACTGAAACAAATTAAGTGCTAATAATTAGTTTAAGAAACATAGAAAACCTACAGCACAATACAGGACCTTCGGCCCAAAATGCTGTGCCAAACGTGTACTTACTTTAGAAATTACCTAGGGTTACCCATAGCCCTCTATTTTTCTAAGCTCCATGTACCTATCCAGGAGTCTCTTAAAAGACCCTATCGTATCTGACTCCCCCACCGTCGCTGGCAGTCCACTCCACACACTCACCACTTTCTGCATAAAAACTTACCCCTGACATCTCTTCTGTACCTCCTTCCAAGCACCTTAAAATTGTGCCCTCTTGTGTTAGCCATTTCAGCCCTGTGAAAAAGCCTCTGACTATCCACATGATCAATGCCTCTCATCATCTTATACACCTCTATCAGATCACCTCTCATCCTCTGTCACTCCAAGGAGAAAAGGCCGAGTTCACTCAATCTATTCTCATAAGGCATGCTCTCTAATCCAGGCAACATCCTTGTAAATCTCCTCTGCACCCTTTCTATGGTTTCCACATTCTTCCTATAGTGAGGTGACCAAAACTGAGCACAGTACTCCAAGTGGGGTCTGACCAGGGTCCTATACAGCTGTAATATTACCTCTCGGCTCTTGAACTCAATCCCACAGCTGATGAAAGCAATACACCGCATCCCTTCTCAACCACACAGTCAACCTGCGCAACAGCTTTGAGCATCCTATGGACGGACTCCAAGATCCCTCTGATCCCTCTGATCCTCCATCTTACCATTAATGCTATATTCTGCCATCATATTTGACCTACCAAAATGAACCACTTCACACTTATCTGGGTTGAACTCTATCTGCCACTTCTCAGCCCAGTTTTAAATTCTATCGATGTCCCACTGTAACCTCTGACAGCCCTCCACACTATCCACAACAAACCCAACCTCTGTCATCAGCAAATTTACTAACCCAACCCTCCACTTTCTCATCTAGGTCATTTATAAAAATCATGAAAAGTAGGGGTCCCAGAACAGATCCCTGAAGCACACCACTGGTCACCGACCTCCAGGCAGAATATGACCATTCTACAACCACTCTTTGCCTTCGGTGGGCAAGCTAGTTCTGGATCCACAAAGCAGTGTCCCCTTGGATCAATCCCATGCATCCTTACTTTCTCAATAAGCCTTGCATGGGGTACCTTATCAAATGCCTTGCTGAAATCCATATACACTACATCTACTGCTCTACCTTCATCAATGCGTTTAGTCACATCCTGAAAAAATTCGATCAGGCTCGTAAGGCACGATCTGCCTTTGACAAAGCCATGCTGACTATTCCTATTCATATTATGCCTCTCCAAATGTTCATAAATCCTGCCTCTCAGGATCTTCTCCATCAACTTACCAACCACTGAGGTACGACTCACTGGTCTATAATTTCCTGGACTATCTCTACTCTCTTTCTTGAATAAAGGAACAACATTTGCAACCCTCCAATCATCCAGAACTTCTCCCATCCCCATTGATGATGCAAAGATCATCACTAGAGGCTCAGCAATCTCCTCCCTCACCTCCCACAGTAGCCTGGGGTACATCTCGTCCAGTCCTGGTGACTTATCCAACTTGATGCTTTCCAAAAGCTCCGGCACATCTTTTTTCTTAATGTCTATATGTTCAAGCTTTTCAGTCCACTGTAAGTCATCCCTACAATCGCCAAGATCCTTTCCTAAAGTGAACACTGAAGGAAAGTTTTCATTAAGTACCCCCGCTACCTCCTCCGGCTTCATACACACTTTTCCACTGTCACACTTGATTGGTCCTATTCTCTCACATCTTATCCTCTTGTTCTTCACATACTTGTAGGATGCCTTGGGGTTTTCCTTAATTCTGTCTGCCAAGGCCCTCTCGTGGCCCCTTCTGGCTCTCCTAATTTCATTCTTAAGCTCCTTCCTGCTAGCCTTATAATCTTCTAGATTCATATCATTTCCTAGTTTTTTGAACCTTTCATAAGCTCTTCTCTTCTCCTTGACTAGACTTACAACAGCCTTTGTTCACTGCAGATCTTGTAACCTACCATTCTTTCCCTGTCTCATTGGAACGTACCTACTCAGAACCCCACACAAATATCCCCTGAACATTTGCCACATTTGTTCGGTACGTTTCCCTGAGAACATCTGTTCCCAATTTATCCTTCCAAGTTCCCCTCATAGTTCCCCTTACTCCAATGAAATGTTTCCCTAACTTGTCTGTTCCTATCCCTCTCCAATGCTATGGTAAAGGAGATAGAATTGTGAACACTATGTCCAAAATGCTCTCCCACTGACACCTGACCAGGTTCATTTCCCAATACCAGATCAAGTACAGCCTCTCCTCTTGTAGGCTTATCTACATATTGTGTTAAGAAACCTTCCTGAACACACCTAACAAACTCCACCCCATCTAAACCCCTCACTCTAGGGAGATGTCAATCAATATTTGGGAAATTAAAATCTCCCACCAGAACCACCTTGTTATTATTACTCCTTTCCAGAATCTGTCTCCCTATCTGCTCCCCGATGTCCCTGTTACTATTGGGTGGTCTATAAAAAAACACCCAATAGAGTTATTGACCCCTTCCTGTTCCTAACCTCTACCCACAAAGACTCAGTAGACAATCGTTCCAGGACTTCCTCCTTTTCTGCAGCTGTGACACTATCTCTGATAAGCAGTGCCATGCCCGGACCATTTTTGCCTCCCTCCCTGTCCTTTCTGAAACATCTGAAGCCTGGCATTCTAAGTAGCCATTCCTGCCCCTGAGCTATTCAAGTCTCTGTAATGGCACAACATCATAGCTCCAAGTACTGATCCAGGCTTTAAACTCAAGCACTTTGTTCATGATACTCTTTGTATTAAAACAGACACATCTGAAACCATCAGTCTGAGCGTGTCCCTTCTCTATCACCTGCCTGTTCTCCCTCTCACACTGCTTACAAGCTTTTTCTATTTGTGAGCCAACTGTCCCTTCCTCCGTGCTAACAATTAATGCTGACACTTTGAGTGGGAAGCATAAATATTACAGTTTGCCCCACCTGTTACGTGATAAAACATTTACACTTAAAACTCACTTTGGCAGCAGGACATTCACTCTTCCCACGGGAAGTATTTCCATAGATTTGCCCCAGAATTTATTCTTCCATCTGACATCTACAATAAAGAAGTTAATAACATTAAAACTAAAATGTTAAGAGAGGCATAAATTGAATTTAAACTGAAGTTTTTTTGTAACCAAATCTTCACATGAAAGAAACTTGAAAGGGAATTTATTTAATGAGCTTGCTAATTGTGACAGGGTTTGCCATCAAAATGGCACTGTTAGGTAATAGCTTTCACATTTTGGACTGATGGACTGCACCACCGGAAAGGAGTAACTTGATAAGTTCTGGGGCCACTGTGCACTGTGTGCACACGCATGCACAGTGTTGTAATATCACAAGCAGGTAATATCATCCTCTTGTTCTTAATTTGAATTTGGTCTGATCAGATGTGACTTTGTAGTCAAGAAACATTAGGAAACTTTTTGAAAGAAGAGACTAAGCAGTAAGTGCCAAATGAAGAATCTGCAACTGAAGTCAACATTACAGACGATGCAGCTGTGGAGAAGCCAGTAGCATTGTTTTACAAGGCACAAATATCAAGAGGTTATTTGAAAGGTTGGGTTTCCTCAGAGTATAAGAGGTACCTAGTTTGGCTGTAATGCATTCTCGAATACGGAAGTAAGATCAAAAAGAGATACAGCACAGAAACAGACCCGCCAGCCAGCTAAGACAGTGCCATCCATCAATCTCCCATCTCAGTGTTTTTAGATTTTTGTTTCTATTCCCCACATTCCAATCAGATCTCCCAGGTTTTAATGCATCTATACATTAGGGGAAAATTACAGTGGCCTACAAACCTACATATTTTTGCGATCTTGGAGGAAGCCAGAACTTCCTTATCTGCCACAATATTTTGATTAGCTGCCACAACAACTACATATTCAAAGGTGTAGGGGTCATTGGTCACACGGGTGCAACTGAGTGGCACGGGTTCATTGCGAAACAAGGACCTGCAAGCACGCTTTATCTCTAAATTTAAAAAAGATAGGTTATAGTTTGTAAAGGCACTGGCCACTGTCCTTTCGATATGGGAGGGAAGAGGACTACAAATACTACCTTTGTTTAAAAGAAGAATGTGATAAACATTGAAGGTGGGTCAGCTTATTGCTGTAAACTTTGATCATCTGTTCACAAAAGAACAGGTAATAGAAACACTATTACTCTGAAGTTCTTGAGTCATCTTTCTGGCCCCAATAGTTTCTGAGACACACAGCTCCTGACCTCTTTAGTTACTATCTTCTCTAAAAAGCACTGGTGGCATCTGAACGGAACCCAAACTGAAATACCCTATGATACCACAGCAGTGCTCATGAATGTTCAGGAGAAAGTTTGTGTTCTTGGATGAACACTGTTTGCAATCTCCTAAGGCAGGGATTCCAAACCTGGGCTCTATGGAGCCCTTGTATTGGTCCATAGCATAAAGTATGTTGGGAACCCCTGTTCTCAGGGATTCCACAAACTATTCAGAGTGTAGGTATGACTGTAGAGGCCATCGCTGTGGGTGGAAACTGCCGCAAGGCCTGATAGCAGAAGACAAGCCTATGGTCGGCTCCATTACTCCATACCAGTTAAAGTGTCAAGCAAGATTAAACTCAATGAGGACGAGTGTGGAAAACAAACAGGCATTCAACATCTGCTTGCACACTCATACGTCTGACCAGTCCCCCTCTCCTCTCACTATTACCGCACAGCAGGAGGTGCAGCAGTCTGGGATCCCACACCACCAGGTCCAGGAGCCTTGCAGACATCCGACTCCTGGACAGGCTTCACTCGTCTCAGCACTGAACAGGCTCCGTAGCTGTGGACTCACTTTTTGCAGATCATGTTCATTGTGTTTTTGTTTACATTTTTAAAAATTATTTGCGTGATTTGTCCTCATCTATTAATTGGATATGCGGTGGTCATGTGCAGGTGTGTGTGTGTATTTTTAGTGATTTCTATTGTGTCCTGTATTTTGTGGCTGTCTACAAGAAAATGCAACTCATTTTGATGCATACTTTGATAATATATCTGAAATTTAAAACTTTGAAAACGTGGCTAGGAAGAGTGCAAAAAGCAGTTTAAACAAAAGAGGATAGAAATGTTGAATTAGAGTGTAATATTGTCATCTTTCCTTGTTGCTTAACTTTCCCATATTTGCTTATGTTTTGATATAATTACTTATATCTGTGTAATACTTCAGTAAATCTTCAGTAATTGTGGTATAGCTGACTGTATTTTTCCAGAGGTTTCTCTGCAGTCTGTGTCATGCCACTGATTATGACTATTACATCGGTTATTTCTTACCACTGGAATGTGTATCTCTCTAGTATGAGCTGGCTTTTCGTATAAGACAACCTTATTTGTTTTTCTCCTTTCTTTTGTTTCCCTCCTTCACTTTCTCTCTCTCTATCTTTCACTTTTGGCGCACAGTAAATCATCTCTGCATCTTTTCTCATGATGTGGCATTCTTCCTAAAATGTGGTTTTTAAAGATTAAAGTAAGATTCCAGTTAAAACAGATGCATTGTTTCATAAATTTTCATCATAATTTATTTGCTTTTTGCTTCATGTTTCTATTTACAAGGGCATGCAATTTCATATCATTTTCAGTATTTCTCCCTACTTGTCCTTCCATTATTAAAAATGTTTATGAGTACACTCCAGGAATATCTGCTCCTTCTAGCATTAATTTAGACAGCCATTACAGGGCCACTTGTACAAAATAAATGGTTCTCCCTCCCTTGAGCTAAATTTCATCTGGCAACTATGAGCCTTCCTGGAGCCAGGTTTGAACTACCTCAAAGTCTGCTACTTTCCCTCGTAACAGCAAACTTTGTAATATATACATTTTGCACCCAAGTTCAGGTACTAACATATATACTTTAAGTAATAATGGGCCTATCACTGTGAGACATAACTGCACACCTGGATAATGGACATAAATACATCAAGATGCTTTTCATTGACTGTAGATCAACGTTCAATACCATCATCCCCTTGAAACTCATCACTGAGCTCCAAGATCTGGGCTTCAGTACTTCCTCATGCAACTGGATTCTTGACTTCCTCACTGGCAGACCCCAGTGAGTACTGATTGACAACAAATCTCCTTCACATTACATCACAAGTACATCAGAGCTGAGTGCTGAGCCCCTGCGCCAAAACTTTAAAACTTCCGATTGTGCGGCTAAGTGCAGCTCCAATGCCATATTTAACTTTCCTGACTATGCCTCTGTTGTTGGTAAGGGGGTAATGAAACAGCATACAGGAGAGAGAGTGAAAACCTAGTTGAATGGTGCCACATCAACAGCCTCTCACTCAACGTCAGCAAACCAAAGAGCTGACTATCAACTAGCGGAACAACAAGCTGGAAGGAAGTCCATGAGCCAATGCTCAATGAGAGGTAGAGAGGGTCAGTAGCTTTAAATTCCTTGGTGTTAACATATCAGAGCATCTGTCCTGGGTCCAGCACAAAGAAGGCAACATAGTGCCACCACTTTCTTAAACGTTTGCACAGATTCGGAATGTGACAAGTATCAGACAAGTATACTTTGACAAGTATCAATCTGTAGATGCACAATGAAGAGTATTCTAATGGATCACGATCTGGAATGGAAACACCACTGCTCAGGAACAGAAACGACAATAAAAGGCGGTTGACACAGCCCAGTCCATCACAGGCATAGCCTTCCCCATGATGGGCACATTTATATGAAGGCTGCCATGAGAAGGCAGCATCGATATTTAAAGACCCCCCGCTGTCCAAGTCATGCCTTCTCACGACTTCCATTGCACAAGAGGTATAGAAGTCTTATGTCCCAAACTACCTGGTTCAGTGACAGTTACTACTGAACCAGCACTGATCACATCAATCGCCACTACTCTGAACTGATTCTATAACTTACTGACTCACTCTCAAGGACACTTTACAACTCATGTTCGCAGTTTTATTTTTTTTAATTTGCAGTTTGTCTTCCTTTGCACACCAGTTGCTTGTAAGTGTTTATGTATTGCTGTTCATAAATTCTATTGTATTTTTTCCTGTAAATGCCTGCAAGAAAATGAAACTCATTTTCTATATATATATATCAACATATATGTACTTTGATAATAAATCTATTTTGAACTTTGAACTCTTCCTTTCTACCTACAAATCATCTGAACACTACAATTCTCAGAATCAAATTTAATATCAGCGGTATATGTCATGAAATTTGTTGTTTTACAATACATAATAACAATAAAGTACAATAAGAGATATACATGCAAATTAAGTATATAGCGCAAAGAGAGCAAATATTGAGGTAGTGTCCATGGGTTCATTGTCCATTCAGAAATATGATGGCGGAGGAGAAGAAGTTGTTTCTGAAATGTTGAGCGTGTGTCTTCCTCCTTGATGGTAGCAAAGAGAAGAGGGCATGTCATGGGTGATGGGAGTCCTTAATGATGGTTGCCACCTTTTTGAGGCATTGCCTTTTGACGGTGTTCTGGATGGCTGAGTTTGCAACTTGTTGCAGGTTTTTCCAGTCATGTGCAGTGGCCCCTCCATACCAGACAGTGATGACAGTTAGAGTGCTCTCCATAATACATCTTTAGAAATTCGTGTGTTATTAGTGACATACTAAGTTTTCTCAAACTTCTAATTAAATATAACCAATGTGATGTCTTATTTACAAATGCATCAATATATTGGGTGCAGTATAGATCCTCAGAGATGTTGACACCCAGAAACTTGAAACTGCTCACCCTTTTCCACTTCCGATCCCTCGATGAGGACTGATGTGTTCCCTCGACTTCCCCTTCCTGGTGTTGAGTGCAAGGTTGATGCTGTGTCACTACTCAACCAGCTAATCTATCTCGCTCCTGCACACCACCTCATCACCATTTGAAATTCTGCCAATAATAGTTGTGTCATCGGCAAATTTATAGATGGTGTTTGAGCTGTGCCCAGCCTCACAATCGTGGGTGTAGAGAGAGCAGAGCAGTGGGCTGAGTGCACATCCTTGAGGTGCACCAGTGTCGATAATCAGCGAGGAGGGGATGTTATTTCCAATCCCCACTGACTGTGGTCTCCTAGTGAGGAAGTCAAGGATCCATTTGCAGAGGGAGGTACAGAGGCCCAAGTTTTGTAGCTTGTTGATTAGAACTGAAAATATGATAGTGTTGAACACTGAACTGTAGTGAATAAACACAATTCTACAATTTCTGTCCTGTGTATTCACTTACCCTCAATAATCATCCCTTTAATTTCTTATAATTTGCTAATACCTAATATTCAGTTATCCATCAAGCATCCTTTTAAATGCCCATGCACACGTTAGAAATATTCACCAGGCTCCAAACTGCCCCCACACAGATCTCCTAAGTTCTCAGCCAGTTCCTCGTCCTTGAGCAATATCACACATTCTGCTTGGGTAAGTTACAACCCAATGGTATGAACATTGAATTTTTTGATTTATCATAACCCAAGGCCCCTGGTGTTTTTCACCCTCACACACTTGCATGATTCTTCGTTCATCTTCCCCTCCCCAACTAGTTCCTCCAGGAATTTGTTTGAGGCTTATAAAAAAAAATGGAACTGAGGAGAATTCACAGTGACCCAATACAATTTAAACCACATACAGAAAAATTAGATCTTCTCTACTCTAGATCTAATGACCATGACGGGAAAATAACTTTCATTTGCTAAAGAACGTTAGACGTGCATACCTTGCCAAAACACAAATTTCTTTGATTCGCAGTGACAGGCAGAAATGGGTGGGTGGTGGCTGACCTGGAAAATGAAAATACTCAAAAAGTGACAAAGTACAGGGTACATATGCTTTGTCTGAACAACAGGAATTATAAATTGAAGGAAATAAGCAACTCCAAGAATAATCACTTCTTTCATACAAGCAGCAACAAATGCTAACAATATTTCAAATTATCACTGCAAACTTTGCAATTCTACATTCCTACTTCATGAGTAGTTACCTCAATTTTGAGGATGATTTATTTCCACTCCAGTTCTGAGGTGACTGAGGAGGCTGATGCAGGACTGCCAGTTTTGCAGAGAAGGTATTTTGGAGGTGATGTGTTCTGTCTACTAATTACAGAAGGCCATCTGAATGTCCCAACACATCAGCTGAGACTCTCAGTATCACCCTGGATCCTCCTCTCAACTCAGAACAGTTTTGGGCCAGGCAATCACAGGTCCTGATTAAGGGCCTCAGCTCAAACCGTCAACTGTTTTTACTCTATTCCATAGATGCTGCCTGGCCTGCTGAGTTCCTCCAGCATTTTGTGGGTATTACTTTGATTTCCAGCATCTGCAGATTTGCTCTTGTTTGTGATTCACCGTATCCGCTTGAAGAACAGACTCGAGTCTTTTCTCCCACACCAGGTGAACTGAAACGGATTCTGTTTCAAGCTCTGTCATAGCGGGTGTGGAGTCAGGCTTGTGAACAATTTGGCCTGGCCCAGCAGAACCAAATGAGTGAAATTAGTGCCTCAATGCTGGAGATTATTGCCTGGAACAGGGCAGTGACATTGGTTTCCTTACCCTTCCAATGGATTTTGTAGAAGCAGTATCAGTGTTCAATGTTTTGAAGATTCTGCTGTAAATACCCTGAATGTTAGAAGTGTACAGGAGAGCAAGGATCACTGCTGCCTGTTCACCTCGAGCTGTGCCCATTGCAGGTCCTGATGCACTCAGAGGGCCAAAGTCTGTACTGGCACAGTGTGAGGGGTGATGAATTTTATTACTAACCTCCACCTCAACATACTGTTCTAACAAACTGATCTGCAGAAACAAAGTTTTCACTGTGCCTCTATACTTGTGATTATAATAAACCAATTTACCAGTTTCCCAATATACAGAAAGTGATCCTCTTCCTGCAGGGTTTTGTCATGCATCTTAATTGTCAAGGGCTGGTGTTGTGAGGACCTCTCATTTGCAGGATGTTGACTATCAGAGATTGGTGTTGTAGAGGAGGAACTGTTGGCAGAGGTCCTGTCACTTGTAGGATACTGACTATCAGGGACTGGTGTTATACAAAAGGAACTGCTGACAGGGGACCTGTCACTTGTAGGATATTGAGTATCAGCTCATCCCCAGGGATGCTTCAAGTGAATGAGTCACCAGCGATTTAGAAATCTGCCTCTGACACGGACCTGTGGCTCAATAATTGTGTTTGTGTTAGCCTTGGCTTTGGAGTGTAAGTGATTAGATTCAACAGTTTCCCCATGAATCCTTTCCATTAGTTCCTACTAGTTATGGCATTACAAGCATTGGCTGAAAAGAGAATCGACAGATTGCTAAACAGACTGTTCAGTTCTACAGTACACAGAGAAAGATACCCCATAGCAATGTGCTGGAGACGTTCAGCAGCATCTGTGTAGATAACCATAGTGTTTTAGTCACAGAAACTGGCCCCTCGACCATCGAGTCCATGCCGAACCATTTAAACTGCCTAGTCCTATCTACCTGTACCCAGACCATAGCTTCCATTCCCTAAAATCAATGTACAGTACCTATGCAAAGTTATCTTTAAACAGTGAAATAGAGCTCCTACACACCACTTCCACTGGCAGTTCATTCCCCACTCTCACTCCCCACAGAGTGCAGTTGGTTCTCCTCATGTTCTCCTTAAACTTTTCACCTTTCACCCTTAACCTATGACCTGTGGTTGTAGCCCACCCAACCTCAATGGAAAAAGCCTGCTTACATTTCCCCTACCTGTACCCCTCATAAGTTTGTATACCTCTACCAAATTTCTCCTTAATCTTCCACGTTCCAAGGAATAATGTCCTAACCTATTCAATCGTTCCTTGCAACTCAGGTCCTCCGGTCCCAGCAACATCCTTGTAAAATTTCTCTATACTCTTTCCTGTAGAAAGGTGATGAGTTCTCCAGTCTTCCCTGACTAAGCACTGTCTGACTAAACGATTGCTTCTTCATCACAAGATGTCAGACTTCCAGCATAAGAAGATTACTCTTTACTTTGATAAAAAATACTGAATTAAGGCGAGTATTAAGAAAGGTAGTGACAAGTTAGTTTAGGCAGTAGAGAAGGTAGGAGAGAGCAATGAGTAGAACAAAGGATATTTCCCAGAAAGGGTGAAAGAAAGGGTAATTAAGTTCTTTTGTGTGTGTACTACATTGTTGATGTTGTAAAGTGTGTAACACGTCCAGCAAGGCCACAAAAGCAAGAGCAAAAAAAAAGGATGGCAGGCAAAAATTGCCATTCCTGATGTAGGTGAAAGCATGAGGGGCTAATCTAAAGCTGGAAGATTCAACATTGAGTTCTGAAGGCTGTAACGTGCCCAGATAGCAGATGGTATGTTGTACTTTGAATTTTTGTTTGGCCTTGTTGTAACAGTACAGATGCCCACCAAAATAGATTGGAGTGGATTGGGCCAGTGAGTTAAAGTGGTGGCAGGCAAACTAAAGCTCAGGGTTTGCATGTGAACACTGAATGCTGTATACTAGACTGGAAATGAGATGGGAAGAAAGTTAACTAGCAAGGGCAGCAAGTAAGTAGGAAAGCTAATGGAATGGTGGCCTTTCTTGCAAGGGCATGGAGTATAAATGTAGGAATATTTTCATGCAGTTCTACAAGTGCAGGTAAGATTGCATCTGGAGTACAGCATGGAGTTTGGATGGTCGAGTGGGTTGAGATTAGAGACAGTGGCTGTTGTTGAGAAGGTTCACAAGGGTGATTGAGAGAATGAAAAGACTGAGCAGATGGAGATGCTAAGAGGATGTTTCCTCAGATGATATGTTTGGAGTTAAAATGAATATATTCAGAATAAGAATTGTTGCCTACATGGAGAAGAAAAGGAATTTCTGAACTCTTAAGTTTTTGAATTCTCTACTCTAGAGAACTGTGGAAGAAAAGTCCTGGAGTATATTCAAGGTGGGAATGGCAAATGGTTATATTGTACTACCAGTGGGTCAAGGGACATGGATGAGAGGACAGGCTGAAGGGGCCAACTAGGTCAGTAGTGCTCCTTCTATTCACATCATGTGATGTGTGAAGCAACTGCTGAATTTCATCCTCACTGTTTAGACTTCTATGTCATTGGCTAGAATGGCCAGAAAACAGACACAAAAAGCTGGAGGAATGCAGCAGGCCAGGCAGCATCTATGGAAAAGAATGAACAGTCGACATTTTGGGCTGAGACCCTTCATCAGGACTCCATTGGTTTTGTGTGTGTTGACCTGTAAAAAGCTACAGGTTTAGAAATCGATGCTTTGATACAAGCACATCAAAAGAGCTTTGCATAGAATGCCAACGTCCACTGTGTTGCTGCACACTTCAGTGGCGATCAAGGTGCACTGAACAATTGCTACTAACTGCCTGTTACACACTTCCTTTATGACTGGAGATTGGATCTGTTGGATTGGACTGTAGAATTGTTATTTTTTTTGTAGTTTAACTTTCTTCTGCTTGTTTGTGTTTTTATATAATTACCTGTACACGTGTAACTTTTCAATGTTTTCTAGTACCTTTGTATTTTTCTGGAATCTTCGTAGCTTCAGTGGCAGTCATCACGTTATTTGAATAGGGGCTATCTGACTGGTTAATTCAAGCAATGGAAATTAATGGAGTAGTCTGGTATAAGACGACCGAAATCTCATTTACTCGGACTCTTTGCTTTACCCTTCCCCTAAGCTCTTTAAGGCTCTTTCCTTTTCTTTTATTTCCATTATTCTTATAATGCTTAATAAAACGATCGTAAGCAACGTTACACTTCAATCTTAACTTGCGAATGACGTTGAGTAACAAGAACATTAGGATCTGACAGGGCCTGAAAGAGCTGGGTGACTGGTGAGAGAAGATAGGAGGTGTGGATGGCTGAGGACTGGCGCCCGAAGGAGAGGCGGCCATGAATGTGATGGTATGGGGGGGGGGGGGGGGGGAGGGGTGTGGTGCTACTGCACAGGATAGAAAGAAGCTACAGAAGGTTGTAAACAAGAGGAAGTCTGCAGATGCTGGAAATCCGAGCAACCCACACAAAATGCTGGGGGAGCTCAGCAGGCCAGGAAGCTTCTATGGAAAAGGAATACCTGTCACAGGGCTTCGGCCCGAAACATCCACTGTACTTTTTTCCATAGATGCTGCCTGGCCTGCTGAGTCTCCCCAGCATTGCCTGTGTGTTGCACAGAAAGTTGTAAAATTAATCAGATCCATCTAGGGTACTAGCCTCTCTTTAAGCAGGGGTACCTCAGAAAGGCAGAATCCACTATTAAAGAGCCCTGTTACCCAGGACATGCCCTCATCTCATTGTTACCACCAGGAAGGAAGCACAGAAGCCTGAAGTACACAATCCGCAATTCAGGAACAGCTTCATCCCCTCTGTTATCTGATTCCTAAATGGATATTGGACTCATGAACACTAACTCACCTTTTTTCACATTATTTATAGGTGTGTGTGTGTGTGTGTGTGTGTAATTGATTTATTTATTTTCTATATTATTACGTACTGCTGCCATTAACAAATTTCATAACATATGCCAGTGATATTAAACCTGATTCTGATTATTGGCTGAGAATTCGGGTTTCAGTCAGTGAATGGAGAACAAACTGATGTGGAAAAGGGCTGGGGAACTCGAGTGAACAGGCAGCCTAGAGACAGAAGTAAGCTGACTCACAAGTTTCCACAATCACTGATGTCAATCTCTCTCGCTCTCTCTCAGTAAGACACTTAGCTGGGAGTGGACATACTGAACAACTGCACACTTTATCCAACTGGCTTCTTGCGCTAACCTATCCAGTGCAGTATGGCAGCAGCATCTAACTAGCAATGAAAATTGGTCATGCATGTACCATGTATCAAAGGCATAAATTTAACCCAAATAATCATCATTTTATCAGCCTCCTCCATAACACCAGGAAAAGGATCAATGAAAAGTGCCTTTAAGCACCATCAATATCAACTTCTAAGCTCTTGTCCACACCACAGCGCAGAAACAGAGTTAAATTCTGAGGAGAGACAAGGGTAATTATCATCGTCTTTGAGGAACCTTTCAACCAAATGTGACTTCAGTAGACTCCCGCAATAGTTTAAAATTTTTTGACAAACATTTGTATTTTTGCTCTGAGTTTGTTTAGTTGTTAAAAGTCACATATATAAAATTAAATAGGCAATGTTAATGTATGGAAGATGCTCAATTTCAACTAATAGATGTATATTCTATTTATATTTTATGTACATTTTATTCATGATCATTTTACATTTTAAAGTGTTAAGATTCATGCAAAAAGTTCTCAGTTCTTCAAAAAAAGTTCAAAAAATTCTCTTCACTTCACCCTATATTTGAAAATCAATTTATGGAGCCCTGTGGAACTCCAGAGAACAGAAGTTTTTCCTTGAAACTAAAAGATTTCTAGAGCAGTGGATACGATATGAATTATACCTGTTCTGCAAAGAACCTGAATCCCTTGTCTTCTCGAATACATTCATATGTCTCTCCAAGGACTGGGTTAAAGGGCTTAAACGTGGCTCTGTAATATGTTGTAGCGTAACCTGAAACTGCAAATGCAGCAATCATAACCTGAAAAATAGGAATAAAATTGAAGTTAAATATATTTAATTTATATTCATTGTAAATGTTGTTAAAATTATGTTGGTGTAGAATTTTAATAAAGTTATTCAGGTCAAATTATTCATTTTATTTCTGAACAAAGCATTCAAGATTTTAATTTTAGTTGTTAGACTAAAGAAAACATTAAGTTTAATGTTTCAAACTGTATTCCAACCAAGAGTTTGTTAAATTACAACAGAATTTGCAATGCCCAAAAACATTACAATCTTTAATGTTATCTATTACTTTGTTTAAATTCTGAGCTACTTATGGATTTTCAAGATAGAATAAAGAGTCAAGTATTTAATTAAACATTGACATTCAGCAACACAAAATCAATGGGCGAATCAGCTCTGAATTACCATTCGGTCATATGGATCATCTGTTTCAGCAGCCTTGTCTAACAACTCGGAGTATTCCAATTCCTCGCAGAGATGCTGCAGAGTATTCAGGGGCTCATTCAGCTCAACTGGCATAGAAACCTTGGACAGGTCTTTTCCAATATTATTTCTCAGAATGTTCCACAGATTAATGCTACTTGTATCAGGTGAAGGTGCTGGAAGGCATGTGCGTCTGCCATTTCGAAATGCACCCCCCATAAGTTCACCATCAGAAACTGCAACAAAATTATTAAACACCAATATAAAAAGAGTGATTCTTGTAAATTATCTCAAAATATTAACTACAATTTCCTTGGTGTTATGAATATTTAAATTTTGGCCCACAGACTTTTCAGAAATGTAGCAGCAAGATAAAACAATTAATCTGAAGGACAGTTATTGCAGTTCATATTCAACAGTTTAATTAAAAATCATTTATATGCTTGCAAAATTTTCTCATATAAAACAAAAAATGGTTGTAGCCATAGAAACCATTTAATTGCATTCCCAATAGTCCTATCATATCTGGACCTGAAAATAAAAGATTTCTGGATAATTAAATATTATTATTTGCAGGAATACAATTTCATGACTCACTTGTTCATTATCACCCAGAATTTGTATGTGGTGAAGCATTACTCAGAGTAGGAAGCTTAAGTAATTGTGTTTTAAAATTCAGTTACATGCTGCCGCATTTGCTTTGAGATATCACTCCTGCAATATACTTTGCAATGAGGCTCATTAAATTCAAATTCCTCTTTCCCATTGGTTTTGCATACATTTAATTAGATGTTGTATTAAAGCTACAGTGAACCACACCAATCAGAAAGTTACAAGTACAGGAGATAGCTTCCCTTTCATCATATGGGTGGGAGGGCTGGCTGGCAAGTTCACAGATGATAAAGAGGTTAGTGGTACCGTGGACCGTGCAGAAGGATGTCAAATGGGTACACTGGGATAGACCGTGGATCAGTTGCAGATTTGGTGGGAGAAGTGGCATATTGAGTTTAATCTTGTCAGGTGCAAGGAGTTGCAGTTTGGGAGATCAGACGTAAAGGTACTGTTAATGGCAAGACACTTAACAGTGTTGCCATACAAAGGGATCTTGAGGTCCAAGTCTACAGCTCTCTGAAAGTAGCTGTAGAGGTTGATAAGATGGTAAAGGCAGGATATGGCATGCTTGCCTTTATCAGTCGAGGCATTGAATTGAAGAGTCACCAAGTTATGTTGCAGCTTTATCAAACTTTAGTTAGGCCACACTGCAGATTGCATTCAAATTTGGTCACCCTATTGTAGGAATGAATTGGGGGCACTGGAGAGATGCTTACCAAGGTATAGGAGCAGAATTAGACAAGTTGGCCCATCAAGTATGCTCCGCCATTTGATTACGGCTGATTTATTTTCCCTCTCGACCCCAGTCTCACCCCTTCTCCCTTTGACCCCCTTACTAATCATGAACACCTGGACCTCTCCAATGCCAGCACATTATTTCTTTGATACGAGGCCCAAAACTGCTCACAATGCTCCAAATACAATCTGACCAATGCCTTATAAAGCCTCAAAATTATATCCTTGCTTTTATGTTCTAGTCCTCTCAAAATGAATGCTAACATTGCATTTGCCTTCCTCACCACTGACTCAACCTGCATGTAAACCTTTAGGGAATGCTCCACTAGGACTCCCAAGTCTCTTTTCACCTCTGATTTCTGAATTTGCTCCCACTTATAAAATATTTTATTCTTTTATTATTCCGCTAAACTGTATAACCTTTCACTTACCGACACTGTATTCTATCTGCCACTTCTTTGTTCATTCCCCAAGTCTGTCCAAGTCCTTCTGCTGACTCCCTAATTCCTCAAAAATCCCTGCCCTTTCACCTACCTTCATATCATCTGCAAACTTGGCCACAAAGCCATCTATTTCATAATTCAGATCAGTAACACATAACTTGAAAAACAGTGGACACAACACCAACCCCTGCGGAACACCACGAGGGCAGCTGCTATGTTAAGAGGTTGGACAAATTTAGACTGTTTTCTCTGGAGCAGTGGAAGTTGAAGGGAGACCTGATTGAAATTTGTGAGGCCTATATAGAGCACTCATCCAGTATCTCTTACCCAGGGTCAAAATGTCTCATAGTAGAGGGGAAGCATTTAAAGTGAGAAGAGTTAAGTTCAAAGGAGATGCACACAACAGAATGCAGTGTGTCCAGGGGAGGTAGCGAAGGCAAATACAATACAGACATTAATGAGGCTCTTAGAAAGGCAAATGAATATGCAGACAATGGATGGACATCAACATGCCGAAGAGAGATGTTATGGATGTAATGGGAGGTAAGGACCTTGATAAAATAGCTATCACTAATGAGGGAGTGCTGAGCAAACTTGTGGGGCTAAAGGTAGACAAGGTCGCTAGGCCTGATGGAATGCATCCCAACATACTGAAAAAAAAATGGCAAAAGTTATAGTTGAGGCTTTAGTGATAATTTACCAAGATTCTGTGGATTTTGGGCAAATCCCGGCGGATTGGAAGTAGGCAAATGCGACACCACTGATCAACAACAGATAAAGGCAAAAGGCAGGTAACTGTAGGCCAGTTAGTTTAACATCTATAGTTGGGAAAATGCTTGAAGCTATCATTAAAGAAGAAATAGCGAGACATCTGGAAAGAAATGGATCCATCAGGCAGACGCAGCATGGATTCAGCAAAGGCAGGTCCTGTTTGACAAACTTACTGGAGCTCTTCAAGGATATAACAAGCACAGTGGACAGTGGGGAACAGATAGATATTATTTATTTGGACTTCCAGAAGGTGTTTGATAAGGTACCACATAAAAGACATCCATAAGATAAGGGTTGAGGGTGATGTATTAGCATGGATAGAGAACTACAGAGAGTTGGGATACATGGGTGTTTCTCTGGTTGGCAATCGGTGGTGACCGGTGTGCTGCAAGGGTCAGTGCTGGGCTCACAACTGTTCACAATATACATTAACGATCTGGAAGAGGGGGCCGAGTGTAGTGTACCTAAGTTTGCTGATGACACTTAATTAAGTGGAAAAGCAAATTGTGCAGAGGACATGGAGAGATATATAGGTTAAGTGAGTGGATAAGGGTCTGGGAGATGGAGTACATGTTGGTAAATGCAAGGTTATCCACTTTGGAAGGAAAAATGGAAGATCAGATTATTATTTAAATAGTAAAAAGATTGCAGCATGCTGCTGTGCAGAAGGACTTGGGAGTGGACTATGAGGAGAGATCAGGTCACCTGGGGCTGTACTCGCTGGATTTCAGAATAACGAGAGGAAATCTTATAGACACATATAAAATTATGAAAGGGATAGATAATATACAGGCAGAAAAGTTGTTTTCACTGGTAGGTGAGACTAGAACTAGAGGACATAGCCTCAAGATTCGGGGGAGTAAATTTATTATGGAGATGAGGAGGACCTGTTTTTCCCAAAGAGTGGTGAATTTGTGGAACTTTTTGCCCAATGAAGCAGCAGCGGCTACCTCAGTAAATATATTTAAGACAAGTCTGGATAGATTTTTGCATAGTAGGGGAATTAAGGGTTATGGAAAAAAGGCAGGTAGGTGGAAATGAGTCCATGGTTAGATCAGCCATGATCTTATTGAATGGTGGAGCAGGCTCGACAAGCCAGACGGCCGACTCCTGCTCCTGTTTCTTATCTTCTTATGTAACATCGTGTAGGCAGAAGGGATGAGTTTAGTTAGGCATTCAAATACTAGTTTAATTAGATTGGCACAACAGCAGGGGCTGACAGACACATTCCTGCGCTATGTTCTATGTACTATTTCAACAACCCCTCCCACTCTAATCTCCTCCATTTATTCCAATCACTCTCCCAACCTGCTGAGCTCTATAGAAATCGTATCTGTTCGCTGACTGACTTCTGAACACACAATGTAACCATCTTGATCCAATATCCAATAAGTTATTGCCAAACAGATAACATCCCAAGCCCCTTTAAAACAGTCTTTACCATGTCACTGAAAAAGCCTATCCTTGGTTGTTCTAAACTGAACCCCACATCTGAGCCTGCGTTCTTTTTCCCAGGTCAGTAAAACAGGCGGAAAAGAAAGCAATTCTCTTTCACCAACTTCACTGACCACATTGTTCAGCTCCTGTCAGTTCCACATCACACACCCCAAACTTTGGTTTTAATCATCTCCCCAGTTTCCCATTCAGACAAAGTTACAATGATGCTGCCAGACCTGCTGAGTTCCCCCAGCATTTTGTGTGCATTGGGCATTTCCCTTTATCCCTGCCTGGAGCTGATATTTTGATACATACATAATTAGTTACCACACCTGCACAATTTAATTTAACAACCCTAAAATCTCTTCCATTAGCACAAAAAAAAATCTTCTTCACCTGTTAATGAAAAATGAGTAAAACTGATGCTGGAAATCTGAAAGAAAACTGAAAGTGCTGGGAAAAAACAGTAGGTAAAGAAAATCTTTATCAGTGATCAAAGGGCAATGTGGTTTTGAAAGTTAACATTTCAATTTAGGGATCCTTCGGCAGAATTAGAAAGAGAAAAATAAACAAACATGAGGAAATCTGCAGATGCTGGAAATTCAAGCAACACACACAAAATGCTGGTGGAACACAGCAGGCCAGGCAGCATCTATAGGAGGAAGCGCTGTTGACATTTCGAAATAAGGTAGTCCAGGTAATAGAGAAAATGGGAGGTGTCGACCAATGGACCAAAGGGAATTTCTCAGACTATACAACATTTTCAGCACATCACTCAGACAAATAAGTTTAATTCATTGTTAACACTCTAACTACTATATAATTTCACCCTACTAAACAAATTCCCTTCGTTCAACTCAGCTCTCTTTACCTCCTCTGCTATTGCCTCTTCACTCTTTGCGTATTAATGAATTTTAAATTACATAGAGAAGTCAAAACTAGAAAATTATTGACATAGAACCATAGAACATTACAGCACAGAAACAGGCCTTTTGGCCCTTCTTGGCTGTGCCGAACAATTTTCTGCCTGGTCCCACTGACCTGCACCTGGACCGTATCCCTCCATACACCTCTCATCCATGTACCTGTCCAAGTTTTTCTTAAATGTTAAAAGTGAGCCCACATTTACCACTTCATCTGGCAGCTCATTCCACACTCCCACTATTCTCTGTGTGAAGAAGCCCCCCCCAATGTTCCCTTTAAACTTCCCCCCCTCACCCTTAACCCATGACCTCTAGTTTTTTTCTCCCCTAGCCTCAGTGGAAAAAGCCTGCATTCATTCACTCTATCTATACCCATCACAATTTTAAATACCTCTATCAAATCTCCACTCATTCTTCTTTGCTCCAGGGAATAAAGTCCTAACCTATTCAACCTTTCTCTGTAACTAAGTTTCTCAGGTCCCAGCAACAGCCTTGTAAACCTTCTCTGCACTCTTTCAACCTTATCCCTCCTGTAATTAGGTGACCAAAACTGTACACAATACTCCAAATTCAGCCTCACCAATGCCTTATACAACCTCACCATAACATTCCAACTCTTATACTCAATACTTTGATTTATAAAGGCCAATGTACCAAAAGCTCTCTTTACTACCCTATCTACCATAATTAACATAATTCTCATCCATTTCTATCTTACTGTTTTGATTATGATCTCATTGAACTGCATCAATGATCTGAAACTTAAATCTGTTTCTCTTTCCACAGATGTTGCCTAATGTGCTAAGTGCTTTGTGCATTTACTGTTTTCATTTCACAGCCTGGCAGCTACTGTTTTGTGGTCTTCTTTTTCTTTTGAACTGAGCACACCAGCATGCACATATATATGGATAATCCTGATGGAAGTGTCTCAGCCCAAAACGTTGACTGCTTATTCCCACTCCATGGATGCTGACTGACCAGCCGAGTTCCTCCAGAATTTTATATGTGGTGCACATGTATTTGTCAATTACACAATCATTCGACTTTATTAATGTCTTCCTGTATTTTCACAGACTCCTCCTTGATATCAACTACACCCCTACTTCCATGTCACAGATATTTTTGAATTTTTTTGTGTGTGTAACTCCTGTGGTGGTGAATAAATAAAAAAACGACAAGAGCCTAATTTGCATATAAACAGGTACTTTTAAAATCTACATTGCCACGAAAAGATAATGAGAATTTTTATACATACATCGACGAGAAGCATTCTCTGCAACACTGGCATTGTCTTCGGAAATAGTGTCACTGACATCACTAATGTATGATTCATCATCGGATCCCTAAGGTCATAAAGAGTAGCATTTGATTTCTTTTATAACAAACCCAAGTCACGGCTGCTTTTGATTCCAGAAGTTCAAATATAACTGATTTTTTGCAGAGAAAGAACTCAATTATCACTGCAGCTTGCTGACATGCTCGAGGAAGAAAAAAGGTTAACATGCTGGCTTTTCTCGGGCAGTACACCTCTGCAGTGAACAGGTTCTGGCCAGAGTTCAGGGGGCTCCTGGAGAAGTTCGAAAATACCTTGTCACACTGTAATTGTGTTAGTAAGTAACATACCCTGTTCTGGGGACATGAGATGGTGTGGTGCAGTACCCCATTACAGAAATAGTACAACATAACGGTATCTCTATGAAGACCTGAAATGTCATCTACTCCTTTCCCACCTAAGCCTGACCTTCTGAGTTCCTCCATAACTTTGTACTTGTTACTCACGATGAAGTGCTCATGTCTACATGACTTGTTATGGCCTGAATGAACAGGCAAACTTAAACCTTCCACTAAACTAAGGAAGAGAACCCTGTGCAAGTTAAAATTAGATAGTATTTATCTTTAAAAAAGTGTTTAATCTCTTTTATTAACAATATTCAGCAGGCTGTGTGTTAAAATCCCACACCAGAGACCAGTAAGAACATTACATTGGTATTCCTGTGTATGTTGAGGGAGATTGCCTTTTAAGATACAATATTTTAGACAATATGTGCAATGCTGTCTCTCTCCATCCTCTTAGTCCCATGTTTAATGTCCCCAGCACAATTTGGAAAAGGTAGAGGATTTATATGGTCTCCTGGCCAAATGCACCTTCAAACAACATAATGAAAACAGATTACTGAGCTTGCAGGGTATTGCCCACACTTCCTAAAATTTAACAGTGACAATACTTCAAAAGGTACTTCATTGACTGCAAGACATTGTTGGAACATTGTGAGGTTGCGAAAATGGAATGTAAAGGCAAACAATTTTATTACTATTCTAAAAACAATGCAAAAGATTTGAGATTCCAGGTTTAAACTTCTAGGCCCCTCCAAAAAGTTTTATAAGCACAAAAAGTTACAATGTTTTTGCTGTACCTCATTCTCTGAAGAGCTTGCTGACAGAAGTACTTCTTGAGCATCAAAAAATTCCGAAACTGATTCAGACATAGAGAGCCTGCTCCCATTAGAGTCCTGCTGTGACAATGGGATAGTGACATGAATCTTGTCGCTTGGCTGAAAGTTTAAAAAAATTCAAAAAAAAGGCTGATATTGTTTTTAAAATTTTATGTTTAATAGATTTAGATTCGACGACAATTATTTTTAAATCTGACGGAAATCTTAATAGCAAATATTTCTTATATTCTTTATTCTGAAGAATTATCTCATGTTAGAATACTGCATTCCACAATCCTATGGAGACATGATTATGATGCAGGTTGTTAGATAAATGGACAGTTTCCAAGTTAATCCATTACCAGGTAACCTTGAGCTCTAAACCATCAGAATAATGCAGCAAATCCAAAATAAAGTAGGAGTAGTGTTAACTTCAGTGTTAATGAACTGACTGACAGAATCACAGGGCAGCAAGATAAAGTCATAGAGTGAAACAACATGGATACAGGACTCTCAGCCCAATGAATCCATGTCGATCATGGAGCCCAGCAAGGTAAACCCAACTTCCAGCATTCAGTCCTATGCCCTGCCCCTCCAGGTACTTACCTATGTGCTTCAATTATTCTACTGTACCTGCTCTAGTTATCGGCTCTGAAAGCTCGTCCTGTATACTCACCTCCCTCGGCGTGCAAATGTCCCTCAGCTCCTTTTTAAATCTTTTCCCTCTGATTTTAAACTTGCATTCCCTAGTTTTAGACACCCCTACCCTTGGGAAAGGACCTTATAATCATAAGGCTTCTCATAATTATAAACACTTGTAACTTGCCCCTCCAAGGTATAAAGACCTTGCCTGGACAACTTCTCCCTTTAATTCAAGTCCCCTAGTTCCAGCAACGTGCACACAAATCTTTTCTGTACTCTTTCCAGTGTAACCACATCTCTTGTACATTGTACACAGTACTCGAGTGCAGCTTCATCAATGACTTCGACAACAGCAACTCTATGTCTTGACTGATGAAGGTCAGCACGCTAAACAAATGCCATTTTCAATGAACTCCTAAGTCCTTCTCTTCCATTACATTCACTCTTGCCTTACTATTCATAGTGTAAGTCCTACGCTGATTGCCCTTTCCAAACTGTATCACCTCACACTCAATCTGTATTGTCCACTTAGCACTCTTCAGCCTACTTACCTCACTGAACAAGATCCCCCTGAAATCTTTACCATTACCACCACTTCCTAATTGAGCGTTATTCACCAATTTATTGATTAAGCCTTGTGCATTTGTATTAAAATAATTTATATAAATAACAAACACAAGAAAATCTGCAGGTGCTGGAAATCCAAAACAACACACACTAACTGCTGGAGGAACTCTGCAGGCCAGGCAGCATCGATGGAAGAGTAAACAGTTAACGTTTCAGGCCGAGACCCTTCATTAGGTTTGGAAAGGAAGGGACAAAGACAGAATAAGGTGGTGGGGCGGGGGGAGAGGAAGTAGTACAAGGCGATAGGTGACAGATGAAACCAGGAGAGGGGGAGGTGTGAAGTTAAGAGCTGGGAAGTTGATTGGTGAAAGAGGTAAAGGGCTAGACAAGGGTGAATCTGAATGGAGAGGATAGAAGACCACAAAAGAAAGGGAAGGAGGAGCAGCAGAAGGAGGTGATGAGCAGGTAAGGAGATAAAGTGAGAGAGGGAAACAGGAATGGGGAATGGTGTGGGGAGGAATCACCAGAAGTTCGAGAAATCTGGTCCTCACTCAATAATTTCTCCTTTGGTCTTTTGGCTCCCCTCACTTCCTTCAAACTAAAGGTGTAGCCATGGGGACTTGCATGGTGGACAAAGGAGAGGTAGAGGGTGTCACTTGCATGGATTTTCAGAAGGCATTTGATAAGGTGCCACACATGAGACTGCTTAACAAGATAAAATCCTGTAGCATTATAGGAAAGATGCTGGCATGGATAGAGGAATGGCTGACAGGTAGGAAGCAGCGAGTGGGAATAAAGGGGGCCCTTTTCTGGTTGGCTTCCAGTGATTAGTGATGTTACTCAGGGGTCAGCATTGGGATCACTACTGTTCAAGTTATTCGTCAATGATTTGGATAATGGAATTGATGGCTTTGTCACAAAGTTTGCAGATGATACGAAGATAGGTGGATGGGTAGGTAGATAGTGCTGAGGAAGCAATGCGATTACAGTAGGACTTGGACAAATTGGAAGACTGGGCAAAAAAGTGGCAGATAGAATACAATGTTGGGAAATGTATGATAATGCATTTTGGTGAAAGGAACAATAGTGTAGACTATTATCTAAATGGGGAGAAAATTCAAGCATCAGAGGTGCAGAGGGACTCAGGAATCCTCATCCGAGATCCCAGAAGGTTAATTTACAAGTTGAGTCTGTGGTAAAGAAGGCAAATGCAATGTTGGCATTTATTTCATGGGGAATAAAATATAAAAGCAAGGAGATAATGCTGAGCTGTGATAAGACACTAGTCAGGCTGCACTATTGTCAATAGTTTTGGGCTTATTTCTCAGAAAGGATGAGTTGTCATTGGAGACAGCCCAGAAGGGGTTCATGAGGATGATTCTGAGAATGAAGGGTTAACATGTGAGGAGCGTTTGGCAGCTTTTAGCTTGTACTCACTGGAATTTAGAAGAACGTGGGAGGATCTCATTGAAACCTACCAAATGCTGAACGGACTCTAGATTGGGTGGATGTGCAGAGGATGTTTCCTATGGTGGGGGTGTCCAGGGATAGTGGGCAGTGCCTCAAAATTGAGGGACAACCCTTTAGAACAGAGGTAAGGAGGAATTTTTTTAGCCAGAGAATAGTAATTCTGTGGAATGCTCTGTCATAGACTGCGTGGAGGCCAAGGCTGTGGGTATACTTAAGGCGGAAGTTGATAGCTTCCTGATCAGTCAGGGCATCAAAAGATATGGCAGGAAGGCAGATGTATTGGGTTGAGTGGGATCTGAGATCAGCCATGATGGAATGGCGGGCCAGAGTCAACAAGCTGAATAGCCTAATTCTGCTCGTATGTCTTACGGTCCCCAGCTATGCCTGCATTTTGTTGGCTATTTTGTTGGAACAGACCATATTCCAAGCCTACACCGATATCCCAAACCTTCTTGCACTACATTGATGACTGTATCGGTGCTGCTTCCTGCACCCATGCCGAACTTGTCAACTTTAACATGTCCTTGATCTTCCTTCCTGCCCTCAAATTTACTTGGTCCAGTTCTGACACCTCCTTCCCCTTTCTTGATCTCTCTGTCTCTATTTCTGGAGACAGTCTATCTACTGATATCCTTTATAAACCCACTGATTCTCACAGCTACCTGGACTGTACCTTTTCCCACTCTATCATTTGTAAAAACACCATCCCCTTCTCTCAACTCCTCTGACTCCGCCACATCTACTCTTTGGATGAGGCTTTACACTCTAGAACTAAGGAGATGTCCTTCTTCTATTAAGAAAGGGGCTTCCTTTCCTCCATGCACAAAGAATGCCAACTCCTTCTAATCAGATTCTTGTCTACCCAAATGCTGGTAGATCCTGTCCCTCAGAATTCTCTCCAGTAAGTTTTCCACCACTGATGTCAGGCTGATCAGTCTGTAGTTCTGACTTCTGCTGATTATCCCTGTTAAGCAATGGAATTTCATTAGCCACTTTGTAAAGTCAGAGTCATGGAACACTACAGCACAAAAAACAGGTCCTTTGGCCCATCTAATCCGTGCTGAACCATTAATCTGACTAGCCCTATCAACTTGCACCCAGACCATAGCATTCCATACCTCTACCAAATAGGTACCTACCCAAATTTCCCTTAAATGTTGACATTGACTCCACAACAATTACAAGAACCATTTTTATTTGTAAAATATCCACAGTGCCAAACAGTCTTGCTTGCCTGCAGTGAAATTGTCACAATGAATTTCAAAGACCATTTCCTACACCATAAAATTAAATCTGCGAGGGAAAAAAAACCTAAGGCATTGATGGTCACCTCCTTAATTTTAAAAGTTGCAGAACAACTTTGCTAAGGCTTTCCAAGCATTGGGGGAAAATGGAGCAGTTCTATCGGCAGATTGACGTCACATAGTGAGTCTAGAATCAGTGTCTAGACATATCAGACACTCAGGCAGTGGTCAAGGTTAGCATACTGTGCCCAAAACTTTGAGTTTTAAATAAAAACAAAATTGTATTGGAAAGAGAGATGAATTGCTGAACACTAGGAAATTAGATTGCAAAGGATTAGATAGAAAAGTAATCACAAGCATTTAGAGCATTTATATTTCTTTCAAAAGATAAATATTCCATGGGAAATGAGCTCCATCCTGGCTTCAGACATTAATAGTATTAGCAGAAGCTTATAAATAAAAAAAAAGAGCAACCTTAAGAAGGGAGAATTTTTTTGAAAAGCAATTGGAAAAGATATTAAAGGGGATAAAATAGAATGTATAAGTGCATGCATGTAAGGAACAAATGAAGAGTCTCTGGGGGCCTGTATAAGAAATTGATAAAGAGAGTAGTGAAAGAAAAGTTTATTCATTGTCTTGGGTAGCAGCAGTTGATCATAAGACATAGGAGCAGAATTAGGCCATTCAGCCCATCGAGCTTGATCCCTGATCCCACTCAACCCCATACACATGCCTTCTTGCCATATCCTTTGATACCCTGATCGATCAGAAAAGTATCAACTTCCACGGTAAATATACCCACGGACTTGGCCTCCACCGCAGTCTGTGGCAAAGCACTCAGAGATTCAGCACCCTCTGGCAAAAAACAATCCTCCTTACAGCTGCTCTAAAAAGTCACCCCTCAATTTTGAGATTATGGTGAGGGCTCTGAATACCCCCACCATAGGGAACATCCTCCCCACATCCACTTTATCTATTCCTTTCAACATTCAGCAGGTTTCAATGAGATCCTCTACATTCTTCTAAATTCCAGTAACTACAGGCCCAAAGCTGCCAAACATTAATTAATTTTTTGCCCATTCTTCCAATTTGTCCAAGTCCTGCTGCAATCACTTGCTTCCTCAGCACTACCTACTCCTCCATCTATCTTCGTATCACCCACAAACTTTGCCACAAAACCATCAATTTTATTATCTAAAAAGTAGCGGTCCCAATACTGACCCGAGGTACACCACTAGTCACTGGCAGCCAATCAAAAAAGGTCCCCTTTAGTCCCACTGGCTGCCTCCTGCCTGTTAGCCATTCTTCAATCCATGCCTGCATATTTCCTGTAACACCATATAATGCAGCATTAGAAAACTCGGGAAACGTTGAACAAATATTTTGTATTTACCACTGCAGAACAGCACAAAAAAACTGATGAGACATATTCATAAGAGTTTGGAAAATTTTATATAGATAAGTGAAAAAGATCAGCAAAACATAATGTAAGCCCCTTATAAGCAGTCTGACACCAGAGAAATTATACAGGGGAATAAGGAAAAGTCAAAAGGGACAGAAAAAATATTTTATTTCTAGAAGACACAGAAACCGCAGAAATGTGGGTGATAGGTCGAGAGAGGTTGATAAACTGAAAGAAATTAGTATCAAAGCAAAAGTACAGAAGAAGTCAACACATCTGACAACTAATATTCTAATGTTTCGTAAGTGGTATTAGATACATTGGCTCACAAACCCAAGAGATTCTGCAGATGCTGGAAATCCAGAGAAACAGAAACAAAATGTTAGTGGAACTCAACAGGCCAGGCAGCACTTTCCAATGGAATAAAGAGCCCATGTTTCAGGCTGAGAGACTGCATCGGGACTGGAAAGGAAGGGGGAAGAAATCTAAATAAGAAGATGGGTGAGGGGAAGGAGTGCAAGCTGGAAGACGATAGGTGAAACCAGGTGAGGGGAAAGGTAGCTAATGCGAGAAGCTGGGAGGTGATAGTTGGGAAATGTAAAGGGCTGAGTAAGAGGAATCTGATAGGAGAGGAGAGTGGGCAATGGGAGGAAGGGAAGGAGGAGCAGCAGAGGGAGGTGATAGACAGGTGAAGAATGGGAATAAAAGAGTAATTTTCAAGGTGGGAGTCTGCAATTAGTCAGGTGGGAAGGGATCATTATTGGGGCCACAGCTGTCCACTGCATATCAATAATTTAAATGACAAACATGATGACAAATGCAGGTGTAACATATTGGATAACACAGACATATCTTCAAGTTCTAAGTAATGGAATGGGTGAGGAAATGGCAGATGGAATCTCGTATATACCATATATTTTCATTGACAGAAGTGACAGAAAAAAAATGTTGAGCGTTTTAAAATGGCTCACTTTTCAGTTAGCTTTCAGAGGGACTGGGTGATATTTTATGTGAATTATTGAACGCTACATACAAATACAGTAAAGAATTAGAAAATCAAAGAGTACGTTGCCCTGTATTGTAAGCTGTTTAACTGTGATTATACAGGCCTTAGTGAATCTGCAATTGGAAAATTGTAGACACAAAAAGGACTGCAGATGCTGGAAATGTGAAGTGAATGGAAAGTGCTGGACAAACTCAGTGGGCCAGGCAGCATCAATAGAGGGAAATGTCTCAGGTCAAGATGCTGCCTGAACTGATGAGCTCCTCTAGCATTTTGTGTGCTGCGTTCCAAAAACTGAACATTGTTCTGCTATCCATACAAGTTGTAGTCCTGATGGAGTCACTGAACTGATTCTTGGAATTTGGAAATGGGCTACAGAGAAAAATTCCAGGGCACTGAGAGACAATCTTATCGAAACATACGTGATTCTTATCGACTTTTCAGGTTAGATCATAATCATGCCAGGCGTGGATTGGACAGATGAATTCCAAAGGTGATGTGGGAGTGACTTGATTACTTTACTGTTGACCTTGCTTCCATACAAGGTCAGAGTAGGAATATTCATTAATGATTGCATAATGTTCCATTCTATCTGCAGCTCCTCAGCAAATGATGCAGAATATGCTTGAATGCAGTAAGTCTTGGAAAACCTTTCAGGCATTGCCAAGTAATGATTACCTCAATTAAGACAGTGACTAATCAGTTACCACTAAAGTTCCACCACTGATGAATTCCCTACCGCCAGTAGCCTGGGCCAGCCACATATGCACTGGTGCTAAAAGTGCAGGTCAGAGGTTGGGAATCGTGCAGAGAGGGTGTCACCTCCTACAGAGTTAAAATGTCAATTTTTCAAATGGTTTCTTATCTCATCAGTGATGCAACCACTGTCAGGTGTAACAGTACACACTGATGTACTGATGAGAAGTCTCAGCCAGTAACAACAATTGTTTATTCCTCTCCATGGATACTTCCTAACCTGCTGAGTTCCTCCAGCATTTTGCAGGCGTTGCTCGTTTAATTGTAATTTTTCTTTCTCAATTCTGACAAAGCATCCTTGCCCTGAAATGTTTCCTCTATTTCTCTTTCCATAGATATGCTCTGCTGAGCATTTTCAGCGTTTTGAATTTTAGATTTCCTGTATTTGAGTTCTTTAAAATTTTCACTTAATAGAGATTTACTTGTTGCATAGTCGAGGATTTAATCATTTGAAAAATGCACGGACCGAATGATGTAATCAAAGTCAGAAGGAAAGATGGCTTTAACTTGGATCTAAATTTAACATGCTGCATGGGTTTTGCAGAACTCGGGAAAGTGACCAGGCGGAGTAGGCTGGCAGCAGTCCATACAGTTATTCAAACTTGTCACTCTTCCATCCGAAGCTGCTGGTGTATCAGCTCTCTTTGGCAAGTGTTCAACCGAGAGCAATGTCGCAGTTTTCAGTCTTTATGGATTTCAAATGACAAGACCAGATTGCGATGCTTGCTGGACACGTTTGACCATCATCAGTCACGGCAGCAATAGTAAACGAGGTATAGCAGGATTAGTATCAACAAATGACAGGTGTGAGAGGTGAGAGAGACACATGAAAGAGATGGAGTCCTTAACCACATCGCAAGATCTACAGTCTATCACCCAAACTTACTCACCTCCAGAACTTTCAGTATCCTGCTGGGCATTTCTGTTAGGCCATCGCCAAGACAAACAAGGTAGGTAGATTTTTTAAAAAATCAGGGCTGACAATAATACCTACTCCACTAATGATGGCAAATAAAGAAAATGAGCAAACGGATACATCTCCCTCACTAGATTCCCACTGGCACTGGGTATCATATCTGGCACTGCAAATAACACAAAACCTGGAATTTTTGTAAAACACAAGCTACATTAAGCAGCAGCTAGGGCACAACCTCAAGAACAGATCTAGGAAGGCTTACACCAGCACATACATGTGCAGCCATGAAGACCTCACACCCAAATCTTGCATCATTTTGGTTCAGGAACAAAACTCAGGGTTTGACAAACAGATATAAAGGGAAACTCCCTTCCAATCTTGGTCACAACACCTTGAAAGGAACCCACTGACAAAAGTAGCATAGCCACCAAGAGCATCACTGTGCAGCTGCTGAAATGATGGAGCTGCGATTCATGAGTCTGGGACAGATCTGAAAACATGCTTCGTTCTGCACTTTCTAGAGAGTCCAGTTGACAAAACCACGCTATTTCCTATACAGCACTGTGTTGCAAAAAGAACCGTAGCTGAAGATGACAGAAACCCGTCACTGATCTTCTGATGAGAACAAAATGGAGCAAAACAACTGCAGGAAGAAGTAGTTGGAGCATCCATCAGCTGAGCATCTTGTCACAACAATGCCCAGAATACCAAGGCTTGCTTAATATAATGAAGCTACAAAATGCACAAAACACAAACAAAATCCTGTTTTCTACACCAGGGGTAACTCCACTGTACTCTAACTGCAGCTGAAAATTTGCCCCGTTGGATGTGCATCAGAGCCTCTATTTTGAGACACACAAAAGTAATTGTTTCAATTAAGTTTTGAGGACAAGATTCAGAAAGTAGTGCATTCACAGGATCAATGTCCACACCACAAACGGTCACTTTCTTGAACCTACAATTTTCTCTATATACTGTACCTGGGAAAGAGTTCTCCTAAGAGTGAAGAACTGAGAACTGTGGCCAGAATGTTCTTGCTCCAAGAGCATTTGCTTCAACTTCTCCTTTTCTATTGCTACTGTGTTGAAGGCAGACTTTAAAAGACACTGCACTGTGGAAAAACAGAGAAAAATACTACAGAGAGTAAAAATGACAGAAATATCCAGTTCCATTTTGCTAGTTCATTTATACAAGATTACTTATAGTACCAGCAGAAATTACTCAGGTAACTTTTGTGGCTAGCTTGGAATCTGTCCATAGACTGTGGCTACGAGAATACGTCAGAGAGTAAACTACTCAACAGTAGTCAAATACAATATCTCAGGGTCCTGACAGGCTTAAAAAGAAACTGAAGCCATGCAATGTAAAGCTAATGATTCTGTAAAATTATCAGAGGAAACCAATAAAAATCAGCTCAAAGATGCAGTTGACTACAAACTATTACATTAGATAAATCTAAACTAAATGGATTGTTCTAATACTTCTCAGATTTCTTTTAATACAGAAACAATGAAAATTTAAAGATCTTCATATGGGCCAATTATTGAAGTATCTTCTAATTTATACTATTCAAGGTGTTTATACTTTTAATGTTAACTGTAAAATCTAGTTATTATTTGAGCCTTCATTCACTTGGTTAGTGGTGTAATATTATCATTTGATCCTTATTCCTGTAGGGCAAATAGATGATGGCAACGTACACTTATTTCAAACACAAGGAAATCTGCAGATGCTGGAAATTCAAGCAAAACACACAAAATGCTGGTGGAACGCAGCAGGCCAGGCAGCATCTATAGAAAGAAGTACTGTCGACGTTTTGGGCCGAGACCCTTCGTCAGGACTAACTGAAAGGAAATATAGTAAGAGATTTGAAAGTAGGAGGGGGAGGAGAAAATGCAAAATAATAGGAGAAGACCGGAGGGGGTGGGGTGAAGCTGAGAGCCAGACAGGTGATTGGCAAAAGGGATACAGAGCTGGAGAAGGGAAAGGATCTTGGGACGGGAGGCCTAGGGAGAAAGAAAGGGGGAGGGGAGCACCAGAGGGAGATGGAGAACAGGCAGAGTGATGGGCAGAGAGGGAGATAAAAAAAGATCCTTTTCCTTCTCCAGCTTTGTATTCCTTTTGCCAATCACCTTTCCGGCTCTCAGCTTCACCCCACCCTCTCTGGTCTTGTCCTATCATTTCGCATTTCCCCCTCCCCCCAACTACTTTCAAATCTCTTACTATCTTTCCTTTCAGTTAGTCCTGACGAAGGGTCTCAGCCCGAAACGTCGACAGTGCTTCTCCTTATAGATGCTGCCTGGCCTGCTGTGTTCCACCAGCATTTTGTGTGTGTTGCTTACATTTATTTCAGCTTATTTCATATTATTAAACAATATTATAATTTTAATTTTTATTGAAATTAATAGCTGGGTGCATACATATATCCATATTTTTCTGAAATAGTTATTTTGTGTGCAATCGATACATCTCATTATTGATCAGCTTCAAGTAATATTTTATAAAATTAACATAGGCCAAGAAAAAAAGCATCATTACAATATTCTACCAATTAATCCATAACATTTCTTGGCAGGGCAGAGAACCTATTTATTTCGAGATAGTGTGAAACAGGCACTTCTGGTGCAACAAACTGCCTCGCCCAACAACCCAACTAATCACAGGACAATTTACAATGACCAATGAACCTACTGGCCAGTACAGCTGTAGACTGTGGGAGGGAAGTGGACCACCCATTGGAAGCCCACAAGGTAACGGGGAGAACATACAAACTCCCTACAGCGGGCACCAGAATTGAACTCGGAACTCCAGTGCCTCCAGCTGTAATCAAGTTCAAGTTTATTGTCATTCACTCGTACACATGTATACTGCCAAGCGAAACAATATTTTTTCAGACCAAGGTGCGCAACACAGTACATGGAACTCACACCCATCACACATTAAGTAATATTCCCACAAATAAACTAACAAATAAAAAGGTGCATTGGTGACACTAGTTAAAATGTGAACAGTATGACACTTCCTGTGCTTCATGTGTGATGAGACCAGTGATGGCAGGGAGTTCAGCAGTCTTCATGTGCACCGGGGATGTTGGTAGAAACCAGGACTAAGGTGTTCTCACCTCTGGTAGCAAAGTCAACATACTGATGGAATTTAGACAGGACCATTTTTAAGTTAGCATGATTGAAGTCACCAGCAACTATAAGGAAACCATCGAGGTGTGTGGTTTGCAAGTCACTGATGGCGAAGTGCTAACCACTACAGTACTGTGGCACCTTTCACGCGATCATTGTATCAATGGAAAAAAATTGATAAGGTTACGGCTCAGGTTTAATCTATGTGATATTCTTGCATTACCTAAACTGAACTAAAGGAATTTTGTTTAAAAAAAACACCAAGCCAAAGAAATGTCCCATACATTTACAATAATATCATAGGTAGCATCTGGAAAAACACATCATCAACTGCTTTAATTTTCACAAGTTGAGGAAGATGCATCACTTAAGATGGTACAGTAAAATAGAGAGGTCATTTATTTCTGCATGAGTTAATGGGATCCACACAGTTACAAATTTGTTTATTATGAAGATCCATGCATTAAAGTTACCTTTCTGCGCAATAAGACAGAATTCCTCCTGAAGTTTAGTAAACTCCGCAAAGGAATCAGGGAACTCCGGAAGCGGACTTGGTTGTATTGGATATTCTCCGATGTCGGCACATAGGTTGGGGTTGGAAGAGTGCAAACGAAGGGGAGACACAGAAGCACCCGAGGGAACCTGCAATACCAACACATTAGCTTTGCAATGCATTCAACATCATTTCAGCCAGAAAACAGAAACATTTAGGAAATATAATTCACTGGTTTGTAATCCATTGTTTTTCTATTTATCATGGTCATTTAGGAAAACAATTAAGTTGGATTTTTTCTGGTGAATTTTTCATCAGTGTGACTGCAGTTTATGATGACATTACTTGAGAGCGACTCAAAATCACGCTAAGGTGGAATTTCTAATATAATTTTTGTTTCTTGGAAGTTGTCAGGCTGCAATTTCCTGATAACATATTGAGTTTTTCCAAAAATTTCTGTTTTTATTTGGAATTTCCCCTTCATCCCTTCCCAGGCCTATAATTTGGTCTCTTTTCCCTTTAAAGAAATTTTCACTGAAATCTTGACTTTCTAAGACTAATTCATCATTGTGCTGTTCTGACAAGAGGACTATATTTGAATGGATTATAGAAAAAGAATCAGGAAAACAGCAGTGTAGTTCAGTTTCTTAAAAACACAAAATGCTGTCTGGCCTGCTGAGTTCTGTCAGCATTTTGTGTTTTTACAGTACACATGGAATGCTATTGCACTCGGCAATATCAATTTAAACTCTGCCTCTCTATTTTCTACATTAGCTATGAGTTTCTTCCCATTCCAAGCTTGTTTTCCTCACTCATTCACTTTCCAATTTTCAGCATTCATTGCTTTTTTCTCTCCACTTTCCTGTTTTCATCCTGCCTCATACACTACTGAAGCCTAGAGTGTAGCAGTTAGCACGATCGTTTTATAGCACCAGCAATTAACGACCAGGAATTGACCTGCCGCTGACCGTAAGGAGTCTGTACTGTCACCGCGTTATCGTATGGGTTTCCCCCCACATTCCAAAGGTGTGTGGTTAGGGTTAGGTTAGTGAGTTATGAGCATGCTATGTTGGTGTGGATACATGGGGACACTTGCCGGCTGCCCCCAGCAAAAGTGACACATTTCACTGCATGCTTTGATGTACATGTAGGGTCCTTTGTACTATTACCTGTAATGTTAACTGTTAACTGCTAATAAAATAGCTTCTCTGTAGTGTTAATAATAAGATGGCTTCTTTGTAATGTTAACTGCTGAGGTAATGGGTTTTCTGAGCAGCATGTTTGGGTTATGATTAGTGATAATGGGACTTTTACCCATTGGGAGAGATGTTACTCTTTCTTGTCTGTCTAAAGCTGTTAGTTTGCGCGGGTTTTGGGATCTTCAGAGCAGAGAGGCGAAGAGGAAGGACGTGTGGGAAGTGCTCTGGTCGACCACCGTGGTCGTCCTCAAGCCGTGGGTCGGGGAGTTCGGAGGAGATCGACAGTACCCTGCTTCTCGAGCTCCAACCATTTTGTGCATGAACTGATGAACTCTGATAACTGTGGCGCCTTATTTTTTTTTAACTTTTGTATTTGTATTTGTTTCTCTATTAACTTCCTAGTTCCAGTACAATTATAAAGAGTAATCATTTACTTGTACTGTCTGATATTTTATGTTGTGGGTGAGTACTGGAGTGCATCACACCATGTCCACACCAACGCGATTACAGAGCTGGCAGGGTTAGTGTCAGTTTACCCTAGATAAACGGCAGCCAAATGGGGCACAGTCACTACATACAAGTGACAAGTACAGATAATCTTTATCTTTATTGCTTGTTAACTTTGTGTGTGAATATCTTTAAATTCAATCTGATGGGTGTGGATGCTAAAAACCTGATGTAACTGCAAAAAATAAGATGACTGCAGATACTGGATTCTGAAATAGAGAAAAAGTCCGAATGAGAATGAGAATCAGTTTCCTGTCACTGAATATGTTGTGTTATTTATCACTTTGTGACAACAATGCAGTGCGAGAGAGGAAACATTTCTATAAGTTATAATCAAAGAAGTGCAAAAGAGAAATAGTGAATTAGATTTTATTGTCCATTCAGAAATCTGATGACAGAAGGGAAGAAGCCATTCCTAAAGCATTAAGTTGGGGTGTTCAGACTCCTGGGAGGAGATACAGGAGTGTGAATGCCACGCTCAATGCTTTAGGAACAGCTGATGCAGTAATGGAAAAGGGAGCGAGTCGTGGATGGCTGGGGGTCCCTGATGATAGATGCCGCATTCTTGAGGCACTATCTTTTGAAGATGTTCTCAGTGGTGGATAAGATTAACTAGTAGCGGTCAGATATTTTACTGAAGCCCAGTGTGACAGACAGCTCTACTTCTACTATTATAATTTCTGTACTGTCATAGTTTAATACATGTTACACTCACCACCCCCCGCCAAAAAAAACCTAATCAGAATCCCTTTTTTTAGGCAGAGAATCTGAAACTGAGCAATGACAACAGATGCTGATCTTGCCTATAAACAATTCATTAGAAAACTGTGCACCATGACAATGCATTTTTCCTGCTGCTTATGCTATCTCAGCTACCCTGGGAACTGGGAGATAAATGTAGCACATTCTACCGTGCATTGGAAAACAGAAAAGTGCTGAAATCCTTAAATCAGGAATAAGGCAGACAGTTAAAGACCTGAAAAGTGTCATCATTAGTCAGCCCGTAACATGAATGTTCTTTACTTTATTGTCACCAAACAGTTGATACTAGAGTGTACAATCAATCATCACAGCGATATTTGATTCTGCGCTTCATGCTACATACATATCATTCATTGAACTGATATGTAAATGTATTGGTAGTATGAATTAAATATTATTTAATTTATATCTAAAGGAGATAACATAACACAAGAGACTGCCAGAAGAACAAACGGGGATGCAAGTCTAGACTGAGGCACAGTGGCCCTTACTCAGTAATGGATTGGATACAACCGTTATCTATTAAGTCACAGTTTCAACTACTTGTAATTTAAAGCAGTGAAATGTTTTCTCAATTTCTTTGAATTCATCTGCTTCAAAATTATGCTCCCAGTACAAAGTATGCTGCTCATTACTGCTATTAGATGAAGAAGCATGTTCTTTATTCAACTTGGGATGCCGGCCTTCCCGTATTTTACAGAAATTTACATATTTGAAAGGAAAGACGTCAACGCCTTATGGCAGTGGTAAAAAAACCCAGTTTTTCCTTAAAACTAACGAGGCCAAGCCTGGTAATCCCCAGGTCCACCATAACTGCTTAAACAAAACAAGGTTGTGCGAAGCACCACTATGTTTGTTGCAATTGAAGACCCAAGATAAGAACTCCAGTCCCTTGTTAATTTGCCCTGTCCTTGGGACCCATTCTTAACAATTTGGTGGCCCGATATCAGAAGCAGGAAAATGACAAATCTATATTCTAACTCATTTGGTATTATTTCATATATAGGTTATAGTGCACTGTTCAGTCCACTGAGTCCAGAATTATATTAATACAGACCCCACAACGATCTCTGCAATCTTCCCCTAATTGCTGGACTACAATATTGACAATCCTACATTCAACTGACTGGACATCTGAGAGGAGTGCCTCATCTGCTGTAAGTGGGATAAGGGGAGTGTATGCTGAAAGTGGACAGAGCTGGCAACCATAAACTGGTTTCTAATGACGGAAATTGTGAGAAGTGCAGATTGCTTGTAAACAAATCCTGTCAATACTTCTACAGGCAAGTAGGGGCAGCTTTACAATACTGAACTGAATAAATCCCTTCACAGATCATTTCAACTATAGATTTGCAGGACCACAAAGATTGCATTGGATAACCTAGAACCTGTAGCACAAAACAGGCTATTTAATCCAACAATTCTATTGTTGGATTCAGAATCATTAAGAACCAAATTCTCTATTTAAGAACCATTTGAATCTCCTCCTGTCGTAAGATTGCACAATGTTCAATTTCACTTGTAACTCCTTGATGAAGCAATTCATGCCTGCGGACAATGTAGTCTAAACAATATGCTGGTGTGGACTGATAAATGACAAGTGCTACAGAAATCCAGTTAATTATAAGTTCCAAGAAAATGATGCCCAACAACCCAAACTTCCCATTACCGACTGTCCCATCATCAACATTCTGAGAGTCATCATTGACATGAAACTTAACTGGACTGACCTCATTAGTGCTGTGGATTCAAAGGCAGTCAGAGGCTGAGATAGTGATACATTGCCTGATATTGTAAAATATTTCGACCATCTACAAGGCACGTAGGAGCAAAAGGGAATGCTTCAAATTTTTCAGGTGAAGGTAGATTCAACATCCATGACAAAACAACCTACTTGATTGGCATCCCAGAAAATACCTTAAACATTCAATTGTGCCAGCATGATACGGGGCGACTGAAATGTGTGCCACTTACTTTGGCTACTCTGAACACACCTTCCAAACCCATGACCAGAACTATAAGTATGGACAAGATCAGGTTTATTGGAGAACAGTTGCTTATAGGTTTCTCACCAAACCCAACAATACCCTAACTTGGATTTATACTGTCAGTCCCTCAACATCACAGACTAAATCCTGGAACTCCCTACACCATGGTGTGAGTACGTTCACTGGAAAGATTGTAATGTTTCTAGAATGGTACTCACCACCACTTTCTCGAGTGTAATTAGGAATGAGAAATACTATAAATGCCAGCCTTGCCAATAACTCACGTCCCAAAAAATTGAAATAAGAATGTTGTAGCCAAAAATGTATGCAGACCTCCAAGCATGGCTTAAACCCAAGTGCAGAATTACTGCTGTATTTTTCAGTTATATCCACCTAGAATTAAACCTCGCCATTTGGATTGTTTGTTTTCACCTCTATCTCAACCAAGACTTGCACTTCCATGTCCTAAACAACATCCCTATTATTCCTTTGTACTTATTGTATTGAACCTCATCCACCAATTGCTTTCCCATTTGCAAGTTTCACCATAACAATCTTCCTCATATTGATAATGTCTCTGAATTCAGTACTAGCTCCAAATTTAGACATAGTGTAACTGATTCCAAAGTCAGACTGTTACTACTCATTTTGGAGTCAACAGTGATCCTTCTGTAACACCATCATCCACCTTTTCCACTGCGTATAGCTACTGTTTACTCCCGTTCTCTGCTTCCTGCCTTGAAACCAACAATCCATTTTGTCATGTCTTCAGCTCTGCAGTCTCTTACCTTATTCATTAGTTTATTATTACCCTCACTAAAGGCCTTTTAACAGTCTATATTAACTACATCTACTGCATTATCACTATCTTGTCCACCAGGATCCACTTCAACAATGTCATAAGTGTTGTTCAAGCAAACTTTTCCTTTTTTGTTGACTAATCATTAATGCATATTGTTTCTCCATGTAGTTTTCTATTGCCTACTTTACAATGGATTCTATTATTTTTCCTAACATCAATGTTAAGCTATTGTTATAATTCTGATAAATGTTTCAACACTTTACTTAAATACAGGCTATCAGCTATCTGGCAAAACACCTTTTCTGAAAGAATTATTAAAAATGTGTAGGAATGCCTATTACATTGGTCTAATTTAATCTATGGTATCCATCCAGATTAATTGGTCTTATCCTCCAAGTTTGATTAATTTATATATTTTACTTCTGGTGCTAATGTACATACCTAGAGTCATCCCATCCAATATCCATCTGTTCTACCTTCAGGCTAAGTACTGAAACAAAATAATGATATTTCTACACTGCCCTTTCACAATCTGTGGTCATGCCTCCCCGATGCCAAACCACCCTTTCCACTTCCATCGATTGCAGGGAGGGCGTGGGATCAGCCAAGAAAGTTGGCAACAGTCTGATTACATAAATCAATCAATGCAACTGCAGATCAGTTTGTTGTCTGGACCTCTTTCCAATTCCAATACCATTACAAAAAGAATGTCTTATATTGTGCAAAATTCTTAGACACTTATATATAGCTAAGACTTTTGCACAATACTGTAGCAATTTTATGTACTGCAATGTACTACTGCCGCAAAAAAAAAACAAATTTCATGACATAAGTGAGCAATGACAAACCTGATTCTGATATGGGTCTCTACTGTGGACTGAGAGTGGGAAGGGGGCAGGGAGAGGGGAATGATTGTTAGGAACAGGGTAAGGGAGAGGGGAGAAATCAGGGAACACTAGAGAGACATTCTATAATGATCAATAAACCATTTGTTTGGAATCAAATGACTTTGCCTTGCGTCTCAGGTCTGAATGTGTCTGCACCTTCTCCACCTCCTTCCCCGGCACTCTTTCTCTGCCACCAGTCACATTCCCCTCCCGCACTCTTCCACCCTCACCTTTCCTAACATCCCTTTTTCCAACCAGATTTACAAACTCGATCTACACTCCACATTGACAAATACAATACTGTGCAAGACTTAGGCAACCTAGCTCTACGTATGTGCCCAAGACTTTTGCACAGTACTGTACTTGTGAATGTAAATAGAACATGTATAAGCAATTAAAAAAACTATCAAAAAGTGATCAACCTGAGTTTTGCTTCTCTCTGCACAGATACAGCCTGACCTTCAGAGTGTTTCTAGCCTTTTCTGTTCTTACTATCTGAGAATGCTTACGTTCACCTGAACAAGCATCATCCTAGAAGAAATGAAGCACAATTTTCAAAAATGATGCTCTGAGGAATGTGAAGGTAAGTCAGGGAGATTAGTTTCAGCGATCAAAGTCCTGCATCACAGTAACTCATTTGGATAAAAACATTTCACCAGTTATGATAACTATCTAAATTAATGCTCTTTCACAATGTGCACTGTGCCTCATAGATGTTGCACACAATTTTGTTAATTTAAATAATTGCCCACTTACTACAAGGAACATAAGAATAGCTGCCAGCCAAACACATCTCAGAAGAGGTCCTTTGAGTCAAAGCAATTTAAGAGGCTTATTAAAATAATAAATATAAATTGGGGACTTTATTCCTCATTTTTTGTTCTACTATTTTTCTCTCATTTCTCACAATGGTGGCAATTAGCATTATAAGCTTCAGATATGAATAAGGATGCTATAACGAGAAATACCGTTTTGTAAAAAAAATAAAATTAAGATATTTTACAGATCCCCCTATGACAGTTTGCTAGTAAGTGCCATTCCACACCAAAATGGTAAAGCCATGCACAACGACAATGCTTCACAATATTTAGATATTTACTTTATTGATCTCAAAGGAAATTACAGCATCACAGTAGCATTACAGGTGCACAGATATACAAATATTAAAGAAAAGTAGAAAGAATAAAAAATAAGTTACCTCAAACAGGAGGGGTCATCACTTCCCCGGTTATAGGTTGACTCATTATGGAGTCTAATGGCTGAGGGCAAGAATGACCTCATATTGTGCTCCTCGGAGCAGCACAGTTGTGCTAGTCTATGACTAAAAGTGCTCCCCTGTTCAGCCAAGGTAGCGTGCAGAGGGTGAGAAACATTGTCCAGAGTTGCCAGGATTTTTTGTAGAGTCCTTTGTTCTACTACACTCTCCAGAAATGGTCAGTTTGACTCCTATAACAGAGCCAGCCTTTTGAATCAGTGTACTGAGCCTGTTGGCATCACCTGTGTTGATGCCATTGCCTGTGTTAAGTCCATTTTGTAAGGTGTGGTCAAAACAAGCTCACCCCCGAAAACAACCGAGAGAGAGAAAAAAACTGACAGGCAGCAAAGTCGCATTACAAGAATTTGCTAGCTACTGAAGTTGGCCAATATTCTCAAAACTTCCAAATCTCTCAAGCATTTGGAAACATTCAAAGCTTTCTTAAGGAAAGTACACATTTTAACTAAAATTATTTAAAACAATTAGCTAACAATTAAAGTAAAATTAAAACAAGTATAATTAATTCAGAAAAAGATTTTTTAAATTACCTTACATTTGCTCTTCTCCTGGTTGGTTTATTCCACTGATATCAACGGATTCTATGCTCCTGCACCAGATTCAGTCTGGCACAAGCTCAGGATGCAGATTTCCAGCAACAATCTGCTGGAAGAAGTTAGGGATCGAGCTGCACCCTCCCGCTTGCTGAGTTCCTCCTCCAGAGCTTTTGCTGATGCAGATTCCAGCACCTACAACCGTGTTTCTCCAGATTCCTCAACATTAATGCTCTGCCAATTGATTCTAACTGAAGCCCAATGTGGGAGCACATTGGCAAATAGCAGAACTAGCAAGTACACATGTTGGGCATCTAAACGTCCCGACATTGATGGGACTCTGGCAGCATGTTCCGACCAGCTGTTTTGGAAACTTACACACAGTGGCTGCTTTATTAGGTATGGGAGTGGAACCCAGTGTGTTCTCCAGCTGCTGTAGCCCATCCACCTCAAGGTTCAGTGTGCTGTACGTTCCGCGATGCTCTTCTGCACACCAGTGTTGCATTGTGCGGTTATTTGAGTTACACCACCTTCCTGTCAGCTTGAACCAATCCAGTTTTCTCCTCTGACCTCTCTCACTAACACAGAACTGGATGTTTTTTGTTTCTCACACCATTCTCTGTAAACTCTAGAGACTACTGTGTATGAAAATCCCAGGAGATCAGCGGTTTCTGAGGTACTCAAATCAACCCATCTGGAACCAACAACCATTCCACAGTCAAAGTCACTTGGATCACATTTCGTTGGCATTCTGAAGCTTGGTTTTAACAACTGAACCTCTTGACCACGTCTGCAATGTCTGCGTGATTTCATGCATTGAGTTGCTGCCACATGATTGGCTGATTATTGAGCAGGTGTCATTGAGCAGGTATATGGGGTACTTAGTAAAGTGGCAACTGAGTGCGTCTCTGCCACGATGTCACAGAGTGACAATAATTTTGGAGTTTAAAACAGATTTGACACATTAATAGGATTTGTCTGATGACAGCATTTTACCTCCTCTGGTTTATTGAACAGAAAATCATAGAATACTACAGCATAGAAACACGTCCTTTGACAGTATTTATTAATGTGCTCAGAGTAGTTTATTTCACCATGAATTTGCTTTGGTTCACTGCTTATTGTGGACAGTGTTGCTGACCACTGAGGAAATTAAAAGCAGGCTATTGATTAGATGTTACTTTCAAAGTTCAAAGTAAAATTATTATCAATGTTATGTATGTGTCACCATATACCACCCTGAGATTCACTTCTCAGCAGCCATTCACAGCAGATACAAAGAAAGACAATACAATCAATGAAACGCTACACATAAAGACGATGTGCACAAGAAAAAAAACAAATCAGAATAATAAATAAATAATCACATTGAGTTGTAGAGTCCTTGAAATTCAGTCCATAGGTCGTGGAATAGTTGAGTGCTGAGGTGAGTGAAGTTACCCACACAGATTCAGGAGCCTGATGGTCAAATGGTAATAACTATTCTTGAACCTGGTGGAGTGGGAGCCAAGGCTGCTGTACCACCTTCCCAATAGCAGCAGTGAGAAGAGAGCATGGCCTGGATGGTGGGGGTTCCTTGATGATGGATGTTGCTTTCTTGTGGCAGCACTCCTTGTAGATGTGCTCCTCAATGGTGGGGAGGGCATTTCCTGTAATGTGCTGGGCTGTATTCATTACTTTTTGAAGGTCTTTTTCATTCACGGGTGCTTCCATACCAGGCCATAATGCAATCGGCTCGGAAGCTCTCCGCTGTGCATTTATAGAAGCTGTCAAAGTTTTAGACAACATCCTGAATCTAAGAAGATAGAGGTGCTGCCATGTATAGATCCACTGAAATAACAATACCAAGGAATTTAAATTTACTGACCCTCTCCACTTCCCTGATGAGGACTGGCTTATGGACCATAGGTTTCTTCCTCCTGTAGTTGAGAGATTGTTGTTGTGGCACCTTTCAACCACATTGTCTATCTCCCTTCCATGTGCCGATTCGTCACCAACTTTGACTCAGTTAACGACAGTGGTGTCATCAGCAAACCTGAATATGGCACTGGAGCTGTAACCATCCTCACTATCATAAGTATAAGTAGAGTAGAACCCCTTTTACTATGAGCTGAAGTCAAAGTTGTTCCATACATCCTTAGAACACATCAATTCAACTGATTATTATACATAACAATTCACTGACAAACGTATCTGCAGTGTGCTAAGATTTTGACACTGAAATGATTCCAAGATGAAAACAATTCCATGAACCCTGGTACTGAAAGTATTGAAGTAAGTATTGAAAAGATGTTGTTAGTACTGGGGAACAGTGGCAATACGCATTGTAACTGGACCAGACAAACAAGCGATAAAGGTAAAGGAGATACCTGAAGCTGCATTTTTCCATCTTTGCTCACACTTTTTGTCCTCCATCTTCTGGTGACACGCTTATCTTTCTTTGTAATATCTATGCAATTAGCCTATGTTATACAAAGAGTTAAAGCCAAAGACAAACTTAAATTTAACAACATGCATAAAAACCAGGATAGCATGTAATTACTTTCATTAAGAAATAAAATGCAGAAATAGATTGGCAGGATATTCCACAATGACAAAAAGAAACGAATGAATGACTGAATAACTACTGGGTTTCAGTAACGGACTCCCATTGTATTTTTTTTTGATTAATCAACTATGATGACATCACTAATTCTCAATTCCCCTCACATGAAGACATGGGGCATAGTGAGTAGCCAATATATCTAGACCCACAGCTGCTGAATAAACGATCCCTTTCCTTACTAAGAGAACACACACCAAAAAAGAGTCAGGAAATGAGCTGAAAGCTATAATCTAATTTCAGCATCCTGATAACAGTTAGTCAACCAAAGCTTTAGCATTTTATGACGTCACCTCAATTCCTCTCCCATTTAATTACTGACATGATATTATTACACTGTATTTAGCATTCCAAGTTTAGCTCCATTGCAAAATCAGCTGACTTAATTCATGGTAACTAATTGATTTAAGAAAATTTGCATGCTTTGATTAAAACAATCAAACATAAACAGCAAAGTCATGACTAAATCCTTGATCTACTAACACAGGTTTAATTGCCAATTTTCAACCAATGTGGGGATCAAATACCAAATGAGTTTTAGAGTCACCAAACTGAAACCCATTAAGGCCTCATAAAGTACAGAAATTACAGGGGATGATGGCAAATTAAGACTACGTTTGATAACGAATGTAATAGCCACTGCTTGGATAATGTTTCTGAAAACAGTAAGGGGCACATTAACTATTACTGAGTACAAGGAGTACTTTACTTTTGTGACATGTCCACGTGCTGAATAGCAATTCAAACGTAATAAGAATTTTAAAACTACAAGGTACTGGAAACGCAAAATAAAAACAGAAATTTTCAGCATTTACTGTCTTTAATAAAAATAACTTAAGTAAGCCAGGATTGATTTATACAAATATTTTTCAAAAATATTTAATGTACTTAGTTCCTTGAAGATTATATCTCAGGGTTTCCTTAGTTTTTCAAGTGTTGTGTTCTTCTTACCTTTGTGTCATTAAATCATTATTGAAGTAAGTGTGAATATTGAACCATACCTGCATGTCAGTGAAATTCGGAGCTGACTGTGTCCTTTGTAGAATTTCTAGATTTTGTAATAGTTTGCTGAGTTCCACCAGACTTGATTGGCAATGTGCAAGGTCTAGATGAACCAAAATAAGTGAAACATTCTTAACATATTCATTATCAGATACAAGATAGTAGATTACTACTTCATCATGTTATACCAAATACCTTTTGAACATTTATTCATCTCTTCAGATTCCAGCAACCATGCTGCAACTTTGGTTTGACTGTTGCTATAGGAAGTAGGTAGACTTGTACTGCATGGAATGGAGGGCTGCCGTGTGAAATTGTTTTGCTGGGGCTAGGAGGTACAAAAAGATACCAAGAGGCATAAAATAAGCATATATTCATCACAAAGAGGAGAGGACAAGAACTTTAATCGATGCATCTAAAGACATTGATCCAAAATGGATTATTGCAGAAAGATACAAATTACTCCTCTCAAATTGGAGGTACTCTATTCAAATTCATGTTGTCATACTTATACAGAAAGTCTTCTGTATTACACTCATAATTCCCATGAAAACAATTTCTAGTGATATTGTAATTTCTTTACGTCTGGCGAATTAAAGCTATAATTTAAAAAATCAGAATATATTTTTTAAGTGATGACCAAGATGATAACATGAGGTGTTAAGGGCATGTTTTGCTATAGAGTATTTTGTAATGATAGCAGAAGTAAAATTAGTAAAATAACTGTAAAAATATGAAAAAATGTCCACAGCCCAGCCTCACAGACGCAGCACACAGTGAAAGCGCCGTCAGACCCAACCTCACAGACGCAGCACACAGTGAAAGTGCCCCGACCGCAGCGGACTCGAATCCGTCAAACCTTCGAGCCTCCAACCATCCCCTCCGGCACAGCCCCTCTGAGCACCATCCTCTGCCGAGCGCACTACGGCGCCCCCGCCAACAGCCACTGGCAACGCAACCCCGCGGACTGGGAGCCTGTTCTTCTCAGCAGAGACCTGGACCTCACAACAGCAACAGCAACGAAGAAGGCCTTCCTAGAGATTTCCAGATGTTCCTCCGTGCTCCCACATCCATTTTTCATCAGATTAGGATTGTGCGCGGCACCCCACTTGACAAATAACAGATATCAACTCTGGAGTGGCTGCTGCAAACTGCGTCGCACCGCCATCTTGACTCAGCCATCAGATTTCTGAATGGTCCATGAACACCAACTCACTATTCCTCATTTGCACAATTTATTTATTTCTATTGTAACTTACAGTAATTTGTTATGCCTGCACTGTAATGTTGCCACAAGACAACAAATTTTATGACTCAAATAAACCTGATTCTAGATTATGTGGTGGGGAAGGTATAGACTTGATGGGCTGAATAGCCTGCTATGTCAAAAGGACCCATAAACGGATTAGGATGCTCTACTTTAGTAAAACAAAACAAACTAAGAGCTGTCCTCACTATGAAAGTTAAATCTGTAAGAGTATAGAATGGAGATTCCCACATATTGCCAGATATATTTCTCTATCAGGTATGATTTGCTCTTAAGGGAAGGGAAAAAAATCTACTCGAGGTCAACAGTTTTCTAAGATTTTCTAAGAAGAGACATGATGATATGGTTAGTCCTTCATTTTGCTTTGAAAGGGGATTCATGTTTAAATGAAGGCTGCTGAGATTCACAACATGCTGTATAACAGCTCCTCAAGATATTCTTTACAACACATCAGTTAGGGGAGAAATTGGTGGATAATTACTGAGAAAACTCAAAACATTACTCCATAGTGTCTCATTACTGTAAATCAGATTAGTTCTTAAAAACTTCCAGGATCACAATTAGACTCAAGTTGGGACCACACGTGAACTTTTCAATAACAAGGTTTCTACTCTTTTTCATTTGGGAAATGAAGTCAATCAGTGAAAATTAATATGCAATAGTTCAATGCCACTTCAAATAAAAACACATTTTCTTGGTTTTGTATAAATTAACATAGCAGTGACAGGTGGAACTAACATCTGACACTGGATTTCAGAATGTACAAAAGTCTAACGAAACTGATTCACTCTTTTTTTTCCAGCTAATTTGCTGTTCATCAGTTTCACCATCCCTTGTCAGTGCTAAATTAATAAGTTTTAGCTGGAGTGACAACAGGCGAAAAAAAAGCTGGCCAGAGTTCCTGCTTTTAATTGCAATTGCTTAGCAAGTCCAAATGCAGATGTTGGGTGAACATAGGATCAGTCTGAAGCTCTAATAACTGTCAGTATTCACAGGCATCAATGGTTAGTCCAGATACTAATCGGTGATGCCCACAGAAAAATCCACAAATCACCTCGCTGGAAAGTAGAGATGGAAGACTTTGGAGTTGGAGAGAAGCTAAAATTAAACCACTGATTGTTAAGTCTACAGCAACTAAATTCCATATAGGTTACATTAAACTACATTTAGAAACTTTATCTTGGATAGTTTAGAGATAGTTCTCTGTCCTTGGCAATCCATTTGTAAACATTTTGTCACCATACGAGGAGACATCTTCAGAGCGCTGTTCACTTGTGATTGGAGAACAACTCAACCCAGCCATCAACTACCCAGGCTACACATTTTCCTAGTTTTAAAGTGTTCCAGTAAGAGATACATGCTGTTGTCATCTTCTGTAATACAAGACGGCCTTTTCTCCACTCTACTAATTTGTGCCTATGGAAAATTATATCACTATTCTGATAATGTTGCTGTAAGCAATAGACATTGGCAAATCTTATACTGCATATAAAACTACTTTTGATTAAAAAAAAATCTGGTAACTAAAACTGAAGTCCCTGCCATTGTCTCTTACAGTTAAAAAACAATTCAATTTACCTTGCCAACAATCTTTTATTTTGTAAAGTAGGTGGTATATTAAAAACATATTGTTTCCAAAAACTGCATAAACATCTAAACAGAAACCCTTTGTTCAAATAATTTATCCTTCTAATAGTTTTCTGTATCTGTTTGTCAGATAGATTTATTTACAAATGCTTCAGAGTGTAAACAAAATTTCTTATTAACTGATTCAAATTTACAAATAGAAAAAAAAGCTATTTAAAATTAAGTGGCAATTCCTACCAAATTATACTTATTTAACAATCAGATGTAAAATTTAATCGTAAAGGTGCCTCCAAAGAGATCAATGCTGAGATTTAGTTAATGTGAAGGAGAAATGAGAAATAATCACTGAAAATAAGGTATGACAAGTAAAATTATGCAAACATCAAGTACAATGTAAATAGGTTGTTATGGGCAATCATTCAGGTCTGAAACATACTGATATAGGCTTCATCTTATCTGAAGAAGTGGGAAACAATTTCTCACAAGCTTCACAGCTGAAGTTACACAACAGTTACATTCAAATTGAACTAATAGTTTTATTTCACATTTTATGGAAATAAAATCAACCCAAATGTTACATACTCCAAATAGCGTTCACAATTACATACCTTTACATCTAATACAGCAGTAGTTAGAGCTGGTGAGAGATCAGGTTTTGGTGATGTAGGGAAGACGTGAAAATTGGCATCCCTGGGTGAGCGCACAATTTCATTCTGACGGTACAAACGATGATGACGCAATTTTGTTACCCAAGCGTCAAACACTTCCTGAGATTTTACCTGCATGTAGAAAAAAGTACAAGTGTTCCTTTCATAAATCTACACTCTGTAAGTTTTCTTCGCTTTCTGAATCTGCATACTTTTACATAATCAGCAGGTTTACTTACATTCTGCATTTACAAACCTTTAGATGATATATATGTTCTTCTGTGTCCAGGTCTATCCGTTGTGTCTTCTTTTTGATTGACATGACACTCAACCCAACATCAATGCTTCCGTGAAGTTTGCCTTTCTGAATCTAACAGAAAATATTGAAAAGTGAACGAAATACAGATGGTGGTTAGTAAAAAATAAACTTGAGGATCTAAAATAATGTGCAAATGTAGAGCAACTGAATATGACTACATACTGTAGAAAATTCCAGCAAATCCTCTAGTTTTACTATGGAAGCCTGCCTAATACCTGCAATCATATCTTGTCTGAAAAAAAATAGTCTACCATTTCCAGGTATCAGTTCCACGATGACAGGCGGCGACCTGAAACTCTGACGCAATGAAAGGATGATTTATATTACAGATGATATATAAGTTATGATACTAAATAGTGTCAGACCACAGTGGGAAATAAAGTACTCACTGCATGAGGCACACAATTCCTAAATCTAGTTTCATGAAGGTCAAATGAAACTAAATTCAGAAGCAAAGTATAATGTCCTGCTAGAATAAAACTGCACCTTTGGTGCCAGAAGCTAATGGTGAATTCTCTCAATATATCTAAATTATATTTGTCATATTATGAGATAACATACTTGCAGAATATATTATCCAATTAATTTCCATATACAGTTTCTGTAATATTTTCACTCGTGTTTCATAACCTTTTGCTAGAATAAATTTAAAATTAAGCAACAGAAAATATGCAAAAACATGCCATTATTTCTTGAAATGTTTATAATGCAGGAGTACAGAGTAAACATTAGCTACCAAGTTCATTAACTTTACTCTCTGGGGATGAGAGCCTGAACCCGAAGTGCAATATCCTGTGGGAAATTGAGCTGAATTGTTACAGACACGCTCATCAACCAGACCCCTAATTAATCTCATGGGGACTTGTGTGATTCTTTATCCAAATCTCTAAAAACTTCCACCTGTCAGGGCACGGTGCACAGATATATCTATCTGAATTACTCTGTGCTTTTTAACTGACTGTATCGGTAACTTTCCATTCTATTGTCATGTTGTTCCATTTCATATACCAGGAAGCTATCTTTGAAGGGTTCCTCAGCTAATTCTGTTCAACTTCCTAAACCTCTCCGGTGTACTCAGAAAAGGCTGCTCAAAATATTCACTTCAGTCTCTGTGAAATGACTTCCTCAGATGAGCTGACATTTAACCTTCAGTGAAGGCTTTACTATTATCCCCTTACAGGAGTGGCACCTCAATTATTCCCTTTCAACACTGCTTTAAGTGCAGCTCTTTGATTAAAGGTAAATCCAACTCCTTTCTTCCTTTTTGAGTTCCTTTTATTTAAAAAGAACATTTGTTCTTCATGGAACTTACTCTTGCACACAAATGCATACTAAATGTCCTAGTTTTCTTAAAAAGGATTAACATTTGCTACAACTGCAAAGAAAACCTTGGCAGTTTCCCTAAGACCTTCTTTCCATCTTATTTTGTAACATAAACCCATTATTTGCTTTTCCACTTTCTGCTGTGCAAATATACCCAAAAAGACATGATCAACATCTGGATTTCTCTTCTCCATAATAAGACCATAAGACATAGGAGCAGAAGTAGGCCATCTGGCCCAACAAGTCTGCTCCAACATTCAATCATGACTGATCCTTTTTCTCTCTTCCTCAACCCAAGTTCCCAGTCTTCTCCCCATAACCTTTGATGCCATGTCCAATCAAGAATCTATCAATCTCTACCTTAAATACACCCAACGACTTGGCCTCAACAGCTGCATGTGACAACAAATTCCATAAATTCACCACCCTATGGCTAAAGAAATTTCTTCGCACCTCTGTTTTGAAAGGGCGCTCTTCTATCCTGAGGCTGTGCCCTCTAGACTCTCCCACCATGGGAAACATCCCTTCCATATCTACTCTGTACAGGTCTTTCAAATTTGAAAGGTTTCAATGAGATCCCCCTCATCCTTCTGAATTCCAGTGAGTACAAGCGCAGAGCCATCAAACATTCTTCATTTGATAACCCTTTCATTCCTGGAATCATCCTTGTGAACCTCCTCTGGTCCTTCTCCAATGCCAGCACCTTTTCTAAGATGAAGGGCCCAAAACTGTTCACAATACTCAAAGTGAGGTCTCACCAGTGCCTTATAAAGCCTCAGCATCACATCCTTGCTCTTGTATTCTAGAGCTCTTGAAATGAATGTTAACATGGCATTTGCCTGCCTCACCACGACTCAACCTGCAAGTTAACCTTCAGGGTGTTCTGCACAAGGAATCCCAAATCCCTCTGCATTTCAGATTCCTGGATTTTCTCCCCACTTAGAAAATAGTCTGCACATCTATTTCTACTACCAAAGTGCATGACCTTGCATTTCCAGCATTGTATTTCATTTGCCACTTCCTTGCCGATTCTCCTAATCTGTCTAAGTCCTTCTGCATCGGACCTGTTTCCTCAATACTACTCGCCATCATCTGTAAATGTGGCAACAAACCCATCTATTTCATCATCTAAATTAGTGGTTGCTAACCCATTGATCGCGATCGACTGGTCGATCTTTGAGACTTTCCCAGTAGATCCCGAAAAAAGAAAGAAAAATAAATAAATACACAAATACTGTTGAGAGATTGTTTCCGGGTCGCGGGGTTTTAGTTCCGTTCTTTCTGCCCAGTGCACATGCGTGTAGCTCCCCCCGCACTACACAGTGTAATTCAGTGGTCCCTAACCACCGGGCCAATATGAAACGATAGGAGTCAGCTGCACCTTTCCTCAGTCCCTGTCACGCCCACTGTTAAACACAAGCGAGGTCATCAGTCGCCTAAACGCAGTGATACCCTCGCGCCATGGATCACTGGTGTGCGGCCCTCGCACAGCCAGTGGTAAGTGCTGTTGCTGCTGGCCTGGAGCGCGGACAGATGGGCACTGCCTCTAAACCTGTTTGCCACACTGAATGTTCATGGGGAACCCAGTGCTAAAATATTCGCAGACAACTTAATTTGGGCTCAGGGTTTCGTAAGTAGCAGAGCAGCTACCACGCTGCAATCTACTGAAACAAACTTTTGTCGGCCGATAGATCCTACAAGGGGGGCGGGTGCGCCCTGTTGCACTCCTCACTCGGTCAGTCGCTCTGCCCGGACTGTGACCTCCGCGGCCCCGGCACGGGGACCTCCGGCCCTGACATTGTCCTCTCACTGCACCTGGCCAAGGCGTCTGGCGGTGGGTGGGTAGGAGGCTGGAGCTTGGACCCGGAGGCTGTCTAATGAGGCAATGAAGCCCTCAAAACTGCTCTGGTACCCTGAGTCCAAGCACCCAGCACTTAAAGACAAACTGTTGAGTTTTTTCAGCGGAAAAAACGTGAGCAAATGGGACAGAAGCTAAGTGCCGAGGGCTGCAAAAACTAAACTGTGGAATAGACTGGACATAAGGAACCTCTTCGAGCATGGCTGTATTCTGGTCGTGTTTAACATCCCCCCCCCCCCCCCCCGACCCAATCAGCTGGTCCGTAAGAATATTGTCAATATTAAACCAGTCCACGGTGCAAAATAAGGGTGGGTACCCCTGGCGTTTATACATTATTTCTACTTCCGAGTTACGGGGTTTTACTTCCAGTCTTTTCTGCCCCGGTGCGCATGCGTGTAACTAATTGTTCTGGGATCGATCTTGCCTTTTACTGAGGCTGAGGTAGGGGATCTTGGGCTTAAAAAGGTTGGTGACCACTAATCTAAATCATTTATATACAGCATAAAAAGAAGTGGTCCCAACACCGACCCCTGCAGAACAGCACTAGTCACTGGCAGCCAACCAGAAAAGGATCCTGTTATTCCCACTCACTGCCTCCAACCAATCAGCCAATGCTCTAACCATGCTAGTAACTTTCCTGTATTACCAAAGGCACTTAACTTGGTAAGCAGCCTCATGTGTAGCACCTTGTCATAGGCTTTCTGAAAGTCCAAATATACAACATCTACTGCATCCCCTTTATCTATCCTACTTGTAATCTCTTCAAAGAATTCCAACAGGTTGGTCAGGTAGGATTTTTCCTGAAGGAAACCATGCTGACTTTGTACTGTCTTGTCCTGTGTCACCAAGTACTCCATCACCTCATCTTTAACAATTGACTCCAACATCTTCCCAACCACTGAGGTCAGACTAACTGCTCTAAACTTCCTTTCTGCTGCCTTCATCCTTTCTTAGAGAGTGGAGTACGTCTGCAATTTTCCAGTCCTCTAGCACCATGCCAGAGTCCAACGATTTTTTAAAGATCATTTCTAGTGCCACCACAATCTCTTAGGATACTTCTTTCAGAATCCTAGGGTGCAGTTCACCTGGTCCAGGCAACTTATTTAGGTCTATCAACTTTTTGAGCACCATCTCTCTTGTACCAGTAACTGCACCCACTTCTCTTCCTTCACACAATACAACATCAGGTATACAGGCAGTATCTTCCACAGTGAATACTGACACAAAATACTCATTTAGTTCATCAGCCATCTCCTTGTCCCTTGTTATTAGTTCTCCTGCCTCATTTCCTAGCGGTCCCATATCCACTCTCATTTCTTTTATTTCTAACATACTTGAAAAAACTTTTATTATTCACTGATATTATTTGCTAGCTTGCTTTCATATTTCATCTTTTCCCTTCTAATGACTTCTTAGTTGCTCTCTATAGGTTTTTAAAAACTTACTAATCCTCTACCTTCCTACTAATTTTTGCTTTGTTGTATGCTCTTTCTTTTGCTTTTGTAATAGCTTTGACTTCCCTTGTCAGCCACGGTTGTACTATTTTACTATTTGAGTATTTCTTCATTTTTGGAATATACATGTCCTGTACCTTCCTCATTTTTTCCCTGAAATGCACGCCATTGCTGCTCTGCTGACATCTCTGCCAGCAGCTCCTTCACATTTCCTCTGACCAGCTCCCCTGTCATACCACTGTAATTTCCCTCACTCCACTGTAATAATCCTCAATTCCTTCCCTCTAGTTAATGGTGCTTTGGAAATGGAGAAGTACTATGCTAATTACCAACCAAAATAAGACAAGAATTTGTCATTATAAACATCCCATGGTTCCACAGTGAAAGTGTATGTGTATGTCTGTTTGTTTGATTTCTTGTGTGTGATACATGCATCTAGGTTGCACCACAGTTCAGAGGAACATTGTTTCATTTGTTTGTATATATGTATAGTCAAATGATAATAAACTTGAACTTGAAACGTTTTCATAAAAGATTCAACATAAATCTGAATGGTTAACTGGTACAGTGAAGGTTTATAGCTGAAAAAAAAACAGATAATGAGTTGATGTTTCAAGTCCAGCACTCTGTCAGATGTTCAGATAAAGGATCTTGGGCTTGAAAAGTTAACTGTGTCATTTTCTCCCCCACAGCTGCTGCCTGACCTGCTGAATGTTCTAATAATTTCTGATTTTATTTCAGATCCCCAGAATCTGCAGTTGTTTAATTTATTGCTGAGATTTCTTTCAATTGTTACTCACATCAATTGGTGTCTTAGAATATTTCAGCATTCCACTTTCAAGGACAAAGAAACGCTGTAACAAGATAAATTCTGATTAATGGATACATATACAGGCTTACTCAGTCTGTCAGGTCTAAAAATCCATCTCAAGCAATGGCAACTCATCTTCATTTTGGCACATTACAGCTCTCAAGATTTAGCAATGCATTTAAAATGTCACATAACCAGTCTTAAAAATTTTTATTAGGATCAGATAAGCTTTCAGCAGTTCTGACAGAAGTTATTAACATGCAGTTCGAACTTTCTCTAATGAAGTTGACTAACCTACTGAGTAATTCCATCATGCCTCATTTTTAAGCACCACTTCTAGTACATGCAGTTTCTTTTTTATCTTACTCTTCCAATATTTTTTATATTTCTCTCGTTTTCAAGTATCTCCTATTTACATTTCTTCCAGACTGATCAGCTGTGGTTAAATACACTTTCATCCCACTCTTTCCTTCACTCAGTCTCTACTTGTTCTGGTTGTGCATTCTCCTTTGTCTCCCCACCTCTGCCTCTTTCCTGCAACTTAAAGCAGGAAAGAGATTTCTAACCTTTCTGAGGTCTGAGGAAAAGTGATCGAACTGGCGTATTAACTCTTTCTCTCTTCCCCCGCTGAGCATATCTAACATTCCCTATTTATCATTTGGAACCAGGAATGTCAATAACACTGCAAAAATCTGGTTAACCTTTAGACTAGTTTGCTTCCCAGGGCAGAAATAACCAACCTACTGATCTTGTCTGAGAATGCCCTTCTGTGAAACTTACCTTGTGCCAACCTTTCAAAGGCCATTTTCTTCTTTTCAACATAAACCCTTCATGTTTATCTGGCTTCTGGACATTGGTCTGTCCAATTTTTAATCCTTCGATGATTTCCCAATTGTCACCATCCTGTAAGTTATGAAGAGACCAGTTACTCTACAACAAAGCAATTTAGATGAGAAAGCACCTAAAATTGAATTCAGGGGTTTGCCAGTAACACCATCGGTTGTATTCACTGGCTTTATTACTTGCAGAGACACAAAACAAGAGGAGTCAAAGGAAGTGGTATATGTGACAGGGGAAGTTTTTATTCCCACTACAGGAAGGTACAAATGTAATAAAGAAAAACTGCATTTTATTCATATTGTAACACCACCACCTCCACCACAGCACCACTGTATCCCCCAGTCCTCCACTGCCAACTCACAACCCTCATTCATTTACTAATTGAGATACAGCACGTATTAGGCCCTTTCGGCCCTTTGAGCCATGTTGCCCAGCAATCCCCTGATTTAATTCTGGCCTAATCACGGGACAATTTACAATGACCGATTAACCTACCAACCCGTACAACTCTGGACTGTGGGAGGAAACCAGAGCACCCAGAGGAAACCCATGCAGTCACGAGGAGAACATGCCAACTCCTTACAGGCATTGGCACAAATTGAACCCGAGTTGCTTGTACTGTAATGCATTGAGCTTACCACTACGTTACCGTGTTGCAAATGAGGGGGCGGACTTTAATCCGCAATGACATCACTGAAAGACTATCTGAATTTAAAGAAAACAAAACTTGCTCCATTTTAACTGTCTAAGAGCTCACCCATGTGGTGGGCTGGGAGAAGATTGAGTTTAGTTGAGGGATTACCACTTGAGAAAGGGGGACAGGATATCTTGGAGATAAGAGTGAAGATGTAACAACTGCAGAACATTCAGTTCATTTGGGGATGGGTTCACCAATCCATCACATGGGAATGGATTGGTCAAGAAATATTTGGAAGCATGCAATAATATCAATTATTGTACTGTTAAATGTCTACCAATATACACTGTAGTCCTAACAACATCCAAATCCGGCTTTTCATTACTGGCTTGCAAAGTATCAATCTTTTGCCAGCATTTTCAAAAGACAACTTCACATTGAAGTTGTTCTCTGGCTCAGAACGTAGACTCACTGATGCACCATCAATAACTCACACTGAGACATAAGGCGAGATATTGGCTTTTATTGACTGGAAGAAGGAACCAGGAGTGAGTGTCTATCATACAATGTCCTGGAGACTGAGGCCGAGCGTCAGGCCTCAGATCGCCTTTATACAGGGGCCTGTGGGAGGAGCCACAGGAGCAGTCAGCAGGGGGAGTGTCCAGACAGGCACATAGTTCACCACACTCACTAATCTCTGTGCTTTATGCCAGCCATGTCTAATCTGTCTAAAGAAGCTCCATACACAGAAAAGGCAAGTAATATTTCTTTTTCTTTGCTGCTGTTCCTTTCTGCCCCTTGTGGCATTTTCAGAGGCAACCTGCCATTTCCTTAGCATTTTTTGGCTTTTGTTTTTACAAGGCTGAGTTGCTGGCTCGACGCTCAAACCAGCACAGACGCAAAGTGTGCGAGGAGGCAGCCAGATTCAAACCTGCGACCACTCGCCTTAAAATCTGGTGCAATCTAGTGCACTCTGCCACTGCAGGCTTTCCTTTCTTTACTTTAATTAAAATGAACATATATCTTCCATGAATTTTTTGTTTCATTCTTTTGATTACCGGCGGTTATCAGAGTAATTTGGAAAAAGTTAAGAAGTGCTTGACAACAGGCCATCAGGTAGTCACAGTTCACTCCACTTGACCACAACAGTAAATGTATGTGCAGCCAGAAGAATGAAGCTAAGGATGCATATTCAAAACTGGATCAAAAGTAGTACAGCTTTTTGAATCCCATCGCTCAACATAAGGTGCAATACTTGTACCAAGACAAGATAGGAAGGAAACAACATCAAAAGAGCCATGATTTTGACAAGTTATGGATACAGTTTGGAAAGTAATTGCAGTCAATGATGCAAACTCAGCAATTACATCAATAACTGCTATCATAACAAAAACTGGAAATGGAGTTAAGGTTAGTTACAAATAGCTGACTGACTGGTTCTGTTGCAGTTATCGTGCATTTCACTGACCTTGGCATATAATGTTTACAAATTTTGAATGTCACTGATGATAAAGAGTAATATTCTCTCATTAGTAAAATGGTACGTTGAGCCCAATGAGCTCACAAACATTATGGCACAACAGGCGTTCACAGCAACCCCATCAATCCCATTCCCCCTCTTATTTCCCTGCCAACCACCTAGACTAGGAGTAATTTGCAGTTACCAGTTTACCTGACAACCAGCTCATCTTTGGGATGTCAGCCTCTGGGGGAAACTCACAGATCAAAAGGGGAACATGCAGATTTCACACCGAGTTGTTGGAAGTGTTTTTGCTGAACTACCTGGAAATTCTGGTGTGGTTTCTTACTTCGGGGCCAACACCAGGAGAGATGGTGGGCGGATACTCATTCATTCTAAGCACAGCATATTGTAGAGAATCGGCAGAAGATGAACTGTGTTTCTATTCAAGAATATTCTAAAGAAAATAGGAAATACAACATAGGAACACACCTTTTGGCCCAGATATTGCGTCAAACTAATAAACTAGTAACTAAGCACCTAATTAAACTAATTCTTTCTGCCTATACAATATCCAAATCCATCAATTCCCTGCACATTCACATGTCTATCTAGGAACTTCTTAAACCCATTCCAAGCACCTACCACTCTCTGTGTAAAAAAAAAACAAACAAAATGCCCTTCACATCTTTGAACTTACCCCCTTTCACCTTAAATGCATGCCCTCTGCCCCAAGGGAAAAAGGTTCCAACCATCTAACCTTATCATCTTATAAATCTCTATTAGGTCTCCCCTCAGCCTCCACCATTCAATCCAAAGTTGTTCAACCTTTTCCCATAGCAAATGCCTTACAATCTCAGCAACATCCTGGTAAACCTCTTCTGCACCCTCTCCAAGTCCTCCAGACCCTTCCTATAATGGGGTCACCAAACTTTGATTCATTATTGCAAATGCAGAGTAATCAGAGTTTTATAAAGCTGCGACATAACATTCTGATTCATAACCTCAGTGCCATAAGACACAGGAGCAGAAAAGGCCATTCAGCCCATTAAGTCTGCTCTGCCATTATATCACAGCAGATCCATTATCTCTCTCAACTATATTCTCCTGTCTTCACTCTGTACCCGTTTACACCGGCTAACCAAGAACCCATCAACCTCTGCTTCAAATATATTTAATGATTTTGCCTCAATAGCTGTCCATGGCAGCTACCTGGCTAAAGAAATTCCTCATCATCTCTGTTCTAAATGGATATCCCTCTATTCTGAGGTTGTGTCCACTGGCCCTATACTCACCCACTTTTGGAAATATCCTCCACATCTACTCTAACTAGGCCTTTCAATACTCGATAGGATTCAATGAGATACCCTCTCATTCTTCTAAATTCCAGCAAGAACAGACACAGCCATCATACACTCCCCATTGTTACCCCTTTCATTCCTAGCATTATTCTCGTGAACCACTTCTGGACTCTCTCCAATGCCAGCACATCTTTTTTTTAGACAAGGGGGCCAAAACTGCTCACAAGAATCCAAGTGTGATCTCACCAATACCTTATAAAGCTTCAGCATTGCATCCTTGTTTTTATATTCTAGTCCTCTTGAAATGAAGGCTGAGATTGCATTTGCCTTCCTCACCACCAACCTATAAATTTACCTTCAGGGAATCCAGGATGAGGACTCCCAAGTCCCTTTGCACCTCAGATACTTGAATTTTCTCCCCTTTAGAAAATAGTCTATGCCTTCATTCCATCTACCAAAATGCATGATTATACACATCTCTATACTTTATTCCATCTGCCACTTCTTTGCTTGTTCCCCCTGTAATGCACTGTAATGGCTTCTCTGTAATGTTTCACTGCTAAGGCTAATGAAATGGCTTCTTTGTAATGTTTCACTGCTGAGGTAACGGTTTCTCTGTAGCAGCAATGTTTGGGTTATGGCTGGAGATTACTGAACTGTGGTAGGCACGTTAGCCAATCAGGACTTTGTTGTCCTGTTCCGTGAATCTGGAAGCAGTTGATTTCGCGGGCTTTTGCGAGACAGCGAGCGAGAGCGAGCAAGAGAGAAGACGCGAATGGAGAGATTTGGAAGACTGCTGGATGGGGTGGACTCAGAGCGAGAGTCCGAAGGGCAGCGATGATCGGAGGAGGTTGATGGTGAACAATCGGCCTATGAGTGAGCTCCAACTTTGCGCACAGACTGTTAATAAGATTGGGCCCTTTTATTTTGTTTCTCTACTAACCATATAGTCAAAGTAAGAGCTATAAAGCTTAATTGTTTATTCGTATAGCTTAATTCGTAAAGCTTAACTGATTATGTCTTCAAGATGGTGGCGCGACGCAGCACGCAGCAGCCACTTTGGAATGAATATCTGTAATCTGTCAAGTAGGGAGCCATGTACAATCCTGATTTGATGGAGACGGACGTGTGAAGCACGGAGGAACATCTGGTTAAACTTTAGAAATGCCTGTTTCGCTGCCGCTGCTACTGTGCGATCGGAAAATCTCCGGGAGGAAGGCCCCGAATCCTCGGCTTTGTCTGTTGCTTGGCAGCCAATGCCAGGGTCTTTCTTTCTTTCTAAATCTTTTTATTAATATTAGTAATATGGACAGAATACAGATGATATATTGATAAAGAAATTACCAACATACACATTCCATTACATATGAAAAAAAAACATACATAATAGTTACAATATAAATGAGTTTACCAAGACATAAGCCATAAGATATATGGATGGACCTAGTAAATCTAAATATTTCATAATGTATAATATAAAAAAAACAGAAAAAAGAAAGAAAAACAAAAAAAAAATTATATAATGCAAAACTAACTAATCTAATCTAATAACTATAACTAATAAGTAATATAAAAGAAAGAAAAACAAAAGAGAAGCAGAAAAAAAAAGTGGGCTGTTTATAATATCTCACAAAAATAAGTATTCATCAATGCCGTCACTTCCGGTCCTCTCAAAATGCATAAGCTAAAAGCTAGGAAATCAAATGTACTTGACACAGGGTCATATTACATCATATGAAAATGTTGAATAAATGGTCTCCATAACTTTTCAAATTTAATAGAAGTCTCAAAAGTACCACTTCTAATTTTTTCTAAATTTAAACATAACATAGTTTGAGAGAACCAATTAAATACAGTGGGAGGATCAATTTCTTTCCAATTCAACAATATAGATCTTCTAGCCATCAGAGTTAGAAATGCAATCATTCGACGGGCTGAAGAAGATAAATGCTGTGAATCTAACATTGGTAAACCAAAAATTGCGGTAATAGGATGAGGTTGTAAATCAATATTCAAAACCGCAGAAATAATATCAAAAATATCTTTCCAATATTTCTCCAAAAATGAACACGACCAAAACATGTGAGTTAAAGACGCAATTTCAGAATGACATCTATCACAAATAGGACTTATATGAGAGTAAAAATGAGCTAATTTATCCTTGGACATATGGGCCCTATGTACAACCTTAAATTGTATTAGTGAATGTTTGGCACATAACGATGATGTATTAACTAATTGAAGAATTCTATCCCAATTCTCACTAGAAATACTAAAACTAAGCTCTCTTTCCCAATCCTGTTTAGTCTTATAAAGGGGCTCTAAACGTATCTTCATAATTATATTATAAAGTTTTGAAATAAGCCCTTTTTGAAAAGGGTCTAATTCAAATAAACTCTCCAAAGTATCTGAAGGCACAAAATTTGGAAACGTAGAGAGTACAGAACTTAAAAAATGTCTAATCTGTAAATATCTAAAAAAATGAAATCTCGGCAAGTTATATCTGTTGGATAATTGTTCAAAAGACATGAAACAATTATCTAAAAATAAATCAGAAAATCTTAGTAATCCCTTAGTTTTCCAAGCTGAATAAGCTTGATCTATAATGGAAGGGTGAAAAAAACAATTAGATACAATAGGACTATTTAAAACGAATTGAGTCAACCCAAAAAATCTCCGAAATTGAATGCCAGGGTCAAAGCGCTCAGCAGAGATGGTGCTCGGTGTCGGAGGCTCGAAGTTTTCGGATGGACTCGGAGTTGGCTGTCATCAGGGCTCCCAAAGTGCTGCATCGGCAAGCTGCAGCGCTGGAGGTTCATGGCAGGAAGAGTTTTTCTTCCTTCTACCGTCTGCGTGAGATGATGGGCTGTCAGGACTTTGAGACTTTCTTTTAAACCGTGCCATGGACTGCTCTTTATCAGATTACGGTATTGCTTTCCACTGTTGAAACTATGTGTTATAATTATGTGGTCTTTGTCAGTTAGTCTTTTATCAATTATGGTATTGTCTGCACTGTTGAAACTATATGTTAAGTATAACTATATGTAACTATGTTGTTTTGTGTAGGTCTTGTCTGATGGGTTTGTAGTTCCTTTCCGGGGAATGTGCTAAGATGGTAGCGCGATATTGATACGCAGCAGCCTCTCCGGACTCTGGATTGGGGGTTACCAAACGTTATGTGGTTTTTCTTGTGTGGTCTGTTTTGTGCTTTTTTGTGATATCATTCCGGAGAACGTTGCCTCATTTTTAACTGCGTTGTATTTGTAGTTATAAATGACAATAAACTGAATCTGTATATTGTATACAGTTTGTTATTTCAGGGTACTGATTTCTAACAGGGGAGACATCGCGCAGCATCCACCCAAACGAGATTTCTTAAGTTTGGCCGGACCGGGGGTTATCACCCCCTATGTTAAGCCACTAGGCGAAGCGAGAGTTACACCCCAATCTGTAAAAGTCCTTCTGCAGACTCCCTGCTTCCTCAGCATTTCCTGACCTACCACTTATCTTTGTTTCGCCTGCAAATTAGGCCACAAAATTCCATCATCCAAATCATTGGCACATAATGTGAAAATAAACTGTCCCAACACAGACCCCTGTAGAACACCACTAGTCACTGGAAGCTAACCAGAAAAAAGACCCATTTATTCCCACTCTTGACAAGATGACGAGAACGAAGGTGGAACCGCTAAAGGATAAAAAGGGCAACGTGTGCCTGGAGGCAGAGGAGGTTGGGGAGGTCCTAAATGAATACTTTGCTTCAGCAGGCCTGTATGCCAGACAATGTGGAGATTACGGAAGAAGTGCTGGATCTCCTTAAAAACATCAAGATTGATAAATTCCCAGAGCCAGATATGATACACCCCAGGTTGTTGTGGGAATTGAGAGAAGAGATTGCTGGAGCATTAGCTATGATCTTTGAATTCTCTTTGGCTACAGGGGAAGTGCCGGAGGACTGGAGAATGGCAAATGTATTTCCCTTATTTAAACAAGGTAATAAGGAGAAACCTGGGAACTATAGACCAGTGAGTCTTACGTCGGTGGTCTGCAAACTACTGGAAAGGATTCTTAAGGTTAGGATCTACGAGCATTTGGAGAAGTACAGTCTACTCATGGATAGTCAACATGGCTTTGTGAAGGGAAGATTGTGCCTCATGAGCCTGATTGAGTTTTTTGAAGAGGTAACAAAAGAAATTGATGTGGGTAGAGCAGTGGATGTGGTCTACATGGACTTTAGCAAGACATTTGACAAGGTCCCTCACCAAAGACTCATCCAGAAAGTCATGAGCCATGGGGTAAGTGGAACCTTGGCTGTTTGGATAACAAATTGGCTTAAGGAAGAAAGCAGAGGGTAGTTGTGGAAGGAAAGTATTCTGCCCGGAGGTCGGTGACTAGTGGAGTGCCGCAGGGATCTGTTCTGGGACCCCTGCTATTTCTGATTTTTATAAATGACCCGGATGTAGAGGCGGAAGGATGGGTGAGTAATTTTGCGGATGACACGAAGATTGGAGGAGTTGTGGATGGAGCTGCAGGTTGTCGAAGGTTTCAAAAGGATATAGACAAGCTGCAGAGTTGGGCAGAAAAATAGCAGATGGAATTCAATCCAGTTAAGTGTAAGGTGATGCATTTTGGAAGGACAAACCAGAAGACTGAGTACAGGATTAATGGTCAGTTACTTAAGAGTGTGGATGAACAAAAGGACCTTGGGGTTCAAATCCATACACCCCTCAAGGTTGGTAGGGTAGTTAAGAAGGCCTATGGGATGCTAGGCTTCATTAACATGGGGATTGAGTTCAAGAGTAGAGAGGTCATGTTGCAACTCTACAAATCTCTGGTGAGACCACACTTAAGAGTATTATGTTCAATTCTGGTCACCTCATTATAGGAAGGATGTGGAAGCTGTGGAGAGGGTGCAGAGGAGATTTACCAGGTTTGGTTTGGAGGTTTGGTTTGCCTGGTTTGGAGAACAAGTCATATGAAGCAAGGTTAGCAGAGCTGGGACTTTTCTCTTTGGAGCATAGAAGAATGAGAGGGAACTTGTTAGAGGTCTACAAGATTATGAGAAGCATAGATAGGGTGGATAGCCAGTATCTGTTTCTCAGGGCACCAATAGCAAACACCAGAGGGAGTATGTACAAAATTAAGGGAGGGAAGTTTAGGGAAGACATCAGGGGTAAGTTTTTTTACACAGAGGGTTGTGAGTGCCTGGAATGACTTGCCAGGGATGGTGGTGGAGGCTCAAACATTAGGGGTATTTAAGAGCCTCTTGGACAGATACATGGATGAAAGAAAAATAGAGGGTTATGGGGTAGTGTGGGTTTAGTACTTTTTTTTAAAAGGATTATATGGGTCGGCACAACATGGAGTGCTGAAGGGTCTGTACTGTGCTGTAAGGTTCTATGGTTCTATGGTTCTTTGGCTCCCGCCAGTCAGCCAATCTTCTATTTATGCTAGTATCTTTCCTGTAATATCATGTTAACAAGCAGCCTCACGTGTGGCACCTTGTCAAAGGCCTTCTAAAAATCCAAGTAAACCATATCTCCTGACTCTCCTTTGTCTATCCTACTTGTTATTTCCTCAAAGAATTCCAACAGATTTGTCAAGCAAGATTTTCCCTTAAAGAAAATCTTTTAGCATGTGCCTTCAAGTACCCCGTAACCTCATCCTTAATAATCAACTCCAATATCTTCCCAACCACTGAGATCAGACTAGCTGGCCTATAATTTGCTTTCTTCTACCTCCCTCTCGTCTTAAAAAGTGGAGTGACATTTGCAATTCTCAGTCTCCTGGGACCATTCCAGATTCCAGAATTTTGTGATTCTTCTCTTCAGCTACCATTCTTGTAGTCCATCATTCTTATAGACAGGAAGACATCAGTTCCTACCCAAAAATTCCTTTTGAAGTACTGTAGGGGAACTTGCCCCTTAGGTTGAGAAGCACTATATTAAAAAAAACTGTAAAATTAACATTTTTGATGGAGTGGGAATTTCATACACCCTCTGTGGAAGAGTCCAGATTCAGGAGAAAACAACAAAATCTGGCTGCACCCAAGAGTTTTTCATTAATGTAGTAATCCAAAGTTGTTTATAGCTAGAGAAAAAGCTGTTCCACTTTCCATGCAAAATCTGCCTCATTACTTCACACTGATTTATCCATTTCTCTTTCAAAGAGTCTTTCTCTTGTTGGGTACCACTGTAGCACCCGACTCAGTTTTCCATTGACTTCTAGACAGGAAAGTTTAATATTCATTATGATAGAGTTCACTCTGCTTCCACTGATTCTCTGCAATAAATGCTGCTCTGAGTTACTATTCTTCCATTTCTGATCAAATTGATCTTTTTAAAAATGTAAATTCAGTAAGATTGCCTTAAATAATCTAGTCTTCCCATTGCAAAGACATCACCAATTAATTATAATTCAGAAAACAGAAAGAAGTTGTAATTAAGTCAATGAAATAGATTTTTGCTCTATAGGGAGTTATGTGAATTGGGCAGGAATATGAAGTTGAGATTAAAGTAATTACATAAGAGCACAGGAGTCTATGGCACACTCATGCAAGTAGTTTATAAGCAGTGTAGAATGCATGATTAATCTATGCTTGTGTATTGTTGTGACAGGCCACTTTTTAAAAGACAATGACATGAGAAAACAAGTTAGTTTGTTAGTGCATCACACAAAGCCTCTATTAAACCTGCACAGAAAAGATCAATTGTTTTGGAGAAGTAGTTTTCAAAAAGATGCCTTCTGGACCTTGGGGTAAGTGCTAAATTGGGGGGAAAGCTAATGACAGTAGTAATAGGGGTGTGTAGATGGGGAGCAGGCAAATCCACATCTGAAATGTGGGAGTCTTTCAAAGAACTGCCGTTCAGAATTCAGGACAAGTACATTCCTGTGTGGAAGAAAGACAGAATGGCAATGTTCAGAAACCTCAGCTGCCAAGAGCTGTTGACATAAAAAAGGTTTAGGAAGCTGAAATCTTCCAGGGCCCTTGGAGAAAATAAACAAAGGAGGGAAGAGCTCAAACAGGGAATCAGGAGGATGGAATGTCTTAGGCAGGTATGAATAAGGAAAATCTCAAGGCATTTTATACATACAATCAAGGGGCAGCTAGCAAAAGGGTAGGACCACTCAAGGAAAGAGGGAACTCATGCCCAAAGCCAGAGGAACTGGGTGACATACTAAAGGAGTACTGTGCATCAGTATTCACCCCAGGATAGGACATGAAGGATGGTGAAGTTGGAGAAGGATATGCTATAATTCTAGGGCATGTTCATAACAAGGTGGGTGGTGGTGTTGGATCTTTTGAAGGATTAAGTTAGTTAAATACCTACAGCCTAATGGAGCCTATCTGAAGTTACTGAGAAGGGTGAGACAGATGATCGCTGGAGCCCTGTCAGAGAGCTTTGTATACTCATTAGCCATAAGCAAGGTCCCAGAGGACTTGAGGATAGCCAATGCTGCCCCTTTGTTTACATATAGTACTGAGCAAAAGCCTAGGGTGCCTAAGACTTTTGCACAGTACTACAGCAATTTTATATACTGCACTGTACTGTTGCCATATTTTAAAAAAAAACTAATTTCATGATGTATGTGAGTGATGATGAACCTGATTCTGATATGGGTCCCTATTGTGGACTGAGATTGGGAAGGGAGCTAAGAGAGGGGAATCATGGTTGGGGAAAAAAGGAAGAGAGAGGGGAGGGAGCAGGAAGCACCAGAGAGACCTTCTGTAATGATCAGTTGTTTGGAATCACATGACCTTGCCTTGCATCCACACCACCCTTGCCAGAGTATAAACTCGCTCTTCACTCCATACTGACAAATACAGTACTGTGCAAAAGTCTCAGGCACAGGACGAGGTACAGGATGTGAATGTGATACACAAGGATTTTAGCAGAGCATTTGATGAGGTTCATCAAGATAGACTAATCCTGCAGATCAGGCACAACAGATCAGATCAATAGAGTCTTAACAGATTAGATTCAAAACTGGCTTGGTCATAGAAGACAGAGAGTAATGGTGGATAGGAGTTATTCTGACTGGAGGACTGTGACCAGTGGTATTCCACAGAGATCAGAGCTGCGATTACGTTGATTGTGATTCAGGTAAAAATGTAGATCAGCTGGAAATATGGTTGGAGCAATGACAGATGGCATTTAATCCATTTAAGTGTGGGGTGTTGCAGTTTGGGAGGTAAAACATAAAGGAAAAGTATAGGACCCTTAAGTGTGCTGACACAGAGGGATCTTGAGCTGCAATCCAGAGCTCCCTAGAAGTTAGTTACACAAGCAGATAGGCCGTAAAGAAGGCATACCACATACTTACATTCATTCATTAACAGAATATAAAAGCAACACAAACAAAATGCTGGAGGAACTCAGCAGACCAGGCACCATCTATGGAAAAGTGTATACAGTCAACGTTTCAGGCCAAGACCCTTCATCAGGACCTGAATCTAAAAGTTGGGAAATAAGTTGCAGCTGCGTAAAACTTTGATTGGGCTGCATTTGAAATATTTTGTGTAGTCCTAGTTGACACATTAGAGGAAGGATGTAGAAAGAGTGCAAATGTGGTTCACCAGGATGTTGCCTGGATTAGAGAGTACAGTGAATTGGGCCATCGATTAATTGGGACAGCTACTTAAAGAACAAAAATTAATTGAGAAAATAGCTGGGATTCCTTTTGCTTTTTTGGGACACAATGCTGCTTAAATGGGGCAGGTGACTGTTGCCAACCAGTTTCTAACTAGCGTCTAACGTGTACACATGTGTGGCTGTTAGAAACTACTCCATACTTAGAGCAAGTATTTTCTAAATAGTGTGCTTGTGTTCAAAAAGCAGTGATTTTTGACTCTGATGGTTGGTGAGAAATTAGCAGTGAGACAAATCAGAACTCTTTCGTTCACTGCAATTTCAAGCATTCAGGCTTGGAGGTGCCAGAAATGGAGTGAAAATGAAATCATTTCACTACTTCAACAAGTTAGGAACTACAAAGAATTTGAAGGTATCGACAATCACTTTGTATATTATAATGAAAATGAAGAGTTGGATGATGCAATTATCAGAAATTGTATGAAGTCAGTCTATTATCTACACTAGTACTGATTTTGTTCATTATCAGCCAATCAAAAGAACACGGCAGCGTAGACTGGATGAATTCCACCGTTGATCTCTATTAGGAACTAATACAGTTTTATAGCACTGTAGTGGTATTGATAGTTTTCAAATGTCTTCTGTATTTTGCTTAAATTAATTTAAAGTAAATATTTTATTTACTCACTTAAACAGCAGATTGCCTTTTTTTTTAGTACCTTTTTAACTATTTCCATGAAACTTTGCCTAACTGACGTAGCCACTTATCAGGTCAAAATGTACTGGTCCCAATGTGTCCCAATTAACCAGAATGCATTGTATAAGAAAATAAGGAGGTTGGACAAACTTGAATTGTTTTCACTAGAGCATAAAAGGCCAAGGGAATAACTGTTAAAAGTATATAAAAGAATGGATAAAAGTATATAAAAGAATGAGGGGCAGATAATCAGAGCCTTCCCCACACCCTGGATGAAATTGTCATATAGTAGAGGGCAAAGACATAAGGTATCATGTTTCCCTCACTAACCAAAACTCTGTCAAATTTTGGATCTGAAAACTTGCTAGTCAGACAGGCACATGAACTGTCAGGGGGTGGAAGGATAGGGACCATGTGCAGGTGAATGGAATTAGTGTAAATTGGCATTACGGTCAGCACCGATATTGTTGGCTGAAAGGTCTGTACCTGTGCTGTATAGTTTTATGCATAATGTTCAATTAAATAGAGAATATTTAGAAACAAAGAGGCCTTAAAAGGGGGAAAATTACTAATAAATGCCTCCTTTAGAGATGAGGAATACTTTCCTTAAAATGTCATCAAGTGAACAACTGTAATTTCTCTAATCCAAACAGTCAGATAATGCATGAGAATGCACAGGCTTAACAAAATATTATAAGCCTTTCAAACTATTAATAATGCAAGTGCCTGCATTATATATCTAATTGTGAACAATATTTCATTTACCCAAGAGCAAAAGCACATCTACATGAAGTGACATCATCAGCCACAAAGCCAGGACGTACGGATGCACCTATCGAACTTGATAGTGTTTAGTAATTTATCAATGAGAATTCCAACTGCAAATTATTTCCGAACAGGCATCTTCATCTGCATCAATTATTGCTGAACGCTGCACTGTTTAATGAAAATTTGTATGCTTTTACTAATGTGCATTTCCTGGAAATATGAATTATTCTGACCGGATGCATACATTATTTTCATGCACTGTAAACAAAAAAATTACTAATGTTTTCAGGAATAACATGTAAAGGGCAAAATGCATCAAAATTTCAAGGCATAGACCCCTCCACAACTACTGGCAGCTCAGCGCACACTGAAAAGCTGACTTCGCAACTGTTAGTTCAACCCAAATTCAATCTGGACAACTAGTCCCTAAAGAAACTGTGAATATGTTATTTCCTACTGAGATTTCTATCCCTCTTTCTATCTCTTGCAGCCTGGTTGCTGTTCATTCTCTCTGTCATGTTCAATTGCAGGAAGTGTACCTGTGCTGTGGACAACCAGTTAGAGTGGCAAGTCTTTTCACCAATTTATCGCCCTAAGCCAAACACACACTCCCTAGCTTCTCCTCAAATTCTTGATTGTTCCCCCGACAACCTTCAACATACCACCTCAAATCAAGACAAATTACATTACGATTTACCTGTTCTGCATACTTCATTACAAGTGTGCACTGCACTAACCTCTTTTCAAAAGTCTACTCCTGTTCACTTCACAATTGCGCACAAGCACCACCAACAGATTTTGTAACACAAAGAGAAGCAGTAAAACACAGTGTACAACTCAATGTTCTTATACTAAGTACATCCTTTTTTTTAAAACACAGCTTAAACATTCCTGTTCATATTTCACATTCCCTTCTCTTTATCAGGTGCTTAACTTAAGTTCACTTCAGAATCAGGTTTGATACCACCAGCATATGTCGTGAAATTTGTTAACTTAGCAGCAGCAGTCCAAACAGAAAAAATATAGAAAACAACTGAATTAATAAATGCATATTAAGTAATTAAATTAAATTAAAATAAGTAGTACGAAAACAGAAAATAAGAAAGTAGTGAGGTAGTGTTCATGGGTTCAATGTCCATTCAGAAATCAGATGGCAGAGCAGAAGAAACTATAGTATGCCATTCCTTTCTCCATTAAGGAAAAATTACAGTTCGGAGTTTACTTACAGCCAAACAGAAACAAAACTGTACTTTCTATCCGATCCTCCTACAATTCCTGAATATTGTATTCTTGGTTAATTTAGATAAAACAAGGCCATTAACATACTAACTTTTCTCTAAGATTACTTCATTAGGTAGATGTCAGAAAAAGAAATTCAGCCATTTCCCATACCAAGGTGAAACTTCAATTTTCATTTTAAAGTCAGAGGATGGAGCTCCCCCCTTCCCACCAAACCATTATTGAAAAATAAAAATAACACAAGGTTTGTACAGAGATGTGTATATTGTCTCTATAACTTTAATAATGCATGTGCATGCTGTTCCAAAAAACAGCAAATTTAAACTTCTATGTACGGTCACCATCCAAACCACATTCCACATGACATGCAGGGAATCACTAAAAAACAAAAGCTAGTTTCAAGACTCACATCTGCTCCGCTAATTAATTATAACTCATCTGAATCATTTACCCATCTTACCTTTAATTCTCGCATAAAAACATGAGGATTAACTATCAATTGATCTCTACCCTGAAAGAGGGAGAATAATGGAGGTCAGCAATTTTTTTCATGAGAACTTGCTTCTTATTTTCCTCGTTGAGCAACCCAGGCTCCAATACTTAGACTACGCTGCCTTTTCCTTCTACGTTTTCGGTTCAAGGCCTTTTAAAAAAAAAGATTATAAACACCTTCTTAGCCAGAAACAGACATCGGGCTTTTTAAATGGTCATTGAACTTGGATTCTCAAAACATCAACTGCTATCAGAGACTCTCATTTCTCACTATTTTGTGATAGAGACAGAGCATAGATACAGATCCTTCAGCCCACAAAGTCCATACTAACCATCTAGCAACTAGTCTCCCCACACTCCCATCAAACAAAACACTGTTATGTTTCTTTCATCCAATGAGAACAACCCCCACAAATCCAATGTTTAATTTCTGTGATACCTTTGCATTCTTCTTCCTTCCGCTCTACTCCTAACATATGCGGCATCTACAAATCTGGATATACAACTCTGCTTCGTTGAAGTAATTACTAAACGTGGTTCAAGCCCAGAGAAAGACACCTTAACAGAAGTAAAACATCCACAGTTTCTACAAAATAAGTGAAACTGAGCCAAAATTAGAATATATTAGAAGTAATCAAAATAGTCCGTTAGTTTTTTTAAAAGATTTGGAGAGTGAAAGGGAAAAAGAAAAATACTTCCCTAGGACAGCCTTATATGTAAATGAAATCCTTACTTTGCCTGCAATTCAACTAAGAATCTGTCCTTCACCTTGCCCCAAAATGCAGTCCCTTGCTCTTGTCCAGAGGCACACCAACCATTTCTTACTCCAGACTCTTTTGTACCATTTAAACTTCTTTATACCCTTGTTTCCTAGTACTCAATTGCCACTTGGGTCCACACCAGCATAGACATGGAATTATTAGTTTAAAAATTCTGTTTCTCCAAGTAATTTATTGATTCAATGATGCCATCTGAGCTAACTTCCTTACTAAACTAATAATCCTCACCAACAAATGGATGCAGTCACTATAATATGAAGTTATTAATTCACAACTTTGACTACCAAATTAATTTATTGACTGGGTAATTGATTTATTGATTTAATCTAATGTTTGTAAATCTATTAAAATTTCTTCTTGCTATCTGTTGCTCTCTAATGTCTAGACTTTATATGCTTTCTACTCAAAATGTTTTAATTCACTTGTGCCTACTTTTTGATTATTAGTTGTACTACTCTCTACTTTAGTGGTTGCCTCAAGAAAATTATATTATATGGAGATTTGGCATGATATCTAAAACACTGACATCTTTGGATGTATAGTAGAGAATATATCATCTGGCTGTATCACAACCTGGTATGGAAACACCAGGGTCTCTGAACAGAAAATCCTACAAAAATTAGCAGATATGGCCCAATACAACATGGGTAAAACCCTCCCAACTATTGAACATATCTACATGAAACACTGTTGCACGAAAGCAGCATCCATCATCAACAGAAATCTCCACCACCCAGGTCAAGATCTCTTCTCACTGCTGCCATCAGGTAGAAGGCAAGTGCCTCAGGACTCGCACCACCAGGTTCAAGAACAGTTGCTACACCTCAGTCATCAGGCTCTTGAATAAACAGGGATAACTACACTCAACTTCACTTGCAATATCATTGAAAAGTTCCCACAAACAATGATCTCATTATCAAGGACTCTCTATCTCATGTTCTCATTATTCATTGCTATTTATTTATTTTTGCATTTGCATCATTTATTGTTTTCTGCACTCTGGTTGATCTTTCATTGATCCTCTTAAAGTTGTTTTTCTGTTGACTTGCTGAGTATGCCCATGGGAAATCTCAGAGTTTTATATGGTGACATATATGTACTTTGATAATAAACTTACCTTGAGCTTTAAAGCACTTTTGCCTACTTAGTTGTGAATCGTTCTATGCTTTTCTTGAAAGTGATTGTTTGCATACCTTGTTTGAGCTAAACTACTTACTTGTAAAGATGCATTATCAGAATCAATACCATATTTTGATGTAATTGGATTAGCTGACTGCTAGATTTTAATTTATGTATCACTCATGGCTGCTCCCCATGTTTCAGGTACATTATAACTTTGGAAAGGTTAAAAAAAACATTTAACACCCTCCATGACAATGGACAATATAATGTTTATGAATTTTTAACTGATAGACTAAATTACACTTTATTTTCAGGTGGGTGAAGGCATTGTCTAAAAATCTATTCTGATTCTAAACAGTAAAGTTACAGTGACACTTCTGCCTTGCTACAAAATCATTCCTCATGTGAAAGGACAGACAGATAACAGAAAGGGAATCCAAAAACTTAACATAAATATTAAAAAGTAAAAGGATAATTTATTAAATTGTGGGATTAATTAGGAATAAAAGAAAACCATCACATAAAAGCAGATGACCTTACTGAAGAAAAAAAAAGACTTTTTATGTAACATTAAAAAGTATAATTTTACATAGATGCCAAGAGAATGCACTGAATAATATAAAAAGAGAAAACATAAGAATAAATAGAAAGGAGTGTCACTCAAAGGCATTAAGTCACCCAGCCCAATGGATGGACTGGTTGTTGGAGGAGAATAGTATAGATATAGCAATTACTCTGATCCTATCCATGCATTCACATTAAGGGGGATATGGGTCAGAGAACTGGCTGTCTGCAAATCTCAACTTCCATTCAAAAAATGTGGATAGAGATAAACATGAGAACAAATAGAAAGATGTTTGTCTAACATCACTGTTGGCAGAACTATGAGAAATAACATTCAAGGACAGAATTAGATTTCCCTTGGTGATATATCCAACATGCATACATGAAAGGCAAATATTAACTGAAATGAGTTTTTAATTGAAGTGATATCAACTTTTTTTGAGAGTTATGCTCTGGACTTCCTCCAGTTTTGAGGGAATGTTTCTCTGGAAAATTATAAGCAGATATGATCCACAAGGTTGAACTGCAAGACAATTCTTTTCACATATAAAAACTTTGGACATGGATAGAGGGAATGCAATTTAAAAGTCCATGGATGATATAAAACTTGTCAAGTGATATAAAACAATTAGCAGGACAGTAACAGACTGTAGGACAATCCAGACTCGTGTAATGGAAGGAACATGGGGAGGGCAATGCGATTTAGATGGCACCATTACAGAACACATTTATAGTAGGAGGTCCTGGTGGTAAATGTTTACAAATGATAAAATGCTGGCAATACTCAGTGGATTAGCAACTTCTATGAAGAGAACTATGAAGTGTTGATGCTTCAGGTTGATGTAAATGAGTATTCTTTAACTGATAGTGAAGTGGGAGATATGAGGAGAATAAAGGGAATTTCAGTGAAAGGCCAGAAATTAAGAAAATCCAGTTAATGCAAATAGTGTTCATGCCATTTGAAAGCAGATGGCAAAGGGTTGTTAATTAATACCTGTCTGAAGGAGGTGTGATCAGAGGACAATGAACGAGGAGGAAAAAAGTTGAAACCTTAAGACGGAGAACAAAGAAGTTGCTGGAGTTGACTTCCGGTTAAGATGGCGGTAGCTTAAGTTGCTAAAACTATTGCTCTGCTCCATTTCATATACCTGCATTTATTTCTTACTTTTCCCTCCCACTTTTGAAGTTGCTAGCTGCACAATGAGTGTATCTAAGCCTACTAAATCAGCAAAAAAAGACACTCCATCGGGAGCAACCTTGAGTGAAATTGTGTCGCAGGTTAGAACAAACCCAATGTTTTCTCAATTTAGTTCGTTGAAACTGAAACTGGATAAAATCAACTCTACACTGTAGAATCACGCTCAACGTTTATCACATGTTGAAGAAGTCACAGAGAAACTAGACCGTCGTTGTAAAGACCTGGAAAGAGTTTGCTCTACCCTAAAGGAGCATAATAGCAAGTTAACTCTTAAAGTTATGAACCTTGAAAGCAGGAGCAAACGCCAAAATCTTTGAATTCTCGGCTTGCCTGAGACTATTGAAGGGGGATCTCTTGTCGAATTTTTCTCAAACTTTCTATGTGAGATTTTTGGAAGCGAAATACTTTCCAGTCCTCCAGAGATTGATTGAGTGCACCATATCTTTACATCTCGCTCAGCGGATGGCCAGAGACCATGTCCAGTGATAATTCGCCTCCATCATTACTAAATCAAGGATTTTCTAATTAAAGAAGCTCGCTGATGTAAAACGCTTCAATATAAAGGTCATGCTATCCGTTTAGTAGAGTACTATGCACCTCAAGTTATGAGTCAACGTGCTGAATACAGAGGAGTAATGAAAGTTCTCTACGATCGTAGACTTCATCTGTCTCTCGCCTATCCAGCCCAGCTCCAAATCAAGCTTAGGAACGGCGATTTTAAACGTTTTGATTCGGTTGCAGAGGCACAGACCTTCATTGATAGCCTATCTGCTACTTCGAGTTCCTCAGATACGATATGATAAGATTTTTTTTTCTTTTCAGCCTTTTTCGTTTCTGTTTAGATAAGTTTTTTTTTCTAATATTCTAATCTTTATTTCTATCTTTTTCATTATCCATTTAACTCAATATATTTCAATACGATGTTTTTCTATTTTTCAGTATGGGCATTTTCACTTTCCTTAAATAGAGCTGATTGTGAAGCTATGTAGTTAGACCCCTCTTAAAGATCTTTGGAGACTTTATTTCAAAATGGAGTCAGTGTCGCATTAAAAAATTGATATCGATTCGTGAAGTGACGATGCCTTTGAATGGTTTTTTGTTTTTCTTTTCAGACTTCAGTCTCCAATTTTTACAAATCTTGATATTTTCTTTTTTAAATTTAAAATGTAGCTGTTGCCACATCTATTTAATTAGTAGCTTAATTATGTTGCATTGTCCTATTGAAGTGTTTTTTTTCCATTTTCTCAATTTTAGTTTCTATCCTACATAATTTTAGTTCTTTAAAGGTGATGATTTTTTTTCTCTCCCGTTAGATTATTTTAACCTTAAGCAGTTGATCCTTTAAACTCAGTTTCGGGTTTGGATCAAATTCCTCTCAAATGGATTTTTCTTTGGTGGTTTTTTCCTGTGTTTCAAGATGCTATTTGTGTTTTTTTTTCTTATTTTTATGATTCAGTTGGATTACTTACTTTGACATTAAAGTTTTTTTTCTGTATAACTGAGTTTATAGATTATCTTTTTCTTGGTTTATCAACTCTAGCAGGAAGGTTGGGGTAAAGTTTTTTTTAGACCATTATTATACTTTAAGATTTACAAACTTTGAATGTATTTTTTCTTGTAAGGTAAATCTTTGTTTGTAACTCTTAAAGCTTTTTGGTGTTTACTTCCATTACTGTATCAACAGTTGGAATGGAGATAATTAAGATGCTACCTAATTGGAAGTCTATTTTCCCTTGACAATCATACCGTACATTTCCAGCTTTTTTTGACTTTTGTTTTTTTCTGATCAGGTAGCAGGCTTCCCCCCTTTTTTTTATTACAATATGTAGTTCTGGGGTAATAAAAGTGTATCTCATATAATGGTTGGCTTGGAGTTGGATAGATGATAGATTGGGTGCTTTCTTTCTTTTTCTCTTTTTGGTTCCTTTTTTACTATGGGTGACCTGCTCATTTGTTAAGACATGTATTACTGTTATTTTTGTTTACATGGCAATGATCCTTCTATATATATTATTGATTTTCTTTTCTTCGTTGTAGTTTGTAGAAAATTATAAAATATTTTTAAAAAGAAGTTGTTGGAAATCTGGAAAAGGGAAAATGCTGGAAACATTTGACAGATCTGGCATTGTTTATTAAGAAAGAGAAACTGAGATAACATTGCAGGTTAGAGCCTGACGTCAAAACCAAATCTGCTCTGACCTAAACTTGAAAGGCTGGTTATCTGAGACAGGGGCGCTCATTGCTGAGTTCCTTGAAAAACAAGTTACTTTCTATCTAAGCCAAGGTCCGGGCTTTAAAACAGTAGGGAAAAAAAACTTTAATCTGGAACTTCCTGTTTGGTAGTATTTACAAAGCTTTCAAAAGGCAATTTAAACATTGAGTAGTATTTGGCATAAAACTTCCAATTGATTAGCTCACCATCTGCACCCACAGGACGGCTGCCTGGTAAATCCTTTCTTACTTGAGAGAAGTAATATTTTAAAAGAAGACAACTCCAACTTGATCAGAAAGGAAGCACAATGTTGGATCTTTTAATCACACTTCCACTTTGATAGACATTTAAACCACATCCTTTAGCTGAAGCAGATGTTAAACCTTTGATATTCAAAATCTATTAACAAATAAATATCACTGAACTTTCTCTAATATAAACAGGCATTAAAACATTGAAAACAATTAAACTAATTCAAATCAACAATTTTTAAACTAACAATAGTTAATCTTCTCTATTGTCTTTCTCCTTTTAAAATAAATAAGATCACTGTTCCTGTATCCAGGGACTAACCTGGTGTAAGTTTATAAGGTAGGTTTTTCCACTGTAACTCAGGGCTAACAACGCTGACTGGTAAAACAAAATTGTTGCGGAAACAGCAATGAAGAATCCTTCTACGTCTGAGTGTGATGGTCTTCTTGAGTGTCCACCCGGAACCTGCTTGACTGACAGCAGTAAAATCTGAGCTACTGACGTATTGAAGGAAGCCCTGAACAACAGCTGTGATGGAAGACTTTCGTATCTGCCCTAAAAGCCAGCAGCGTGACAGGCAGCAAGTAACCGAAGGAAAATTTAAGGAACTGCTTAAATTTGTGCTCAACAAGTAAATTTAATTAGGAGACCAGCATCAGTAAATGGCAACCCGTGTGGAGTTTGCAACATGGATTTGCAACATGCATTAGGTGGGAGTCTCAAACTTCCTCACAGTTAGATTTTACTTCTGTAAATTTACAAACTTTACGAAGTTACATTTCCACACAGAGCCACTTGCTTTTCAAGCAGAAGATTTGGATCATTCTATCAAGTTCATTTTATCCTTTCCCTGCAAGTAAATTGTCTCCTCTGTATGATCACAAGTTGAAAAAAAAAACAATCAATTAAATCATCTTTCGGACCTGCAGCTACTTCCAAGTCTGTCTTAGGCAGCCGCGAAGTAGATCGCTTCCCTTTTTGCTATTAGCACATCCATGTTTTTTCTTATAGATACTTTTAAAGTTATACATATAAAGTACACACAAGTCATCCACAGAGCACAGAAATACTATAATTTTCTATCAATATTTTTAACTGCTGATTGAATGGTTGCAGAGGGTGCAGTGAAGGTCAATGTGAGGGGAGTTATCAATAGAACAGATTGTTCTGGAAGGTGAGAAAAGTCATTAAATTCTGTAACACTGATGGCCACAATATTTCAGAGAGGTCACTTCAATCTTAAAAGAAGTGTCAATTCCATGAATTAGTGAACAAACTCGGAAAGCTCCTTACCGGCCTGCTCTCCCTTTGAGAGGAGGAAGATGATGACCCACTCCTGTGAGTGGGAGTTGACCCTTTGTGAGCCGGTGACATGGTTTTCTCTTCAGAGCTCATGGTTACTGTTCGTAGTGAGCTGTATGCAGTTGTAGTCGCACTGTGGCCTTCAGTTAAATTTTGAAATTATCTCAATTCCAGTGCTTTAGCTAACATTATTCCCATCAGCAGACCAGCAAAAACACCACTGGGAAAATACCAGCTCAACCTGGGAAGAGGAAAAACAAAGTGGATCAACTTTTGCAGATATAAATAGAGTCCAAGCAACTTAACCTTACCTGTAAGTATTCAACAGAAGAATCATGTAAATATTTATTTGAATTTATCTAAATCCATATGTATTATTTTATGAAAAAGGTATTTGCTATGTGCAAAATGTATTTCATCCATTTCAATAATATGAATAATACGTATATAAAGTTTTCTTCCCTTCCTAATATTAAGGATTTTGCACTGCAACCTTGAGATTATTCCAAAATACAGAAATCTATTCTAAATTTATCTTGATGAAATAATCTGTTCAATATTTTCAAATTGCAAGGGTATCCTCCCCTCTGTGGATCATCTAAAACTTATTTTGAATTCACTATTTTTTTTCAAAAGTACAAAATTTACCATATTAAAAACTGACCTCACACTAATTGATTCATTATTAATTTCCATAGATAGAACAATAACTAATTTTCATAATGATGAATGTATAATCAGCAAAAGTTTAAAAAATGCATTGGAACCAAACTTTAGGTATAGAAAACTCAACACTATTGCACATTTAGCGTGCATGATTAACGATGTAACTTTGTTCCATTTACTATAGAGAGCATCTTCATACTTTCTTGTGCAGATCAACAGCTGCACACAAGTTTATCAAACCATCCCAAGACCTGCTTGGGACCTGTATGGCTTAAAGAACACATAAACGAGGTGGGGTGTGTTGCTTTTATGGAAGCAATAATGATGGCGTCCACTGTCATTGCTGTTAGATGCCTGCAGTAACCTAGGGATTTTTGTATCAATCTAACTCAACAAGGAAATCCTAGTAACTCTTGCCAATTATACACTGTGAATTCACAGGCTGCCTGGTTTGTAGACCTTTCCAACAGAATCCAGGGGTTTTCAGATATGCCTCAAACAAACTGATTCCTTTAATTATAACGTTTGGTGGGATACTAAGTCCTGGTTATTACTTAGCTGAACTACCTAGTCCAAAAAGTGTAGACTAACCTGTACCTTATAATATTATTAAGTTAACTTTCCTACCACTGAAGTTAGATGCACAAGCCTCCAATTACCTGGCATTTTCATACCGTCCTTCAAATAAAGGCATTGCTTTGTTTGTCCTCCAGTCATCTAACAACTCAGTAGTAAAGAGAATTTAAAACCTGTCAGATTCCAGCAATCTCCCTCCCTTAGCAGTCTGGGGTACATCTCATCAGGCCCTGGGGATATATCTATCTAGAAGCCCATTAGGATATACAGACATCCCACCCTGCAAAAACTCATTTCAGGGAGGTAGCACGCCCAGCCCCCCACCCCCACCAGTCATCCTCCAAGGGTCTAATCTGTAAACAAAGATGCAGAAAATGTGACATTAAAATACGTACATATAATTTTATATTATCATAGAGTCATTTTTTAATTCTATTACAACTTTAAGCAAGTCTACAGGGAGTTTGACCTCATCACGTAGGACATTAATAGAGTAGCTCCTTAGCAGCTAGCCAGCTAGTTTAAATAACATTAGCTATGCTAATGAACGAATGACACCTGTAAAACTCACCTCAACATGTCTTTTACAGTCATGGGCAATAGAAAAGTCACTGTTGCAAACAGTGCAGCGAGCAACACTATCATCATTTTTGAGGTCGACTGTAAAGCCCGCCCACAGAGAAAACTGATAGGTCTACTTAGCACGAAGAGAGACCAATCAGGATGCTCCCTCGTGCTCTCGCTCTTCCTCTTCCTTTCAAAAAAATCAATTTCCAGGATATTGTATATAATTTGTGGGCATCAGGAAGCCACTATCAATATGCGGGAGACTCCTGGAACTTCCAGGAGAGGAGGGATGTCTGGATATATAATACCTCTTTTTAATGGTATTTAATGCCCTAGATGGCAAGCGCAACATTTTGCTGGCACATGGCATGCACTGCCACCCCTCAATTCCTTAAACCCCATTCATAATAAAAAGATACATAATAATTATATTTACTAACAGCTGAAGCCACAAATATCTTTTACAACCCAAGAGCAGTGAGAGGTTTTCACAGGAAATATCTCATTATAGCTTGGCACCAGTTTGACAGACGCAAGGACACGTGACGTTGGATGACGTGGAGTGAAAGATTTGGCGTGATTAAAAAGGGTGATAAAGCAGTATGTATCTTCTAATCCAAAACAGCGGTGTGCAGGATTCCCTGCATAAAACAGCATTAAGACCCTGTTCATAAATGGCTTTGCGATAAAAGTGAGCAGGAACAAAAAGAACATTTCTCAAGAAGTCAGGAACAAAAAAAAAATCAGACAAATATTTCAATGAGGTTTATTTCCAACGTAGTTCCAATTTAACTGCTGCTAGTTTTGAGGTTTCAAATGTTACTGCTTAACATGGAAAACCATCCAGTGAGGGGGAATATGTTAAGGAATCATAGCTAGAGTGTGCTCCTTTACTTTTTGATAGTTTTCCAGAGAAAAAAATATTCAGTGCATTTCTGCTCACATTTAAATGAACTGAACAGCAGATTACAGGAAATTGGCAAAACACTTGATGTTATGCTTGATAATATCAAAGCCTTTGAAAACTAACAGTATTTAAACATGATGCCAAAAATGATATTTTAAAATGTCTTAAACCTTAAAAAAAATGACAGATATTTAAATTTCTGAAATATAGACATTTAGTGCCTTCCAATGCAATTTATGAGCATTGATTCAACTACTAAACAAATTTCTTTAAGATTCACCAAGTTCACATTATTTGAAGAAACCTAGAAGTTCATCCAGTATACAGACAGTGAAACATTAGACAAACTGAATTTGGAAACATTGCAGTGGATTGATTTGGACAATGTTCCAATTACAATTAATTGATTTACAAAGCAGCTTAATTTGGTGGCAAAAATTTGTCAACTAGAAAACACTGAAAGATTGATTAATAACTAGATAAAAGCATAAAAATCCAAACAATGAGGTTCTGAAACTCTGGAATTCCATTCCTTAAACTTCCATCTGAAAAATGTTGGAATATTAACAGTACAGTCAGCCTTCTTTATCTGCGAGGGATTGGTTCCGGGACCCCCCGTGGATACCAAAAAACATGGATGCTCAAGTCCCTTATATAAAATGGAGTAGTATTTGCATATAACCTACGCACATCCTCCTATATACTTCAAATCATCTCTGGATTACTCATAATACCTAATACAATGTAAATGCTATGTAAATAGCTGTTATACTGTAATGTTTAGGGAATATTGACACGAATAAAAACTGTACATATTCCTCTCACTCACAACACAGGCAGCGAATGAACATGACACGAGGCAAACAATGATCAAACGACGAGTAAAACTTGTAATACCTGTATAGTAGTTGTTACACTGTCTTGTTTAGGGAACAAGGACACTTTGGAGGAGGCTCAATAATAATAAACTAAACTCAGGAACTGTGGAGGTTGACGGCTGAGGATCTTCAAGCTTTGAACATCGAGACTTCAGAATTGCAGATGCTTTAGTTAGAAACATTGTTATAGGAAACTGTCTCTTCTTTTTCTTTGCATCATCAAACAAATATTGCAGTGGTTGTAGGCATGTTGTTACCCCTCAGGTGATACGGAGGGAGGAGGGATAATGCTGTTATTGCAGGCTTTGAATAATGCTTGAACAACAACTGCTGGAACAGCACTATCGGGTTTTCTCGATTCACGGTTGGTTGAATTCGCACATGCGGAACTCGCGGATAAGGAGGGCCGACTGCATTTTCAACAATGTATTCATGAGTCATTGTTTTCAATGAGGAACTTGGTCAAGTCTAATTGTAGAAGTAGACTTACTTATGAAACTAGTGCTATATACATAGCTCTCCAGACAACCAAATACATGCCAGGTATAAATATTTGTCATTATTAGTACAGCACTAAAGGTCTCACTGAGAGTAAAGTGTGTTTATTTGCCTTTCTGCGTTTTTTTTGTGAATATGTACTAAAGCTTATATATTCACATTTCATGTTATATGAGGTACAATAACAATACTATTTAGAAATGATGTTTTTCCACTTGTCTTTTTAAAAGATTAACATTAATAATTTTTGAACAGGTTTTCTAAAACACTTCATGTCAATCCATTATACTTTTATTAATAGTGAAATAATGAATACACCCAATAAGCAACAGTATTCAGCTTTTTCCCTTAAAACTGTCCAGAATTAGTTACTTTCTCTGCTCAAAATTACGATGGCACAAGAGAGTTTTGTTTTTAGAAGATTATCGCTGATTTGGGCATAACCTCTTATATAGATTTGCCCCCCTCGTTCTAGAGTTTCCACATTCCCTTCCTAGGAATTCATTTCAATGTCATTCTCCCTTGGAAAAGTACACATGGGAGACCTCACCCCACTTCTTGGTCCCTTTGGTGACTACTGGGCCCTACACTTTGTCTTGTTACCCTTTTGCACTTTGAATACATAAAATATTTTGTTTTTCTTAATTTTTCCTGCCAGTTATAAGTTGTTCCCCTGCTTTGTCCTTTAATTTTTTTTTAAGAGTTCCTCTCTTCCCTGTCTACAGTCTTGAGGAGTCTCTCCATAGATGCTGCCTCACCTACAAAGTCCTCCTTTCTGTTCCAATCAATATGGCCAAACTGAGAAACAAAACAGAAACATAGAAAACCTACAGCACAATACAGGCCTTTCAGCCCACAAATCTGGGCCGAACATGTCCCTACCTTAGAAATTACTAGGCTTACATATAGCCCTCTATTTTTCTAAGCTCCTATCGTGTCTACCTACACCACCATTGCTGGCAGCCCAATCCATGCACTCATCACCCTCTGCGTAAAAAACTTACTCCTGACATCTCCACTGTAACTACTCCCAGGCACCTGAAACCTGTGTACTTTTGTGGCAACCATTTCAACCCTGGGAAAAAGCCTCTGACTATCCACATGATCAATGCCTCTCATCATCTTATGAACCTCTATCATGTCACCTATCATCCCCATCGCTCCAAGGAGAAAAGGCCAAGTTCACACAACCTATTTTCATAAGGTATGCTCCCCAATCCAGGCAATATTCTTGTAAATCTACTCTGTACCCTGTCTATGGTTTCCACATCCTTCCCATAGTGAGGCGACCAGAACTGAGCACAGTACTCCAAGTGGGGTCTGACCAGGGTCCTATATAGCTGCAACATTACCTCTCGGTTCCTAAACTCAATTCCACGATTGATGAGGCCAATGCACCATGCATCTTCTTAACCACAGAGTCAACCTGTGCAGCAGCTTTGAGCATCCTATGGACTCGGATCCCAAGATCCCTCTGATCCTCCACACTGCCAAGAGTCTTAGCATTAATACTATATTCTGCCATCATATTTGACCTACCAAAATGAACCACCTCACACATCTGGGTTGAACTCCATCTGCCACTTCTCAGTTCAATGTCCCATTGTAACCTCTGACAGCCCTCCACACTATCCACAACACCTCCAACCTTTGTGTCATCAGCAAATTTACTAACCCATCCCTCCACTTCCTCACCCAGGTCATTTATAAAAATCACGAAAAGGGTCCCAGAACAGATCCCGTCTACAACCACTCTTTACCTTTTGCGGGCAAGCCAGTTCTGGATCCACAAAGCAATGTCCCCTTGGATCCCATGCCTCCTTGCTTTCTCAATAAGCTTTGCATGGGGTTACTTATTAAATGCCTTATTGAAATCCATATATACTACATCTACTGCTCTTCCTTCATCAATGTGTTTAGTCATATCCTCAAAAAATTCAATCAGGCTCATAAGGCACGACCTGCACTGGACAAAGCCATGCTGACTATTCCTAATCATATTATAGCTCTCTAAATGTTCATAAATCCTGCCTCTCAGGATCTTCTCTATCAAATTACCAACCACTAAAGTAAGTTACCAATCACTGATCTATAATTTCCTGGGCTATCTTTACTTCCTTTCTTGAATAAAGGAACAACACCCACAACTCTCCAATCCTCTGGAACCTCTCCTGTCCCTATTGATGATGCAAAGATTATCACCAGAGGCTCAGCAATCTCCTCCCTCACCTCCCAGAGTAGCCTGATGTACATTTCATCCGGTCCCGGCGACTTATTTAACTTGCTGTTTTCCAAACGCTCCAGCACATCCTCTTTCTTAATATCTACATGCTCAAGCTTTTCAGTCCGTTGCAAGCCATCACTACAATCATCAAGATCCTTTTCCACAGTGAGTACTGAAGTACTTCCTCCAGTTCCATACACATTTTTCCACTGTCACACTTGATTGGTCCTATTCTCTCACTTCTTATCTTCTTGCTCTTCACATACTTGTAGAATACTTTGGGGTTTTCCTTAATCCTGCCCGCCAAGGCCTTCTCATGGCCCCTTCTGGCTCTCCTAATTTCCTTCTTAAGCTCCTTCCTGTTAGCCTTATAATCTTCCAGATCTGTAACATTAGCCAGCTCTCTGAACCTTTCATAAGCTTTTCTTTTTTTCTTGACTAGATTTATTCCAGCCTTTGTACACCACAGGTTTTGTACGCTACCATAACTTCCCTGTCTCATTGGAACGTACCTATGCAGAAGTCCACACAAATATGCACTGAACATTTACCACATTTCTTCTGTATTATTCCCTGAGAACATCTGTTCCCAATTTAAACTTCCTATTTCTTGCCTGATAGCCTCATAATTCCCCTTACTCCAATTGTTGTTTTTGTGTGCCATCATCATTGATTCTACTGTGTTTTCTTGTATTTACTGTGAATGCCAGCAAGAAAATGAATCTCAGGGTTGTATATGGAGACATTATATATACATTTTGATAATAAATTTACTTTGAACTTAAAATAGATTTTCATTCTTGCATTCCTTCCTTGTCCTATGATGCCCGTGTGTATGTCACCTAATGCCCTAACCTATTGCTCAGCCCCTCCCAATTGTTCATTTATTCTGAGCCCATTCCCCTGGTAAAGTAGCTTAAACTCTCCTCAACAATACTAGCAATGACTAAGGATGTTTGACCCATTTCAGCTCAGGTGCAACCCGTCGTCCATCTGCTACAGGTGCCCCACCTTCCCTGGAAAGACTAACCTTCGATCCAGAAATCTGTAGCCCTTCCTCTACATCAGTCACTTAGCCAAAAAATTAATCTGACCTACACCTATTCACCTAACATGTGGCAGAAGCAACCCAGATATAACTTTATAGTGCCCCTTCTTAAATCTGTTATTTAGCTCCCAACATTCATAGTACATGACCAGTGCAGTTATTATTAAAGTGAATCATGAGCTCGGACTCACCCTTTAGAATGCCACAGCAACCGTGGAACACCCTTAGCCATTACACCAGGGACACAACACACCATCTGGATCCAGCTTAGTTACTACCTTTACAAATAGAAACCTCTCTCTTTCTCTCTCAAGACCCCTTGCTTACCCTCTCAGTTAAACAGAAAACATCATCAAAACATCCAGCCTACATGAATTTAACTGTAAAAGTTACTAGTTTGTAGTCTTAAGATAAATTTAATGGAATAATATTCACACCTCTCTGAGATCACTGAGAAAGCCACCTTGCAATCCCTCTGCCTCTCCTTATACATGCAGGCAAATCTCATCCAGTCATCTGAAATTAGCTGAACAATTGAAAACTAGGTGGGGAGGCTCTCAAGGCACCTCCTATATTTCCTCCTGAAATGTGTAGGCTTTTTGAAATATCATCCTACAGCATCTTAACTGTAAAGTTGGTGGCTTTGACTCTTCGATAAAATTTAATAAAATATACACTTACTCCTCGCTCATTACTGCCATTATGTTGATAAGACAGACCTTCAGATTGTTTTCTGGAAAACATCCATTTTCTACCTTCTAAATTGCATACATTTTAAACCAAAACTATTGCTTAAATTTCATATACTAGGTGCATTGGTACAAAACTTCAGTTTCTATTAAGCTGTTCAAACATTTACAGATTAAATTGCTCTGCTTCTCTTCTGGTATACAGTTACACTTAGGTGAAAATAAGCCTATTGACAACAGGGCTGCTGTAAATTAGAAATGAGCAATGTCTGAACAACCAGAAGTAGTTGCAGGAAAATGCCAAAGGGCTGACAGAGATGAGCTGCAGTCAGCACTATATCAATCAACTCTATAACTCAGTTGCAAAATGAATTTTCTACAATCTTGTATATCCACACCAACACCTGTTACAAATATTATATAAAACACAAAATGCTGGCAGGACTCAGCAGGCCAGACAGCATCTATGGGAGGAGGTAGTGACGACGTTTCAGGCAGAAACCCTTCATCAGGAGTGACAAATATTATATTGTTTCTTGATCATTTGCTCACAATGGATGTTTGGATAAACCTGTAAATAAGGAATGATAAATATGGCAACTACAGCCTCATCCTTCTAGAAACAAAAAGGCGTGGAAATAAATTAACAGCATCTTGGATTAGATAGGATACTAAAAGACAAATCATACTTGACCAACTTGATGAGGTTTTATTTGGAGTTAATTGACACAACTGATGCAATTGATAATGACGTGTATGAATCTATAGAAGGCATATGTTTACATGCTACACAGCAAGCTTGACAGCAAGAGGGTTGCAAAGCATGAAATTAAAGGGCCAGTGGTGGCAAAGCAAAGAAATTGGCCTTGTCTTGGTAAAAAAGTTTTGGAAATGTGTTGATTTTTCCTTACTAGAGGAAAGCAGAAAACAGGGAATTGTACTTGGCACACTGTTTTTCTTGATAAATATAAAAGAACTGGATTTTGTTTTTTTTTCTTATGTCACCTTTCTTATTTTGCTCTATCACCAAATGTGTGCCAGATTTTTTTCCCACAGTTCTAACAATAGGAAGCCGAGTCATCTTCTCTGAAGGTGGCGGAGTTTGTCATCGAGATGTCGATTATAATCAATACCTGTACCCGACTAGAAGCCCAAATAGAGTTTATTAATCATAGATGCCTGGTAAGCACTAGATCCTTTTTCTATCTTCTGTGTATTTAAAAATAAAAGTTACCCCCTCAAGTTCCTATTGCATCATTTTCGTCTCACCTTAAACCAGAATTCTTTAGTTGCCAATTCCCCAACTCTGATAAAGTGCTTTCACTCTATCGATATCCCTCATTCTTCTATAAGATCACCCAGTCTCCTAAGCTCCATGAAATAAAGTTCTAGTCCAACCTCTTCCAATAACTCAATCTCTCAAGTCCTGGCAACATTCTTGTAAATCTTTTCTGAATTCTTTCCAGTTTAATAACTTTTTCCTATGGCACGGTGACCAAAACTGAGCACAATACTCCAGGTGTGACCTCGCAAACATCCTGTACAATCCTCCCAAATTTTAGAGCCAATTATAAAGACCAGTGTGACAAAAGCCTTTTACCACCCTGTCTGCCTGTGACTCCACTTTCAGGGAACCACGTGGTTGTACTTCTATAGCGCTACCCAGGGCCCTGCTAATCACTGTGGAAGTCTTACTTGGACTTCGCTTCCCAAAATGAAACATTTTGCACTTATCTGAACTAAATGCCATTTGCTTTTCCTTGGCCCATTTACTCAACTACTCGGTTTTTTTGCTAATCTTCACTGTCCACTGTACAATATATTTTAATATCCTGTAGAAACTGACTAATTTTGCCTTATACAGTCTTAATCAAATAACTGATATACAAGATGACAAACAACAATGGGCATGCACTGACCCCTGAGGCACACTACTAGTCACAGGTCTCCAGTCTGAGAAGCAACCTTGCATCATCACCCTCTGCTTTCTACCGTCGAGGCAATTGTGTTTCCAAATAACAAAGCTCTTCCTGGGAGTACTGTAGGAACAAAACAAGATTCAAGTATTGCAAAAATAAAACAACTTCGAGTCACAGTATCTTCCAAAATGTTAGTGTTCCTGGAACACTTTAAAATACCCAAACCTCTTGAAGTTTCAACAGTTAAAAGTAAATTCTATTCTTTTTCTGTGAGACGAGTGATAAGAGTTCCAGACAGGAATCCCAATACACATTAGGACTATCAACTCAGTATCAGATAAAATAATTCACTAATGAGATTATGCAAATGTTCCTAGACCAATAAGTAAAACCCTTATTAGGTATAGGTAAACGACAAATTAACTACACGCCTAGTTGAACTTTGCAGAATGGAGAGCATCCAGGCCAGTCAGACTTTCCGATTACATTTGTTTCTGATGGATGGAGTTCAGACTGGTGAACGTGTGAGCCACAGCACCAACTCAGCAATGAATACACTGCTTAGTGGGCTCCTTTTTCCTCAAGGACACCAGATGATGCAGCTAATCCTGTATATCAAAGATGGAACTTGCCGCAGTAGGCTTGCTCAGCAACTGTAGAATCGCTGAGTCATTTGCAAGGCCATAAAAGTGTGAACACAGCAGAGCTTCAGAATTCCATAGTACACTTGAATAGAATTCTAATCAATCAACAAACAAAATTTTGCAAAGGATTTTCTTACTAAATGTCTATTGGATCAATATATGAAATTGAAAATTTACAGCTTGAGTTTCTACTCAACTATATCACATTTACAGTTTTGATTAAAAAAAAATTCCATCCACCTTTCTTGGGTAGTCCCTCAGGATCAAGCAACACACACGAAATGCTGGAGGAACTCAGCCAGTTAGGCAGCATCTATGGGAAAAAAAAAGTACAGCTGACGTCTCGGCCCAAAACATCCACTGTACTTTTTTTTCCATTGATGCTGCCTTGACCACCAAGTTCCTCCAGCATTTTGTGTGTGTTGGTTGGATTTCCAGCATCTGCTGATTTTCTCTTGTTTGTGACCCTCAGGATCAAGGACGACTTGCTTTCACTCCAGTTCTAAGGAATAGGAGATGCTGAATTATTATGGGTATACCATAATAATGGTACAATAATAATGGTATAACAGGAAGAATAAATAAAGGAGAGTTAGTGGATGTTGCTTGCTTGGATTTTCATAAGGCCTTTGGCAAGGGACTGCATGTGGAGCTGTTTAACTAGATAAAAGCTCATGGTATTATAGGAAAGATACTACCATGGGTAGTAGATTGACTAATCGGTAGGAAGCAAAATGTTGAATTAAAGGGGCCCATTATGGTTGGCTGTCAGTGACGAGTGCATTCCACGGGGGTCAGTATTGGGACTGCTTGCTTTCACACTAAATGTCAATGATTTGGATGATGAAATTGATGGCTTTGTGGCCAGGTTTGCTGACAATACAAAGATAAGTGGAGAGGCAGTTAGTGTTGAGGAAATGGGGAGTTTGCAGACGGACTTGGACAGATTGGAAGAATGTACAAAAAAGTAACAGATGGAATATAGCGTAGGGAAGTGTACTGTTGTACACTTCGGTAGAAGGAATAAAGGCATAGACTACTTTCTAAACAGGGAAAGAAATTCAAAAATCAGAGGGGCAAAGGGACTCCGAAGTCCTTGTGCAGGTTCCCCTGAAGGTTAACTTGCAGGTTTAGTCGGTGGTAAGGAAGGCAAATGCAATATTAGCATTCATTTCGAGAGGACTAGAGTACAAGAGCAAGGATATGATGCTGAAGCTTTTTAAACATTGGTCAGACTGCACTTGGAGTATTGTGAGCAGTTTTCGGCCCCGTATCTAAGAAAAGATGTATTGGCATTGCATCCAGAGGAGGTTCACAAGAATTATTCCAGGAATGAAAGGGTTAACATATGAGGAGTATTTGAAGGCTCTGGGCCTGTATTCGCTGGAGTTTAGAAGGATGAAGGGGGATCTCATTGAATATTGAAAGGCCTAGATAGAGTGATCTAACTATGCTTCTAATGGCCTCATAAAAGCAAGCCTAATGCAACTGACTGAACTTGCCAAGTTTTGGAGAACATAGGACCACTCAGACTGGAACAGATGGGAAACCCTGCACAAGGGAATAATCTATATGAACAAATCCCAGAAACTTGCCTTTGAGTCACACACCATCCTCACAAAATACCTAAATATTCATTGCCCATTGAGTTGGAATCCTTGCATTCCCATTTTATGGAATTCACTTGTTGAACTTAATTCAAACAAGCATTCGACAAACTCTTTCTACATAATCTAGTCTTCTGCAATAAACTAGTGAATCAAGATTCCAACAGTGGAAAGATTAATATTGTAGATAAGTGTAATTCTGCAACTTTCTGATAGTTCTGTTACTACGTTTTAATAAATTGGAGTGATTTTGTACTTAGGAAATGAGCTTGGAATTTAGACGTTGCTGAACAGAAGAGACTGGAATATGATGAAAAAACATATTTTGAGTTCCAATTAAGGGTTTTGGCCTGAAACTTCAACTGTTTACTCTTTTCCATAGATGCTGCCTGGTCTGCTGAATTCCTCCAGTATTTTGTGTGTACTACTTGGATTTCCAGCATCCGAAGATTTTCTCTTGTTTTTTTCCTTAATGGCCATTCCCTTCCCTGTTAATGACATGTCTTGGGGTTAAAGGATTGTGTATGTTCAAAGGTTCATTTGTTAACAAAAATTGTATCCATATACATCTCTGAGATTCATCTTCTCCAGATAGCCATGAAACAAGGAAAGAACATGAATGTCACTCATAGAGAAACATCAAACCCACCCTCTACCTCACATCAACACCCATCTGACAATAATTTGTCTCTTGTTATGAAAACTCATTGTGTTCTATTCTTACATGCAAACAGGCAATGGATTAAAGGTTTTACACTTTAGTTCAAGGAATACAACTGTGGCCTGGAACATAAGTGTGTTATTATGCGTGTACATAATAAAGAATGGAATTGAATTGAACTTCGGTTTATTGTCATTTAGAAACCACAACTGCAATGCAGTTAAAAAATGAAACAACATTCCTCCAGAATGATATCACGAAAGCGCATGACAAAACAGACTACACCAGAAAATCCACATAACATTTGGCAATCCCCAAATCCAGAGTCTGGAGAGGCTGCTGCGTATTAATATCGCGCTACCATCTTAGTGCATTCCCCGGAAAGGAGCTCCAAATGCACCAGACAAAACAATTCTACCCAGACACACCAAGTCAGGAGACCAACTCTACCATCCAACAAACCAAAAACTAAAGCTACAAGACCTACACAAAACCACATAGTTACATATAGTTAACGTTAACATATAGTTACAACAGTGCAAACAATACCATTAATTGATAAAAAAAACTTTAGGGCATAGTAAAAATAGTCCAAAGAGATTAAAATACTATAAATTCGAAAGAAATCACCACACAGTTTCCACAAGTCCTCAGGGTCTTGACAGACTTGTCATTACACGCAGGCGACAGAAAGGAATACCCCCGCTATGAACTTCCACAGCGCCGCCGGACTCAGCCTCGCAGACGCAGCACACAGCACACAGACCGCAGCGGACTCCGAGTCCATCGAACCTCCGAGCCTCCGACCATCCCCTCTGACACAGCCTCTCCGAGCACTATCCTCTGCCGAGCGCACTACAACATCCCCACCACCGACCACTGGCAACATGACCCTGAGGACTGGGGGCCTGTTCTTCCTCGCAGAGACCAGGATCTCACAACAGCAGCAGCAACAAAGAAGGCCGTCACATCTGTTCCTCCGTGCTCCCACATCCATTTTTCATCAGATTAGTATTGTGCATGGCACCCCACTTGACAAATAACAGATATCAACTCCGGAGAGGCTGCTGCAAACTGCGTCATGCTGCCATCTTGAAGCCATCTACACCAAGAACCTACATCTACATCTAGAACCTACACCAAGTTTGTCTTTTAACAAGAATAAACATAACATGGTGTCAGAAGTCAGCATGAGGTCTAAATACAAAGCATAAACACCACAAACAACTAAGATAAGGGTGCTGGTTCACACAAAAAGCCCAGAGAGCACAATGTGTCATAGAAACATAGAAAACCTACAGCACAATACAGGCCCTTAGGCCCACAAAGTTGTACTGAACATGTCCCTATCCTAGAAATTACTAGGCTTACCCATAGCCCTCTATTTTTCTAAGCTCCATGTACCTATCTAAAAGTCTCTTAAAAGACCCTATCGTACCCGCCTCCACCACTGTTGCCTGCAACCCATTCCACGCACTCACCACTCTCTGAGGAAAAAAAAACTTACCCCTGACATCTCCTCTGTACCTACTCCCCAGCACCTTAAACCTGTGTCCTCTTGTGGCAACCATTTCAGCCCTGGGAAAAAGCCTCTGACTATTCACACCATCAACACCTCTCAACATCTTATACACATCTATCAGGTCACCTCTCATCCTCCGTTGCTCCAAGGAGAAAAGGCCGAATTCACTCGACCTATCCTCATAAGACATGCTCCCCAATCCAGGCACATCCTTGTAAATCTCCTCTGCACCCTTTCTATAGCATCCACATCCTTCCTGTAGTGAGGTGACCAGAACTGAGCACAGTACTCCAAGTGGGGTCTGACCAGGGTCCTATATAGCTGCAACATTACCTCTTGGCTTCCAAATTCAAATCCACGAATTGTGTCATGAAGATGCCAAAAGAATACAAGGTGAGAGATGCCAAAAAGTTCTGTTATGGATAACCTAAGTCCACCCACACCTGTGCAGTTTACCGGCAATCTGACAGATGACTGGAAACGCTTCAAATAGTGATTCAATACATATATAGCGGCCAGTAGAGCCAGAGTCATGGATGAAAAATTGAAAACTTCTATCTTTCTACACATAATTGGCGAAGATGCTTTGGACATCTACAACTGCTTTCAAATTGATGAGACAGCCTGGGCATTGGACACGCTGATGACAAAATTTGAGGAGTATTTTGTCCAAAGTGAAAAAAAATGTTCCAGAGATATAAATTATTTTCCTGTGAAAGGTGTTACCTTTGACCAATACTTAGCTGAGCTTCACACACTGAGTAAGACCTGTGAATTTGAAGGCTTGACAGATTCACTAGTCAGAGACAAAATAGTTTGTGAATAATGTTCTCAGAGAAAGATTTATGGAGGTAAAGGATGTGAATATGTATAGGGCAGTGGGGACCACACGAGCATAAGCTAAAGAGCACCACAGGACAGAAACAACAGTGCATGCTGTGAAAACAGAGAGGCAGAGTACAAGGCACTTCCCAAAGCAACAGCATACTGCTGCAAAGCTGGGGCTATCAAGAGGAAGGTGCACACTGTTGATGAGGAAATTGAGGAAGGTTTTGTAGATTCACTGCAGATTACTGGTGCTGGTAAAACAAAATGGATTGTTGCAGTGACAGTAATTACATTCAAGTTTGATACTGGTGCCCAGGTTGTCCATCGATGATTACAAGATTCTCAAATCAAAAGCAACATTCACTCAGTGAAGTTAAAAGTGACAGGCTACACTGGAGAGAACATACCAGTAAAAGAGGACAGTATCTTCAAGCACGAACGACAGCATCTAAAGGCACAGCTACTATCGTTGAAAAGTGAATTAAGTCTGAGTGTATGCGAAAGGCTCAATCTGGTGGAAAGAGTTTTCATAGTGGTTTCACAGACCAAAGGTGACCAGGTAACACTTATAAAGTATACGTATGTCTTTGAGGGGCTCGGATGCTTACCTAATGTAACTCGAGAAACTTGTAACAGCATCCATGAGATCCAGCAAGATTATTCAAAAGCAGCACGAGAACGTTAACAAATTTCATAACACATACAGGTGATAATAAACCTGATTCTGATTCTGAGAACTCCACCTTCCATAGACATCTGCACCAGGTACACCAGCATGAGAGTCAGGATGCCAGTGCTGAACAGAGTGATCGTGAAGAAGAATTCACCAGTTTTGCTTCCAAATCACGCAACTGTGGTTCAAAATCTGTCTCTCAGCAACTTACAGGTAAGATTCGAAATCAAAAATATCTCCACAATCCTCACCAAATTTGAGGAGGAGAAATAAAAGGAAGCAGTGTCTCAGAAAGGCAGCGTCCATTATTAAAGACCTCCAGCACCCAGGGCATGCCCTTTTCTCACTGTTACCATCAGGTAGGAGATACAAAAGCCTGAAGGCACACACTCAGCCATTCAGGAACAGCTTCTTCCCCTTTGCCATCCGATTCCTAAATGGAATTTGAAGCTTTGGACAATACCTCACTTTTTTTTTAATATACAGTATTTCTGTTTTTGCACATTTTTTATAATGTATTCAATATATGTAATTGATTTACTTGTTTATTTATGTTTTATTTATTTTTTTCTCCCTCTCTGCTAGATTATGTATTGCATTGAACTGCTGCTGCTAAGTTAACAAATTTCACGTCACATAATGGTGATAATAGACCCGATTCTGATTTTGATTCTGACCACGCAATCCCCAATGTCAGAACAACAGCACCAGTTCAACACAAGCCAACAGGAAGAGCTGCTATCTATGATACGAAGCCAACAGATGAAGCTCTATCAGTTGGAACTTGTGTAAAGGCTCGCTGATCTTATGGGTGTAGTCCAGGGCTCTATTACGAGGCACATGGAGCGAATAATGGCCACACAGCAGGAACAAGAGCACAGAATTAACAGAGCAAACGAAAGCTATACATCTGTGGACACAAATAGCAGACTGAAAGGAATCATTAAGCTACCACTGAGACGGGTGAATGAACAAAGGGCTGTATTTGCTCATTACAATTGAAATTAATATAAATATCTGTGTTGGAAAGAATTATTATTTCTTGCAGGTTTATGAGGGCATAGAATTGTCTGTTTGCTTTAAAAGGGGAAGGTGTGTCATTGTGTGTACATAATAAACAGTATCACGACAAGATTGCGAAAAGCCTACCAGTCCTGACACCTGGAGATCAGGTGCTAAACCGAGATCACAATTCTGGCACATGGTCCATACAAAGATATGTGCAAGAGGAAGTTTCTCCACATTCCTACCAATCCAGATGGAGCAAGGAACACCTCTGAAAAGGAAACGAATGGATCTATGATCACAATCTCCAACCCATAGCTGAGACACGTCACCCGTCAGTACACCAAAGGGACCAGTAGATGTGAAAAATAAACGAGTAGCTCAGAATTCTCAAAATGACTCTAATATTAACACAGCAAGTGAAAGAAATATATCTGCGGAGACAAATAGCAAACCTAAAAGTGATTATTAAACCACCTTAGAGTCTGATTGAGAGCTCTTGAGTGAACAAGGGACTGTTTGCTCATTATGATTGAAGTTAATGTAAATATCTGTGTTGGAAAGCATTATTGTTTCTTCAGGGCATAGTTTTGTACTTGTTTAATTTAAAGGAGGAAGATGTTTTATTATGCATGTACATAATAAAGAATGTCAGTTCCCAGTGTGCAATGCGGGCACTTCACCTGGAACCAGAGGTAACACTGATAAACTGGGAATGCACGCTGAAGTGTGGAGCTTGAAGCCCAAGACCGTCGCCTGTTAATAATATGTCTTAGCGTTTAAACCCGCGCAATGTTTGTTTTTATATCAAGAACAAACATAACACTAAGGTCCATATACCATCAGCGTAACAAATCACAGCTAATATCATTGCACGTCTTCTTTTTCCTTTGGCCTCTGTGCATCGTAATGTGAAATTCTACACACTATTAGAGGTTGGAGCTCAGAACCCCCAACTTTCCACAAGGCAAAGCTCATAAATGTTGATTTTTTTTAAATTTAATTTTATTTTTAATTTTTTTTTTCACACAATTTAAAAAATTTATACATTGAGAAACAACATGGAATAGGCTCTTCGAGATGCACCACCCAACAATCCCCCAATTTAATCCTAGCTTAATTACAGTACAATTTACAATAACCAATTCAACTTCTAACTGGTATGTCTTAGGATAGTGGGAGGAAACCCGAGCACCCAGAAGAAACGGGGAGAATGTACAAACTCCTTACAGGCAGTGGCAGGAATTGAACCCGGGTCACTGGTACTGTAGAGCACTGTGCTAGCCACTGCCCTGTCTACCTTGTTGCCACACACAGTAGACGTAGTAGAATAGATACATAAAGATAACATTTCCATTAGGAAATTTAGTAACATTGTCAGGCGAGATTTATGAAGGATATATTTGTTGCAGGATTAACAACCTTTCATTGTGACTGTAGCCATGGAGAAATCTGCTAACAGAAATAATGTGATGGAGGTACAAAGGGATCTGGTGATGCAAATCACTAAAAGAAATGAGGCAGACAAAATACTGCAGATCACTTCCAAAAAGATCAAATGACAAAGCAGATTTGTTAGCTTTGTTTAGTTACACAGTACATTCACAATCCCCACTTCTCTACCTTAAATGGAATATAGAAGCGCCTGTGAATATGCAGAAGAATATACGAGGTTGAAACTATCTGTCAACACATTAGGATTGATGGAACAGGTGCAGTAAAAAGTCTGAGGATGACTTTGTTATAGCAACTTTTGGGTTTAGCACATTTACATTCAGCAAATGACTTCTCAGCCACCAATCTTCAAATCTGAATGTAAATTGTAGATTTAATCTCAATGAACAATAGTTTCCAAAAACCGTGAATCAAAGACCAGGCAATGCTGATTAAAATTCATTTAGATGTCTGTGTTGTGGGTACAAATCAGGAAGAGTGAAGTTTATGTGTAACTTCAAAGGAAGTATTGTAAATATGGAATTGTCCTTTGCTATTTAGCACATAAGTGGTGGGCACAGGCAGACCTTTCGACTATAAGTGTCTCCATGTGATACCTGCTGTACCTTGTTTTGTTGAATAATGAAACTACTTCATATCTGCCAGTACTTTTCTCCAGTGACTTCATTCATGCTACAACAGACTTGGTACACAGTTTTATCATTAGGAAAGTGATTGATAAACATAAAGATGCCTATGCTATTGGGCACATCCAAAACCAGGAGCCATAAACACAATAAAGGCACTAAAAATTACAGTAGAAAGTTCTGAATAATTATCAGGGAGAAGGGGAGTCAGAGAAGCACAGATATGCGTCACAGTATCAGAGACTTGGGTTCAATCTGTGTGGCATTTGTAAGCTCTCCTTGTTTCCTCTGAATGCTCCAAATCCTTCCCACAACCCAAAGACCTAGAGGTTGGTACATTAACAGTGGCTGTAAATTGCCCCAGTGCATAGGTGTGTTGGGGGAATTGAAAGACAGTTGTTCTGGAGTATGGGCCCCAGTTTCTGATATTACAGAGCTCTTCAACCAACCAACAGCTACAAGTCAGCAGAATATTTTCCACTTGTTGGATTAGTGAAGTCCAAAAACACTCAAGCAGCCAGAAACCACCTAGAATAAAGTAAACTGGTTGTTTGCTACTCTAAATATTCATTTCCCTCCACCTGCAGTGTATTGTGACTAAATATGCGTGCTCTACTAAATGTATCTGGGTGGTGAGGTAGAGATACATCTCTACTAAAGGTGGTGTAAGGTGTTCCTTCCCTCAGCTGGCCTGCAGGTCACCCTTGGGCAGGGAGTTTTGTAAGGACACTGCCCAGGAGGAGGAAATAGCAAACAACTTCTGCAGAAAAAGTTGCCAAGAACAATCATGGTTACCATGGAGGCCTATATCATACAACAAGGCACATAATAATGATGACTAAATGCACTGCAATTACCCTAGTAGCAACACCCAACTGTGCCATCGTTATCACCAAGAAGGACAGAGACAGCAGGTGCATGGAATTCCACCACTTGCACTATCACCTCTAAGAAGCACAATTTCCTGGCTTGGAAACGCATGCCTATTGTTGCTCGTCTAAATATTTGATCTTCCAAACTACTGCAATGAATCAAAGTCGTGCTTCATACCTGCTTTCACAAGGGCAATAAAATGCTCTCATTGTTAATAGTGCCCAATCTTGAAATAGGATTTTTTTTTTAAAAAGGCTCATTGTGCTGATGGCCTGTTTATATGTTAAACATACTGTGTAATACAATGTGATGAACATCCAGTCATAATTATTAATATTACTGACTGGTTGTCAGGCTGGTAGTCAGGCCAAATTCCTCGCAAGCCTGGGGAAAGTGACCTGTTAATCTCTGGAGATGCTGCAGAGTGTGGGCTACAGCTGCTGCTGCATCATCAGCAAACAGATCATAGCCTCTCGCTCTTTGTTTTGGCTCTTAGACAGGACAGGTTAAAAGCCTACCATCTGATCTACAGTGGTAGATTCCCTTTGTTGCAATCCCAAATGCATGCCTTAGGAGAAGGGTAAAGAAGATCCTAAAGAGTGCAGAGGTGAGAACGCAGCCTTGTTTAATGCCATTGCTTATGTTAAAGAGCAGTCATTGTACTGCAGAGTCCCTTCATGCTGCTGTGGAAGGATTTGCTCATGCTCTGCAGCCTTGGAGGGAAGCCTACCTTGGAGAAGATCTGAAAGAGCATGTCTCTGCCGAATGAGTCAAATGCCTAGGTGAGATCAATAAATGCAACAGAGATGGGCTCCTTTTGTTCTCTAAACTTCTCCTGGTGCTGGTGGCTAGAGAAAATTCTGTCCACATTGATCTTACAGCACAGAAGCCACTCTGTAACTCTGGGTGGACACGTTCAGTCAACCTCTGTAGGTGAACCAAGAAGTCTAGATGAAGACTTTACCAACAACACTCAAGAAGGAGATGCCCCTGTGGTTGTTAATGGTCACTTCTCTCACCTTTGTATTTGTAGAGGGTAACGATCTTGGTATCCCTCAAGGTTTGAGAGGAGCCATCTTGTTCTGTGGGGGGCTGAGGGCTTTCTTGATGCCATCATAAGTACCCCCAATATTGCCAGTCAGGGCTATGGTCTGGACGTCTTCACTGAGCTGCATCCAGTACTCATTAGTGCAGTACCTGGCAGTCTGCTGAACTCCTGTTGATATCAATGTGAGGATTCCCTTCACCTGACCAGGTTCAAGTCCTCCTGGTGCCAATGTCTGGAGCAAAGGTGTCTCCAGGAAACCTTGTGCTGAAACTAGGCCTGGATGTATGAGTTGTTGATAGACTATGACAGGTGCAGAATTCCACCACATCTTATCCATGCCAAAGTGACCCAGGCAGGAGGGCCATGAGTCAAGATCTGCACCCACTCTGGCACAAGTCACCCAGGAGAACAAGGTGTCCCTTGCTGGGGGTATTCCTGATGGTAGCTGCGTGATGCTCATAATACTCATCCTTTGTCTCAGAGGTGAAGCACAGCGAGGAAGGGTACACACTGACAAGAGTAACCGGACCTTTGGTGATGTTGAGGCAGAGTAAGAAGTCACTCTTCAACAATGTGTTCCTCACTGCAAAGATTACTCCAAGTTCTCTAGGTTCAGTGTAGCCTTTCTCCTTCAATGTACCTGAGTCAGCTAGATGCATTTCCTGGAGGGTGGCCACATCCACATGAAGTCTCTTGAACTTCTCATTTATTACAGCTCTCTTTCTGACATCACTGATGTCTTGAAGGTTATCAGAGAGGTCAGTCATGGTTGTCTAGACATTTCAGCATCCCAGTTTTAGAGCTGGTCTCTTTTGTTGTGTTGTCTTGCATGGTGCAGCATTCTCAGTCTGCAGTTTGGATAATACCTAAACCCCACGCACCCACTGAGCAAAGCAGACGTGGCAGGACAGCACCTTTCTGACTGGGGGCTTCCCAGTTAAAGTGAAATCCAGAAATCTCTTTCATACTCAACATCAATCCAGCATAGTGGCTATAATGGGTAACAGCTGCTTCCCCTGTGGTGTCAATTCCAGTGAATAGAGCTGGCGACGCAAGCCAAAATCAATGTTCAAGCCAGGGCAGTATGATTTGGAGAGCAAGCTTTCGCCTATGGAGCAGGCTCCCCACTTCACACAGCTGATGAATCCAAAGGAACGGCAGAGACCAACACAGTTTGGCACCAGCAGTGTGACAGGCAATGCCAATAGGACTGCCTTAGGGACTCCAGCTCCAGATATTTCCTCGGGGTTTACTCTTGAAGCCTTCCCCAAGAATGGGTATAGCCACAAGGTTTGTGATCAGTTTTCCTTCTCCTAGATGAGTTGCCAACCATGGCTGATGAACCTCATCTGCCCAGTATGTACAGAAATACTATTTGTTTAGGCTGTATGTGTACAATTCTTAAAAGTGTATCATTTTACAGGCTATATTCTAATTCCTCTACAAACGACTCAAGAGTGCAGAGCAGATGACTGATGTGCCGTCATACAGAAATCCAAAGATCTTTAAATTCTAGCATGTAAATAAACCAATGGTGAATGGTGTAGCGATTCCAAATTGAGGTGGGGGGGGGGGGTTGTACCTGTACAGGGCCAATAAGTGAGAACAACGTATGTACCAACTTACAATTATGGCCAATGTCAATGTGAAAGGTAGTGTTAAGATATTAGTTAATATTAATTTATTAAATATTTTAACATGCCTATCAAAAATAGCTAATCAATTAAAATCAATAGAATATGGATTTTAGCAATAGAAATAAATAAGCTATACTTTCAGAGCAAACTTAATACTTTATGATACGTGTACGTGCCAATTTGTTTTCTCCAATTCGATTTTGGTTCGCTGCCTTCTTGAGTTTGATAAGTGAAACTACACCATACCTACAATATTTCTACTTTATATAGGGTGTAAATTTATATCATTCCTGCTTTTACTATATTTAGTGATATTTTAGGTTTTATGTGTTACTTGCTTTGATTTGGTAGGGTTTTTTTGGGTCTGGGAATGCTCAAGAAATTGTCCCATATAAATTAATGGTAATTGCTTCTTCGCTTTACAACATTTCGGATTACAAACAGTTTCATAGGAACGCTCTACCTTCGGATTGGGGGGGGGGGGTGGGGAACCTGAATAAGGAGAGAACAAGATGGCATCCTGAATGGCAGAGCCGATTTGAATGGCCTAAAAGAATTAAGTTCTACGTATTGATTTAAAGTGGAACCGCAGGATTAATGGAACAATAAGTGTTTAGCACATGTAAGAAATGCTTTTTTCGTAAGTCTACTAGAGAGTGAAAGATGAATACCTAACGTGGACACTAAATTTTTAACGACATAATTGCAGCGGTAGGTACTTTTAATGGAAATCACCGCAATCTCTAGTTTTCTTGATTGTTTCTAACAGTTATTCTTCAAAGTCTATTTTTGTGTTCCACTATTTTTTTTCTCTGATTGCTGGAAGCATTTGTAAGTTCAGCATATAAAGTTGTTATCAGCATGAGTTGCAAGCGTCTCCTACTATTGCTTCTTTCAAAAGCATCAAATCTTTGGTCTTGGAGTATATACAAAAACCTAGCAGTATTTCTAGTCAAGTTCCAAACTGATCTCCAGGGCTAAATAGGAACGGTTGCATTTGAAAGAATCAAAATGTCTCAAGTGATATTTTACACAACGACATTACAATTTTAGATAACTATCGAAACGTCTTGAAAAATTTTACTGGATATGAAGGAAGAATCACACAAACATTAGAAAATCTGCAGATGCTGGAAATCCAAAACAAAACTCATAAAAAGCTGGAGGAACACAGCTGGTCAGGCAGCATCTATGGAAATGAACAGACAATCAACATTTTGGGTCAAGAGCCTTCATCAGGACTGGACACAAATGCAGTTAAGGATGTATTCTACAACACTTTTATATCTTTCCGCATCTTATAATTTACAAATGTTTGTCAATTTTTCTGTAAGCATCAATGCAGCTTGTATTGTACAGTCAATATGGTATTTCTTTTCCTGCAATACAGAACAACCTGCTCAGTGTCTAGTCTTCTCTAATAAACAGCAATGGTTAATAGGATGGTCTTTATCCCACATAGCCGTGCTTGGTTCGTAGACAGCTCAATTTACTTGTGGAATTAGTCACCATGCTCTGAGCATAAGACAGAGTACAGGGACACAGGGTGCCTGCTTTCCAAAGAAAACGGTTATATTCAAGCCAGTGAAGAATGTATTCAGAAATAGTAATTTCTCGAGACATAAAATAGATATAAAAGATTAAGTTTGTTAGGAGTAACAATCCAAATACAGTCTTATATAATTTCATGTGTCCCGTGGCAGTAAGATATTTGTGTAACGCTTGAACATGATCAGTCATCATTATTATGGATTAACCACATTTTACTTAGTTATAGAACTCAGTTATAGTTACAGAACAAAACTATTGGCCAGTCCCTTGGGGTTGAGGATGACTTACTTGCAGCCTGGCTCCGTAGATTCTCAGGGGAGCAATGAAGCCAGTGTGGAAAATGAAACATCTCCTCAGATAGGGCTGAGATACACCTTTTCACCATTTACACAGGGCCTTACTGTGCACCCGATGCATAGACTCAAAAGTTGTCAATACCATTCCCAATGATCTTTCTCCACAAAGTGGGTATGGACTAGGGATCTCCAACAGTCAGGTGGGAAACTGCAATATTTTGAGGATCTGGGCACATCCATTAATCCTTTCCTCCTTCCATTCTGGCAACATCTTCACGTGACATATGGTAGTTCAAAATATAACTTAGCTTTGGGACAAATCTGACTACATAAATACACAAGGGTTCCTCTGGTGGCAGCAGAGAAAGTTCTCAGCAGACACCTACTTTCCTCCTAGTGGCCAAAGTGCTGCTTTCTGAAATGCAGTGTGGTTTTTATTCATCTAGACCAGGGGTCAGCAACCTTTACCACTGAAAGAGCCACTTGGACCCATTTCCCACAGAAAAGAAAACACTGGGAGCCGCAAAACCCGTTTGACATTTAAAATGAAATAACACTGCATACAACGTTTTGTTTTGCCTTTATGCTATGTATAAACAAACTATAATGTGTTGCATTTATGAAATTGATGAACTCCTGCAGAGAAAACGAAATTACATTTCTGCATGCAACAAAAACATTTTGAACTCCGAAAAAAAGACGTTGGGTTGAAGGTTACTTTTAAGTAAAATACTCAACGTCTATTTGAGTCCTTCTTGTATTTATGAAAAACACCAGACTTAAATTTGCCACCAGCAGCAAACCAAAAATAACGTCAGCCAGCTGTCAACCTGAAAAATAAAAGGACTATTTCACTGAACAATGAAAACATATGAATATACGTAAAATAATAGGCAATTAAAATATTTATCATACTTGGTCAGGTTGACTCACACCTGACAATGCAGTCGTATTCAGTAGGGATGGATCGATGCTTAGGGGAGTGACCGGGAAGGATAATGTGTTTTTTACCTCTCTGAACTAACAGAAGCGTTTCCCAAACGATGTTTGCATTGCGATGACTGCAGAATGTAAATACTCCGAATTTATCATGTCGTGACCTTGTTTGAACTCTCTCAAATTGGGGAAGTGAGACAATGTGCCTTTCTGTAAATCTCTGGCAAGCACTGTCAACTTGCGCTGGAATGCCAAAACATCCTCCAACATGTGCAGGGCTGTACATCCTTTCCCCTGAAGAGCTGTGTTCAGCGTGTTCAGGTGCGCTGTCATGTCTACCATGAAGTGTAGCTTTTCCAGCCACTCTGGCTGTTCCAGCTCAGGAAAGGTGAGCCCTTTGCTGCCCAGGAAAGTTTTCACTTCTTCCAGACACGCGACAAAGCGTTTCAGCACCTCCCCTCTGGACAGCCAGCGATAAAAACACGTTGTAGCGGTGTGCTACACGCAGTCAGTAAACTGCAGTCAAAGATAGCTTTATTCGAACTAAACAGCCTTGCTTTTAAGCCTCCCTCAACCCGCCCCCCCATGGGCGCGGATGCTGCAAAAGACACGTACTCACAAACCCCCGTAGGCTATCTCCCTTAGCCTGAGCACTGGCTAATTGTGAGCCGGTTCGGATGTGTCAGGAAATGGGTCGCCACAACGTCTTATTTAGATTGTACAAGATCACCATAATCTTCAAATTTAGAATTACATTTCAAAAACTAACAAACTAACATAAAATACATTTTAATTAAATACTGACCAATTATTTCCCAAAGCAACAGGGAGCCACAGCACAGACGTAAAAGAGCCACATGTGGCTCCGGAGCCGCGGGTTGCCGACCCCCGATCTATACGCACAGTGAGCATCATCTTCACTGAGGAACAAATCCAATGGAACGGCAGGAAACTGATGTGATATTTTGTCAACCTCAATTAAATATTTTTGAATAAACCTAGTGATTTTAAAATGACACTTACTTAGGTAGGACACGCTCAAGGAAGAAAATTAGAACATATGGACATTGTTGCATTTTTGTTTACAGCTGAAAACTGAGGTTTAAGCAACAAGCTGTGCTGAAACCTGGGCAGCAGTGATAATCAGAAAATTGGATGGACACCAGCAGATTATCAAGACCAGTCTGAGCTGAAAACATGGTACTGTGCATTCCATCTCTGGTATGAATTTAATCCACCTGAAAGCACAAAAGGCTTTGCAAATTATCTTTGTCAAAGAGGCTGATTATTACAAGCCCCAAAAGATAAAGGGAAGAGTTAAAAAAAGGACTTCTATTATACAGTACAAATTTAGAAATAAAACAATCACAGCCAAGTTGTAGACAAGACAGACAAAACCATTGAAATGTAATATTTACTTGTTTGGAATTGCATTAATTTACAGAAGTTAGTAGGCACACTTTTGCAATGTTGAATATCTCGAGCAACACACAAAATGCTGGAGGAACTCAGAAGGTCAAGCATCATTCATGGAGGGAAATCAGTTGATGCTTCAGTGACTATTTATTTCCCTCCATAGATGCTACCTGACCTGCTGAATTCTTCCAGTATTTTGCATGTGTTAAACCACATAAATTCATTTTTTAAATCATTTAATTCATGCCATTAAAACTTATGGAGTGGTTAATCTTATTTTTTTCTTGTCTTAATGCACATCATTTGGTATACTTCCATTGATCCAGGTCACCATTAGTATGGTTTGCAGGGTCTGAGAAAGACAAATGCTAGAGCACCTGAGAGATTTCAGAGCTCATTGGAGTACCCAAGATGGCAACCAACAACTCCAGCACCAGGTTGGGCAATCCAATTAAAGACATTAGTACAAAGCATTTCACAGATTGTTTAATATATTGAACTATGTCCAATATTGTAATGCAAAGAAAGACAGCAGTCAGTATGCAAACAACTGGATCCCATAAATAGCAATAAGATAAAAGCAAGAAATGTTAAAATTTAAAATCATGTCTTAGCATTCAGATCTTAAGATAATGGCTTATAGACCTAGAAAAATACATTGCTACAAGCACACAGACAACCACAAGTAAAATATTTACCAGTGATCAAGTAGATAGCATGAAACTGAGTTCCAATAGAGGCAACTTAATACACAAAAGCTGTAATTAATTTCTACATTCAAGATGTACTACTGAATTCAGTTAAAAATTCATCTCACCTAACACTCAATCAACCACAATGATTAACTATGAATGAGAAAAAAATCCAAGATTGCAAAAAATGACCATTAAATGATGAAATTAATTTGTTGATAAATGTAGCTAAACAAAAAGTAATAAATCATATTTGGAAGGTACATCCCATAAATAACGAGCATGATCAGTGAAGAAATTACCTAAAGCACTAGAAGTTGAAAATAAAATATGAATATTCAGTCAGCCCTCCTTATCCGCGGGGGATTGGTTCCGGGACCCCCCGTGAACACCAAAAAATGCAGATGCTCAAGTCCCTTATTTAACCTGTCTCAATGCAATAGTCTTTAGGACCCAGCGGAACCCCGGACCTTAGTTAACCTATCTCAGTGCAGTGGACATTAGGACCTGGCGGCACAGCTCTGAATCTGTAATATTTATGTTCATGAAAATAACGATGATCACAATTGAACATAAAGTGGAAGTAATAAAGCGATCAGAAAGAGGTGAAACACCATCAGTCATTGGAAAAGTGTTAGGCTACAGTTGGTCAACAATCGGAACAATTTTAATGGAGCATGTGAAAGGTCCTGCCCCGATGAAAGCTACAATTATTACTAAGCAACGCAGTGGTTTAATTATTGAAATACAAACATTTCTTGTGTTTTAAATGCATAGAAAGGTAAAATATGTACTATATACTAACACAAACATTTGATTAACTGACGCTAAATAATACCGGATGTACCTGTTCCAACTTTAAATGGAGTCAGGAACGGTACTCGTTCATAACTTGTACTTTACTGCTTGTAGTTTAAAATCATCTCTAGATTACTTATTACACCCAATACAATGTAAATGCTATGTAAATAGTTGTTATACTGTATTGTTTAGGGAATAATGACAAGAAAAAATAGTCTGTACATGCTCAAACAACAAGTGCTGGAGAGAGTACTTCTGGGTTTTCCCGATCCGTGGTTGGTTGAATCCACACCTGCGGAACCCGCAGATAAGGAGGGCTGACTGCAGCTGATATATTTTAGATAGGTACACAGATAGTGGGGGCATGGAGGGTTATGGTCCCAGTGCAAGTCAATGGGAGTAGGCAGTTTAAATGGTTTCAGCATAGACTAGATGGGCCAAAGGGCCTGTTTCTGTGCTGAATCTCTCTGTGACCTAAAATAACAATAAGTAGACAGCTGAGTTTTGTTTTACCATTTTCCATTTACACTATTTTAAACTGATTAGTGAAGAATAAGTATATTTTGACCTAAATATAGATAAAACATTACCTCTCTAGTACATATCAGTAGTCTCGTGATTAATACATGACCAAACAAAAATTATTCCCTAGTGACTAAGAAAATATTTTTAGCTGTACAAATGGATGAAGAGTGACTTAATTATACTGCAAAAAACATCAAAGAACTAACTGAATGACTGAATTGTATATGCACAGGCAAATAATAGAAATACACCACTGTTCAGCTTAAAGGAGACTGCAGAGTTTAAGTTGTATATACAACTTACACCAGTTAATTAAGAACTATTTTTAACACAAGATTCAAGTGAAAGTATTTAAAGGAGTGTCACTTAAAGCCATAGAGTAATACTGCACAGAACAGAAACTTCAGCCTAATTCATACATGCTGACCAGGATGGTCATGTAGATTAGTTCCACTTGCTCACAATTAGCCCATATTCTCTTAACCCTTTCCTGTCCATGTACCATCCACATGTACCCAGTGCCTCTTAAATGTTGTTACTGCACCTCACTCAACCATTTCCTCTGGCAGCATGTTCTATAAACACACCATGTTCTGCGTAAACAAGTTGCCTCTCAGATCGCATTTAATTTCTTTCCCTTTCAACGTTAAGCTCTGCCCTTGAGGTATTTGATTCCCTTTCCCTGGGGTGGGGGGGAAGACTGAGCACTATCTCCGTTTCCTCATGTTTTGTACATCCTGTAAGATTAACCCTGAAGTCTCCTACCCACTGAGTGGCCTAATTCTGGTCCCACGTCAACGAATCAGTCCTTAGCTTACCAAACCTCTCCCAATAACTCAGACCTGTGAGTCTTGACAAAACACTGACAAATTAACTGTACCCTCTTTCTAGCCATACTGATCAGAGTCCAAACACCTATACATTCATTCTCAAACATTAGTATATTCTGAACTAAATACAAATATTATCTCTGGTCCACCACCTGGTCCCGTTACCTATGATACCACCTACTTTACATAGAACATGGAGCAGCACAGTGCAGGAACAGGCCCTTCGGCCCACTAGTACACTGTCTCGTCACATATGACCTCCCAAGGTGCTGAGTTAAACTCCATCTGCCATTTCTCTGTCTATATCTGTAACTGATCTATTTATCTATATCCCATTGTATTCTTTGCCTGTCTTCTGTGCAATCCACAACATCACTAATCTTTCTAATATCTGAAAACTTATTAACACATCCAGGTCATTTATATACACCACTAACAGCAGAGGTCCCAGTACAAATGCCTGCAGAACACCTCTAATCATACATCTACCTCCCTCCTAATATGTCCCTTCAACCACCACTGTCTTCTATGGGCCAACCAGTTCTAAATCCAATTCTGAATCCAAACATCCAATTCAACATGCATCCCATGCATTTTATTCTTCTCAATGAGCCTCCCATGACTAACATCCACATAGACAACATCCACAGTTCAACCTTCATCAATCACCCTTATCATCTCAACAAAAAACTCCATCAAGTCAGTAAGATGTGACTTGCACCGTACAAAGCCATTTTGGCTCTCCCTAATTAGGCAATGGTTTTTCAAATGCTCATAAGTCCTATCCCTAAGAATTCTCTACAGTAACTTCCATACCACTGATGTGAGATTCATCGGTCTATGGTTTCCAGGATTATCCCTGGTTCCCTTCTTGCATATTGGAACAACATTAGCTATTTGCCTGTCCTCTGAGACCTTGCCTGAAGCTAGTGAATTCATAAAGATATTGGTTACAGCCATGGCAATCTCTTCCCTTGCTACTCTCAATATTCTGAGGTATTTCCCATCAGAACCTGGGTGCCTATCCACCTTAATCTCTTTAAAAGACCCAACACTACCTCTGCCTTTACTTCAAAATGCCCTAGCATATCATTATGCCCAGTACTGATCTCTTTCCTCCACATCCTTCTCCTTGGTAAATACTGATGTAAAGTCTTCATTAACAGCCTCCCCAACATTCTCCACATCCAAGAAAATGTGCCCTCCTTTATCCTTGAGTGGTTCTACTCTCTCCCTAGTTCTCCTTTTCATCTTGATGTATATATAGAATGCTTTGGATTGTCTTTAATCCTATTTGCCAAGGACTTTTCATGGCCTCTCCTGGCTCTCCTATTTTCCTTCTTGATTTCTTTTCTGGCTACTTTATAATCCTCAAGGGCCTTGTTTGATTGCAGCTTCCTAAGCTTTACACACTTTCCCTTTGTCGTCTTAAGTAAATTCATTACCTCTCTTGACATCTAAGGTTCTCTTACCTTGCCATCCCTGTCCTTTCTTCTGACTAGAACACACCTGTCCTATACTCTGCGTAGTTGGTCTTTGTACACCTTCCACAAGTCAGATGTAAAGTTGCCCAAAACAATTGTTCCCAATCAATACTCCCTATTTTCTGCCTAACGTTCTAATAATTTGCTGTGCTCTAATTCAATACTGCCCAGCCAGTGCAATGCTTATCCTTATCTATAGCTACTTTAAAAGTTAAAGATTTATAGTCACTATCCCCTAACTGCTTACTCACTATAAGGTCCCTGGCCAGCTCATTACCCAACATCAGATTCAATACAGCCCTTCCTCTTGTTGGACTATCCATTTATTCATTTAAGAAGCCTTCCTGAATGCATCTAACTCTACCCCATCTAAACCTCTTGTACTCAGAAGGTTCCAGTTTAGATTAGGGAAGTTGAACTGACCATGACAACAACCCTATTGTTTTTATACCTTTCCTTAATTTGCCTGAGTATCTGTTCCTCCAAGTCTTAGTGGCTATTCAGAGGTCTGTATATTACAACCCCATCAGAGTGATTGCACCATTTGAGTTCTATTCCTACAGACCCAGTGGACGAGCCCTCCACTATGTCCCCTCTAATTAATAGTGCAACTCCCCCACCACTTTTACCTCCCTATCTTTTCTTAAACACTGAAACCCTGGGACATTAAGCACCCATTCCTCTCCCTCTCTCAACCAAGTCTCTGTAATAGCCACTGACATTTCATACCAATGTATCCACTTATCCATGAAAAAATGTCTCTACATAAAAATCTTTAAAATTAAAAGATACTGGCATGAATTTTACTGAAGACTTAACTTTTATATAGTGGTTAGCTATTGTTCCCAAACACAAATGATCTTATTATATTCATTCCACACAGTATTAGTCAGGCATTTAGAGAATATGTTACGCCCAGCAGTTTCCGAAAATCAATTCAGTTCAGGAAAAACTTACCAGAGCCAGAAAGTAACATAATTACATGTATCTGCAAAGTTGCAGAATTTCAAAACAAAAAAACTACAAAAAAAGAAAACTAATACTCTTATGAAAGGTCACTGACCCTGAAACACTGACTCATCTTACCCCCTCCCCTGCCTGACATGCTGATTATTTCTAGCCCTTGCTATGTTTTAAGTATACAGTAATTCCATTTTCATTCCCTCCAGCTTCTTAGTTTAATAATATTGAAGTAGTTTCATGGAAAAGTGTAATTTAGTTCCAATTTTGTTTGACAATAGTCTTGATATACTGAAACATGGTGTAAGCAGCCATAAATGCAGTCAAAATTCTTTGAAAAAACAGGGCATAACAAGCTTATCTTGTGATTGATTTGGCCAGTAGATCTCTTTCTTGGTTCTTTGCCAATCCTGCTTTCTAAACACAGCATCTGTCACTTGTAAAATCACAGACAAAAGTAAACTTCCAACTAATAGTTGTTTGACTTCTGGTCACAGAGGGAAGTCAGTCTTCAGTTCCTGAACTGTAAGCGTCAAGTACTAATTATCTTGAGGTTTAACTAAGTATTGTCTAACGACCTGCTTTGTAAACAAGCTTTGTGGAGAGTAGACAGTCTTGTTTATGTTTTGCAACACCAGAAATTAATTAAAAGAAAAACATGGGAGCCCAGGAAAACATATCCACTTGGTTTTACTTTAGTGAAGCACTCACTTATGACATGGTGGCATAATGACATATGCCATTCATGTACTTCATACATATAACCCATAATGAATTATGTTAACAAGAAAGAAGGCTTAATCAAACAGCATATTTACAATACTCAAATATTACTGAAATATTATATACACTAAACTCCTCCCTGCTTAGCTATAAATTCCAACTCAATATTGAAGGATTTCAACTCAAATATGTATTGTATACATGTAATGGGTATATGTGTGTTTATGTATATGTATAGGTAATGTCTTTCCTGACATGGGGATCGCGCAGCTTGATGGTAAGACTTGCGGCTGTGAAACAATATTAGGTTCCAAGGTCTCCTCCATGGTGGCTGTAGTTGACTCTGAGACTACAGGAATGGTTCTGACAGCTCTGGACATCTTTCTTCTCTACCGACTCTGCTCTCTATTGATTTTTGTGTCATCTCCAGATTACATCAGATGCAATCTCCATTGTGTAGGAAAGTGGCCCAGTTCTGTCCTTAATCTTTCCAAGTGCCCGCTTTTCATGACCTTTGCCCTTTGCAGTGATTCCTGCCAGGACTGCTTGTTCAGGAGTGAAACATTGAACCTCCTTGTTTGAGAAGCTTTCAGTTCGTCGCAGCTGTTTCTCTCCTGCTGAGATTTGGTTTGAGGTGATCCAAGTATGAGCCAGGAACAGCACAGCTGGTGAGTTGTTGGGTCTGGAGTGTGCTGCATTGCGATACGCAAGGAGGAAGCTGGTGAGTTTCTGATTCAGTGTCAGCTTACTGTGCTCTGCTGACATTGCTCGCAGTGCATTTTTTAGTCTCTGAAAACCTCTCTGGGTATAGCTGGGTGGAAGGGTGCAACTGTATTCTCTGCATTCATGTTGCTGCTGTTAGTGGAACACCCTTCTGCGAATTGAAAATGGACACGAGTGGTTGATGATCAGTAATGAGGGTAAACTCTCTCCCATACACCTACTGGTTGAAACATTTTACACCCTTAATCAGACTCAAGGCCTCTCTGTCAGTCTGTATACAAGTCTTCTCTACAGTGGAAAGGGAACGTGATGCAAAGGCTATGGGGCGTTCACTTCTATCCCTCATAACATGTGACATGACTGCTCCTATACCAGAAGGCAAGACGTCACAGCAAGCTTCACTGGATGATGTGGAGCGTAATGTGAGAGCACAGTGTCTGACGCCGCCATTTCCTTTACCTTTTGGAAGGCCACTGCACATTGTTTTGTCCATTGCTATTTCTTCCTGATCTGTAGTAATGAGTTCAAGGGGTGGACCACAGTAGCCAGGTTTGGCAGCAACCTGTTGAAGTAATTGACAAATCCTAAAAAGGTCTGCAACTGTGACACGTCCTTTGGCCTTGGGGCATCCACCATTCCTTGAACTTTCTCAGCACACTTGCTTCAATGAGGCAACCACAGTAAGTGATGCTTGATTTAAAGAATTCACACTTACTATGTCGTGCTCTGAGCCCATAATCTTCCAATCTTTTTAACACTGTCTTGATACTTTGGAGATGATCCTCGCTGGTTACAATAATGTCATCCAGGTAACACTGAGTGCCTGGGCAGCATTGCAGCACCTGGTCCATAGCTTTCTGCCAGACAGCAGGTGCAGACATTACTCCAAAAATAAGCCTATTACACCAATAAAACCCTTTGTGAGTGTTTATGGTAAGATGCACTTTTGATTCTGCATCTGTAAGTAAGCCTCAGCTAAGTCCTTTGAGCTTAAGTATGTTCTCCAGAAAGGTTTTGAAGGATATCCAGTGCAGAGAATCTACTTTCAGTACTGGGTTGATGGTGACCTTAAAATTACCAAAGATCCTGGCAGACCCATCCGTCTCGGCAACAGGGACAACTGGGGCTGCCCGTAGGCTCTACTCTACCTTGGAAATAATTCCTTCGGCCTTTAAGCGATCTAGCTCACTGGCTAATTTATCATGGATGGTGTAAGGAACCGGATGGGCTTTGTAAGACATAAATGTGGCATTTTCACTTAACACTATTTTACCCTTGATATGTTTGAGTTTTCCCAATGCCATCCTCGAAGACTGCTGTGGCATCATCCGGTACATTTCTTAATTCAGTTGATTCTACTGCAGGGGATATGGCATGCAAATAGTGGATGGATCTCAAATCAAGTTGTAGTTATCTCAACCAATCATGGCCCCACAATGCTGGTCCTTCTGTTTTAACCACGTACACACCCAACGTGGCTTGTTGATTCTTATATTTCTCTGTTACAAATATCATTCCGACAGAAGTTACGTCTTCTCCAATATTAGTTCTTAGTTGCATATCTGCAGACTTCGGTATCTTTGAAATGATGTTCAAACTCAGTTTGTGGAATGACTGAAACAGCTGAGACAGTGTTCTGCTCCTTTTTAATTAATTTGCCGTACACTTCTGGTATAAGCCATATTGCCTGCCTCTTGTTAGTCTTCATATTATAAATTTCAGTCCTGTGTCACTCTCATCATTATCAGACTTTTCATCAACAGCACGCAGATTGGTGCTCTTTGTGAAACTGCAACTTGACTTTCTGATCTTCTTCTCTACCCTGAGCAGTTCATTTACTTTTCCCTGCCAACATCTTCTTTGTTCGTGTTCTACATTGCTGTATTTTCTACAGGTTTCACTTTTAAACCTGCATTGGTCTGACGTATGTGAGCCCTGTCACATGGTTCAGCCAGCCTGGTTTCTGCCTCTCACTATCCAAATGATCAATACCTCTCATTATCTTGTACAACTCTATCAGGTCACCTCTCATCCTCCGTCGCTCCGAGGAGGAAAGGCCGAGTTCACTCAACCTATTTTCATAAGGTATGCTCCCCAATCCAGGCAAAATCCTTGTAAATCTCCTCTACACCCTTCCTATGATTTTCAACATCCTTCCTATAGTGAGGCGAACAGAATCGAGCATAGTACTCCAAGTGGGGTATGACCAGGGTCCTATATAGCTGCAACATTACCTCTCGGCTCCTGAACTCAATCCCATGATTGATGAAGGCCAATGCACCGTATGCCTTCTTAACCACACAGTCAACCTGCGTAGCAGCTTTGAATGTCCTACGGCTACGGACCCCAAGATCCCTCTGATCCTCCACACAGCCAAGACTCTTACCATTAATACTATATTCTGCCATCATATTTGACCTACCAAAATGAACCACCTCACACTTACCTGGGTTGAACTCCATCTGCCACTTCTCAGCCCAGTTTTGCATCCTATCAATGCCCCGTTGTAACCTCTGACAGCACCAACATCCACAACAACTCCAATCTTTGTGTCATCAGCAAACTTACTAACCCGTCCTTCCACATCCTCAACCAGGTCATTTATAAAAATCACAAAGAGCAGGAGTCCCAGAACAGATCCCTGAGGCACACCACTGGTCACTGGCCTCCATGCAGAATACACTTCTACAACCACACTTCCTCTTCTGCAGGCAAGCCAGTTCTGGATCCACAAAACAGTGTCCCCTTGGGTACCATGCCTCCTTACTTTCTCAATAAGCCTTGCAAGGGGTACTTTATCAAATGCCTTGCTAAAATCCATATTCACTACATTTATGGCTCTATCTTCATTAATGTGTTTAGTCACATCCTCAAAAAATTCAATCAGGCTTATAAGGTACGACCTGCCCTTGACAAAGCCATGCTGACGATTCCTAATCATATTATGCCTCTCCAAATGATCATAAATCCTGCCTCTCAGGATCTTCTCCATCAACTTACTAATCACTGAAGTAAGGCTCACTGGCCTATAATTTCCTGGGCTATCCCTACTCCCTTTCTTGAATAAGGGAACAACATCCGCAACCCTCCAATCCTCCGGAACCTCTCCCATCCTCACTGATAATACAAAGATCATTGCCAGAGGCTCAGCAATCTCCTCCCTCACTTCCCACAGTAGCCTTGGGTACATCCCGTCCAGTGCTAGTGACTTAACCAACTTGATGTTTTCCAAAAGCTCTAGCACATCCTCTTTCTTAATATCTACATTCTCAAGCTTTTCAGTCCACTGAATGTCATTCATACAATCATCAAGATCCTTTTCTGTAGTGAATACTGAAGCAAATTATTCATTAAATACCTCCGCTAGTTCCTCTGGTTCCATACACACTTTTCCACTGTCACACTTGATTGGTCCTATTCTCTCACGTCTTATCCTCTTGCTCTTCACATACTTGTAGAATGCCTTGGGGTTTTCCTTAATCCTGTCCACCAAGACCTTCTCATGGCCCCTTCTGCCTCTCATAATTTTATTCTTAAGCTCCTTCCTACTAGCCTTATAATCTTCTAGATTCATATCATTTCCTTGTTTTTTGAACTTTTCATAAGCTCTTCTTTTCTTCTTGACTAGATTTACAACAGCCTTTGTACACCACAGACCTTGTACCCTACAATCCTTTCCACGTCTCTTTGGAACGTACCTACCCAGAACCCCACGGAAATTTCCCCAGAACATTTGCCACATTACTTCCATACGTTTCCAATCTATGCTTCCAAGTTCCTGCTTGATAGCCTCATAGTTCTCCTTACTCCAATGAAACATTTCCCTAACTTGTCTGTTCCTATCCCTCTCTAATGCTATGGTAAAGGAGATAGAATTGTGATCACTATCTCCAAAATGTTCTCCTATTGAGAGACCTGACACCTGACCAGATTCATTTCCCAATACCAGATCAAGTACAGCATCTCCTCTTGTAGGCTTACCTACACACTTTATCAAGAAACCTTCCTGAACACACATAACAAACTCCACCCCATCTAAACCCCTCACTCTAGGGAAATGCCAATCAATATTTGGGAAATTAAAATCTCACACCACAACAACCTTGTTATTATTTCTCCTTTCCAGAATCTGTCTCCCTATCTGCTCCTTGATGTCCCTGTTACTATTGAGTGGTCTATAAAAAACACCTAGTAGTTATTGACCCCTTCCTATTCCTAACTTCCACCCACAGAGACTCCATAGACAACCCCTCTATGACTTCCTCCTTTTCTGCAGCCGTGACACTATCTCTGATCAACAGTGCTACAAACCCACCTCTTTTGGCTCCCTCCCTATCCTTTCCAAAACATCTAAAGCCTGGCACCTGAAGTAGCCATTCCTGCCCCTGCATCATCCAAGTCTTTGTAATGGCCACAACATCATAGCTACAAGTGCTGATCTACACTCTAAGCTCATCCACTTTATTCATAATACTCCTCACATTAAAATAGACACATCTCAAACCTTCAGTCTGAGCATGTCCCTTCTTTATCATCTGCCTATCCTCCCTTTCACACTGTCTCCAAACTTTCTCTATTTGTGAGCCAACCTCCCTTTCCTCCATCACTTCAGTTGGGTTCCCACCCCCTGGCAATTCTAGATTAAACTCTCCCCAGCAGCCTTAGCAAATCTTCCTGCCAGGATATTGGTCCCCCTGGGATTCAAGTGTAACCCATTCTTTTTGTACGGGTCACACCTACCCCAAAAGAGGTCCCAATGATCGGAAATCTGAATCCCTGCCCTCTGCTCCAATCCCTCAGCCACGCATTTATCCTCCACCACATTCTATCCCTATACTCACTGTCACGTGGCACAAGCAGTAATCCTGAGATTACTACCTTTGAGGTCCTGCTTCTCAACTTCTTTCGTAACTCCCTGTAGTCTTTTTTCAGGACCTCCTCCCTTTTCCTACCTATGTCGTTGGTACCAATATGTACCACGACCTCTGGCTGTTCTCCTTCCCACTTCAAGATATCGTGGACACGATCAAAAACATCCCGGAACCTGACACATGGGAGGCAAACTACCATCTGAGTTTCTTTCCTGCGTCCACAGAATCACCTATCTGAGCCCCTAACTATAGAGTACCCTATCACAGCTGCCATCCTCTTCCTTTCCCTACCCTTCTGAGCCACAGGGCCAGACGCTGTGCCAGAGTCACAACCACTGTTACTTCCCCCAGGAGGCTATCCTCCACAACAGTACTCAAGCAGGAATACTTATTGTTAAGGGGGACAGCCACTGGGGTACTCTCTAGTACCTGCTTCTTGCCCTTTCCTCTCCTGTTATCCACTTCTCTGTCTCCTGTGGTCTATAGCTCCTATACCTGACTATAGCTCCTCTCTATCTCCTCCTCACTCTCCTTGACCAGACAAAGGTCATCAAGCTGCAGCTCCAGTTCCCTAATGTGGTTACTGAGGAGCATCAGCTCAACATACCTGGAGCAGATGTGGTCATCCAAGAAGCCTGGAGTCTCTAGGACCTCCCACATCTGACAACAAGCACAGAAAACTGGCCTCACGCACATTGTCTTTATTTTAAACAGATAACCTACCTGGCCTCAACCATTTATCGCCTAAGCTCCATTAAGCCAGAGCACTTCCTATTTTGTCTCCCTCTACTCCGTCGCCCGCTCCCCTGACGCCTGCTCTGTAAATCTGTCTTCCTTTTAAACTTTTCCCGCTGTTCTCACTGGCTGACCTCCACGTGCTTGCGCGGTTGTGCCCTGATCAAACTGCCAAAAGAAATAATGCTTCGAATGCTTTCTTGTAAGATTCCACAAATTAAATGATCTCTTCATGTATCATTCAGCCCATCACAGAACTGACAATGTTCAGACTGTTTCTTCAATTCAGTCCCGTAAGCTGAAATGAACTTCTCTTCCTTTTGATTTCATTTACGAAACTGAAAGCATTCTGCAATCAATAATGGTTTCAGTTCCTGCATTACTTTCACACTATCAGCAAAGCTCATTTGGGCTGGTTTGATTGGAGCAGATAAACTTTTTAGCAAACTGTATGGTTTTCCACCTACTGCACTCAGTAACACTGGCACTCGTTTTTCATTGGCTCTTTCATTTGCTTCAAAATACCACTCAATTCATTCAGTATACATCATCCAGTTATCTGTGTGCAATGGAACACATCTATCTTTCTGATGTAGCCAGCCATTTCTGTTTTTTTTATTATTTTTCTTCACCTGATACTCACAATTTATGATCCCATGAATTTCATCCATTTTCTGCCTTTTTAAACTTGACAATTTCTCTCCACTTCTGAAGAAATATGTGCTGCTCTTTGTTTTAAACTAGAATCTCTCTCTTGCCCTCTTCTGAAGAAGAAAAAACATGCTGTGCGGCAACAGGAAATCAGTCATCTTGGGTTGCTTTAAAAACTACTTCATCGCTACTGTTATGTTTTATAACTCCAGGAGCAAGCACAGGAGCCCAGGAAAATGGGTCTGATTTATTTTACTTTAGTGAGGCACTCAGTGATGATGTGGTGGTGAAATGATGTTTGCCATTCATGTACTTTGTACATATATCTCAAGAATGAATTATATAAACCACAAAGAATGCTTAAGCAAACAACATATTTACAATATTACTGAAATATTAAATAGGCTACAGTTTTGTCTGGGAGAAGGTTTAGCTCACTGCACCTGCTTTATCACTGCTCAGGATGCTGTATAACACAAAGGGTTGTTTAATTTGGGTTAGTTCAAACAGACATACTGACTCTTAAGTTGCTTGGTTCAACGAAGCTCACAGAACAAATGTATAATATTATTTAGTATATCAATTACAATGATGTTTTTATAGCTGGAAGGTATTATGTGCTCAAGGAATTTAGCTTCAGAGCATTAATGGTAGGTAGCCGATGTTCAGCTCACTTCTCAGCGAGGTTTACTTGACTCTGCACAGAACGAAGGCTGCAACTAACAGCCTCCTGGATCGGCTGCAGTGATGACGAATGTCGTAGCTGCAGACTCACATCTGTGAATTCCAGTTCTGAATGTTATAGATAGGTAGATACTTTATTGATCCCAAAGGAAAGTACATTGTCACAGTAGTATTACAAGTGCACAGATATAAATATTAAGAAGAGAAGTAGAAAGAATAAAAAATAAGTTACCACAAACAGTCTAACAGGAGGGAATCATCACTTCCCCAGCTATAGGTTGACTCATTATAGAGCCTAATGGCTGAGGGTAAGAATGATTTCATGTAGTGCTCTTTGGAGCAGTGCAGTTATCTTATTTGCTTATTTTTATTGGTTCCATGATTTGTTTCTTCCCCCCTGCACATTAGAAACATGGAAAACCTACAGCACAATACAGGCCCTTCAGCCCATAAAGCTGTGCCGAACATGTCCTTACCTTAGAAATTACCCAGGGTTACTCATATCTAAGCTCCATGTACCTATCCAGGAGTCTCTTAAAAGACCCTATTATATCCACCTCCACCACCAGCAGCCCATTCCACACACTCACCACGCTCTGCGTAAAAAAAACTTACCCCTGACATCTCCTATGTACCTACTTCCAAGCATCTTAAAACTGTGTCCTCTCGTGTTAGCCATTTCAGCCCTGGGAACTAAACCTCCAAATATCCACACAACCAATGCCTCTTATCATCTTATACACCTCCATCACATCACCTCTTATCCTCCGCCACTCCAAAAAGAAAAGGCCAAGTTTACTCAACCCATTCTCATAAGGCATGCTCCCCAATCCAGGCAACATTCTTGTAAATCTCCTCTGCACCCTTTCTATAGTTTCCACATCCTTCCTGTAGTGAGGCGACCAGAATTGAGCACAGTCCTCCAAGTGGGGTATGACCAGGGTCCTATATAGCTGCAACATTACCTCTCGGTTCCTAAACTCAATTCCACGATTGATGAGGCCAATGCACTATGCATCTTCTTAACCACAGAGTCAACCTGTGCAGCAGCTATGAGTGTCCTATGGACTCGGACCCCAAGATCCCTCTGATCCTCCACACTGCCAAGAGTCTTACCATTAATACTATATTCTGCCATCATATTTGAGCTACCAAAATGAACCACCTCACACATCTGGGTTGAACTCCATCTGCCACTTCTCAGTCCAGTTTTGCATCCTATCAATGTCCCACTGTAACCTCTGACAGCCCTCCACACTATCCACAACACCCCCAACTTTTGTGTCATCAGCAAATTTATTAACCCATCCATCCACTTCCCCATCCAGGTCATTTATAACAATCACGAAGAGAAGGGGGTCCCAGAACAGATCCCTGAGGCACACCATTGGTCACAGATCTCCATGCAGAATATGACCCGTCTGCAACCACTCTTTGCCTTCCGTGGGCAAGCCAATTCTGAACCTACAAAGCAATGTCCCCTTGGATCCCATGCCTCCTTACTTTCTCAATAAGCCTTGCATGGGGTACGTTATCAAATGCCTTGCTGAAATCCATATACACTACACCTACTGCTCTTCCTTCATCGATGTGTTTCGCCACATACTCAAAAAATTCAATCAGGCCCATAAGGCACGACCTGCTTTTGACAAAGCCATGCTGACAATTCCTAATCATATTATGTCTCTCCAAATATTCATAAATCCTGCCTCTCAGGATCTTCTCCATCAACTTACTAACTACTGAAGTAAGACTTACTGATCTATAATTTCCTGGGCTATCCCTACTTCCTTTCTTGAATAAGGGAACAACATCCGCAACCCTCCAATCCTCCGGAACCTCTCCCATCCTCATTGATGATGCAAAGATCATCGCCAGAGGCTCAGCAATCTCCTCCCTTGCCTCCCACAGTAGCCTGGGTAACATCTCATCCAGTCCTGGTGACTTAACCAACTTGATGCTTTCCAAAAGCTCCAGCACATCCTCTTTCTTAATATCTACATTCTCAAGCTTTTTAGTCCACTGCAAGTCATCCCTACAATCACCAAGATCCTTTTCCATAGTGAATACTGAAGCAAACTATTCATTAAGTACGTCCGCTATCTCCTCCAGTTCCATACACATTTTTCCACTGTCACACTTGATTGGTCCTATTCTCTTACATCTTACCCTCTTGCTCTTCACATACTTGTAGAATGCCTTGGGGTTTTCCTTAATCCTGCCCACCAAGGCCTTCTCATGGCCCCTTCTTGCTCTCCTAATTTATTTCTTAAACTCCTTCCTGCTAGCCTTATAATATTCTAGATCTCTATCATTACCTAGTTTTTTGAACCTTTCATAAGTTTTTCTTTTCTTCTTGGCTAGATTTACAATGGCCTTTGTGCACCAAGGTTCCTGTACCCTACCACCCTTTCTCAGTCTCATTGGAATGTACCTATGCAGAACTCCACACAAATATCCTCTGAACATTTGCCACATTACTTCCGTAAATTTCTCTGAGAACATCTGTCCCCAATTTATGCTTCCAAGTTCCTGCTTGATAGCTTCATATTTCCCCTTACTCCTTTTAAAAAATTTCCTAACTTATCTGTTCCTATCCTTCTCCAATGCTATGGTAAAGGAGGTAGAATTGTGATCACTATCTCCAAAATGCTCTCCCACTGAGAGACCTGACACCTGACCAGGTTCATTTCCGAAAACCAGATCAAGTACAGCCTCTCCTCTTGTAGGCTTATCTACACACTATGTCAAGAAACTTTCCTGAACACACCTAACAAACTCCATCCCATCTAAACCCCTTGATCTAAGGAGATGCCAAATGATATTTGGTGCTTCTTTATTTTATGGGTTCTTTTGGGTTTCTTTGTTTTGTAGCTGCCTGTTAGAAGATGAATCTCGTGGTTGTATATAGTATATTTACTTTGATAGTAAATGTACTTTGAGCTTTGAAGAACTATGCCTCCAAAATGCTTTTAGACTGTTTGTGGTGAAAGAACATCTGAGGAAATATCATATATGTGTTAAGTCACTCAAGTGGTAGAAAAAGGGTAGAAATGTAGGGAGCAGTTCAGGCTCGATTGAGGAACATCAGGAAGAATGATAAGAAGACAGGGATGAATAGAATTTACTCCTCTGTCTTCAGTTTCTGCAACAGACAACTAGCTCATCTGTATCATGGCATGTCTTTTCAGTTTATAGGAATTGTACCTGTGTTTTGGAAATCCTTTGAATTTAAGAAATGTTTTGTGTTTTAGCAACAGTTTGCAATTGGGAAATAAATGTTTGAGATAGAAATCCTCCGCGAGTTTTTAATTTGTTTTAAGAATGTGTGGATTCAAGCATTTATAACTGTATTTAAATGAGCTGTGATTTAAACTATTTTGTGAGCTGGAAGTATCTTCTGCTTGGCGCAGAGGAGGGACCCACAGCTCAAATAGTGGGCATTGGGTTGGCAGCTAAAACTCCCCACAGAGTATACACAGGGAAGTACACTAGCCTTTGCAGATTGGGAAATACATTATTTCTCTTTAGTGAGAGTATTTGTTGTTATTTGTATCTGATAGGACTCAAGATCTTTCTTTGAATTTAGAACCTCAACAGCCAGCAAACCCAATACCATCACAATCTGTGATGCTCTTGGGTCAAGAGTTTAAAGAAATTTACAAAATGATTTTCATAACGTATTCAAATAACAATCTTTGTCAACAAAATACTGTATATTTCATCGACAGAACCACCAATTTGGTCTTTAAATAGTACTGATAAAGAGGTATCCTGGAAAAATACTTTCTGAACTTTCAAACAGTGCCAGGAACTTTTATCTTTAATTTCCAAAAGACCAGTTCGATGCAGCTATTCCAAAAAAAGTGTTTTCCAATTAGCATATTAAAATTCAAAAGTGTGATTCGCTATATGTGACCAATTCTGTTTCTGAACTTTGTGATGGCAAAGATGAAGGAAAATTTTTACCACCGCTCAAGTTTCTAGTACCATGTAACATCCAGTCCTGGATTTCTGCAAATTTTTATATCCATCTTATTGAAGCAATTCACTTTTCCCCCTTCAGAAAGTTTGCAGATTATTTTGCAGCCTATTCATTTAAGGCAATCTTCATCAAATCTAGGAATGCGCATTTATCCCAGATGCTCAGTGTATGCATTATCCTTTCTCCTCCGGGACAGAACAAGAACTGGCTTCCCAATCCTTACATTCCTCTGCACTAGCCTCTGCAATCAATTAATTATCCTTCACACACTGGAACTGGAGGAAGTTGGTTCCATCACTAGACACATATTCCCCTCCTTTTTCACATTTCATAAGGATGGCACCTTTCACAACTCCTCTGCTCTTCTGTCTCAACCTACCGCTCCCTGTCAAGTAGTGGTTTCCATTGCAACTGCAGGAGATGCAACGCTTGTACTTTAACCTTCCCACCATCCAGGGATCCAAACACTCTTTCCAGGTGAAGTACCTATTTGCTTGCATTTCTTCCAATGTATTGCTTGAGGGCTCACAATGTGGCCCGCTGTATACTGAAGAAACCAATCGTGACAGTTCCTGGAGCACCTTTGCTCAGTCCACAAGGTTAACCGAACTTCCAAATGCCTCCTGCTTTAATTCACCATCACACTCTGACCTCAATGTCTATGCCTGTGCACTGTTACAATGAGGCTCAATGCAAGCTCAAGCAACAACACCTTGTTCTTCCAGTCTGGGCACTTTACATCCTTTTGGATTCGAAATCAAATTCTCCAGCTTTAGTTAATCTGGCTCTTTTTGGCCATCTATACAAAAACAATTTGTGCCTGCTATCATTTTTTTCTTTACCTCTCAATCAGAGAAATTCCCTTTTTCCCCATCAATCGCCCTCCTTAGCTTTGCTGCAACAGAAGTTAGCTTGTTCCTCTCTTCCTCAAGTCTGATGAAATGTCACCCATCTAGAAATGTTTCTTTCCGCATATGTTGTCCGACCTGCCGAGCTTTCCAAAATTTGTTTTTAGTTCATGTTTCCAGAACCGTTTTTTTTCTTGCTTTTCATGTGAAGTATTTACAGTTGCATCCTTGCGTTAAGCCAGTTTCGGTATCTTTCCCCACACCCGCTGTCTACCATTGTAGCTGCACTTGCTCCCTTTAGTCCTTGAAGTTAGCCTTTTATAAAATTATGCAACTGCCATTTAGTTATTTCTGAATGCTGAATCATAATCATTCTTTACTGAAAGCATTATGTGCCAGTAACTTGCATATTATCCAGATCACCTTCGAGTACTAGGTCAAGATCAGTGTGCCTTCATCAGCTTCTCAACTGCACAAAACAATTAGGTAACTATCCATTACATTTACTAACTTTGACTTTGGATTATTTTTGAGTGCCATTTATATTTGATTAATTTGTATTTCACTTTGCTGCTTCTGTCTGCTCTAACAGTTCAATCTTGCCGTCTTCCTATTATGATCTAGAATCTGTAGTTTTCAGTGTTCTTACATTTTTTTATATTCAAATAACCAACCAGAAGCTCTCCACTTCCTACATGCTTAATTTTAACCTTCCAGGTACCTCTAAATTTACAGAGTTACCTGAATGCTTGTCTGTTTATCTGTATCATGTATTCATGTTTCCTTTATGCTTTTGATATACATCACAGTTCTTGCAATTCCAGTCATGGCATCTGGTAATTGTTTCAAACAAAGCATATTGTCACACTTTCTCCACTCTGAACTTTTTTACAAAGGAAGCACAGCGGCAGCGAGTGACCTTTTTCTAAATTAAGACATCTGGAGCAGAAAGTTTAACTGAGATTGCTACTTTAAGAATGTGAAACTGCAAGGCTAATTTCAAACAGTATTTGCACAGCTGGGAAGTCACACTTGCACCTGCAGTTCATTGATTTTAGTATTGCATGCTTGGTTAGTCTTATTGTATGGCAACAGCTGTTGCACAGTTTTATTGAATTAATGGACAGGACCAAATCCCAAGCTATTCTTTGTAAATAAAAATCAGTTATCGTGCTATTTGCCTTAAAAATCATTCTATTATGCAAGTTCAAATTTGCTCCTATATTTCAAAGAGGGCTTTAATTTGGATGAGTTTCATAAAGCCTTTGACTAGGTCATGCAGCACCAAGCATTGTTCCATTTTATCAGGATAGGAAGGAAGCAGCACTGCTCAAATCACTTCAAAACAAGATGCTTCATTTGAGAAATCATGATTCAGAACTAAATTACCACCATAATATAAATCAGAGAAGAATAATACAAATCATTGTACCTAACAACAGCTGCATAGGAAGGGTGAGTGGAAGCACAAAGGGTGGGAAGAGATAAATGGGGAGGTTTCAAAGAGCAGGTTTGCCAACAATGTTCCTTTCCTCATTCTAATTTGATATCTTATTCAAAGCATGTAAATTAATTTTTAAGGCAAAAGACTAAAATGAATTTGAACAGGCAGAGAGGGTGCATGCAGTTCGAAGTGAAAGTCCCCAGGTTGCCCTGAAATAAAAGGAGATTGTTCGTAGTGTTCAGTGGCAATACACTGAGAGGATGCTGATGGTTAAGGGATTAAACAGGTTATTCAAAATGGCAAAGTGGGTGAGAAGGTAGGAGGAAGTAAGGGGCAGTGTGAACGTAACAAATTAATTTTGAATCATGTTTTCTGAAATGAAACATTTCAAGTGATCTACAATACAAGCTTCTCCTCACAAATCCTTTCTAAACGGAACAATGTCTTGTGATGCTTGGTCAGTCAAAGATTTAAAAACTTGTCCAAATTAGAGGCCTTTTTGAAACTGAAATGTGCAGACTGAGCAAATTTTAACTTGTATAAAAAGCTGAGAATAGGAAATAAGCAAAAAGGACTCAGAGAGATGAGAAGATGTTCAAACTACAAGCTACCGTTTGTATCAGGCCAGCCAAATACTTAACGCGAGGTCTTTGCAGGGGGTCAGGTTAATTATTAACAGATGCAGATTTACCACAAAATTACAAAGAAGTACGGCAGAAATTCACTGACAGTGCTCTCTCAGTAGTTCCTTTCCAAATCACTCAAAACTACATACCTAAAGCAGGGGTTCCCAATCTGTTTATGACATGTACCCCTACCATCAACTGAGGGGTCTGTGGACCCCAGGTTGGGAACCCCTGACCTAAAGGGCCAAGCCAAAAAGAGAGCTGAGCAACAAAGGATCCATCATCCATTCAGGAACTCTGGGAGAACGAAACAATGGATTGTTTGACTGTCACGGCTCCAGGACACATCTGTACCAAGAGAATCTCACATCTAATGACCAGGGTTCTTACGTGTAACTGAGACACAACACTTCTCCAACAGTCTAAATTTCTATTTTCCTATTTCACTACAGCCAATTCTTGCCACAATACCCAACTCCTCTGAACCAGACTTCCAGCACTTTCAAGTACTGAGACCATAAGAGATAGGAACAGAACTAGGTCATTTGGCCCATCGAAACTGTTTTGTCACTCCATCATGGCTGACTTATTATCCCTCTCAATCTCATTCTCCTGCCTTCTCCCCATAACCTTTGATGTCTTTACTAAGCAAGGACCTATCAATGTCTGCTTTTAAAATACTCAGTGATTTGGCCTCCACAGCCGTCTGTGGCAATGAATTCCACACATTCATCGCACTCTAGCTAAAGAGGTTTGTCCTGAAGTGACATCCTTCTATTTTGAGGGTGTGCTCTCCGATCATAGACTCTCCCACTACTGGAAACATCTCTCCACATCCACTCTATCAAGTCCTTACACCATTTGATAGGCTTCAATTATGTCACCTCTCATTCTTCTGAATTCTAGTGAATACAGGCAGAGAGCCATCAAACTTCCTTCATATGACAAGCCGTTCAATCCTGGAATCATTTTTGTGAAACTTCTTTCAACCCTCTCCAATGTCAGCCCATGCTTTCTTAGGTAAGGGTTCCAAAACTGCTCACAATACTTCAAGTGAAGCCTCACCAGTGCTTTATTACATCCTTGCTTTTATATACTACCCCTCTTGAAATGAATACCAACATTGCATTTGCCTTCCTCACCATAGACTCAACCTGTAAATTAACCTTTATGGAATCCTAAAGAAGGATTCCCAAGTCCCTTTGTGGCTCAGATTTTTGAATTTTCTCTCCATTTATAAAATAATCTACCCTTTTATTTCATCTGCCAAAGTTCATGACCAGACTTCCCAACACTATATTCCATCTGCCACTTCTTTGTCCATTCTCCTAATCTGTCTAACACCTTCTGTATCCTCTCTAATTCCTAAAAACCACCTGCCCCCACCTATCTTTATATCATCCACAACTTTGCAGCAAAGCAATCAATTCTATCATCCAAATCATTGACATATAATGTAAAAAGCAGTCCCAACACAGATAGCTCCTCTGCATTTCACTTTCCCCCATTACTACCTCTCCAGCATCGTTTTCCAGTGGTCCACTCTTACCTTTCTTTTACACTTTATGTACCTAAAGAAACTTCCGGTATACAGCCCAGTCCATCACGTCTAAAGCCCCACCATTGAGAACATCTAGGCAGAGTGCTGTCACAGGAAAGCAGAATCCATCTTCAAGGACCACCCTCCCCCACCCCATCCAGGCCAAGCTCTCCTCTCACTGCTGCATCAGGAAGGAGGCACATGGGCCTCAGGCCCCACACCGCCAGGTTCAGGGACAGTTATTACCCCTCAACCAGTGGGGAGAATCAAGGGTGGCACAGTTGCGCAGTGGTTAGCGCATCGCTTTACAGCACCAGTGACCCGGGATCAATTCCAGCCGCTGTCTGGAAGAGTTTATATGTTCTCCCTGTGCCCATGCCGGTTTCCTCCGGGTGCTCTGGTTTTCTCCCACGTTTCAAAGATGTGTGGGTTAACAGGTTCATTGGTCACCTGGGTGTAACTGGAAGGCACGGGTTCATTGGGCTGGAATGACCCATTACAGTGCTGTATCTCAAAATAAATAAAAATAAACTTCTCTCACCCCATCACTGAACAGTTCCCACAACCTATCGATTCACTTTCGTCTCATGTTTTCGATATTTATTGTCTTTTTTTCCATTTTGTATTTGCAGTTTGTTGCCTTTTGCATACTGATTGTCTGTCATGTGTGCAGTTTTTCCATTGATTCTATTGTGGTTCCTTGTATTTACCATGAACACCCGCAAAAAAAATGAATGTCAGGTAGTATATGATGACATATTTGTACTTTGATAATAAATTTACTTTGAACTTTGAAATTGCCCCTTAATGAAAACCATATTGACTTCAGCTTATTTTATCATGTGCCTCCAATAAGCCAAAACTCCATCCCTAATAATGGACTCTAACATCTTCCCAAACATGACAGTGCCTCTGTTTCCTCAGGAGTCAGTGGAGATTCACCACATCATCAAAAACTTTGGCAAACTTCTATAGATGTGTGGTGGAAAGTGTGCTGACTGGCTGCATCAAGACCTGTTATAGGAACACAAAGGCATTTGAGAGGAAAATCCTACAAAAGGTAGTGAATTCAGCCCAGTATAGCATGGGTAAAACCCTCCCAGCCATTGAGTACATCTACATGAAACATTGTCGGAGGAAAGAAGCATCGATCATCAGAGATCCTCACACCCAGGCCATGCTCTCTTCTCACTGCTGCCGTCCAGTCGAAGGTACAGATGGCTCAGGACTCACACCACCATGTTGCAGAACAGTTACTACCCCTCAACCATCAGGCTCTTGAAGAAAAGGGGATAACTACACTCATTTTAGGACTGTTTTATCTTGTTATTTCATGTTCATTATATTTTGCTATTAATTTATTATCTGCATTTGAGGTTTGTTTGCAGTTTACAGTACACGATTTACAGTTTACAATTCAGTTTAGTTACGGTCCTATAGACTTGCTAAGTATGCCTGCAGTAAAAGAACCTCAGGGTTTTAAGTGGTGATATGTGTGTATCCTGATACAGTAATAAATTTTACTTTGAACTTTTGAAGTATTTTTTGAACACTGAAGGCAGGCTAACTGGCTTACAATCTCCTTTTTTTAACCTCCCTCCCTTCTTAAATAATGGAGTGACATCTGCAATTTTCAAATCTGAATTGATGTTGAAGGGGAGAGGTTTGGTTGAGCCAAAGAGCATAGCCTCCCTCTGACTGCAATTAATTGTGGCTCCCAACAACAGTTCAAGCTGGTCACTGAACTGTGGACCGATCGTGGATGGTCTAAGTGGTTCCTATACAGGACAATAGATGATCAGGTCAGGCAGGTTTATGCTATTCACCAATAGCATGCCAACTGCCCTCATCTAAAGGCATATAGAACATAGAACAATACAGCACAGGGACAGGTTCTTCAGCCCACAATGTTGTGCCGAACCAGCAAGAAAGTACATTTTTAAAAACTCAAAAACTAATCCCTCCTACAGAAACAATGTCCATATCTCTTCACCTTCCTCATATTCATATGCTTATCTAAACATCTCTTCAAGGTCTCCAATGTATCTCCCTCTATCACCCCATCAGGCAACACATTCTAAGCATTCACCACTCTCTGATTTTAAAAAAAACTTACCCCTCACATCCCCTTCGAACCTAGCCCTCACCTTCAATGCATGCCTTCTGGTATTAGATAGGCATTTCTACCCTGGGGAAAAGATACTCCCTGTCAACTCTGTCTATGCCTCTGGAGTTCAGACATCATGAATATTAAAAAAGTGGCAGAGCTAACAGGCCTGCTGCCTCAGAGAGCCATGACCATGTGGCTTTCTGCTGGTCCTCTGGTTTCTTCCCACATCCTAAAGATGTCAGGTTGGCTGGTGAATTTGGCCACTATAAATTGTCCCTAGGTGTATAAGTGAACAGGAGGATCTGTGGGTTGGTGGGGAGTGGGGGGATTAATTAATGTGTAAAGTAGGATTATTGTAAATGGGTATTTGATGGACAGAGCCAGTTCGGTAGATCTGGGGCCTTTTTATTCTGCATTTGTCCAGGACTTTTTATTGTAATTACTGGAAATACCATAACATTTAATAGTTTTATTAAATGCAATCAAAATCATCATTCATGTTCTAGAGCAGGGGTTCCCAACTTGGGGTCCACAGACCCCCCCCCCCCCCATTTAATGGTATTGGTCCTTGGCATAAAAAGGATTGGGAACCCCTGTTCTAGAGAAAATGTGAATGAACTTAAGGACCCAACCACATAAAATGATGGAAATGCAAAAGAAATAACCTTGTGAATCTGAACCAAATGTGACAATTAATCATATGGATGCCTAGAATTAGAAAAAATATTTAAGATTCCATTGCATTTGTCATGTATGAATGTGAATTGTTGCTAAAGATTTCACTAATTAGTTTAATTAATGCTAAAATGATTCTTATTTCCCAGACATGAGGAACCTCATAAGGTAATTTATTTTTCTGTATTAACATCTGTTCCTGCAGCACAGAATTAAGTGCCAATTCTCTGTACAAAATGATAGCAATTCAGTTGACTCACTTTCCAATGAGCTTCCAAAAACCTTTCACATTCTATCATGAACATTTACCTGATATTCTGAAGAACTTTGATATTTCCCCCATATTCTGACATAGATAGAAAATTGGTTGGCAGACAGGAAACAATGAGTAGGGATTAACGGGTCCCCTTTCAGAATGGCAGGCAGTGATTAGTGGGATACCGCAAGGCTCGGTGCTGGGACCGCTGCAATTTAAAATATATATTAATGATTTAGATGATGTGATTAAAGGTAACATTAGCAAATTTGCAAATGACACAAAGATGGGTGGTAGTGTGAAATGTGGGGAGGATGTTATGAGAATGCAGGGTGACTTGGACAGGTTGGATGAGTGGGCAGATGCATGGCAGATGCAGTTTAATGCAGATAAATGTGAGGTTATCCACTTTGGTGGCAAGAACAGGAAGGCAGATTACTATCTGAATGGTGTCAAGTTAGGAAAAGGGGAAGTACAACAAGATCTAGGTGTCCTTGCTCATCAGTCACTGAAAGTAAGCATGCAGGTACAGCAGGCAGTGAAGAAAGCTAATGGCATGTTGGCCTTCATAACAAGGGGAGTTGAGTACAGGGGCAAAGAGGTCTGCAATTGTACAGGGCCCTGGTGAGACCACACATGGAGTATTGTGTTCAGTTTTGGTCTCCAAATTTGAGGAAGGACATTCTTGCTATTGAGGGAGTGCAGAATAGGATCACAAGGTTAATTCCTGGGATGGCAGGACTGTCATATGTTGAAAGATTGGAGCAACTGGGCTTGTATATACTGGAATTTAAAATGATGAGAGGGAATCTGATTGAAACATATAAGATTATTAAGGGATTGGACATGCTAGAGGCAGGAAACATGTTCCTGATGTTGGGGGGAGTCCAGAACCAGAGGCCACAGTTTAAGAATAAGGGGTTGGCCATTTAGAGCGGAGTTGAGGTTGTGGATCTGTGGAATTCTCTGCCTCAGAAGGCAGTGGAGGCCAATTTTCTGGATGCTTTCAAGAAAGAGTTAGATAGAGCTCTTAAAGATAGCAGAGTCAAGGGATATGGGGAGAAGGCAGGAATGGTGTACTGATTTTGGATGATCAGCCATGATCACAGTGAATGGCGGTGCTGGCTCGAAGGGCCGAATGGCCTACTCCTGCACCTATTGTCTATTCTCTACTGCAGAATCTGACCAAGTTTGTAACCTCCATTCTTGTTTATTATCTTGGACTTCTCCCTTTCAAAGTGCCTGACTACTTTGCAGGACACAAAACATACCAATATCTTACATACACTTACCAAAACAAACTGCAATTAATGCTCCATAGCTGGTTTCACCAAATTAACCATCAATATTGCTAGTTCACTCCATTAGGCTGTGTCTTGTGGTCAAGTTATTTAATTAATATTCTCAGTTCATTTCATTTGTGTAGGTTTAATTATTTCAAGTTTGTTCAAATAACACCTGCTAAGTACTGTACTTAAATTATGAGTACTAGGAAAGGGGAAAATCAAAATGCACGTCAAAAGAGATGAACTATGTAATTATATGGAAACTGTCTACTAAAAGGATTGAATGAAAATACTGTAACAGTAAGTAGATGCTATGCCACACTAGTACCCGACTAACAGAATAGCAAGTCATTCTTTCGCCCTCACCAGTCAACATTATACTCATACCCCATTCAAACATCCACTTTTCTCTTCTCAAATCCTTCACATTTCTCCCCACCCCCTACTAAACACAAGCATTTTGTAAAGGCTCATTTGAAATACATACAACTTTAGAATGAAAACTTGTACAGAAACGACAAGTGTGATTCTAATGGCTTGATGAATTTAGCCAAAGTAAAAGAAAATGTAATACGCTTTAGTTTTTGAAAATATTAAGTGGGACAAAAAGAAATCAAGAATTCAAGGGTATTTATATTTTTGGTACATTAGAATCTGAGGTATAACACGTAGAATGTCAAGACATGAATACTATTTGATACACATCTTTCATGAAAAAACTACAAAAGAATTTCTGTATTTATAGATTTTGTGATTTCTTCCTATAAATTCTGATAAGGAATCAATTCTTTCTAGGTTTTCTCAACCATATCCAGATCCACTAGTTTGTACCTCCAGGCTAAGAGGTAACTTACAGTGCCCCCATATGCAGTCATTAATACTCATTTTAATACTAGAGTGGAACAGTAGCGTAACGGTTGGCGTATCACTTTACAGCGTCAGTGATCCAGGTTCCCTGTCTTGCTGTCTGTGAGTTTGTATGTTCTTCCCATGATTGAGTGGGTTTCCTACAGGTACTCTGCTTTCCTGCCACATTCCAAAGACATCAAGGTAGGGGTAGTAAACTGTGGGCATGCTGGGTTGGGAGTGCTCAGCATACCCTTGGACTGTGTTGGTCGTTGACACAAACAATGCATTTCACTGATGGTTTTGATCCACACACGACAAATAAAACTCTAAATCTCCTTAATTAAGTAATTGTTATATATAGTGCTCTGGTTGATAACACCTTTCTCCCTCTTACTCCTGCTCCATTTGTGTGTGATAACTGAGACATCATTTGCAGTAGGGCAGTTGCAACCTTAAAAAATCTGTAATCCTGAATTTTACTTCAGTGCTGTTCAAAATGCAACTCTTATCATTCACTCGCCCAGTTATCACCGAGACTTTGGGATAAGATTAAACCTTTAGGCCTTTTATCTTTATTCCAATATTCTTCTCCATTTCCTGTAAATAATTTACTGAAACAGAGATCCACCCTTGGTGGCACACCATAACCAGCTCCAGGTTGGCTGGAATAGCAGGTCGGGAAGATGGCTCAGTTGCTCTGCTTTCGAGTGTTATGTCCTCCGGTGGAGCGGAGGGAAAGAAGCATCTGGGGAGGAGTTCCACGTTTTCCCAGCAAAATTCTCATTTGGTGTAAACATTGCAAGGTGCCACCTCACCAGGTGTCAGTGGGAGATACAAAGCCTAAAGCAGCCCGAGAACCACAACGATTCCAGCAACCACCTTTCAGGCCCTGGTCAAGAGCACGGCTGATACATTCTGTGAGTCAAAAGCATGACATTGATCGATGGGTGCAAGGTGGCCACCACCTCTGGCCCTCCCCACCCAGTCTGGTGGTGAGATGGAGTTGTTAATCTATAAATGACCATTGTCCCCAAAGACTCTTCAGCTGGAGAGAACTTCACCAGAAAGCCAGCTTCTAGATTCCACTCAAATGAGCAAGCCTACTTTAGTTGACAGACAAAAGGCCTGGCACAAGATTACAGCGCAGTTACTTCTGCCCTAAATGAGACCAACCAGCAGTCCAAACCAGGGACGGAAACCCAGGCCTGCGCAGAATTGAAGTACTGTCATTGTAAGTACTATCAAGTCAATCTTTAACATTCACGTAACATCAGCTTAAGGAAGTCATTCAGTTTGAACAGAATAATCTCCTTCTGATTCAATCATCCTTGTTGCCAGAGGCTGTCACACTCTCTCCCTGCATGGATGAATAGAAGATCCTGATTGCCCAACAATTGTTGACCACCCTAGATAGAAGGAGCTTGAAATAATATTAATTTCACTCTCAAATGTACCAAGTCATCAAGGTTAATGCCCAGATTAAATGCAGAGCAATTCCATGCATTCACATACATATCATGGAACCAAACAAATGAAACAGAAATATAAAAATCTGCAGGAGGGCTCAGTTTTTCCAATGAAACACAACTTGCATGATGCGTGTAATCAGGGGGATAATATCAAAACTACAAAATAATTTATTGCAATTCCAAAGTAAACTTTGCATGAGACTTTACTACAAGCATTAAAAATAACTTAAACTTTACCTTGCACCTTTAACATAGTATAAAAAAATTCCAAGAAAGAATCAGTGAGAAAACTTGAATATGAAAAAGACATTCAGCCCATCTAATCAGTACCAACAACTGATCAGCATAATCAGGGATGTTCTTCTAACCTTTCAGATTTATTAATTTTTCATAATGCAGCTGTCACCAACAAGGCTGATATCTTTAATTGTGCTTAGAAAGAAGATGATGTGCCAGTTCTCGAATAAGTGCAATTCTTCTGGGAAGAATCTCCAGGGAGATTCAGAACCAACTACAATTACTGATACATTTCCACGTCAATATAGCCTGCAACATGGCAGGATGCTGTAGACGGTGTTGTTCTCATACACCTGAAGCCTCTGATCTTAGTGATAGAGTTTACAAATTAGGGAGATTTTTTTCAGAGTAGGCTAGACAAGCAATTACAGTACATGTTGTAAATAGTGCATGTCGTAGCCACTCTGCACTGGCAGTGGATGGAAAGACAGTTTAAAGTGGTACACAGGGTGCCAATTATACAGCGCGTTTTGTCTTTAATAGCAATGAGCTTCTTCAGTGTTATTGGATCAGCATGCACTCAGGAGAGGGGAAAGTAATCCATCAGATTCTATACTGTGTCTTATGAATGATGAACAGGCTTTGCAGTGTCAGGAGATGAGTCACTCGCCACAGAACTCCTACCCTCTTACTGGATTTGTCACTGCCTGGAACTTGTGTGGCACAATGCTATCAGCCATTTATCAGCTCCACACCAAACACTGTCTAGGTCCTACTGCATATGGGAACAGGCTGCTAGGTTAGCTGAGAACTTGTGAGGCAAACAGAACACTGTGTCATCATCAAAGGTCACCCCACCTCCCCATTTGTAAAGCAAGTCACCAGGGAAGCAGCTAAAACTGGCTCAGCCCAGGACCTTGCCCTGAGGAACTCTGCAGTGATGTCCTGGAGTAAAGATAATCGACCTCTGACAAACACAACCATCTGTATGCAAGATGTAATGTGCAAGATGATGCAAGGCAGAGACTGATTGGATGGCCAGAGACTTTATCCAAAGGCAGCAATAGTTAATACAAGGGAGCATAACTTTAAGATGCTAGGAGAAGAGTATGAGAGGATATGAGAGGAAGTGTTTTTTTTACACAGAGAGTGGCAGGTGCAGGTGACAGTGGTGGTGATAGAGGCAGACACATTAGGAGCATTTGAGAGACTCTTAGATAGACATATCAATGAAAGAAAAATGGAGGGCTGTTCATAGGAGGGAAAGGTTAGTTTGGTTTTGGGAGTATGTTAAGGGATCAGCAGAACATTTTGGGCTGAAGGGCCTGTATTGTGCTGTAGTATTCCAAGGTCCAATATATAACTAAACTAATCAAGTCATTTCACTGTTGTCTTTTGATTTCAGTTTCAACAGAGCTCCTTGATACAAACTTGGTCAAACGTGACCTTGATATCAAGTCCAGTCACTTACAAGTCTGGAGTTCAGCTCCTTAATCCATATTTTGCACGACAGTGCAATGAGGTCTGGAATGGAGTGATCCACTGGACAATTGGGGCAATGGTGAGATCACTGGTGGGGAAGGTCCTCTTTTTGTTGCTGCCCATGGCTCACTCCAGCACTTTAACGACTGACAATCAAAGGAAAATTGACTGGGCAATACACTTCCTTTGCAGACAATTTCCACTTATTGAAACGACACCAGTAGAGCAAGACAGGAGCAAGGTAGGAGATCTGGTTGAGTGATGTAGCAACAATTGTATTGCTCAATACCAGTAAAACCACAGCATTGTTGACTTCAGGAAGGGAAAGGAAGGAGAACATGATTGATGGATTGGAGGTAGAAGGGTCAGCAGCATTAAATTCTTGGACATTAATATATGAATGACATGTCCTGGGCTGAGCACATAGATGTTATCACAAAGAAGTGTCAATGGCTCTATTTTCTTAGGAGGTTAAAGTGGTTTGGCATGTTACCGACACACACGCTAACACTGTAAAATTACCGTTATAGCTTTTCAAATGCACAGAAATGTAAGAAACTGCAGAGATTAGTGTAGTCAGCCCAATCCGCCATGGACACATCCCTCCCCACTAAAAGTATCCACCGTCCATCATCAAAGATTCCCACCGTTCAGGCCACACCACCTTCTCGCAGCTATCATCAGGCAGGGGTACAGAAATCTGAAGTCCCACAAAACCAGGTTCAAGAACAGCTACTTCCATTCAACCACGCCAATCCTGAACCAGACTGCACAACCACATTCACAATCTCAGTACAATAACACTGCAAGCACTTTGCTCTACAATACTTTGTTTTTTTTAATTCTCATTATGTTCTTCCTTAAATAATTTGCTTTTTTTTCTTGAGAAAGCTTTGTCTTTAATGCTACCTATCTGTGATGCTTGCTGCTGCAAGTTGCATATGTGGTCACATGTACTTGTGCATACAACTCCAACTTTTATTACTAATAACAGAAGAATTTGGGGCCCACAGTTTTTGTAGTGCCAGCCATTTCTTGGGGCATGTGGAATGAAATGAATTGTTTAAAGACAGGCTTCCTGAAGTTGGATGCCTCAGGAGAAAGCAAGCAGATTATACACTCTATTTACTAAACATGTTTTAGCTTATATATCTTCATAATACAGATGATTCATAAACAGATGTGTACACTACAAATCACTATCCTTTCCTTGTCTTTTATTAATGCAATTCCTCCTTAAAATGCAATTTAAACATCCCCCTGAAAAGGCCATGACGTATTGTGTCTACTCTTTATCTGCAAATCTGATCTTCATAAATGTTCCAACAACAAGACAAAGCTCTTTCCAGGCCCCTAACAGCTTTTCCCACTGTGAGGCGTGCATCAATCAATCACATTTTTACCAATGTCTGCACAGCGAGAGTCAAATTAGAAACAACATTTCTTATTATCATATGGGTAAATTATTTTTTTTTCTCTAACATTAGATATTCTGAATGAGTGATGACTTTTCAGTACAAGCTCTGCAATATACAAGTCTAGAAATTTTATTACATCTTCAGAGAAATGTGCATGGTAACAGTAGTGGTTGGCACAACACTTTACAGTACAGACGACCCGGGTTCAATTTCCGCTGCTGCCTGTAAGGAGCTTGTACCTTCTCTCCATGTCCACATGGGTTTCCTCCCACATTTCAAAGACATCTCGGCTGGTAGATTAATCCGTCATTGTAAGTTGTCCCGTGGTTAGGCTAGCGTTAAATCAGGGGTTTGCAGGGTGGCGTTGCTCAGCAGGCTGGAAGGGCCTATTCCGCACTGTATCTCAATAAATAAATGCATTCTTTTAAAATATTTCTCTGGCCAAACCAAGCAGCAATAAATTGAAAATAAATCTGATCATTTCCTGAGATGAATTTGGTTAGAAGCTATCCAAAAGAAATGTGAGACTTATGCAGATGCTCATACCATCATACTAGCAACGAAAAGGTCAGCACTGGGGACAGAGAGAAAGGTTAGAAATATGCAATATTAATAAACAATTACCAAACATTTTTAAAAGCAGATGCTGAAAAACTCAGATCAGCCAGCATCAATGGAAGGAGAGACAGTCAATGCTTCAGGTCATCCATTGTTCCTCTTTCTACAGATGGTGCCTAGTTTGCAGCTTTTCCAGTAAATTCTGTTATTCTTAAGCCTCTCACTTTCCATATTTACCAAGGTGCTCTCTGACTGCTAACCACACCTCTGATGTAATTTGAACTTTTATTAATATTAAATATTAAACTTCACAATTCTTACTTAGAATTTACTTTATATTTAACATCGGAAAACTTTCAAAATTATTAATGCAAAGGAATTGCTCGAAAGTCAAGACTAAATATCACAAAATACAAGCAGCATTAAATTTACTTTGCAATTTTTAATATTGATATAATTTGCTTAGTGTTTGATGTCTTGTTTGTGCTTATGAAAGAGAAGGAACCATTGATCTGATTGAATGTCCTGCATCTAGCAAATACCCATTACATTACACCTTTCACACCCCAAAATATCATTTCATATTATTTTCTTGCTATTATCTTGACTAGCTTAAACAACCTATTAAAGTCTGATTTTCTTCATATTGATGTAGGGATTTGATACTTTTGTTTCTGAACTTGTCATTTTTTTGAAAAGGCTTTAAATGCTGACCTCAGACAATGCAATCAGAGACAGCCCATAACTTCATCAATGGTTGCTTTGACGCAGGTGAATGTGCGATCAGCAATTAAAGATCTGCATTAAAATGCATGAGAAACAGTCTTTCTAATAATCTAATAAAGTGAGAAATAGTGACTGTGGTTTCAAATGTTCAAGCCTGGAGATGTCAGAAACAGCTGGGAGTGAAAACAAAACAATTTTAATACCTCAAGTTAGAAACTATGAAGAATTTAAAGGTATCAACAATCATCTTGAACGTTACAAGAACAATGAAGATTTGGAGGATACAAATGTCAAAAGCATTGTAGAAAGGCAGCCCATTATCTGCGCTGATTTTGTTCATTTACAGTCAATCGCGACAGTGCATATTAAATTAATTTCTCCATTGATAACTATTAGGAACTAATACACAATTTTATAGTACTGTGGTAGTATTGGTAGTATTCTAATTTGTTCTGTATTTCATTCAAATATATAATTTGTTACTCTGTTAAATGGCAATTTGTTTGTTTTTTAAAAGTAGCTTTTATTTCCATGAATCTTCAGCAGCATAATTGGGCCAAAATGTACTGTGTCTCAATTAACTGGAATCCACTGCATATAGCACCTTTTACTTGAGATGGTAGTTTTGGTCACTGTTGCCATGGCAGTTGCTGACCATTTGTCCTGGTTCCTTATTACAAAAGTACACCAATTCTTCCCTTTGAAGAAATTAATCGAGTTATTTTTTAAAATTGTTATTCAGTCTGCTTCCACCACCTTTCAGGCAGTACATTCCAAATCATGAACTGCTGTGCAACATTCTTCTCCAATTTCATTTCTGCTTTTCTGATGATTAGCTTAAACTCACATCCCCAGTAAAAACATCTGCCACTGCAAACCTTTGCTTCTTATCAAAACCTACCATTCTTTTGAAAACCTCTATCAAATCTCCTCTTAACCTCTTTGGTCCAAGAACAATTCTGCCTGTCCTGTTGTCCCACCCAACTGCAAGAACCTCACACCAGGCATTATTCTAGTAGATCCCTCAAGCAACCTTTCCAAAGTCTCAATATCCTTCCTAACAGTATGATGCATTGGGTAGCAACCTAATCAGTATTTAGAATTTTTTAAACAAAACTCTTGGTTCAAGTACTCTAAACCAAGGATAGTTAAATGAAAAGAATTTTAATATGCTTTTTAGAATATTCACTCTCTTTTACTCACCTTGTCGCCTTTACAAGGACAATCATGTAAAAGGGGCCTGTAGGATCATTGGGGACCCAAGTCATCCCAACCACAATCTATTCCAGCTGCTACCATCCAGGAAGCGGTACCGCAGCATAAAAGCTCCAGGACAGCTTCTTCCACCAGGCCATAAACTGATGAACTCACGCTGATTTGTGTGTCCTCTATATTACATTGACTGCTCTATTTATTTTAAATTATTATAAATTACTATGATTGCACATGGCACATTTAGATGGAGACGTAACATAAAGATTTTTACTCCTCACGTATGTAGAGGATGTAAGAAATAAAGTCAATTCAATTCAATTATTTGTGAACATAAGAAGGTTTTGCTCAGGACTCTGTTCAAATTGCAATACATTAATTTATCCTCATCATTTCCTTTCTACTGATTAAGCTTCTGCTTTTTAAATGTTATTTACCGTATGTCTGTCCAGTTCACCAATCATTCCATTTCCCTTAAAGGTCAATTAAATATATTTCTGAGTTTTGTATAATTTGTAAAATATGCAACAAAATTCCTGTATACTCACGACCAAGTCATTAATATGTCGAAAAAAAGCAGAGAATCTGATAATGAATCCTTGGGGAATATATATAGTGTACAGATTTAGTAAATTTGCAATATCACAGCAGTAAATGTATTGTTGATGTATTTGGAGAATGCAGGCCCTGGATTACTTGTCAGAAGTGCCACTGTATAATTGCAAGTATATGATGACAGCAACAGCCAATGCATTTTGAGCTCTCTTTATGTTGCATTAACAAATTTGTGTCTTGAGTTTGCTGTAAAGAAATAATTAAATATTTATCCTTCTAATAATATTTTCTCTTTCCCCCACCCATATTATTTTTGCTAAGAAATCTATCATTATATTTTTGGCTTAGCTTCACAGCCCAAAAAAAATCTTAATACTTGGACATTTTTTTATATGACATCACATGCCTCATCAAAGTGGTTGCTTAGCTAAAATTTCAAATAAATAACCATGGTGGGGAAAAAAAAGCTTAAACAGGAGAATAAATATACTCTGCTCTGAAAAAAAAATATTCGCAAGTATGAGTTCAATATCCCACTTTGCATAATATGGCCTCTAGATGTTTGATATTTGACTTTTCCTATCTTTCCAAGAGAAAGATACAAAATTAGCAAAACAAGGTGTGCAGTTCATAAGATTCTTGATTAATTTAAATTCTCTCTCAGTTATCAAACCTGTAAAGCTGGCTTAATATATGATTAATGGTTCCACTTTTCATAGACTTTATGCTGAGGTTTTGTCACTCGTGTTTAGAACGTTTTTAATTTGATTTAAATATCAGCATGATTCAGTGAAAATATTTCAGTCGCTGGGTTTTACATCGTCACTGTGCACATACAGCTGTGTTTGCTTTGTCACGATACCAGCATCTTATCCTATAAAGAATTTCCTATTTAACCTGTCGTTAGCGCATCTGCATTGCTGTGTCTGTCCTTTCTTAGTTTCGCTGTATCCAGCATTCCAGTTGCAGTCTTCAGTAACCTTTACATTCACCTTGCTCTACAGCTTCACACAATGTAAACCGAAACTTTCCGGCATCTAATCAGCCTTTGCACCAGCCAAACAATAGACATCAAGTTTAGAATTACAGCGACTGACAATCAAATGCCAATTAACGGTGCAAGATAGGCCACACAGAGTACACGGGGGAAGCCTCAGCTCTCTGCCTCCATAACCGCCGCACACGTACCTACCACACACACCACGGCACGGATGGAGACTCACCCCGACCAACAGCACGCTTCAGCCGACCGTCGGGGTACATGAACCGGCTCCCGGTTGTTCTAGACTGACAGCACCTTCCGGTCGACGCACAGCCCCGTAGTATGGAGAGCGTTGATGTGCTGCAATCCAACCATCTAGCTAGCCACCCACCCACTCTCACTCACTCACTCACTCCTCCCTGCAGTGAGACTGAGGGACTGGCAGCCGGCAGACAACACCGGACTGGAGTACAGATATCGGATCGGACTGAATTTTGGCTCCAGTATAGCGAAATGGATTATTCTGGACTGGATTATAATACCAATGCCTTAATGATAAATAAATCTTGCTGCCTGCTGGTATAGCCTTTGTCATTTGTTGGATTATCAGATTTACTGTTTTTGGTGGTTTTAAGCTGTTCACAGAAATCAAAATCTAAATGACAGAAATGTAGTATTTTTATGTTTTGCCCACTGATTGAGTGTACCTTTATAAATCCATCAATTCAAAGTTATATTGCCCAATCCATCATTACCTAGTCAATATTATAGAGTTGTACAGCCTCTGGCCCAGCGTCCATGCCAACTGAGGTACCTTCTGCACTGGTGTCATTTATCTGCATTAGATCCATGGTCCTCAAAACTTTCCTATCCATGAACCTCCAAGATCTACAATCTGCTGTGGGCCAGGTCAGTGGCATTCAGGACTGGCGACCAAATTAAATGCAAGGGGGCCAGGTATGATCTCCAGAAAGCCATCTCACATGCAAATTGACAATTCCAAACCAAACTTGAATCACTGAAGGATGCTTGACAGCTGTGGCAGGGCTTGAGTGCCATCACCTCCTACAAAGTGAAACCAACCAACAGCAAGGTTTCGCCTCCCAGATGAGCTCAATGCTCACTTTGACCTTCAAAGTATGGAGGCACTTTCACAAGCTACCACAGCTCGTGATGAACCATTGATTTCATTCTCTGAGGCTGGTGTGAGAGCATCCTTCAAGAGGATAACCCTACAGAAACATCTGGACCAGACGGGGTACCTGGCTGAGTACTAAAGACTTGTGCCGATCAACCGGCTGAGTGTCACTGATATCCTTATCCTCTCACTTCAGCAGTCTGAGGTACCCACCTGCTTCAGGTAGGCTTCAATTGTAACAGTGCCTAAGAAGTTGGTAACCTGCCTCAGCGACTATGTCCCAGTAGCACTTACATCCACTGTTATGAAGTTCTTTTGAGAGGATTGTGATGAAACATATCAAATAAAGCTTCAAATCCTAAGTCTCAATACTCCTTGTGAATTGCATCCTTGAACTCCTCATTTGCAGATCCCAGTCAGTTCAGATTAACACCAACATCTCCTCCACAATCTTCCTTAGCACAGGCTGTGTGCTTAGCCCCCTGCCTTACTCACTTTATACTGATGAGGCTAAGTACAGCTCCATTGCCGTATTTAAGTTTGCCAACGACACCGCTGACATAGGCGAAAACAAGGGTTGTGACAATTCAGCATGTAGGAAGGAGACTGAAAATCTGGCCGAGTGGTGCCAAAACAACAACCTCACTCAGTGTCAGCAAAACCAAGGAGATGATTATTGACTTTGGGTGGGGGAAAATGAAGGTCCGTGAGCCAGTCCTCATCGGAGGATCAGAGTTGGAGAGGATCAGTAACTTTAAATTCCTCTAAGTGCCATTACAAAGAAAGCACAGCAGCACCTCTACTTTCTTAGAAGTTTGCATAAATTCAGCACGTCATCTAAAACTTGGTCAAACTTCCATGGGTGTATAGTAGAGAGTATATTGACTGGTTTTATCATGGTCTGGTATGGAAACACCAATACCCTCATAAGGAAAAGCTTACAAAAAACAACTGATACAGAAACAATATCCTGGAACATTGTCGATCATCTTTATTCCAGCTGTAGTGATCCTATAGCCAGTCTATTTTGAGGCAGCAGATCTGCATTTTCCTGTTTAGCATGTCCTTGTGCAAACACAGTATCCTTATTGTCATGGAGTTACAAGAAAGACCATTGTAATCTAATGACCTCCTATGAGGTGAGGTTGTCTTTAAAGGAACCTAACAGCAGGCTCTTTATTCCTCATTTGTACTGCTGCTACACAAACCAAAACTAGTTGTCTCACAATATGTGTTCGTATTATGATAGCAAATCAACTATATTTTATTTTTCCAAGACCAGATGTCCCATTGCAGTGACACTTAAAAGGTTTTCCATTATCTGCAAGACATAAATCAGCATAATGGAGTACTCACCCATACCCCAATGAATACACACCAATAATATTCAATAAGGTTAGCATCATCCAAGTCAAAGTAGCCTGTATAATTAGCATCCCATCCAGCACACTAAACATTTACTCTTCCTGTTCTGATGAAGGATTCCTGCCTTGAAGTAGTATTAAATCTATTTCTTTTTCCTGACATTCTGAGTCTTTCCAGCATTTTCAATTTTTCTGATTTTTGTTCAGTCTCCCTTTCCACTGGAGCACTACTGTCCCTGCATAGTGTACTATCTGCAAATGCCATTCTTGCTTAGGCAGCATGTCAAGGGCAACTAGGGTTGAGCAATAAATGCAACCCCTGCCTACTGCATCTGCTGACAAAGAAGGCACAAATGAAGAGGACGTTTAAACTTGCAAGAAGAGGGAGTACTATCGATTTTTTCTGGGAATATACTCAAGCTTTGTTGGTAAGTGAGAGTTTGCATTCAGGTTGGTTCTCTGATGTTGTTCTGTTATCTGCTTTCTCACCTCAGAGACCACATTCTCAAAATCACATCAGACATGTGTTCACGGACCTGTGATGCTGCAGGGTCAAAGCTACAAAGATTATACTTTCCAATAACTATTCTACTTTCTTCCTTATTCATTGTCTAATATTAATTATTCTTTATGTCTCAATGAAATGCTGTGAAAGGTTTCTTTCTACTTGAGGGCTGCTCTAAGTTATAATTGCCATTCATTGGTAATTTTTCAGAGGCCACTGCCATTGTTGTAAGCTTCTTGACACCAGCAGTCATTTTTTTATTTCCTGGTGTGTTATATTGTTAGGTAATACTAATGTTTCCATTATTCGCCAATTAAAGCATCAGGGGAGATTAAAGCATCATGGCTAATGCAGATGTTTAGAGATCGTTTGGGTGCTTCAGTGCTCTGCAGTCTCTGAGGAGATTCCGGGAGGCAGAGGCAGTGTGCATGAGCCTCGTGGCGATCAGGCTGCGGGGACAGGGTACAAGCCAATGTCTGACTACATTTCACCAATTAAAGCTTCCATTGCTCACTGATTAAAGGAGATTGAAACATCGAGATGAATGCGAAAGGTGAGGGCCGGCTGCCTGTCTTTTGATTGCTCTGCCATTGTGCCTGGAGAACATTTTCTGCATTTTGGATATGGACTTGAACTATAGATTCTTTTTCAGTCTTATAATTTTTTTATATTCAGTGCTTTTCACTGATCTTTCTTGTTTTTATTGTGCGTGGAGAGGGATTTGGGGTTTGATGCATCTGTTCCATTTTGTTCATCTTTTTGTGCAGGAGGGGGGATTTGAAGGTTGATATGCCTGCTCCATTTTTGTTAATTTCTTTTATTCAGAGAGGAGGAATTTGGGGTTGATGATCGTGCTACCTTTCTTTTCTTTCTTGATTTCAGAGCTGTTTACTTTGATAATAAATGAACCTTTGAGCCATCTGGAGGGTCTGGACCACAAAAACTTGCAGTTTGCCTGAGCTAGAGGAAGGTCCCAGGACTCCAAATGTAAATGTCTTGATCATTGATAAGCAAACTGTAAATCAATCATACAACATAAGCAGTGGGCAACATCAGACTAGCTGAATTCAAACACTGGATCATATCACATTGAAAATAGTCAGTCATGAAAAGCTCAGGGGAATGATGACTATCACAAACAAAAGGAAAAGCCAAGCTTTAAATCATGTATGTTGAAGGTAAGGCATCTTTTAAGGATTTCCCATCACCACACTCCTCTTGAACATGTTCTGCACTTGTGGGAGTCACAAAAAAACAGCCAAAGTAAAATCTTTTTTCAGCACAAAGTAAAGCTGCCTTACACAATTCAGGCCTTATAATTGGCTTTCAGTTCAAAAGTTTACATACAAGTAAAGTAATCATTGTATCATTCAAGTTCATTCATATTAGAACAAAAGTATTCAAAGATTTTACTCATAGATTTAGTTCACAAAACCTTTGTTAAAAGGCAGTGCTGGAGCATAGAGGAAGGGTCAGGCCATTACTATGTGATAGATACAGTCAGTGTCAGAACAGTGACACAATAGAAATTGGTTGAAATAAACTAAGTACACTAACAATAAGGAAGGTGGCATTATGAAAAGCTTTGGCTGGAAAGGCAGAGGGCAGTGGGTTACAATTAATACAAGTGAATCTGCAGATGCTGGAAATAAATAAAAACACAAAGTGCTGGTAGAACTCAGCAGCCCAGACAGCATCTATAGGAGGAGGTAGTGATGAAATTTCAGGCCGAAACCCTTCATCAGGAGTGAAGTAACATGGGATGGTCGAGGGGGGATAAGAAGTGGGGGAAGGGATAAAGTAGAGAGCTAGGAAGTGATAGGCTAGAGGAAATGGGCTAGGGGGAAGGTGGAGAATTATGGGAAATAAAAGAGAAAGAAAGGTAGGGCTGGGGGGAGATTATAGTGGGGGGGAAAAAAGAGAGAGAAAGAGAACCAGATTAAAATAATAGATAGGGATGGGAGTATCAACGGAGGTCTGTGAGTTGGATGTTCATGCCGGTGGCCACACACTTCAATTCCACAGACCACTCCCACTCCGATATGTCTGTCCATGGCCTCCTCTACCGTCAAGATGAGGCCACACACAGGTCGATGGAGCAATACCTTATCTCCCGCCTAGGTAGCCTCCTTCCTGCAGGCATGAACATCCAACGTTCCAGTCTTATTCCTTGGAATGTAAAAGACTGAGAGGAGATTTAATACAGGTCTGCAAAATTATGGGAGGTATACACAGTTTAAATGCAAACAGGCTTTTTCCACTGAGGTTGGGTGGGACTACAACTAGAGGTCATGGGTTAAGGGTGAAAGCAGAAAAGTCTAAGGGGAACATGAGGGAAACCTCTTCACTCAGAGGGTCGTGAGAGTGCAAAATGAGCTGCCAGGTTGATTTCAATGTTTAGGAGAGGCGTGGATAGGTAATGGATGGTAGGGGTATGGTGGGGCATGGTCCCGGTGCAGGTCGATGGGAGTACGTAGTTTAAGTGGCTCAGCATGGATTAGATGCCAAAGGGCCTGTTTCTGTGCTGTACTTTTCTTTAACTCCATGACTCTAAAAGCATTAGGCGATGACTATATTTGTATGAGATGACAGTGAAGTTCTGTTTCATAGTAAGTCCAGTAGGTTGTGTGCAACAGAAAAGGTATTAGACTAGGAAGCTGATGTTAAGTTCTTTCCAAGTAAAATTGATACAGAAAGTCGGGCAGGTTATGGATCACAGTGGTTCGGGATGAAAGGAATGGGTCTGAAGTTTAGAGCATCATTGAAAATGAGCTTTAGGGCTGGGGCAATGGTAAAACAGAAGCTGGTGGATGCTGGACTGGGAGAGGGGCTAAAGGATTGATTAAGTATTTGGAAGATGGACCCAGCAACATAAGTAGTGAGTCTTCATTGGTGGCGGAATGAGAATGAACATCTTATACTGTACTTAAAGAGAGAATGGATTTCCCAGGTATGGTGCGACTCTAGTTAGCCAACATCAGCATAAGACATAAGACATATGAGCAGAATTAGGCATTTGCCCCTTGAGTCTGCTCTGCCATTCAATCATGGCTGATTTGTTTTCCCTCTCAACACCATTCTTTTGCCTTCTCCCCATAACCTTAGACATCCTTCTGATCAAGAACCTCTGCTTTGAATATATCCAAAAGCCTCCACAGCCATCTATAGCAATAAACTCCACACATTCACCATCCTCTGGCTGAAAAGATTTGTCCTCATCTTTGTTCTAAAGTGACATTCTACTATTCTGGGACTGCGCCCTCCAGTCCTAGAATCCCCCACTACTGGAAACATCCTCTCCACATCCACTCTTTCTAGGCCTTCCTATATTCAGTAGGTTTCAATGAAATCTCCCCTGATTCTTCTAGACTCCAGCAAGTACAGGTCCAGAGCTATTAAATGCTCCTCCTATGTTAAGCCTTCCATTCCAGGATCATTCTCGTAATATCCTTTGGACCTTCTCCAATGGCAGCACAACTTTCTTAGATATGATAATCACATCAGGCCCCAGATCTCTCGTTTGACTTAGCTTGGCCATGGCAGACTTGCTCTCGACTCAGAAAGATCTGGAAATCAAGGCCTACTCAGGAGGCTTTACATTGCTTAATTTTTCAGGATGTGGGCCATAGATGTCCTCAAGAAGCTGGTGAAGATTCTGATGAATGTGCTCCCACACTACAGTTGGGTAGGGAGCTCCAGGACATCAATAATGTCCTTGGCATATACTGCGACTACTGTGTGATAGAAGTGGGACATTGAATGTTTAAGGTGTGGATCGTTCACTCAGCACTTTTGGCAGAACATTGGTTGTGAATGCTTTAGCTGTGGTTTTAACAGTCACATGCTGGGCTAGACATCATTAGGGATGAAATATCTACTGAAAACATAATCCAAGCTAAGACTTTAGTACATTTCTGACAAAGTACCACCTTGCAGATAAGATGTTAAACCATGGCTCCATCTGTCCTTTTAGAAGGGCATTACAGGTCGTACAGTAGTACTCACTTCGAAAGGTTATTGGCCCAAAATCCTATCTGGTGTTAAGACTTCAAAAGATTATCAAGTCAGTTGTTTCATTTTTCAGTTGGGGCTTACTGTACAAAGATTGACTGGCACATACATTATATTCCAACAGATATTTTTAAAGATATTAAACAAGTTGAATTTCTTCCTTTCACATTGTTTCAATGATATATAGTTCTAAAAATCTGAGACTTAAAATTAAGCTCAAATTGAAAACATCCAGAGAATTTTCATTATCCTGCAATAACACTTCAAAAGTCTATTAATATTGATAAATCATACACATATAAACTCATTATATTTAAGAAGTGTCTAAATCTTCTCGAAAATTACAATGAAAGCACAAATTAGTATCTTCATATCTACCCAGAAATGTTTTACTGCCATTTAAATACCTCAATAGTAAGAATATGAGATGAAAGAAACTAAAAATTGATTTGGTTAATGCTATACTAAGGAATTCCGTAATGTACTTTTCTCAGAAACGTGTGGAAAGTAGCTTTAAGTCTCACCAACACCGTTTGTATTAGAATTTGGGATGGCAGAGCTCTATAAGTACCTTTCTGGGAAAGCTCTCTATCACTGGTTATACAGTTTTGTATAGTTTTGTTATAGATAAGGTAATGAAGAGGCAGGAGTGAGCTAGACATTTTGGCAGAAAGTAGGAGGCTTCATACCTCTTTATAAGTCAAAATACTGCAATGGAAAAGGCAGATTTAGGGGTATGAGGTCACAAAGCAGCTTTGGGGTTCACATTTGACGAAACACCATCTCTATTAGCAAAATAAAGTAGAGGCACTGAAAAAATATAAATTAAAATATGTTAGGATGTTGACATAATGATAATTATATCAGAAGAGATTGAACAGGGGATTTTTCTCTAGAGAAAAGGCTGAGGGACACCATGATCTTTAAAACTGGGAAGCATGTTGATAAGATACATCTTAAATCAGTGTTTCCCCTTGCTGGTTAAACCAGGTCTGACAACAGTAAAACAGCTACTAACAGAACCAAAAAGGAAGTCTGCAGGAGCCTCTTTACTCAGCAACTGGTTAGAATGCATAACCAGCTGCCACAAAGTATAATTCACCCACACGGGCTATGGGCATCAAAACTGAACAAACAAGGAAGGTGTGGAGGAATATATTAGGGTGGAGGGTGGACTATTTCTGTATTGCATTGTACTAACTACATAATACTACACAATCTCTTTAAATTGATTTTATAGTGGTTAAGTATAGCTGTTAAATATGAACACATTTCTGATTCAATATTTCATGGCTTACCTAGTGAAACAACAATAAAGTAACTAAGTTGTGCAAGATCTGTTTGACAGGACAGTACAATGTCGCTTAAAGGCTTCAGCATCTGGAACAGTGCAACTGTCAGATGTCCTGGTCTTCAATCATTATGCAAGGTCTGTGAAGGGGAACAAATTAAGAATTGAAGCTTTGCAAACACAGTCCTTGTTGTCATTTGCCACCTGTGTTTTGGTTCAGAATGACTGCATGAAAGAAACCAAAGAGAAATTTCAACCAGCTGTATAATGAGAAGCAACAAATTACCATTACCATTTTGCAAGCATGAGGTTGAATGATTAATATTGCAGTTTCAGATACTGCACTGTAGCTTACAACTTGGATTTATTAAAATTGCTTAATAAAATATTAAGATTGAAAAGTAATTGCAAATCAGAATGGCGGCAGTGAATCATAGTTTACTCTAATAAAATGAAAATTGTTGTCTGACATTTTTCCCCCATGTCACATTATTCACTGGCCTTCACGGAGAAGGAGCAACTTCAATCAACATGACTCTCAGCAGCTTTCACCATAAAGATTTTTTTTCCAAAATTTCATTTGATATTAAAGATGTTTTCCTGCAAGAATCAAACATGTGTGCTGGCATAGCAATACTCCAAAGGCTTTCAACATGCAATGCCAAGGAAGATGGAAAGAAGAAGAGCACCTCACTCAGTGCAAAAAGGTTAGAAGGAGAGGGTATGTAGTAATGCAAACATCGAATTAAACTATACATTTAAACTATAAAAGAGATGTGGGGAGGGAAGAAAAATATTTGAAGGTGGTAACATCAGTAATGTTTCACAGAATGGTTGACGCGTGGGAGGAGCCTGTTTGGCCTGGCACATTTATGTAGGCTCTATGTTTCAGCTATTTCTGCTCTTTGCCCTCTCCCATTGGCCCAGTGAACTCCTTTCAGTTCCCTTTTGAACACTTGAAACGTGAGCCTGCCTGTATGAGCTCACTGGCAAGCTGCCAAGGGCTACTCTTATTTCCTGATGCACACCTTCAGCCTTGTCCAGACCCTCCAGTTAGCATCGTGGTGCCAGGCAGCAGATGTAGGAAGAGGTTTTGCCACTTTGGATGCTGCCATTAGTTTGTGTTCAATCCTTCCCCAGCCCTAGCTCTTACACATTCCACCATCCAAAACATTAAAACACCCAAGTATTTTCTTTACTCTAAAGATGCCCGTTTAATCTGTGTCTGAGAGAGTAATGTGAAGCAACACTTCTCCTTCAATATTCTCCTGGCTGAAAAGCAAACTATCTCACCAGAGTCATGTCAAACCACAAGGCTCACAACCCAGTTTACCAAACCGCAGATCTATACCAATACAAATCCCTTTTCTTAATTCCAAGTGTTACAAATACCAAATATCCAAGTGCAATTGGTAATATTTTTAAATCACTTGTATATTCTCAGCTTTAAAAAAAAGGATGGAAAAGGTCATTAGAAAATACACAGTTTAAAAATACAATAATAGAAAACAACTTTTGTGCTTTGTGGGATAATGGATTCACTATTGAAGAATTTATCCCTGGAATAAAATTTTGTAAAATGAATTAGACGTAATGATTTTGATGTAAACTAGTGGTCCTGATGTTGCCCCTTGTTGCCGACCCTGTGATTTCTGCTATAACAGAACATGGATTAAAACAATACAGGAACAGGACTTTCAAACCACTGTATCGCCACTGACCATAAAACTAATCTAACCAGTCCCACCTGCCACATGCCCTACTACAGTTCATGTGTCTATCTAAATGCCCCTTCAATATAGCTACATTGCATCTGCTTCTAGCACCTCCAGTGGCAGAATGTCCCAGGCACCTATCTCACTGTCTGTGTAAAAAAACTCACTTGATACACCTCCTTTAAACTTTTCTCCTCTCATCCTAAACTTATATCCTCTGGTTTTAACAAGGTGTGTTCCTCATAATTTTATATGCTTCTATCAGGTCACCCCTGAATCTCCAACACGCCAGAGAAAGTAGTCCAAGTTTTTCCCACCTTTCCTTATAGCTAATACATTCCATCCCACTGTATCCTTTGACAACCTTCCTCACCATCTACAACTCCATCAAAAGATCTGAATAATGTGCAGATAGTACAGTTGGTAGAATGGTACTGTATTGCCTCACGAGGAACAGTACTGGGGTTTGAAATGAATGGGTAGAATGCAACATTATATACAGTTTTCATAGAGTCATAGGATATTACAGCGCAGATATAGGCCTATCAGCCCATCTAGTCTGTGCTGAACCATTAATCTGCCCAGTCTGCATCTGGACTATAGCCCTCAATACACCTCCTATCCATGTACCTACCCAAATTTCTCTTAAATGTTGAAATCAAAACTGCATCCACCACCTGGTCTGGCAGCTCGTACTACACCTTAACCACCCTCTGACTGATAAAGTTCCTCCTCAATCATTTCACCTTTCACCCTTACCCCATGACCTCTAGTTGTAGTCTCACCCAAAAAGCCAGCTTGCATTTACTCAATGGATAGAAATATAGAAACATAGAAAACCTACGGCACAATACAGGCCCTTCGGCCCACAAAGTTGTGCCGAACATGTCACTATCCGAGAAATCACTAGGCTTACCTATATAGCCCTCTATTTTACTAAACTCCACGTACCTATCTAAAAAGCCTCTTAAAAGACCCTATCATATCCACCTCATCATTTTGTATACCTCTGTTAATTCTCCCCTCCGTCTTCCACATTCTAGGGAATGAAGTCCTAACCTATTCAAGCTTTCCTATAACACAGGTCTTTAAGTCCCACTAACATTCTCGTAAATTTTCTCTGCACTCTTTCATTCTTACTTACATCTTCCTGTAGGTAGGTGACCAAAACTCCAATATTAACTCCAATATACCAAAACAATACTCCAAATTAGGCCTCACCAATGTCTTGTATAATTTTATGAAGGCCAATGTGCCAAAAGCTTTCTTTATGACTCCATGACATAACTTTCAAGGAATTATGGATCTGTATTTGCAGCCCCCTCTGTTCTACCACACTCCTCAGTGCTCTACTGTTCACCATGTAAGACCTGTCCTGGTCAGTCTTTCCAAAGCACAACTCCTCACACATTATGGAAGCATTAAAGTACAAAGAAAGATTAACAGATAGAATATATGAATGGTTGAAGCATACAGATGATAAAGTAGATGAATGTGACCAATAAAAGATACTAATGATTAATTTGTAACTGGTCCAGAATACTCCACGTAGAGTCATAGTCACAGAAGACTACATCATGGCCCAGCTTGTCCATGTAGACAATGATACCTATCTAAGCTAGCTTCATTTGCTCACTTTTGGCCCATATCTCTCCAAACATTTCCTATCCATGTACCTGTCCAAGCATCTTTTAATCTTCCCTTTGGATCTTAAACCTCTCATTATTGTACCTGCCTCAACCACTTCCTCTGGAAGCTTGTTCCATACAAGTACTGGCTTCGGCATGAAGTTCAAAGTTCAAAGTAAGTTTACTATCAAAGTATATATCTGTCACCCTATTTTATTTTTAAACATTTTTATTTAGAGATACAGAGCAGAGTAGGCCTTTCCGACCCTTTGAGCTGCACCACCCCCAACAACCCCAGAATAACCCTAACACCTAATCAATGCCTAACTTATAACCTACCCAATAAGACCTAGGACTTTGAGAAGAAGCTGGAGGACCTGGGGAAAACCCTCACCTTCCACAGGGAGGAGATATAGAAACTCCTTACAGAGGACGCTGGAATTGAACTCCAAACTCTGATGCCCCGGGCTATTATAGCATCACATTACATTCTACACCATTGTGGTGCCCATATACTACCCTGCATTTCATTTTCAAAGAAACACAACAGAATCAGTGAAAAACCTCACACAAGAAGATGGAAAGACAATCGATGTGCAAAAGACAACAAACTGTCAGATACAAAAAGAAATAAAATGAAACAAAATAATAATAATAATAATAATAAATAAGCAATAAATGTCAACAACATGAGACGAAGAGTCCTTGAAAGTGAGCCCACAGGTTGAGGGAGTTCAGAGTTGGGGTGAGTGAAGCTGAATTAAGTTATCCCCTCTGGTTAAAGAAACTGATGGCTGAGTGGTAAGAACTGTTTCTACAGGAGTCCATGTACTCCTGTACCACCTTCATGAGAGCATGGCCTGGTTCTCTGCATGCACTGGATCTCTTCAACTGTAATTACCAATGAGACAGCAACCAGCATAACTTTAGCACTCCTCTCTCCTTCTCGAACCTTATCCCCTCTGAACACATTGCCTTCCACTCTCTCCACACCAATTCCAACCTTACCATCAAACCTGCAGATAAAGCGGGTGGTGTTGTAGTGTGGCACACTGACCTCTGGCTTTCTGAGGCCAGGCAGCAACTCTCAGACACCTCTTCTTAATTACCCTTTGAAAAGGACCCTACTAAAGACCATAAGGGCATGGTCTCTGACATCATCACGAACCCCATGAAGCCTGAAATCTCGCATCTACAGCCACTAACCTCCTAATTCCCTTATCCTGCTCTGCTCATTTCTACCTCCTACCCAAGATCCATAAACCTAACTGTCTGGATAGACCCATTGTTTCTGTCTGCTCCTGCCTCACTCAGTTAGTGACTGCATACCTTGACTCCATTTTATCCCTCTTGGTTCAGCCAAATCCATGACACTTCACATGCTCTTGGTCTCCTCAATAACTTTCAATTCCCTGGTCCTGATCACCTCCTTTTCATGATCGATGACCAGCCTCTACACACTTCGATCCCCCATCAATAAGGCCTTAAAGCTCTCTGCTTCTTTCTTGACAATAGACCCAATCAGTTCTCCTCCACCATCATCCTCCTCTGTCTGACTGAACTGATCCTCACCCTCAACAATTTCATTTTTGACTCCTGTCACTTTCTCCAAACTCAAGGTGTAGTCACGGGCACCTACAAAGGCCACAGCTATACCTGCCTTTTTGTTGGCAACGTAGGACAGTCCATGTTCCAAGTCTTCCCTGGTAATGATTTCCAACTCTTTCTATACTACATTGACGGCTGCATTGGTGCTGCTTCATGCTGAGATCATTTTCATCAAATTTGCCTCCAACTTCTGCCCTGCCTATAAATTCATTTGGTCTATTTCTGACACTTATCTTCCCCTTTCTTTATCTCCGTTTCTATCTCTGGAGACAAACAGTCACCTGTGAGGCACTGTTGGGCGAGGTGCACTTCACCTGCAAACCTGTTGGGGTCATCTATTGTATCCAGTGCTCCCAATGTGGCCTCCTCTAATTGCACATACACAACTTAAATTGGAGGGCTATTTTGTCGAGCAGTTCCACTCCATCCACTAAAGCTGAATTTCCCAGTGGCCAACCACTTTCATTCCTATCCTCATTCCCATTCTGACATGTTGGTCCATGACCTCCTCTTTTGCTAGGATAAGGCCACTCTCAGAGTGGATGGAGGAGCAACACCTCACATTCCATCTAGGTAGCCTCCAACCTGAAGGTATGTGCATCAGTTTCCAGTATTTTTTTTCTATTTTTCCCCTTGCTTTTTATCTTTTTCTATTCCCCACTCTGGCCTCTTAACTCCTTTCTTCACCTGTTTATCACCTCTCCTTGGTGCCCCTCCTCCTTCCCTTTCTCCCATGGTCCACTCTCCTCTCCTATCAGATACTTTATAACCACATAACCATTCAACAATTACAGCATGGAAACAGGCCATCTCGGCCCTTCTAGTCCGTACTGAATGCTTATTCTCACCTAGTCCCACTGACCTGCACTCAGCCCATAACCCTCCATTCCTTTCCTGTCCATATACCTATCTAATTTTACTTTAAATGACAATATCGAATCTACCTCTACCACTTCTACTGGAAGCTCGTTCCACACAGCTACCACTCTCTGAGTAAAGAAGTTCCCCCTCGTGTTATCCCTAAACTTCTACCCCCAACTCTCAACTCATGTCCTCGTTTGAATCTCCCCTTTTGTCAATGGAAAAAGCCTATTAACGTCAACTCTATCTATCCCCCTTATAATTTTAAATACTTCTATCAAGTCTCCCCTCAACCTTCTACGCTTCAATAATAAAGACCTAACTTGTTCAATCTTTCTCTGTAACTTAGGTGCTGAAACCCAGGTAACATTCTAGTAAATCTCCTCTGTACTCTCTCTACTTTGTTGACATCTTTCCTATAATTGGAAGGCTCCGAAGGCCGTTGTGGATGGAACTGGAGGTGTGAGCTCCAACGTATTAAAATATTATGTGCACAGACTGATAAACTTACTGATTTGGACCCCTTTAGGTTATCTGTTTCTACTAACTCATCACTAAGGAATAACTATAAAGTTGCAATTATTTACTCGCCTTTGGTGTATTGTCTGATATTTGTGTTGCAAGCGTGTACTGGGGGGGGCATTACATCGAAGTATTGCACTGTTGGTGGGGCAACGGCGTCTCACCCTAGGCAAACAGGGGTAAATTGGGGGCACAGATGATACACTTGGAAAGATTAAGGGCAGAAATGGACCACTCTCCTACACTGTGGAGATTGCATATCAGTAAGTTGAAGAGAGCAGAGTCAATTGTTAGAGAAGAAAGATGTCACAAGCTGTCAGAACCACTTCTTGCACTCCCAGAGTCAACTCCTACAACCACCACAAAGCAGTCCCCAGAACCTGAGAATATTTCACAGCCTGAGTCTCACCTGCCAAGCAGAATGCCTCCCCTTGTCAGGAAAGACATTATCCCACAAGAGAAAGAAATTTTCTACAGTGATTAAAACTGTAGGCCTGGATGTATGTGTACATGTATATATATGTATGTTTATGAGTATATATGATGACTGGTGAGAAATACATTATATATTTTAGTTGAGCTGCATTCTATATTAAGCTGGAGTTTCTAGCTAAATAGGGAGGAATTTTGTGTATTATATATTTGAGTAACATTGTTTGATTACGGTAAGCATTCTTGTTTACATAATTATTTACAGGTTACATGTGCGAAGTAAGCAAATGGCATTCACATTATGCCACCATGTCATAAGTGTGCACCTCACTAAGTAAAACAAAATGTACTCATGTTATCCCCGGTTCCTGTGTTTTTCTTTCAAATAGTTTTATGTTTTTGGAGTTACAAAACAAAAAGGATCATCACCATCCTCAATGCTTAGCTCTGGAGAAGATCCAGTGGGAGGTAATTTTTGCAACAAGCTTGAATACCCCCTGATAAGGTTCAGTCAGAACTGCTCTTGCATTTCCAGCAAGTTTAAGCCTCACTGCCCCTGTGTTTCACTAATGAAATCTAACACAATGTTGAAGCCTTCAATAAATATTCAAAGATTAGTGTCTTTTTGGAGAGAACTAGATGAAAAACAATATCATTGATGGATTCTTGATTTATGATCAACAAAATGACTTACTTTTACAAGTGAAATTTATTCTACATCCAGATGTTTTGTTCCACCAAGTCTGTACAACCAATAATCTATAAAACCTTTCAACAACCCTTGTGAACGAAAGCCTCTTGAAAGATGTCTTCCACTAAAAAATTTCAAAGGAATTGCTGTACTATTCTAACATCTTTGCAGTATGTTAAAGTAAGGAAGATTTAAGGACATTTCCCAAATCAAGTATTAGTGTAACAAGAAAATATGGATGAAAGCATGCTGCAAAACGGAGTGAAAATTGCAAAATTTACAGGAAAAAAGGCAAATCCAGCCTAGATTATGCATTCATATAAAAACAAAAAGCCTTCCATTTGAAACCACAGAATACCATTTGTATTTACTTGCTTTTTGAACATGTCATATTGTTCCTTTTAACCAATTACCTCCTTTTGCATCAATGACTTTTTCATGTTATGTTTAGGTAGATATTGCCTCAAATACTGCTTCCGTAATGTCTCTCACTTCTCAACCATCTATTGTTCATTAAGTATGCAGCTGCAATTTGAGAACTAGAGGAAAAGTGATCACCTGATCACTCCACTGATACAAAGAAAAGTCCAATGAAATTTTGAGGTAAGGTTTGTGAACAAGTGGCGGATGGCAGATTGATTTGAGTTGGGAACACTTACAAAGTCAAAAATTGAGGTTTTTTGCTAACTCTCACATCTGACTGCAAGTTGCAGGTATTCCAAGCGAACAGTGATTTGGTGATGAGAACACGGATCTCAGACTCTACTGCCTCTTTGGGTTCAGCAGTAGGATGCGATCCTCATGGCTCTACACATAGAAAACACTTACTCATTGGCAGATTAGAATCTGTTTCCCACAACAAAGTCTTCTAATCCACACATAACCTGCCAGGCAGTTCAGCTTTTCAAACTTCTCAGGAAATGGCAAAAAACATTCCTCTGAACTGGCTTGGCTCATTCAAGAAAGGAAGAACTGGGGAATGCTGTTTTGTTTTGGTTAACTGGCTTATGTAAATAACCTCTACTGCAGGTAGTGAACAGGAAAATCATTAGGCTTTTAACAGGAATATGTAAACACCAGGAAAATGAGTAGGGCAATGACCTTCAAGGCAACATGGACTTGAGGGCCAAATGTTGTCCAATTTCATAACAAAATATGATATAAAGATATTTCCATATTAATTCTTTCAGATACAACCTTTTAAGGTCAGTCTAGAAAACTTCCACCATTCAAGTAATAACTTCAGAATACCTACTCTGATTGAGGGGAAAGTAGTTTCAAATCTCCATCCAATAGTTTTATAAAACATTAGAATGGTGCAGTGGAGTCATCCCAGTCTATAGGCAGAGACTTAAATCTGCTAAGCCTGTGGTGAGGACAGTGAAGAAGTGGACCAGTGAGGCGAAACAGCAACTTCAGGACTGTTTTGACACCATTGACTGGGGTGTCTTTGAAGCTGCAGCCACCAATATACATGAACTGACAGACACTGTGACATCCTACATCAGTTTTTGTGAGGATGCATGTGTACCCACAAAAACTTTCCGGACCTTCGCCAACAATAAGCCATGGTTTACCCCCAAACTAAGACACCTTCACCAAGCTAAGGAGGACGCCCACAGGAGTGGGAATAGGGCTCTGTACAGGCTGGCCAGAAATGCACTGACCAGAGAAATCAGAGTGGCCAAGCGGCTCTACTCCGAAAAGTTGAGGAATAATTTCTCAGCTAACGACTCATTGTCAGTGTGGAGAGGCCTGCAGGAGGTCACTGGCTACAGGAGACTCACTGCCCCCACCTGCTGAGGTTAACAAAGCTTTGGCTGACGACCTTAATATCTTTTACTGTAGATTTGAGAGGGTCCATCTTACACCTGTCCCTTCCCCCCTCTTCGGTCTCTCTTCCTGCCTTCCCTCAACCATCACTCACTGGCACTCATCCCCCAATCACTGCAATCACCTCCCCACCATCTCTGCCCAGCCCCCCTAGATCACAGCTTAGAATCAGCAAAGGAGAAGTATGTCGACTGTTCCAGCAACTTAAGACCCGAAAATCTCCAGGCCCAGATGGGGTCTCCCCCTCCTGTCTACAAGCCTGTGCTGATCAGCTGGCTCCCATCTGCACTCAGCTCTTTAATAGATCTCTGGAGCTGAGTGAGGTTCCGACTTGCTTCAAGCGCTCTACCATCATCCCGGTCCCCAAGAAACCCACCATCACAGGACTGAACGACTACAGACCTGTCGCATTGACATCTGTGGTCATGAAATCCTTTGAACGCTTGGTGTTGAACCACCTGAAGACCCTCGCCAGCAGCCTGCTGGATCCCCTGCAGTTTGCCTACTGGGCAAATAGGTCAGTAGACGATGCAGTCAACCTGGGACTGCACTATACCCTGCAACATCTGGATCGTCCTGGGACCTATGCTTGGATACTGTTTGTGGATTTCAGTTCGGCGTTTAACACCATCATCCCTCATACCCTCTGCTCCAAATTGTCTCACCTCACTGTGCCACCTGACCTCTGCGATTGGATTTACAGCTTCCTGACCAACAGAAGTCAGCAGGTAAGGATGGGACAGGTCACCTCGGATACTTGGATCACCAACACTGGCGCCCCCCAGGGGTGTGTCCTCTCTCCACTGCTGTTCTCCCTCTACACCAATGACTGCACCTCCTCCAACCCCTATGTGAAGCTTTTGAAGTTTGCAGACGACACCACCGTCATCGGACTCATCCGGAACAGTGATGAGTCTGCATATCGACAGCAGGTGGACGAACTGGCGCTCTGGTGCAGTCGGAACAATCTGGAGCTGAACACGCTCAAGACAAAGGAGATGATAGTGGATTTCAGGAGACATCCCCCATTATGTCCCCCCTCACAGTCCTCGGCAGCCCTGTGTCCACCGTGGAGAACTTCAGGTTCCTGGGAACCACCACCTCTCAGGATCTGAAGTGGGAGCAGAACATCAGCTCCATCCTGAAGAAGGCCCAGCAGCGGATGTACTTCCTGCAGCTCTTGAGGAAATATGGTCTGCCTCAGGATTTGCTGCTGCAGTTGTACACTGCAGTCATTGAGACTGTCCTGTGCACCTCCATCACTGTGTGGTTTGGAGCCGCCACCAAGCAGGATAGAACCAGACTACAGCGCACAGTGAGGACTGCCGAGCGCATCATTGGAGCCTCCCTGCCCTCTATTGTGGACCTGTACTCTTCCAGGTTAAAGAAGAGGGTGGGGAACATCATAAAGGATTCCTTCCATCCTGCGCACGGACTGTTTGAACTGCTTCCGTCTGGTAGGTGCTTCAGATCCCTCCAGACTAAGACTAATAGGCACTAGAGAAGTTTTTTCCCTACTGCAGTCACTTTGCTGAACGGTTAACTGCCAGTTAACTGTCGGCTAACTATTACTTGGATTGCACTACTTGTATGTATAATCTATATTTTCATTTATATTTATCATTATTATTGTTATGAGCAGAGAGACAACATCTGCCGGAAGTAAATTCCTTGTATGTGCACAGGTACTTGGCGATTCAAGTCTGGTTCTGATTCTGATTCTGGAACAGTGCAGCTGTTAGAATGCCGGTGACCCAGATTTGAATCTGACCTCTGCTGTTATGTGGAGTTAGCATATTCTTCTGTGATTCCATGTATTTCCATGAGTATTTCTCCCATGTCTCAAAGATGAGCTGGTTCCTAGGTTAATTAACTACTGTAAATTACCCTGACGTAGCTGGCTGGTGGGAGAATTTGAAGAGGGGAATTGGGAGGTTTTAAGTGTGAAAGAATAGGTTACAGGGAATTAAGGGAGGAGGTTATGAGTCTGACGGGACTGGTCTGAGAACTGACATTAAGATTGTATCATTTGAGCATATGGAGTGGTTCCATCAGGGCCTAGGGTCAACTTGCATGTATAACTGGGACTCAAAGTCCCAATGCACAATCAAATCAAAGCAAAATTGCAATTAATATGAAATTTGGAGTTAGTAGAATTAGTAGTTACAGAAAATAAATAACAAAGGCAGATGAAATGTAAAACAGACAAATGTAAATCATTGCACATACAGCAGGAAGAATAAAAATTACAAAATTATATTTGTGCTGCTATGACTGCTACTGAAATAGCTTTTGGTTAGGCTGGAAGTAACGAACTCAGCTTGCAACAAAGCTTGTAAGATGCTGATGGAAATATTATGAACAAATGATATACTTCACTGGAAGAACTGTTAATCATTAAGATAGCGAGCCACTGGAAGCAGTACAAAGATTCACGAAGCTGACCAGTAGTAGCAATATCCAAGGTTTGAGAATTGACTGAGAAAGTTTTAATGGATTCAGAGGATTTATAGATAAGAATGTAAATAGTGTGGAAAAGGTAAAACTGAAGAATTTAAATTAAGTTTCATAAATAGTTTCAATCTAGTAAAAAAGCAAATTCAAGATTAATATGACTTCTCTTTACAATTGAAAACAGGAGTCCTACGTAAGTGCACAAATAATTTGGATATACACTCTGTGGTCTTCTGCTGCGGTAGCTCACCCACTTCAAGATTTGACTGGTTATGCAATCAGAGATGCTTTTCTGCACACCACTGTTGTAACGCATGATTATTCGAGTTATTGTCACCTTGCTGTCAACTTGAACCAGTCTGGCCATTCTCCTCTGACCTCCCTCATTAAACAAGGTGTTTTTACCCACAGAACTGCTGCTCACTGCATGTTTTTTAAAATTGTTGCACCATTTTCTGTAAACTCTAGAGCAGGCATGGGCAAACTACGGCCCGCGGGCCATATGCGGCCCATTAAGCTTTTTAATCCGGCCCGCAGAACTTGATGAAATTATATTAATAAACCTTGTTAACGTTTTTTCCCCGCAATTCTGGCGTCTTCCCAATAGATGATGCACTCTATATACATTGACCTTTGTTGAGGTGCAGCGTATTGCTCCACATTTGCGCTTTACTTTGTGACCTTGTGGCGACCCATTTCCTGGCACATCCGAACCGGCTCACAATTAGCCAGCGTTCCGGCTAAGGGAGATAGCCTGCGGGGATTTGCGAGCACAGAGCTCCGCATAATGGCGCGCTCTCACTGTTCTGTCATTGTGCGGGTCGTTGTTGAGTTTTGGCACAGGGGACAATTGAATAAGAAGGAGCAGGACAAGTAGACCTGCATCTCCTACCGTTTTTGAAATAAAGAGAGTCAGGAGGAGAGTGATGATGATAATATCTTGAAGGATAACAGAATTTTCAGTGCTTTAAAATAATAACTGTTACTATTAAAAAGAGCTGTATTTTATTCATTTAATTTTCAGTGTTTTAAAAGACATTTCAATAAATAGCTAAATACCATGGGACTTCAAAGACAGATATTTTGTTGTAATGCATTTGTTCATTTTCAATTGAAATTAAAGCACATGTTTTCTACATATCCCATATTTTATTTTCTCTTATGAGGTGTATTACCAAAACACTCCATCCATCTGCTCCTGGTCCAGCCCCCCTGTCAAATTTTAGAACCCTTTGTGGCCCTCAAGTCAAAAAGTTTGCCCACCCCTGCTCTAGAGACTGCTGTGCATGAAACTCCTAGAAGATTGAAGTTTCTGAAATACTCATACCACCCTGTCTGGCACCAACAATCATTCCACGGTTAAACTCACATTTCTTCCCCATTTTGATGTTTGGTTTGAAAAACAATTGAAACTCTTGACCATGTCTGCATGCTTTCATGCATTGAGTTGCTGCCACATGGTCGGCTGATTAGATATTTGCTTTAACAAGCAGGTGTATAGATGTACCTAATAAAATGACCACTAAGTGTATTACTTCTAAAAAAAACCACTAACACCTTGTTTGTAACTAATTTTCCATCTCTGTTGCTACAGTTTCTTTTATGATGTTTTTTTTAACCAAGTCTCTGGAGCTAGGCATGAGACATGGGAATAAGAATTTCCATTTCCAAGATCATGCACCTGATCCAAAGCTGTCTTATGACTTGCAGCCAAGCATATACACCGATGTTAATGCTTCATGAACTTTATCCTTACGCACTACTGTAGCCTCCGTAATTTCTTTAAAATCTCAACATTCTTGCAACTTTGTCATGTCCTCACTATCGGAGATACCTTGAGATGTTATGGCATCTTTTTAAGAATTATTAACCATTTAGACATATGCGCTTCAGAGGCTGAGCCAGCACGTACTTGCCTATACATAACTGCTCTTGCGGTGGTGGTTAGCTGCCTTCTTGAACCACTGCAGTCCTTGATATATGGATATATCTATGATACTGTTAAGAAGGGAGTTCTTGGATCCTGATGCAGCAATGAAGGAGCTGCAATACATTTTCAAGTCATAATGGTGTGTGGCATAGAAGGCAACTTGCAAAAGTGTCTATATGCTCTGTAATGTGTTGAGCTTAAGTTTTGCTGAAGTTGCAGTGGAGAGTATTCCAAGTGGTGGCACAGCAGCACAGGGGTTAGCACAACACTTTACAGCACCGGTGATCAGGATTCAATATCTGCCGCTGTCTGTAAAAAGTTTGTACGTTCTCCTCATGACCATGTAGGTTCCCTCCAGATGCTCTGGTTCCCTCCCACTTTCCAGAGACTTTGGGGTTAGTGGCAGTAAATTGTGGGCATGCTATGTTGGTGCCACAAGGCATGGCGCTTCTTTTGGGCTGCCCCAGTACATCTTCAGACTGTATTAGTCGTTGATGCAGACACCACATTTCTCTGTATGTGTCAGTGTTCATTTGTTCATTCATTCTGTGCCATGTAATAAGACATAGGTGATCATGACTGTGGTTGTTCTTGGCCAGTTTTTCCTCCAGAAGTGATTCGCCATTGCCTTCTTCCGGGCAGAGACTTTACGAGATGGGAGACCCCAGCCATTATCAATACTCCTCAGAGATTGCCTACCTGGCATCAGTGGTTGCATAATCAAGACTTGTGATATGCACCACCTGCTCCTATGGCTTCACGTTACACTGATCCAGTGTGTGGGGGGGGGGGGGAAGAAGGAAGAAGAGCACCGGGCAGGTGCTATACCTTGCTTAATGCTGACCACCAGACTAGCAGAGGGAAGGAGCGCCTTACACCTCCTTTGGTAGGGAGGGACATACAATATCTCCATCCCACCACCCTGTGTTTTGATGTACATGTGACAACTAAAGCTAACCTTTGATTAAAGTTAATCTTTAATCACATTGCTACCTCAAGCCATTCAGATGGTAGAAAGACTTTGAAGAGTTAGAATATAAGTTACTCACTGCCAGAGTTCATGCCTCTGACCTGCTCTAATAGTCAATTTTCTGTATATGGCTTTTCCAGTTGTTTCTGGCCAATGTTAACACCCAAGACAGTAAAAGTTGGGGCTTCAATGATTGAATGTCATGGAGTGATGGATTCCTTTTCTTTTGCTGGATGTTGTCATTTACTGACACTAAAGTTACTATTGTTATACTCTAGAATTCACTGCCAAGTTTTTTTCTTCTCAAAGGTATTCAATAAATATCTACCTCTATGATTTAATATTTCTGCTCCAGTACTTCCATATATAATCTGTGACAAAGTTTCCTGTACAACTCTCTTGTGGAATATTTGAGATGTTCTGTGACATTAAGCACACTGTTTCTTTCATTACTTAAGTAAAAACTATCTGTATCAAGTTATAGGGCCAGATCGTCCTACCCAGTGCCTGGTATCTAGTTGTGCCTGAAGTACTGCTGCCTGATAATGGCCAATGACCACACCAATCACCCAAAAGAATTTGATTGCTAACCCTATGATAAACTGCATCCTGTCTGCTAATCATTGGAGTAAGAAAGGTTGTTTAAAAACATAAAACTTACTGGGGTTATGTTTTTTAAAAAGTTTAATTTTGTAATAAAGTCAATCTATGTTTCATGCCACATTGCATTTGTTTGATGCAATATAGGTTCAAACATCTTTTTTTCCTCCTGAGGCTGAGTTTTGTCAGTTAATGAATTAACCATTACAATTTCAATATTCATCCAAGGAAGCAAGGAGAAATTACTTAACTAATTGGTAGTAAAAATTACTGTGTCATTCATACAGACTTGTATAATTGTAGAAGAGAAATGATTAAAAAAAAAAGTTGGGGGAATAAAAGATAATCTGAACTTGGAATAGATACAAAGGGCCATGTATCACAAGTAAGCAGGTTCAGACCTCAGGAGATATTTCTTTCAACAACATTTTTAAAATTCATTTTTGACCCCTGGGATTTACCAGCAAAACTAGCATTTATTAATCATCCTTCACTGTGCTTGAAAAAGCAGTACTGATGATGGAGTGGTTTATTAGAAGGCATAGGCTGATGCTTGGAGCCAATTCAAGATGACAAATTCTCCCCAGAGGGCCATTTGTGAGCAGATTTTTTTTTACAATAACCAAGTGGATTTTATTGTCATTATTACTGAGACCAGTTCTTGTTGCTTTTCGCCTGCTTGCTGGTGATAAAGACAGCTTGCTTTTCCCTTCCCACATGGCCTCATTTTTCGGTAATTTTGGTGCAGTTGGATTACTGGATGCTGAGAGGCCTCAGTCTTAGACCCTATGGTCATGGAATAATGGAGTTGCAGAGGATAGAAACAGGACCTTCTGCCAGACTCAAGGTTCAAAGTAAATTTTATTATCAAAGGACATATACATAATCACATACAACCCTGAGATTCATTTTCTTGTGGGTATTCTCACCAAGTCTGTAGAATAGTAACAATAACAGGATCAAAGAAAGATCAGAGTGCAGAAGTCAATAACTGATCAAATGCAAATACAAATAAATAGCAATAAATAATGAACATGAGATAAAAACACCTTAAAGTGAGATAATTGTCCGTGGGAACATCAGATGAGTGTAGTTATCCACTTTTGATCAAGAGCCTGATGGTTGAGGGTATCTGTTCTTGTACCTGGTGATGCAAGTACTAAGGCTCGTGTACCTTCTGACAGCATAAGTGAGAAAAGAGTATGGCCAGGCTGGTGGCAATCTCTGATGATGGATGCTGCTCTCCTAAACAGCTTTTCATGTAAATGTGCTCATGGAAGTCATAGAACATAGAACAGTACAACACAGAACAGGCCATTCAGTTCATAATGTTGTGCCAACTGGTTAACATACTCAGATCAATCTAACCTTTCCCATCCACGTAGCCTTCTTTTTCTTTCATCCATGTGCCTAAGAGTCTCTTACATGTCTCTAATGTACCTGGCTCTACCACCACCTCTAGCAGTGCGTCCCATTCACCTACCATTCTGTGTAAAAACCCTACCTCTCCAACATCACCCATAAACTTTCCTCCATTCACTTTAAACGGATGTCCTCTGGTATCGGCCATTGCCACCCTGGGAAAAGGCACAAGATGTGCACTCTATGCCTCTCATAATCATATACACCTATATCAAGTCACCCCTCATTCTCTTTCATTGCAAAACAAGCTTTAGCTCGCTCATCTTTCCACACAAGACAGTTTCTTTAATTCGGGCAGCATCCTAGAAAAACTCCTCTGCACCCTCTGTACGGTTTCTACACTTTCCTATAATGAGGCAAACAGAACTGAATACATTGTCCCAAGTGTGAGTGATCTAACCAGTTTGACAGATCTGCAACATTGTCTTGCATCTCGTGAACTCAATCCTCTACCTGATGAAACCCAACACACTATATGCCTTCTTAATCACCCCATCAAATTCTGCAGCAACAAAGGATCTACAGACTACAATTCCAAGATCGCACTGTTCCTCCCACCTTAAGAGTCCTGACATTAAGCTTGTAATACACGTAGTACACCTTCAAGTTTGATGTCCCAAAGTGTACCACTTCAAACTTTTCCTGATTGAATTCCATCTGCCACTTCTCTCCCCAGCTCTGCATCCTGTCTATATATTGTAATCTACAAAAAACTTCCACACTATCCACACCACCATCAACCTTTGTACTATCTGCAAATTTACTAACCACCCCTTCCACTGCTATGTCTTTTATTTAAGAAAATCACAAAAAAACCTGCAAAACACCACTAGTCTCTGACCTCCAGGCTGAATGCACTCCATCTACTATCACCCTCTACCTTCTGTGGGCAAGGCAATTCCAAATCCAAGTAGCCAAGTTCCCACGGATGCCACGTCCCATCCACCACTCTACCTTAATCAATTTGTTTTGGAACTTTCTCAAAAAACTCAATCAGAATCAGGTTATCACTGGCATGTAACGTGAAATTTGTTAATTTAGCAGCAACAGTTCAGTGCAATACACAATCTAGCAGAGAAAAATAATAATAAATAAAACAATAATAATGAACAAACAAGTAAATTAATTACACATATTGAATAATTTTTTTTTTAATGTGCAAAATCAGAAATTTTTAAAAAAGTGAGGTAGTGTCCAAAGCTTCAATGTCCAATTAGGAATTGGATGGCAGAGGGGAAGAAGCTGTTCCTGAATCGCTGAGTGTGTGCCTTCAGGCTTCTGTACCTCCTACCTGATGGTAACAGTGAGAAAAGGGCATGCCCTGGGTGCTGGAGGTTCTTAATAATGGACACTGCCATTCTGAAACACTGCTCCCGGAAGATGCCCTGGGTACTTTGTAGGCTAATGCCCAAGATGGAGCTGACGAGATTTACAATCTTCTGCAGCATCTTTTGGTCCTGTGCAGTAGCCCCTCCATACCTGACAGTGATGCAGCCTGTCACAATGCTCTCCACAGTACAACTACAGAAGTTTTTGAGTGTATTCGTTGACATGCCAAATCTCGTCAAACTCCTAATAATAAAGTATAGCCGCTGTCTTGCCTTCTTTATAACTACATTGATATGTTGGGACCAGGTTACATCCTCAGAGATCTTGACACCCAGGAACTTGAAGCTGCTCACTCTCCACTTCTGACCCCTCTATGAAGATTGGTATGTGTTCCTTTGTCCTACCCTTCCTGGTCCACAATCAGGCCTCTGAGATGGAGATCACAGGCTCATGAGGTGCAGCAGGGATCTTCACAGCTGTAGTTGTGTTCTCCCTTTCAAAGCATGCACACAAGGTGTTTAGTTGATCTGGTAGTGAAGCATCACTGTCATTCTTACTATTGAGTTTCACTTTGTAGGAAATAATGTCTTACAGGCATGACCTGCTATACTGAATATCCCTAATGAGAAGTTGCTTCTCCAAATGCTCCTAATCCTGTCTCTAAGAATCCTTGTCATTAATCTGTCCACCACTGAAGATGCACTGGTCTATAATTCCCAGGATTAACCATATTACCATCACTGAACAACAGGTATTCAATCCTCTGGTAATACTCCTGTGATCGTGACAGATGCAAAAATCATCATGAATTCTATCATATTCTGATGAATGTCTCCTAAGGGTTCCCTTACCTTAAACCCCCTAATCAAATCCGATTTATTACTAAACACCAATCCAGAATAGCTGATCCCCTAGTGGGCTCAACCACCAGCTGATCTAAAAAGCCATCTCATAGGCATTCTACAAGTTATCTCTTGGGATGCAGCAACAACCTGATTTTCCTAATCTATCTGCATATTGAAATCCTCAACTATCATAACATTGCCTTTTAACATGCCTTTTCTATTGTCCACTGTAACTTATTAACTACATCTTGGCTACTGTTCAGAGGTCTGAAAACAACTCCCATTAGTGTCTTTTTACTCTTGCAGTTTCTTAACTCTACCCACAAGGATTCTACATCATCCAATATGATGTCACCTCTAAGGATTTGATTTCATTTTTGATCAAGAGAGCCACGCCACCCCAGCTGCCTACTTGTCTTTCTTTTCAATACAATGTGTATCCTTGGATGTTAAGCTCCTAACTATATATTTTCTTTCAGGCGCATCTCAGTGTTCTCTAACTGCACTACAAGATCAACTCTTTATTCCATATACTGCATGAATTCAAGTATAATACTTTCAGTCCTGTATTCATCACCCTTTTTGATGTTGTCCCCCTGTTGCACTACAACTCATCCCACTGATTGCAATTTTGCCCCATCATTTGTCTGTCATTCCTGGCAGTCTCACTACATATTGTCTCTACTTGTAAACCAACAGTCTTATAACTCTTGCTCCCATCCTCCTGCCAAATTAGTTTAAGCCCTCCCCAATATATCTGGCAAACCTGTCTGCAAGGATAATGGTCCTCCTCAAGATCCCTTTTGGTTACCCCATCTCCAGAAGAGATCACAATGATCCAGAAACCTGAAGCCCTGCCCCCTGCACCAGTTCCTCAGCCAGATATTCATCTACCAAATCATTCTATTCTTACCCTCAGTAGTGTGTGGCACAAGCAGCAATCTAGAGATGACTACTCTGGAGATACTCAGCTTTCTACACAGCACCCTAAAGCTCTCTCTTCAGGACCTCTTTCCTTTGTCCGCCTATGCCACTGGTGTCAACATGTACCTAGACTTCTGGCTGCTCACCCTCCCCCTTTAGAATGTCGTTGACCCGATCCAAGATGTCCCTGGCACTTGGAAGGCAACATACCATCCAGGTGTCTATATCCCGTCCACAGATTCTCGTGTCTACTTCTCTATGGAATCCCCTATCACTATTGCAGTCCTCTCTTCTCTCTCCCCTTCTGAGCCACAGTGGCAGAGAGGCAGCTGCTGTAGTTTCCCCCGGTAGGTTGTTACTCCCACCCCGAACAGCATCTAAAATGGTATCATTATTGAGAACAGCCGCAGGCATACTCTACTAGCTGCCCATTTCCTTTCCCTCTCCTGATAGTCACTTATGCACGACTACTTCCCTGTAGCTCCTATCAATCACCTCCTCAGTTTCCCATACAAGCTGCAGCTCCAGTTCCTTAACATGATCTCTGAAGAGTTGCAGCTCGGTGCACCTGGCACAGATGTGACTATCCAGGAGGCTGGAGGCCTCCCAGAATTCTCACATCTCACAGCCCCTGAAGCCATTCTACTGCTCTATGTACTAACAAATGAAGAATGAAGAAACTTACCAGATACTTACCCCATCCAAAGCTGTTCTTACCAAATGCTCCCCACTTGACACTAGTCCACTCCAGTAACGGCTGCTCCGTATGCCCCTGCCTTATTCTTGCTGAATGATTACTTGATTGGACCTCAGGAAAACACCAACAGCCCATGAACGTTCCTTTTTAAAGCTCACTCATTGACCTGTGAGTCGCCTCCTCTCTCACTACTGGTTTGATTGGGCTGCCAAAAAACGTCGAAAGCTCCTTTTTAAATCTCACTCTTGGACCTGATCTCCTCTCTTGCTCCAAATTTGATTGAGCCACCAGAAAACACTGAATCTACATTGAAACATAAAACAGTACAGCACAAGAACCAGCCTTTCACCCATTATGTCTGTGATGAGGCAAATTTAAACTAATTCAATCTCCTTTACATGATCTTTATTTCTCTATTACCTACCAGCTCATATGTCTAAGTGCCTCTTAGATGTTACAAGTGTATCACATTCTACCACCTCCCACGGCAGCAATTTTCCATACACTGTGCAAAAACAAGTTTAAGAGAACAGTATCTCTTAAACTTTCCTTATTCACATTAAATCTACGTCCCCAATGGATCTGACATTTCCACGTTGGACATATTAACTCTTGACTATCAATGCTTTCAATGCCTATGTACAATTTTATCCACTTCTATCTGGCTGCCCCTCAATCTTTAATGCTCTAAAGAAAACAATTCACATTTGTCCAACAAATAATCTGCTGGAGGAACTCAGTAATTCAAACAGCACTTAGTGGAAAACACAGAGGTGGAGTAGTGAGAGAGGGTCTCACAGAACTTCCATTATAGAGACCAGGAAAACTGTAGGCAACATGTGTTTAACAAACTTTGCAGTGAAGTAGTGCAACAGAGACAAAAGACGGCAAATGCTGGAATGTAGAGCAATAAACAATTGATTGGAGCTAAAATTGTTCAATCTCCTTAGAGCCAATACTTTCTCATCCAGGCAATAATCTAGTTACCCTCTTCAAAGCCTCCAGATCCTTCCTGTAATGTGGAGCCAGACTAAATTAAGAGTCCTGTATTATTGTGGGCCAAAGCTGCTCAAACCCTTTTAAATCAACAAATCTGATATCACCTCTCAGCTCCTGTATCTTACATTGCTGTCAGCACTCCAATTTAACTGAACCCTAATGCCTTAGAATTTCAGTGTCTCCCCAGTCATCTTTGCATACTTAGTTCTCTTCCAGTACCTGCTCAGTACTTGTAACACAGGTGCAACACCTTGGCATCTTTCCAGCAGTACTTGTACCTTGGAAATGTACTTTCATAAGAAAATTGTGGGTGTTTTAAATTATTTCAATAATGTACTGAATGCAATTTTCTTGGTTCGATTTTTTAAACTCAGCAACTCATATACTTACTGATTTGAAATTTGAGATATTTATAAAGGTTCTACATAACATTTGCAGCAGTTGAAAAATTTCAAAAATAACTAAGTAAATATATTTAGATGTTCGATCTGTTAAAACATTTCCAATATTCAAATAATTGAAACAAAATATGTTAACATGTGAGCAAAATTACACTATTTTATAAGACTAACTCAAAAATTTGGGCAGAAGTTGGTTTTCACATTTTCTGGGCATAAGCTAAGCAGAACAGTCAGTTTTAGATAACAACTACTAGTTTAGATAGATGAAAGACTTTCAACCCAATAATGAACATTGTGAAAATGTGTTTGCAAAATAAAATTGCAATTTTTGTGGCAACACTGCATCTGCAAAATACAATTCTTTCCCAGTGCACAACTCTAATACTAAAAACACACACTGATGAAGCAAAAGTGCACTCTCATAACTCTGGGTTGACTAATTTGCTAATTTCAAAGTGGTATTAATGAGGCAGTCTTATTTCAGTAAGGCCTTTGACAAGGGTCCACAAAGGAAACTGATCTGAAAGTTCAGACCACATGGCTTGGTAATAGAAGACTGAGATGGCTGACAGGGCCTTTATTTGCTGGAGTCCTGTGATCAATGCTGCAACAGATATTTTGATATTGGGACCTCTACTGGCATTATGCTCATTAACAAATTGGATAGAGACACAGAAATTATGATGAGTAAATTTTCAGGTTGCATGGAAATTGGTGGTATAGCTGTTAGTATGGAGAAAAGTCTTGTACTGATCAGCTATTAAAACAAAGGCAAATGAAATGCAGGTAATGCACTTCGGGGAGATTAATAAGGGTAGGACAAACAAAATTAACAACCGAGTTTTAAATATTGAGGAATAGAGGCTCCATGGGATACAAGTATCTCTATGTAGGCAGTGACACGTGCAGATAAGGTGGTAATACATGCCTTTATTTAAAGGGGCAGAGAGGTATGTAAAAAAAGCTACAGCTGAAGTATTCTGGACTAACCACTTCTGTTTACCAGACCACTGGAAAGACAATTGCAATGGAGAAGGGTGGAGAGATTCACCAGAATGTGGCTTGGGTAGAGCATTTCAGTTATGAGAACTTTTCCCCAGTGAAGGAAGCTGAAGAGTTCCTGATTGAGGTTTACAAATTACAGAGGATAAGATAAATTAGACAATAGCAAAGATTTCTCCCATAGCAGGGGGATCTAAAACTAGTATGAGAAAATGCTGAGAAGTGTGAGGTTCTACATTTTGGCAGGAATAATCCAAATAGAACATACGGAGTAAATGGTAGGGCATTGAGGAATGCAGAGGAACAGAGAGATCTAGGAATAACTGTGCATAGTTCCCTGAAAGTGCAGTCTCATGTAGATAGGGTGGTGAAGAGGGCTTTTGAAACGCTGGCCTTTATAAATCAAAGCATTGAGTACAGAAGTTGGGATGTAATGCTAAAGTTGTACAAGGCATAGGTAAGGCCAAATTTGGAATATTGTGTGCAGTTCTGGTCACCGAATTATAGGAAAGATATCAATAAATTAGAGAGAGTGCAGAGACGATTTATTAGGATGTTACCTGGGTTTCAGCAATTAAGTTACAGAGAAAGGTTGAACAAGTTAGGTCTATATTCATTGGAGCGTAGAAGGTTGAGGGGGGATTTGATCGAGGTATTTAAAATTTTGAGAGGGATAGATAGAGTTGACGTGAACAGGCTGTTTCCATTAAGAGTAGGGGAGATTCAAACTAGAGGACATGATTTGAGAGTTAGGGGGCAGAAGTTTAAGGGAAACACGAGGGGGTATTTCTTTACTCAGAGAGTGATAGCTGTGTGGAATGAGCTTCCTGTAGAAGTAGTAGACGCCAGTTCAGTTGTGTCATTTAAGGTAAAATTGGATAGGTATATGGACAGGAAAGGAGTGCAGGGTTATGGGCTGAGTGCGGGTAGGTGGGACTAGGTGAGATTAAGGGTGCGGCACGGACTAGGAGGGCCAAGATGGCCTGTTTCCGTGCTGTGATTGTTATATGGTTATATGGTTAGTAGTCTTAGAGAGTATGTGGTAAGAATTTTAGAAAGAATCTCAAGAGTAGTTTTTCTCCCAGAGGCCAGATAGAATTTGGAACACATTGCCTAAGTGGGTGATAGACGTAGGTATTATCCCGACATTGGAAAATCATCTACAACATCTTAAAAAAAAAATCAAGTATAGAAAACACCAGACCAGGTAAGAGTAAATCAAATTACTGTACATGGGTACCTCACAGCTTATCGTGTCCATGTTGACCAAAGGGCCAATTTGATTCTACGATATTGTATTTTTACAATAGTTTTAGATCATTACTGTTAACATTGCTTCAAAATGGTACAATTTGAGATACAAGCATAAAGCACATTCGGAATGCATGTTGTTTTCAATTCAAATAAGTGTGATCATTTTTCCTGAAAAAAAAAACTATGAATCTCTGTGAAGTTCTCGTTAAGGGTGGTACAGGGACACGGCCATTAGTGCTCCTGTCACACAGCTTCAGTGGCCTGCATTTGGATGCTGAATATGGTAAGTGTTGGCACTTCTTCCTTGTGACCATGTGGATTTTCTCCAGGTGTTCCACTTTCCTCCAACATTCCAAATATATGCTGACAGATTAGAAGAGCCAAATGGCCTCCCCTAATGTCCCAAAGAAACTTGAGAAGTTAAGGCAGCCCTTAGAGTTTAAAGCAAATTTACACTAAGTAAACATCAACCATACACTGATTGTGTACATTTCCATTTTCACTTGAATACCAGCAGCAGTCAATAGTTGCACTTTGTGAAAGAATGTTTTTTAAGCCCTTGATTCAGCAACCTTTGCAATACATGCTAACATTTATTATTCAATAATCAGCATTATTGGACTGGGTGATGGAGGGACAAGTTCAAATTTTAAGCTTATTAGGAGCAAATTATATTTGAAAATTAATCTGAGGTATTCGTTACCTTTAGGTTACAACATTTAGGATAGCAGTGTTATAACTGTACGCAGTAAACCTGTCTGCCAAGATAAAATTAGCTGGTTAACATGGAAAGCCTTCTTCAACACTATGAAGAACTTGCAATGTTTTACAATGCCAGAGGATACTTTAAATAAAGACGAAATTTACTGTATTAACTCTATTGGCTCTCCAACTGTTTGAGTAAAATCAATCTATCTTCATGTGGATACTTAAATTTCTAGTGTAATTGGGTGTCTGACTGAATTAGTTTAATTTACTGCGTAACTCAGTCACAATGTTGCAGAATAAAGATATTCAAAGAATATACAAACAGATTGTTTGACAAAAAATTTATTATGTTCTGTACAGGTTAGGCAAGACAACAGAACAAGTACATTTCAAATTATAATGGGTGGGAATCCAATGATTACATGGATTAAAGCAACTTTCTTCAGGGTGTATATTATTAAAATTCCTATCTTAAACACTGTAATCAACATATGTCAAGGACTTCAAGTTGCTGCCCATTCCCAGAAAATAAAAAAAACTGTTCAGTTACTAGCAAAGGTCACGAGTGGAAGTCACTGTGTACTGTCAAGTAGCCAGTCAGTCAGCTGATGTGTCATGTCATTTTGTCCCCATTCTGCAGAAACAAAAACATTTATAAAAAGTGCTGTGAAAATGTAAAAAGCATCTGTTAACAAGGAAAAGTAGTCTACTGTACAGTACACATTAACTTCCAGGAAATCCTCTGAAAACTAGATGATTTGACTTTTAAGCTAAATATTCAAAACACTTAAATACCTAGTGCTACTAAGAAGACTTTGACTGGAGAGTGTTGATATTTTTATCAGTCACTTGCCCGGAAAGAAAAAGTTAAGAGCAAATGTATTTTTAAACAGTTTACTTTGGGAAGATTCATTAGTCTGGCTCATTATAAGTCAAACTGGAAACCTTGTGTTATATCTAGAAATAAATTATGAATGATATGAATGCCCCTTTATAGAGCAAAAGAACAATTTTAGGTAATGTTTTTAATATTGACTTTTAAAATGAAAATATTGCGAAAAATCAGTAGTAATGGAGAATGCAAGAGGACAAATGTGAAGAAATTAGCACTTCGATGTTAAGAAAACTAGGGATTCTTCAGATCTTGTCTTTTTAAAGAATGAAAAGTAATGAGGAATAGTTCAGTTTTCTAACTAGATCATCAGGCCCTGAAGATACCAATGTGCAATGTTAAGATCAGTTTGGATGGGGTGAGGAGGATGGCGGGGAAGTGGCCAATGTGCAATGTTAAGATCAGTATGGATGGGGTGAGGAGGATGGCGGGGAAGTTTTGGTGATGAATATAATTAATCTCACTCTTCCATTAAGAACTATAGTTGTTATAATTAATTTTCTATAAACTGACTTGTTTGTTCTGCCTAAAAATATTCAATCACTATTTTAAATTTTGAAAATAATTTCAAAATGTCTTTGATAGCAGTATACTTTAATCTGCTATGTAGAAGACTTGGCATTCTTGGCATTTATTTTGAAATGCAACCTCATTCTATCAAAATTGTGGGTCACTGGAAGATTGCCAAAAAATAACAGCAAATATATACTAGTTACAATATAATGCTTCTGTAAACTAACCACTAACATGTCAGTGTTAAAAAAGTCACTTAATTAAAATGAACATTGCATATCTCAAATACAAAGGTAGAGCTTGTTGGCAGGACGTACTTGATCATTTCAAAGACCTTAATTATTGAGAATGATAATCAAGTTGATGAACACTTGCTTATCAAAACAAGGAAATATTATTTTAATTGTGCTGCTGTTCTGTTGAGAATTCCAAAATCAGTTGTAAGTAAATCATAAATTATGTTATATTAAGACAATTTATAAAATTCAGCAACTCTGGAGGAACATCAATTAGCATTTCCTGTGTTTAATTTCTGCTGTCTTATCTGTTTGATGTTAATTACAAAAAAATTTGTTGCCTTTTAGAATCTAAAAGTATTCCTATTGCTAGACTCTAAAATACAAATTTCTAAACTCAGCTTCATGTGGGATTCAATTGCCATGATTTGAATGGCACAGGAGCACAGTGGTTAACATAATGCTTTACAGTAGAGACAACTCAGGTTCAATTCCTGCCGCAGCCTGTAAGCTTCCATGTTCTATCTGTGATTTTCCTCCGGGTGCTCTGGTTTCCTCCACAGTCCAAAGGTGCACCAGGTGGTAGGTTAATGGGTCATTGTAAATTGTCCCATAATTATAGACGGATTAAATCAGGAGATTGCTGGACAATGTGGTTTAAAGGGCCTACTCCGCTTTGTAGCTCAATAATAATATAAATTTTATTTAGTGACACATTTGGCTAGCCTGTTACGTTAACTTTGATCCAATTGTCAAATATTAGCGACACAGCCTTGAGGTTATGAAAACCGAATTTATGCACAGCCCATACACAGGAATAGGTGTTTGGAAGACTGATGGGATGGATTTGCCAGCTGCAGGGAACAGGCATTTTCTGCCACGTGGAACTCTGCCTAAATATCAGTCCATCTTGCAGATAATGGCTGAGTTAAACAGGTTATCAATAGTTTTCAGCAATGGAACCCTGTGGTAATCTGGGAAAGATCTGTAATTTATGACCAAAATAACAGCAAGGTAATATTCTTGTGGTAATATTGCAAAGGCTTCAGCAACCTCTGGGAAAGGAAGATGTGCAGAAATTCAAAAAGTTCTGTCAGAACTGCTCTATTTCAATTCACAAAAACAGTAGCTTGGTCTCTAGCTCATACCTGACAAGCAAACCACCACAAATTTCACGTCCATTTTAGTCTATTGCAGTCGTAATTGACTGCAAGTCTTTGATATGAAAAAATGAACTACTGAAAATTCAATATTTTGTGTTAATAGCAAGGAAAAGTCATTTTCTTCCTGTCTTAATCCAGTCTCACTCTTCCTTCATTTAACCTTACGTCACTGAAATCATTCAAATTCCTTTTCTCGTGCTGCAAATTTAACAAACTTCTAAACTGATGAGCATCTTCTCTGTCTGCTTATGCCCAGCAGCTCAGCTTCCCTGCTGTCCCATTATCAGTTTGCAGGTTCAGCAACATGCCTTGACAAAATTTTTTAAGATCTTAAAATACCTAACAGAAGGCATCATCTCATGTCCTTCCATAAGGCATGATCCTTATCATTCACCCTTTGAAACTAAATGGAAGAAATCACTTACCTTTGCATAACCTTTTTGCAAAATTGCCTAGTGTGTTCGTTGTCGCTTGTGTGACTCTTCTCGTGGAGGATCAGCTAACATTACTTTGAGCTTGACACCATTAACAACTTTTCCATGCAAGATGTCCATGGCATTAGTAGCACTGTGTCGTTCAGCATATTTTACATAGCCAATGTTACGACCAGGCACCAGATACACTTCAATCAAGTTCCCAAAACGACTAGGAGAGAGACATTTAGTGTATGAAAAAAATTAAGTTTCTATCTTAATTTTACAAAAAAAGTTCATATTTACAGATTCTTCTCTCAGCCTAGATCAGTTCACTATTAGACTAAGACTATGAGCAATTTTAACTAATACAAATTTAAATGGTATTTAAATTTAAATGTCAAGTGCAGTATTTAGAGCAAAAGATAGTTTATCACAAGTGGATTAAATTGATCAACATTTAAATAAAAATATAACTTCAGAGAACACGGTACTAATCTGGCAAATGGAAATTTAAAAACCATATAGGCAACTTTAACTATATTTACATATTTTTCAAAGTAATAAAAGAGGTGGTTTATTTGGCTCATTGAGCCAGTCAAAATGATTTATGGTAGCTTTCTCTCATCTTTCCAAACTCCTACTTGCTTAACTCTACTATTTTTCCTAAGATACGTAAACCTGATCAATTAATTGATTGATTGATTGATGTCCCTTGTTCTTTACGGCTGCAAAAATGTGGTAGGGAAAGAAATTATCTCATGAACTAGCTCATGAACTTTCATTAATTTAAACTGATTAATCAGATCAGTTTTAATAGCTGTATAACATATAGTCCCTTCACATGGGAAGCTCACTTTCGTCCTTCATATCACTATCCTATAAAACAGGTGAAGGGTGGGAAGTCCAATGACTCACTGACAACCATAATGTGCATGGATCTATGAAGCCCCAAATATTCAAGAGTCCAAAAACCAAGAACAAAATTGAACTTAAGGACACACTTGGAAGAACTCAAGTGTGACTCTATTCTTGATGCGGGCTTCTTCCAGTTCATTCAACACCAAACTATTTCATCCAGCATCAGCATGACCCTTGACTAACTTAAAAAACAGTTGATCATTAAGTGAGACCCAGTTGTAGTTACTGAATTCAAATATATCTTCTATCTTGAAGATGGTGATTACAGCATCTCTCAGCTCAACTGATATATCCTTATTCTCCTAGCATACATAGTAGGTTGTGATTTGTGACTGCAGCTCCTTAATGCCAAGATAAATGCAAGCAGCATTAACAACTATACATGTCCTTTTATGACCTCACCAACACCCTTTATTCTTCTCAGTTAAGATTCAATACTCATATTTGGTTGCCCTTCATCTAATCTCTGTTTCACGACAGCATAAAAGCCATCAAGTGATGCTGCATCAAAAATTTTTTTGGATCAGTCTTTCTTGCTACAATTCTGACTTCACCCCTAAGCATCCTGTTGGAGTGAAACAAAGCAATATAAATGCGAAAAAAAGAAAAAATCTGCAGATGCTGGAAATCCAAGCAATACACACAACATGCTGGAGGAACTCAGCAGGCCAGGCAGCATCCATGGGAAAGAGTACAGCTGACTTTTTGGGCCAAGACCCTTCACAGGACTGGAGAAAAAAGATGAAGTCAGAGTAAGAAAGTGGGCAGAGGGGAGGAGGAAATACAAGGTGATAGGTGAAACCGGAGGGGGGAGGGGTGAAGTAAAGAGCTGGAAAATCAATTGATGAAAGAAATAAAGAGCTGGAGAAAGGGGAAATCTCATGAGAGGACAGAAGGCCATGCAAGAAAGGGAAAGGGGAGGAGCAACAGAGGGAGGAAATCAATGTTCATGCCATCAGGGTGGAGGCTACCCAGATGGAATACAAGGTGTTGCTCCACCATCCCGAGTGTGGCCTCATCACAGCAGTAGAGGAGGTCATGGACTGACATGTCGGAATGGGAATGGGCAGTGGAATTAAAATGGGAGCCACTGGGAGATCCTGCTTTTTCTGGCGAATGGAGCATAGGTGCTCGGCAAAGCGGTCTCCCAATCTATGTCAGGTCTCACCAATATATAGGGAGCCACACCTGAAACACCAGATATAGTAGATGACCCCAACAGACTCACAGGTGAAGTGTCACCTTACCAGGAAGGACTGTTTTGGGCCCTGGATGGCATGAGCACAGACATGCGTTGGTAGGGATGCAGTTGAGATCAGTGTTGATGGTGGAGAAAGGGAAGCCCCTTTCTTTGAAGAAAGAGGAGTCTTTGTTCTGGAATGAAAAGCCTCATCCTGAGAGCAAATGGGGTGGAGATGGAAGAATTGAGAGAAAAGGATGGCATTTTTACAAGAAAGTATAGTCCAGATAGCTGTGAGAGGCAGTAGGTTTATAAAATACAGTGGATAAGCTGTCTGCAGAGATAGAGAGGGATCGAGAAAGGGTAGGGAGGCATTGGAAATGGACCAGGTAAATTTGAGGGCAGGGTGGAATACAAAATGGGAAACTATTTGACCTATATCACCTCTATTTGAGAGCCAAGGGTCATATCAAATTCAGGTACCAAGTTGCAGCATACAGACAATACTAGCTAAAGTCCATATTTAGAGGCCAATCTCCAAGTTATTTCCAACCCATTTATTGAAGAATAAAAAATACTGCTGCTAAAATATTGAAGAATAAATAACATTTACAAAATAAAGTTTTTCTGCTAACCGTTCCTTGCTACACAACACTGCAATCTAATAAAAGAAGTCCATGATAAGATCCTGGAAAAGATCCAAGTTCCCTCTACGTCTTCACAAATCCCCATTACTCATTGTCAATGACTGCGCAAAATGGAAAATGGAAAATGAACATCAGAAGCTGATGTAAATATGGGAAGTGTCTTGAGCTTCTAAACTAATCACTTGTCTGCTTCAAAAATAATCTGATGCGCCACCTCTGGTAATGTCAGCAGGTCCTACTTTGACCTTATGAGCCACTTCAAAACCTGCAGAACCAAAATGAAAACAATTTATCCTCAGACCAAAGGGGCTGCCTAAGATAATGATAGTTTTTCCTTCTAAGGTTGGAATAATATGATCAAGGGATGATGATTTATCCCTTTGCAATTTGCTGCTTTTTGATATTGATTACATTTCTGCTGTTAACCATGCATTTTCTGAAAAAGAATTCAGAAATATGAATATGACCATTAAACGTGCAAAAGGCCCATTTGCGATTCAGGAACAGTTTCCTCCCCTCTGCCAAACGATTCCTAAATGGACCTTGAACCATAAACACTAACAAACCTTTTTATATATAATTTCTATTCTGCACTATTTTAATCCTAAAAATACACACATACAGATATACACATACATATACACACTCACATATGTACACACACACATCTTTATTTTAATTGATTTGCTTATTTTTCCTTTCTATATCATCATGTATTGCATTGTACTACTGCTGCTAAGTTAACTACTTTCGCGACACATGCTGGTGATAATAAACCTGACTGATTCTAGCGCTTAAGAAATTTAAACACACTGCTTACCAAAACAGGTCCTCCAATACATCAAGAGGCAGAACAGTTGGATTGAAGACCACAAAGAGTCGCTCTCTGACAATACTATCAGAAGGAGCAAAGTTTTGAGGTGGAGGTACAGGGAAGTCAACTTGCAACCGCGACATCTGGTTACTACTGCTCCCTGCAAAACTCTGCAATAAATGTCAGCCACATTATACTTGAGCCATATTTTTTTTGACAATTTAATATGCATTCAAGCAAATCTATTAATGTAAATTATAACTGAAGCATGATCACATAGTCCTTACTACTTAAAAAACATATTTCAAACAATTGACTATCACCAAAAAGAACAACCATTACTCCTTTAGATGATCAATTTTAGGTAATTGATTATAGTATTTCATGGAGGTTATGATAAGTCAGGCAGAAGCAAGTGATCAGCCTGGATAATTGACAACGCCAAAATTTTGCAAGAACTCTGATACTTCATTAGTTATGTTTGCTATTGCAAACAATTAACTTTTTATTCAAATTAAAGCAGGAGGCTGTGGACAGAAATAGAATCAGTAAACACTATAAGTACTCACCAGGTCTCTCAACATCTGTGGAGAGTGAAACAGAATTGACATTTCGGGTGAATGACCTTTTATTCATGATAAAAGGAGCTGTAACGTTTACTGTTAGTATTTAGTTTAAAGTTTTAAATTCCCTATGAGCCAAAGTCTTACTTCCATATTTTAATCAAAATAAATTATATATTTCATGTTCTTGTATATGTAGTTGTGGTTCTCATCGATCACTGTCAAGACCACTGCTATATAGATCTAGACTGAGAAAGTGGACAATATCAAAAGATTGAGGTGAAAAGAGGCCAGCAAAGATTTCCAGTGGCTGATGAAATGGGTAGGAAACATGATAAATTGAATTTAAGAGTAATTTTGGTGGGAAGAGTGGTAACAGATTCAAAGTTCAAAATATATCGAAGTATGTATGCATTATACAACCTTGAGATATGTCCCCTTACAGGCAGCCACAAAACAAAAAACCCAAAATAATCCATTTAAAAAAAAAGTCAAACACCCAATATGCAGAGAGGGAAAAAAAAGCAAATTGTGCAAACAATAAAAGTGAGCAAATAGCTTTCAGGACTGAATTTTACTAAAGTGAATCCAGACATGAAACTAGGCATTTACTGCAGTCAAAGCACCCACAGCCTCAGTTCAGTGCAGAGCTGAGTAAACGTTGCGAAGCAGGAAGCAGAACTGGCCCGTCCCTCATTTTCAGTCCTGACACCCTGACCTTTTCAAGTTGACCTGGCGCCTAAATCATCCATATATCAGGTCGTCATTCCCCTCTCAGAACACTCTGAGGTCTGGACCCCGCCACCACGATTCAGCCCGTACACAATACAGCTTGGTGCTTAAATCAATCAAATCTCAGGCCTTAATTCTTCCTTGTACCCACTCGCCCCTTCAATGTTTGCAGTGGACATTATTAATAGTGTTATGTTATTAATAAGCATTTAGTTGTTTTATTTGCAATCGATAAGTAGTTGCTTGGCTTCACCAGCGCCATCTTAGACCGGATATAGAAATAGAAGAATCTCAGGGTGCATGCACAGAAGCATTTGAAAGTAGCAAAAAAAAACAAGCTGCCAAAAAGGAAAAACAATTTTGGCTGTATCAGAAAATAAAAACAAAGTAATGCTATGTATTTTTAATTTTTTTCTGGCAATCCTTCATAGGACCTGGAACAATTGTGAAGTCCAACATTTGATGCCCATCTCTAATTGTGCTTGAAAAAGTGATGGCAAATTACCTTACTGAATTCTTTTTGAGAAAGTACACCTATAACATTGTGGTGATGAGTTCCACAGTTGATATGCTGAAAGAACAGTCACAATATTGTGGGACTTGCTGGGGTTCTTTCATGTGTCAGGGTTCCCACCTGGTTGTGGTCTGTGTGTTGCTTGATTGAGGTGGTGCATCTGGGGATGTTCTCAGAAGGAGCTAAGTGAGTAATACAGCACATTCTATTGATGGTACACACTGCAGCCGGTGGCAAAGGGAATAAATGTGTGGGGTGGGTTGCAGCATATCAATTTTATTGACTGTTTTATCTTCAAAGATGTTGAAATTTTTGGAACTACACTCATCCAGTAAACAGCAAATGTTCCATCAACCTCTCAATTTATTTCTTCTATATGGAGGAAGGATTTTGGAAATGAGTCACGCGCCACCCAATACTCAGCCTCTATTGTTTTGCAGCCACAGTAATTGTTGATGGTTAGGGGAACTCAGCAAAGGCAAATGTCATTGAATACAAAGATTGGATGGTTTGACATTTTCTAGTTGCAGATGGTGACAGTGTAGAAATTTGTGATAAATGTTCCTTGCCATTATATTATCTTGGGCTGTGATCTTGCTGAGAAGTTACAAACGGAATTGAAAATTGTGCAGCCATCAGCGAACATTTCCATTTCATCTTATGATGAAACTTAAATAGGATATTCCAGCTCTTCTTCAGGTCATCTCTGTGAATTATTATGATCATGGCTTGATTTACCTCAGTACAACCCTCATATCTCCAGATTCTCTTAGTTTCAGAGAAATTCTTTAGTTTGTGCTTGAGTGAATGCAATGACAGGGGCTCCACAACCCTGAAGGGTAGACAATGTCACAGGTTTACAAACGTGTGAGTGAAGAAAATTGCTCCTCTGCTTAGGCCTACCCCCTTATTCTGGAGCTGGATGCTCTGGTCCAAAATTATTCAGCCAAGAGAAACATTTTCCCTGCATCTAGCCTATGTAGCCCACTAACAATTTTGCGTTTCACAGAAATCTCCTTTCATTCTTTTTAATCTCTCCTCATAAGGCAAGCATGTCATCTATGAAACAACCAGACCTGTTGATTCCAATGTGTCATTAATTAATTTACTTTATTGTGTATGCTGTAACCATTCACAAAAAGCAGCTTTTATTTAATACTTCAATGTTTTAGACTTTAATCCACATTACTGGTTGATGTTGCTTTGCCATCAATTTATTTTGCCAACTGCTTTTCTATTCTTTTTTCCTCTTTGTTCTAAATTTCTTTTGAGTTTCCCTTGCTAAGCTAAGATGGCTGCTCAATTATAACTATTTTCCTTTGAGCAAGAAAAAAATACAACTACTCTAACCTTGCAACATTTTCAAATGGGTGTTCTCAATGGCTAACCATCAAGGTAATGGCATCACAAGTTTAGAAGTAAGCTTTTGAAAATGCCTTGGCAAACTGCTGCAAAACATGTTGCTGAAGCACAATGGCCAGCCTACAAGAATAGTAGATCTCAGTGATCGATGCTGCAGCCAAGCAGGTTACTTTGCTGTGAAAGGTGCTGATAGCATACTTGTTGAGGAACTGTGGGAAGTTAGCATTTTAGCATTGGACTACATGAGTCAAGCCTAGCATGAAACACCAGTCATAATGACAACAGAGATGATCTCAGGAAATTTGAGACGGATTATTATGCTTTGTCTAAGCAGTCTGATGTGACCAAATGGCTTGCTGGATAATTTCACATGCAGTTAGTAATTGATAACGTTGCTTAAGATCTGGATTTTTGTACAAGACAGACTTGGCAGATTTCCTCAAGGATGTTAAAGAAACAAATGAAATTTTGAGAGTCTGATTGTTTCATATTAATATTTAACCCAGATTGTTTATTGAATTGCAAACACGAGGAAATCTGCAGATGCTGGAAATTCAAGCAACATTCACAAAATGCTGGTGGAACACAGCAGGCCCAGGCAGCATCTATAGGGAGAAGCACTGTCGACATTTCGGGCCGAGACCCTTCGTCAGGACTAACTGAAACTTTCTTTTCCAACATTTTTCGGCCCGAAACATTGACAGTGCTTCTCCCTATAGATGCTGCCTGGCCTGCTGTGTTCCACCAGCATTTTGTGTGTGTTTGTTGTTTAATGAATTGCATTTAATTTCCTGTCTATATGGTATAAGTAATACATCTTGAGTTAAATTCCAGGTACCAAACCAGTAACATTCAGCTGCACTATTCAAGATAATTTAGTTCACCCTATGAAAGTTATTAAAGCCTCAGTGAGAGTGGAAAGGAAATTTACAAGAATGGTACCAGGGCGTGTGGCCAAGTGGTTAAGGCATTTGTCTAGTGATCTGAAGGTCGCTAGTTTGAGCCTTGGCTGAGGCTACGTGTGTGTGCTTGAGCAAGGCACTTAACCACACATTGCTCTGTGACAACACCGGTGCCAAGCTATATCGGTGATGTGGAGAGGGGCTTGCAGCTTGGGCAACTGCCAGTCTCCCACACAAAAAAAACCTTGCCCAAGCTTGCGCCCTGGAAACTTTCCAAGGTGCAAATCCATGGTCTATCAAGACTAATGGAGGCCTAACCTACCAGGGTGAAAATTTTCAGTTATGTGGAAAATCTAATAAAGCAAATAAGGAGAGAGAGACAGAAACACAAAAGTCTGTAGATGATGCTGGAATCTGGAGTCACAAGCAATTTGTTGGAGGAGTTCAATGAGTCAAACGCATCAGCTCACCACCCAATTACAGCATGTGGAAAGGCGGCTAAACCAAACCTCAGGAACCAGACCAGGCGAGTATGAACAGATGAGGACTGCATATAACGTGCTGGATCCAACAATATCCAGCACACAAACTTATTTGAAAAATGAAGCACAAATCCAACTCCAGCCTCCAGGCACCTTCACAAACAATTGGATTACATTGCATGTATATGGCTTAAAATACAGGTTTTTATATACATAATATACATTATATACATTAAATATAGGTAAATTAATGGTTTTCTGCTAATTAACAGAGGCACCATAGTGCACAAAATGCTGGCAACAGAAATCACAGTTGTAAGAAGTTTGTGAACTCTTTGCAATTACCTGGTTTTCTGCTTTCATTATTCATAAAATGTGGTCTGATCGTCATCTAAATCACAATAATAGACACAATCTGCCTAAAACTAACAACGCACAAACAATTGTACTTCTTCTCGTCAATACTAAGAACACCATTAAACAATCATAGTCTAGGATCAAAAAAAGCATGTAAACCTCTGGGGTAATGCCTTCTACAAAAGCTATTTGGAGTTAGGTGTTCCAATCAATGAGATGAGATTGGAGGTGTGCGCTGCAGACGTGCCCTGCCCTTTTAAAAAAAGACATAAAAAGTCAGGTTACTGACAGAGTCTGCTCCTCTCAAGAAAGATCTGTTTATGTGTACCATGCAGTGATCAAAATGATTTTCAGAGGACCTTAGAAGAATTGTAGTGATGCACGAAACTGGAAAAGACTACAAAAGCACTTTGGAAGACCCAAGTGCTCATCAGTCCACAGTAAGAGAAAATGTCTACAAATTGAGGAAACTCAGTATTGATGCTACTCTCCCTAGGAGTGGGTGTCTTGCAAAGATCATACACTAAGAGCACAACGCATAGTACTGAAGAAGGTGAAAAAGAACCCAACTGCAAAAGACCTGTAGAAATCTCTAGAACTTGCTGAAGTCTCTGTTCACGTGTCCACTTTAAGAAAAACACTGAGCAAGAATGATGTTCACAGAAGGATACCACAGAGGAAACCACTGCTCTCCAAAAATAATACTGCTGGACATCCCAAGTTTGCAACAGACCACCTAGATATTCCAGAAATGCACACCGCTATGTTTGAAAGAAAAAGGATACTGCACACCAACACTAAAACCTCATCCCAACTGTGAAGAATGGTGGAAGAAGTATCATGGTTTGCGTTTGCTCTGTTGCCTCAGTACCTGGACAGCTTGTAATTGTTGAGGAAACAATGATTTCAAAATTGTGTCAAGACATTTTACAAGAGAATGTCAGGGTAGCAGTTCTTCACCTGAGCTTAATAGAAGTTGGATGATGCAACAAGACAATGATCCATAACACAAGAGTAAATCAACAACAGAATGGTTTAAAAAGACAATTTGTGTTTTGGAATGGCCAAGTCAGAGTGCAGACCTCAGCCTAACTGAGATGCTGTAGCATGACCTGAAGAGAGTTGTTCAGACAAGGTGTCCCAGATATAGTGATGAACTAAGGAATGGTCCAATATTGCTCCTTGCCATTGTGCAAGTCTGATCAACAGCAACAGTAAGTGTTTGGTGGAGGTTATTGCCGCTAAAGGAGATTCGACTAGTTATTAAATACAAGGGTCCACATACTTTTTCCTGCCTGGAAGTGAATGATTAAACTGTGTTCAACAAAGAGATGAAAAGTACAATTGTTTGTGTAATCAGTTTAGGCAGATTGCGTGTGTCTATTATTCTGACTTAGATGAAGATCAAACCACATTTTGAGTAATTAATGCAGAAAACCAGGTAACTGCAATGGGTTCACAAAGCTTTTCTTGCAACTGTAGATGAACAGAAGTGATTATAAAACATCTAAGTGTGTTTAATTTTTTAAAAGTTTCCTAAATCAAAAGGACCACATTGTATTCAACCACCTTCAAACAGAGTGAAAAAAATAGATAATCTTTCACTTAGTACTCACAGCTGAAGCTGAAACCAATTGCTGGCCAACTGGACTGTTACAGGCAAGTGACATCATCTGCGCTGCCACAAGTTGTAAGGCCATCATTCCAACTGGGCTAAAAGAGAGTACAAAATAATGGAAATCTAACAATCTTGAGTGCTAGGGTTTAACTATTCAGAACAGCACAAAATACACTGACCAATTTTCTAGTTATCTTACATATACCTACTTTGATTGCCTGTCACTAGGGTCATCATCAATGTAATTGACTCCCAATCGATTGCCAGGTGGATACTCAAATCCATGCAGCTTTTCTTTAGCATACACAGCCGATGCCACATTGTTGTACCGAATCAGCGCATATCCTAAAAATAAAATTGCTTATATACAACAATATTCAGTATTGTCCTTTTAACATTATCGAACAATTTAGAATAGTTGCTCTTTTATAGCCCAATGCCTTTTTTTCCCCACATTTAAGAAAACAGAAAACCTCCCTTTGAGGGATTCAAGTATAAAGTTTGTAGATCTCCAAGAATTCTCAAAGAAGAGATATTTCACAATTATGCAATTTTTACATCAGAAACATTGCTCAATAAAATACCTCCTTTTACAGATGCAATAATAAGTATGAAACCTTTACTATTTCAGCATATACATTATTTTCTCAATAATGCTATTTATGACAAAAAATTGTAACAATCATGCCACTGACAGGATTTTGTTCCAAGTGATGAAACATTTAAAATCTCTTTTCCTACACCATACAACAGTTAAAGTTTTGAGATATTAATGTTAGGAACCTAGTCAAGATCAATCTTCAGAAATCACCTGATTTCTATGAATGTTGCCAGGAATGCTGGAATTGAAAAATCTTTATCATAACAGGAGTTGTTCCTTTAACCATCAGTTGCTATGCACTATGATAGTGTATTCAAGAAAACAGAATAAACTCAAATTTGAATGGTGCATTATTGATTCCCCCCCCCACCCCCCCACTTTTCAACCACTTAGTTGATGATTTTAAAAATTAGACCTAGACATTTTATATAAATCTCTTCCTAAATTGGATCAAATTGTAGATGGATAACTCTGGCTTGATAAACATGATGTGATTAGACTGTTAATTCTATCCAGATTCAGAATTCTCTGTTTTGCATTTTAATTCAGCACATATTTCTAGGATGCAAGTTTTTCAACTGTGAAAACTATTACCCATTAGTGTTGAATACCTGTGCACAATTAGATCCTCTACCAAAATTCTTTAGTCCTTGTTTATCAGCTCACTAGGTGTACAGTATGTAAGTGACCAAAAAAAAGCATGTTTGTTCTTCCATTTCAACTGTTTGCACATGAAATATAATACATAGTTGCATTACATTTTTTCCAAGATTTTACTAGGATGCATTAATGTCATTCGATGTTAATATAGCAACATTGATGTGAGCAAAATAATAACTACTTGAAGTACCAAAATTGAAGATTATCTGTTGTAATCTTAAATAGGTTCATGCATCTGAACAGGTAGATTACACCAAATTAACTCATGATCTGGTCAAAATCATCAAAGGGATGTGGACCAAATGATCAGTCATTTCTCCACTGAAAAGATATGAATATAACCGTGGGATATTAAAGCAATTAAAATTGGATGAGAATAAGTCCAAGCAAATTCACTCACTTGAAAGAAAGGAGGAAGCAGAAAACAGCAAATACCAAAGTCAAATTAATCAACATTCAGCAATTGTTTGCTTTACATAATCTCCAAGTTCAACTGTACTTGCCTTTGACATAAACCATATATGGATCTCTCTGAATCTCACAATATTCCAATCCTGGGATGATATCGAAGAGACTGTAAACTTGTTCATGTGTAAGCAGTCCTCTAGTAGACACGGAAAGACAAGTGGAGATATTTTCTCCACCTCTCATTTCACTTCTTATTTCAGTTCTCAATTCACTACTTCTCATTTCGTTTGTTCCAAAGTTGGGAAAATCACCTGCATCAGCATATGAACAGAAATAAATGTCTAAAATAAACATTTCTGAATAGTAACTACCTATTCTTCTATAGCATCTTGGGTAAAATACAAGGACACTATTTTATAATTATGAAAAATTAAGTACTGACTTGAAGTGCTGAAATATACAGAGCAGTTATTCTCCTGATATTTTGTTGTAGATTGGAATTACTACGTCAACAGCAACACTTTAATTAGCAGTTAAACCAGCTTCAAAACAATTGCACTGATATAAGAACATATGACATCATAGGCTTTAGCCACTGTTTCCTACTTACCCCGTTTTCTGTTGATTTGTACACTTACCGAAGGGAAACACAGTTTGGCCTCTTTGAGGTTCAAACGTTGCTCCATACACTGATGATTCCTGTCTTGCCCCACTAACATAGTCATTTTCAGTGTATGCTGGTTTGTTTCTTGGCTCAGCAAGTATTGCCTTAAAAGCTATCCAAAAAAAAAAGAGGAAAGGCATTACACTACAATTTAAAATTCTGTTTAAGCAATAAAATTTTATAATTCTAATGAAGCTTTTCTTGCAGCAAAAGATTTTATTTCCATGTTTGTTTATAGCTACATAGAGCACTTAATAAATTCAATCAAAACATGGGAAGAATATTAGCTAAACTTCCAACCATAACAAGATCATTAAATAAGTTATCATTCCCATCCATAGTTTTATAGCAAATAAAGTACATTTCTAAAAGCAGATTTTTTTCGGTCTAACTCCAATTATGACCTATTTCCCTTGTTAAAGTTTGATTATATGAACGAGCTGATCAAATTAGTTAGAAGGAACATCCCAACTGCCAACATGTAATGGGAATATATTGTATTAAATATAACAATTTGGTCCATATATTTGTTACATCTTTGTTCAGTAAAACATCCAGAGTCAATAATGAATAAATCATACTATTAACTACTTTAGATGTTTAGAGATTTGCAAGCTATGCATGCACTTTGGACATCATAAATTTGAAAATAATGACAGGAATTTCCACTTAGCGAGGGTGCATTTGTTCTAAAGAGGTATTCTTACTCTCATCTTAAAATACTCACATCAACTTCCCAATTACATAGAATGCAATTTCTATCAAAACCATGAAAGAAATTGGGCCAAAGTTAGCTAGAACCAGCCAACTCACCCTCCAAAGTCAATGCCCACAGTTCCTATTTGCTTGCATTACTTTATCTGGATGCACAGGGAAAATGGTGCAGAACCTTCTGCAGCCAGGGGTCAGGCTACAAGATGTAATGAAGCCTCAGGGGGTATAGCCCCAAGGTTCTACAATTGGAATATTTTGATAACCTATGGCAGGAGGCAAAGCTCAATGCTGGGCTTCACCAGATGCCAAACTGGGATTATAATTTAAAATACTAAGTTAAATTAGTAAGATTTTAAAACAATTATCTTTTCTTCCTAATCTCTAGATTGAGAATTCCTATGGTGGTGAATGGAGAATCAGACATTGAGCCAGATTTGACAGAAGGACCCCAAATTAGAACACGGAGAAAAATGCCAACAAGACAAGGTTCCACTACTGAAATTGAATGGCATAATCAAAGATGTATCACAACTGTTGTTCAGTATGTTTAAGTGATCTGCTTTCAGTTGCACATAAGCAGGACAGGAGAGATTTGTTGGGACATGGTCTGGGTGCAAGTAGTTGGGAGTAGGCAAAAGACAGGGTTGGCATGGATTAGATGGGCCAACAATTCAAGTCAACAAAATGTGCCCCACTATAACACATGGTTCCATTTCAATATGAGAATAATTCTTACAAAGATCGTTCTCACTCTGAAGCACAATAATCTAATGCTAAATAGACTAATGGTGAAGACCAAACCACTAGCATCTGAAGTTAGTAATCTTTTCACTAAACGACTTTTAAATTGTTTCTAAGAAAAAGTATAAATGTCACTATTTTCTACAAAATTACCTTTGCTATTGTAGACTTGATAGGCAGGCCTTAATGATCAGCAAGTTGCTGTGGCCAGCAGCTCACATTTATTACTTCCAAAGATTCATGTGTAATTGCCATTATTTGCAATCTATTAGAAAAAATGTCCCTTCTGTCTTTCGTATTTCAAAATGGAAACTAAGCATTCAAGAAAGTCTTAAGATATGCTGTTCATTTTAATTTTTTTTAACTGAACCAAATTGATTTTTTTTTAAGATTATATAAATATAATTTATACCTCTACTATATCACTAGATCTTGTGAAAAGTAAAAGGAATCTTTATTCAAAAGTTTGCTTTAATTTCAATCAGTCTTACATCGATCGCAGTTTTCAATGGCCTGAGCAGCCTGAGAAGGTTTCAGAAATCTCACATAGCCAAAGCCTTTGTTCTCCCCTGTATTCTTGTTCTTGATAACACTGCAGTATTCAATATCTCCAAACTCCTAATAGATATAAATGGTAAGTTAAAATTCAACAATATTTTGTTCAATTTATCTCTTTAGTAATGGTCTTTCAAACAAACTTTAATTTGATGTTTTTCCTCAGAAATGAAAATTTCCAACGTTGATGATACTTGAATTTTTTCTTGTACATTTGTACATCACGATATAACATGATATAATTACTGAGACATTCACTTGTCCATTCAAGTTTAATCCCAATATGTGAACATTAAGGTTATATACAACTTTAAGAACAATGCAAACTTAAAGTAAAAGATCCTTCCCAGCTCTAGCAAATACTAGTAACCTTTATTTTCATCCACTTGTCCTCAACACTTTTGGTCTAGCACTTCCCCTCCTCGGACTCACTCTCTTTTTCTGTACCCTACCTTTTCCCTTCAAACCCACTCCTCTATCATCCAATATGACCAAACCACTAAGTTTAAATACCCTACACTTTACAAAAATGTTGGTCCATGAAAGTGCCTTGGAAGGACTAAATACATTTTGAATCAAAAAGCTATACTGAAGAAGTTGAAATAGGCCTGTATAATTCACCTTAAATTTTTCCCGTAGATCATCTTCTGTATAAGATTTTGGAATCATTACAAAAATCCTAGTCAACTCTTCATCTTCAACATCACGATGGCTGCCTGACCCTCTGGACTGTGCGATGAACACCTGTAAATGTTTTTTTAAAAAATAATGAAGACAATTAGACAATTAAAATTAACTTGTGTCCCAGAAATTACTGAGCATTCCAGCTCATAACCACCATGCACCTGCTTTTATTGAGCTTAGAATGTGCATGACTCTCTGTGCATTAGAAAGGGGGTACTCATGAAATTGCATGTTGCATTAAATAAATGGGACATTGTTCAGTTGAGGAATTTCTGGCTTTTATACATCAAAAATACACAAATTATAAATCAAATTACTTTTATGTAGGTGTACTGCAACCTGGAAATCCTCATTTAGCAGTTTTATACTCAACATAGAAATAACTCATATTGGCTGCTGATTGCATTGGATTTTAAAAACATAAACTTATTTAAAAATGTTGATTTCACAAAGATACTAGAGTGGCATTAACATTTTGAAAGTAGAATTCTGAAGAATATCATTATGAAATTCTGATCACATCTTATTAACATACAATACAGCTACTCCATGATGCAACTCTTACAACTTTGATTAGTTAGTAAACAAACAATAAAAGATAAGATGTAGAATTAAATAACCCAACATTCAGGGCCATTTTCAGAAGGCTGTTGTACTATCTTTCTAATCATTTTACATAAAACAATGTTTCCTCTTAAAGTTCCCATTTTCTCCCTGTGATGACATGGGTTCTCCCCCCACCTTAGAAGTTCTTACATTCATTTGTCATTATAAATTACCCCATGGTGTAAGCAAATGATAGAACAATTAGGAACTGGATGGACTTGAAGGAAAATGTTGGGGAAATAGGACTGATTTTTTTTCCTTTGAAAAGGCCAGTACAGATTTGGTGTACTGAAAAATATTCTATGTTGTAAGTCAGTATAAAAGGAATTGTTTGTATTGTTAAAGACTATGTCTCCTAGTCATAAATTCAACCTCTTAGGAAAAATAATTTATCTGAACACTTCATCGGTACCCCTCAATATAATGAAAATATAAACATCTAATTCTAGTGTGTAATCAATGCTCAGAATTTAACAAATGGTCTGGAAATTCTTCCGGTAGACCTTAGCTGCACTTCCTCCAAGTCCACTATGTCCTACCAAAAATGTGTTGACACAGTGCTCAAGGCATTATCTAATCAATGTTGCATAGAGCTGTAACACAAGTTCGCTCTCAAACTCTAGAGGTTAACATTTCAGAACTGTTTAATGTCATTTCCAGTACACGTGTAAAGAAAACAAAATAATTGGTGCTCTAGATCCACAAGAAAAATACAGTTGGCCCTCCGCATGCGCGGATTCAACCAACCGCGGATCGGGAAAACCCGTAAGTTCTCTCTCCAGCACTCATTGTTTGAACATGTACAGACTATTTTTTCTTGTTATTATTCCCTAAACAATACAGTATAACAACTATTTACATAGGATTTACATTGTATTAGGTATTATAAGTAATCTGGAAATGACTTAAAAGTACAGGCAGTCCCCGGGTTATGAATAAGTTCCATTCCTGAGTCCATCTTTAAGTTGGATTTGAAGTCGGAACAGGTACATCTGGTATTATTTAGCGTCAGTTAGTCAAATGTATTTCTTAGTATGCAGTACATATTTTACCTTTCTATGTATATAAAACACTTAAGAAACATATGTATTTCAATAACTAAACCACTGTGTTGCTTAGTAATAATTGTAACTTTAATTAGGGCAGGGCCTTTCACATGCTCCATTAAAATTGTTCCGATCGTTGACCGCCTAACGCTTTTACAATGACTGATGGCGTTTCACCTCTTTCCGATTGCTTTATTACTTCCACCTTATTTTCAATCGTGATCACGATTATTTTCGCGAACAGAAACACTGCAGATTCAGAGCTGCGCCGGGTCCTAATGTCCACTGCACTGAAAATTGTTAAATAAAGTCTGGGGTTCTGCTGGGTCCTAAAGACCACAGCACTGAGACAGGTTAAATAAGGGACTTAAGCATCCGCGTTTTTTGGTATTCGTGGGGGGCCTCGGAACCAATTCCCCGCGGATAAGGAGGGCCAACTGCACAATAAGATTTTGAATAGCTGTCAATATTTTAATTACCTATATGCATCCACGTACATCTCTTCTTTGAAGTCTAAAGATGGCTAAAATGTATCTGCAACCAAATCCTCAGCTTTGCAAAGCTATATAATCTATTAATATTTTTCTAATTTAATGCTTCCATTGTCTCAGCTTAAAGTTCCCTACACTTTTACTGTCATCATCAATCAACTTGGCTGACTCCAGCTGCTAGGTGCTAGTTTTGCTTTCAATACTCACTAATCATTGCATCTACAAACAACTCAGATAATGGAGTGGGTAAGGATCAGGCTACTCAGCTGTGGGCCTGAAATAATATATATGCCAGAGCAGGCTTGAACAGCATATTCACTTGCCTCCCTTCAACACAGCAAATGGATTTTTACAATTTAGTTTGTCATTTTTCTTACTGCCTTTCCATCAGATTAATTAACTGAACCTAAATTCACAGCTATGGTGATATTGGTCATTAAATCTAACATAACTTTTTGAACGTATTGAAGATCCAAGAAAGCTGCTACTTTTCTGACATTGATACATTTCTGAGGTTGGTCTTAGAATAAATTCCTGCCTAAGCAAGGAGCTGGTCTTGCTGCAGCCAGAATTGGTCTACAGTGGATGCAATCTCTGGTTCTCCGCTTGCCTTGGATCACCTGGACAATGCAATACCTATGTCAGTCTGCAGTTTATTGATTACAGCTCAGTGTTCCAATATCATCATCCCCTCAGAAATAATCAAAAAGCTTGAAAATCTGGGTCTCTGTACCTCCCTCTGCAACTGGATTCTCAGTTTCCATATCTGAAGACCACAGTTCTTGCTAACAATGAATACAGTTGGCCCTCCTTATCCACGATTTCCGCATGCGCGAATTCAACCACCGCGAATCGAGAAAACCCGGAAGTGCTCTTCCAGCACTTGTTCAAACATATGTAGACTTTTTTTTCTTGTCATTATTCTCTAAACATTGCAGTATAACAACTACTTACACAGTATTTACATTGTATTAGCTATTATAAGTAATCTAGAGATGATTTAAAGTACACAGGAGAATGTGCGTAGGTTATTGTGGATCAAGATCGAAAAAACCGGAAGTTCTCTTACTAATTATTTAGTGTCAGTTCGTCAAAAGTTTGTCTTAGTACATGGTATATATTTTACCTTTCTTTGCTTATAAAGCACTTAAGAAACTTATGTATTTCAATAATTAACCCACTGCATTGTTTAGTAATAATTGTAGCTTACATCGGGGCAGGGCCTTTCTCACTTTATCCTTTAAAATTGTTCCCGTTGTTAACCGACCCTAGCTTTTCTAATGACCGATGGCTCTTTCCCATCGCTTTATTATTCCCACTTTATTTTCAATTGTGATTATTTTCGTGAACAGAAACACTGCGGATTCTGAGACAGGTTAAAAAAGGTCCGGGGTTCTGCTGGGTCCTAAAGTTCACCGCACTAAAACAGGTTAAATAAGGGACTTGAGCATCTGCATTTTTTGGTATCCACGAGAGGTCCCGGAAACCAATCCCTTGTGGATAAGGAGGGCCGACTGTATAGGCATAACTGAAGGAAGTGTGCACAGCCCACTGCTCTATTCTCTCTCTATACTCATGACTGTGTGGCCAGGCACAGCTCAAACTGCATCGATAAATTTGCCAATGACAAATCCCTTCAAACAAAATGTTTAGAAAGCTACAGGAGTTGCTTAGGAAAGCGTGTAGAGAGGACACAGCCAAGGGTAAGAGGGAAAGACAACGCAAGTGCTGGTAAGCAAAAAGTAAAACCAGATAAGAGGAATGATGGGCAGATGTGTTTACTCATTCTTCTGATTATTTTTGCGACGATTGGGTTGGCTAGCCCGTAAGTGTTGCACACTTTTGGCGCCAATACAGCATACCCACAACTCACCAATGTTAACTATACATCTTTGGGGAGGAGTGTATTTGGAGGAAACCTACGGGGTTATGAGGAGTACATACAAACTCCTTACAGACAGCAGTGAGAATTGAACTCTGATCTTAGAGCTGGCACTGTAAAGTGATTGTGCTGACCACTATGTTACTGTGCCACCCCACATTTTAAATTATCTCCAGAGATGATGCCCCATCATCCCAAGTCCTAATCCTTAAAATATATTAAGAAAAGCAGAGGTCATTATAATGACCCCTGGGAAACCTTACCATGAACTACAAATTACAAAATACAAATTACTTTGAGAAAACTAACAAATGTGGATTCATTTGAAGCTATCCATATTTTTGTAGCTCTGATTCCCCTTGGAAAAAAATAATTTGATCAAAACTCTCATGAGAATATTCAGTGTTGCTTTTAATTATCAGTGCCAGCATGATCTATGCCAGTGCCCCACTAAGCCACATTTGGAAAGTATTCATGCTCACCAACCATAAATGCAATTCTTCTCTGATCAGCAAACAAGGTACACAATGAAAGGCTACACAGAATAACCAACAACTGACATTTCTTCTCAACTGCTCATATGTGACTGTTCCCTGCTTCCATTCCTGCCCCTTCCCCAGTCTGAATGTTGGTGCCTTTTCTTTTTGCAATTTTATCACTGTCTCCAATTACTTTGTATTTCATTGCCTTAAGAAATAGAGGATCTTTTGGAGTTTGTTCACAAGCCTGCTGGCTGGTGTTTTATACATCTTGGTTTGTGTCTCATTCAAAGATTCAAAGTGCATATATCATCAACGAATGTATGCTATACAACCTTGAGATTTGTTTGCTTAACAGGCAGTCGTAAAGAAAGGAACCAGAAAGAACCCAATTAAAAAAATAAGACCAACCCTCGCCCCCAGTTCCCACAGAGGTTAAAAAAAACACAGAACAAATCATGTAAATATATGCGAAATGCATTTCAAACCAAATTGAGTCCTAAGATCCAAATCCCCAGAGCAGCTCGGAGTAGGCCCAAAGCCTCAGTATTCAGTGTCATATTAGCAAGACAAATCAACACAAAGTTCGCAGATGTGAAGCTCGCAGAGGGGGGAGGGGCCAACTCACAGCCTCAGCATCACAGAGGAGCTCCCAGACTATATGGGCCAGCGTTGAAATTGTGTGAACCTTGCACTACAACACAGGCCCTGCTGCAATGAATCATTCTGGCCTAGATTTTGCTGTCGGATAAGCCGCTCTCGACCTCTCCAAACTGGCTCAGTGCTTAGAGCGATCCAAACTCACCCAACTCTCAACACCCTGCCTTTCCAGTCTACCGGGGCTGGTGTTTAGATCGTCCAAACAGCGTATCTTATACCTCGCATTAGGACCCGACCTCACTATGGAAAATTGTTCTGGGCCCAGCAATTTGCTTCAGACCTGGATTTTTCTGTATCCAAATCGGCTCATTGCTTAGGGCATTCCACCCTCGCACCCAGGTCAGAGGACGGTCATCGGAACTCCCTTGACCCATCCTCTCCTCTCTAAAGCAATCACTACAACTACGAGTGCGTCAATTTCACAGTGCAACAGCACAACATATCTCTTGGGTTTGCTTTGCCCTCACTTGCCTCTTCATTGTCTGCAGTAATAGTTTACCACAATTTACTTTTAAAAAAAAGTTTTTTTGATAATGTTTTTGATCAAATTCCTTTTCTTTTGAACCACCAGTAAGCTGTCGCACATCTTCGGTGGTGCCTCGTAAACCAGAAATCAGAGGACAGAAATGCTACTTAACATCAATAAACTGGAATTCTTGCCTTGGCTATAACTGAAGTGCATGCAAATGTGTCAACGTGAAAGTTTAACTTCTTAAACAAAGTCATTATTAATGGAGCTTAAGATCAATGAGTGTTGAAATTCTTTTCAGACATCTCTGAAGCAAGAAGATAAGCACATAAATAATTAAATGTATAACTGTGTTTGATGCAGAATCTTCTATGGATTGTGTATACAGTACCCTTGTGGGAACATTTATAGACCTACTGTAATAAATGGCATGTGTCATAACAGAAAATACTCGTGTCTCTTAGAGAATTCCAGCATCAAAGCAAGTCAAGAACTTGAAACTAACACACATTGTACAGAATTCTCTCCATATTATTTGCATCCAAATCCTTAGAACAATAAAATTAATTGAACCAGAGATCAATTAACACAAAATCAGTCATCAGGAAATACTGGAGTTATTAGATAGTGATCATGCACTTTAGAAAATTATTGACATGTAATCAGGCAGAATTACCTTGGTATTATAAAAAACAAAATAGTTTTTGAAAAACATGTTCTTTGAGGAGCTAATTTCCAGGGTAGATATAGGGAACCAATAGAATTTCCAGAAATCATGACAAGGTATCATAATAAGGGCTGCTGTACTAGTTAAGAAACATTATCTATGGCAAAAAGTTAGCATATGAAAAGTATTGGTTAATTGACAAAAAAGTAGTAGGGATAGACGAGTCAGCATCTGGCGGGCAAGCAGCAATTGATAGAATGTCTCAACATCAGCACAAAGACCTTCAACATACAAATCGATATTAATGACAATGCACAGATCAAATGTCCTGTGCTTTTGCTTACCCAAGCCATAACTATAGCTGAAGCAGTCAATTGTGAGGAGAGTCAAAAGTATACACCCCGTAGCCACACCTGCTCATTAATGTTCATCTAATCAGCCAATCATGTGGCAGCTATGCAACACAAACATATGCAGACGTGGTCAAGAGGTTCTGTTGCTGATCAGACTAAACATCAGAATGGGAAAGAAAGGTGATCAATGACCTTGGCTGTGGAATTGGTATCAGTTGCGATGGTTTGAATATCTCAGAAACTACTAATCTCCTGGGATTTTCATGCACAACAGTCTCTAGAATTTACACAGAATGGTGAAACAAAGAAAATCCAGTGAACAGCAGTTCTGTGGGAAAAAACACTGAGCTAATGAGAGAGGTCAGAGAATGGCCAGACTGATTCAAACTGACAGGAAGATGCCAGTAACTGAAATAACTATGCGTTACAACAGTTGATTGTTGCCTGGTCGGTCAGGGCATCAAAGGATATGGTGAGATGGCAGGTGTACAGGGTTGAGTGAGATCCAGGATCTGCCATGATGGAATGGTGCAGCAGACTCGATGGACTGAATGGCCTAATTCTGCTCCTACATCTTACGGTTTAACAGTGATGTGCAGAGGCATCCCTGAACACACATGTCGAACTTTGAAGCAACAGAAGACCACACCAGGTTCCACTCCTATGCCTAATAAAGTGGCCACTGAGTGCATACTTAGTCACTTGCAGCAAATAAAAATGTCAAATAGAACAAACCGTAAGGGAAAATGAGATTACCCACCCCAGTAGGACAAATAAGAATGTGGAAATTTAAAATGGTTTAAAATTAATAAATTTTGATGTTCAGAAAGATCTGGGTGCCCTTGGTACAAAAAAAACAGATTAAAACTATAATTAGGGAAGCAAATGAAATATTGTGCATAGGTATAATAATAGTAAGTCATTCTACCACCCTTCTGGGCTTTGGCAAGAACACACCTGATGCACTGCTTACCATTTTCATCTCCTTTTAAGGAAAATTCTTTCCAAATTGATTCCCATGTTGAGGAGGTTGTACTTGGAGGCAGGATTAGTAAAGCCTAATATCTGTTGTAGATTAAGTTACTAAAAGATTTTATTGAGGGATAAGATATACATCCACCCAGTTTAATTAGGGGCACTGCTTTGTGCATAGGAATTCATATTTTTACAAATGATTGAGCTTTTCAAATAAGTGTCAAAGGTGGTTAAGGACAAGGCAGTAATGTGGTCTAAATGGACTTCAGTAAGACCTTTGTTAAGATTCCACACGGTAGTCTGCTCTGAAAGGTTAGGAATACAGGGAGAATTGGCTAATTGAACACACAACTAGCTTAATGGTACGAAGCATAGAGTGATGGTGGAAGGTTGTTTCATGAGCGAGAGACCTTTAACTAGTGGTGTGCCACAGGGGTCAGTGTTGGACCCATTGTTGTTTGTCATCTGTATCAAAATTTTGGATGACAATATATTAAGTATGATTAGTAAATTGGCATATGACATTAAAATAGGAGGTATAATTGTCCTCCATTCTGCTGGTCATTTCAATCTTATGAGATTTATAGGGAATATATTGTATTCAGCAGTTTTAATAGTCAATCAGATAGAACACTTAATGAACAAGGAATTAAAATGTAGATATTATAATTGACTTTGCAATCATTTTATAGAATGCAAAATAAAGATTGAAACATATTTCTGGCGTTACAGCAAAGCTACAAATTACAAGACCTTGATAAAAATTCTTTTTTTTTCAAAAGGTAAACATTAATTACAGCTTAGAACATTATTAACAGTTTAATTGCTACTCAAGCAGCTAAGCTCAACAGTTCGAATCAAATCACTGGTCTGTGTCACTGCATCTGTGAAAACAAAAGAACAGCTCAGAAATTCACTGCCATGTTAGTATCTGTTTTGATGACGATTTACCATTGCCACATTAGCCCAGTTGTTACCTTGTTTATCACTTTCTCCTGGTGAGACAAATTTGCAGATTACAATGTTAAATTGCCCATGTGCCACTACCAGAAGTCACTGCTGGTTTTATAAAATGACTAATGAGAGGAACTGTGACAATTTTGCAAATACTGAGCCATTAAAACCCAACAACAAGCAAAGTGCTTATAAGATGCAGTTTAGGACACACCCACTGTTCTAGTTATTGGTTTCAACATTTGAATTTACAATGCTTACCTCAGTAGTAGCAGACAATAATCAGAACAGATTATGAGAAATTTCATTAATGATTTATCTTTTTTTTGCAAGAGAATGGAAAGAAAGACGATGCATTTTCTGAACTTTATTTAACAAAGATACTATAGGTCTGCAAATAGTAGCACCACCAGCTGTCATTTGATTAAAAATTCCAATTTTAATTACCCACTAATATAAATTTTATTCAAGATTGTTATCTAGCATTTTTAAAGAAAGCTTTCACAATAGAACAAGATCTGGACTGTTAAGATACCCAACACTAAACATTTATAACTCTATTCTCACAGAATACACATTGCATAACTTTTATCCTCACAGCTCCTCACACACTCACTTTCATAAAGTCACAAGCTATTTTTTAAATAAACTAAAGATTACTATCTGGTTTATGCTCATTTTAGTTAAGACCACCTTTTGGCATATTACTTTATTTTGTTATCTAAGTAAATATTTTCTTCTATTTTGTCAGCTAGATTGTATAGGGACATTCTTTCAATCCAGTTTTAAAATAAGTTCCTAATTTTCATATCATTCCATGTCATTATTTCAGCCGTCCTCTAAATTTGGAGTCATGGTTCCCAATTTTTTTTCCCCAAAAGTAAGTATTTAACATCAGGCTTTACTTCACTGTTCTCTGTTTATATGGGATAAGCTGAAATTTTCAATTAATATTAAAAGAGCAAAGCCATTATCTTGACCATATTAAAGACTCCAGTCCCTAATGACAAAGACCATCCATCCCTCCTTGAACAGCTTTCTGAAAGTGAACCTGAACTATTCCAAAGCAAGTGCCTCTTGGTAAAAGGAATCACTGCAACACTTTGTTTTGAATTCTCAATCACATTTTCAAATTCCTCCAAAGTATTGCCCCTCTATAGCTCTGAATTTCCTTCTATAACCCTCAAGAAATCTGGTTAGAACACAAAAAACTGGAAGTTTTTTCTGCTGTTTATGCCTACACTACCACAGTTAGCTGATCTTTTACCTCAGCACTACCTTCCTGTACTAATACTTAACATACAAAAGTCTATTAATCACTGTCTTGACTATACTAGATAATTGAGCCTCCACGTCCCTTTGGGTCGATAATTGCAAAGATTCACTATACAAGAAATAAAACGTTTCCTTATCTCAGTCATTGCTGGCTGGCCATTATTTTTAAATCTTGACCTGTAGTTCCAAATTCCACGGCTAGGGGTAACATCATCTGTCTTCTACGCTGTTAAATCCTATTACATACAGTACAGTACTTCTGCATGTTTTATTCTGCAATATCTTGGAGACCAAGTGTCCAGGTTAATCTCTCCTCACAGAACAGTAACAACCCCCTCTAAGGAATCTATATGCTGAAACTTTACAGCCTGTTATGTATGATCAAATCAGTATCAGATGTTCCAGATGCTGTCTCACTACGTGATGCAAGATAACTTTGTTCTTCTCAAATCATTTTGCAATAAAAAATGAAAACATTATTGGGATTCTGAACTGCTTATTTCACCATTTTAAAATACCATTTAAGTCGTCACTTTTACATTTCCCTACATTATGTTCCATTTAGTTTGTCTATACGATAAAACTTCCATGCCCCACTCCCTGCAATTCAAATTCAAACTAAGCAATTTAGGCGTATTAATCATTTTGATTTTAACGGCTCCACCTTTATTCGCTGTGTCTTAGGCTGTCTGGTGTAAACTACAAAATTTCCCAATTTTCCTAATTTCTAGATTTTTTTTAAAAAACTTTCTTAAACCAAACCCACCTCTTACATTAGTTTTCCTTTTGGTTATCCTGGGTACCGCCGGATGTGACTCGTTATTTTTCCCTCAAAGTACTCATCGAAACATTTTGCTACGATAGGTCTTTAAAGGCGAGTTATTATTACAAATGATTTCACCCACGATAGCGAAAAAAGGGCGAAGTAAATAAATTTATGAGATTAATTTAGAGAAGCTGGTGGTGTGGTAGGGGGCGGAAGAGCAGGATCAGCAAGGCGATACCTTGATGGGCTTGGTGTCCTCGGTGAGGGCCTTGCCGTGCATGTCCTCCATGGCTTTGCAGGCCTGCGACGATTTGTTAAATTTCACATACGCGATGCCCTTATGGTCTTTGGACTGCTTGTCCCGCACCACCCAGATGTCCTGAATGTCTCCGAACAAAGAAAATTTCTCCCGGATCACCTCCTCCGATGTCGACTTGCTGATCACCAGGAAGAGTCGGCTGTTAGGAGGGTGATCAAGGTTTGCCGTCGGACGGGAACTGCCAGTATCCTCCATTGCTCGAACAACAGAAACCACCGGTCTGTGCGGAACCGCTCGACTCTCCGAACGGATCCAAAAGCAGAGCCACCTTCTTCTGCAGAGCTCCTCGCCCTGCACAGCGCCCCCTAGTTCGGCATACACAAACAGGAGCTCTTTCATTGTGGTATCACTTGTTGCTGCCCGCCAGTTCGTCCATTCATGGCAAAGTTGAGACTTATTATTGTTTTCCAAGTTTAAACGAAAAGGCATTTGATTCTTATTTGGTTTCCTATGTACCTAGTTGCATTCTCACCCACAAAGTTAAATCTCACTTCACTTTCAGAGCCTTCAATGCTCGTTTTGACCACCAGGTCAGGGAGGAACCATTGTGCACTCCCAGTCTCCTGATGATCATTTGGTCTCAGTATCTGAAGATGAAATGTGGGTTGCCTTCAAGAGAGTAAATCTAAGGAAAGAATCCAGTCTGGGTGAAGTACCTGGCCGAGTACTGAAGGCCTGTGCTGACCAGCTGCCTGATGTGTTCATGGATTATCTTCAACCTCTTGCTACAGCAGTGTGTGATACCCACCTGCTTCAAGCAGGCTTCAGTTATACTGGTGCCCAAGAAGAGCATGACAACCTACCTTAATGACTATCGCCCAGTGACATTTGCATCCACAGTGATGAAGTGTTCTGAGAGACTGGTGTTGAAGCATGGCAGTTTCTGTCTGAGTAGTGACTTGGCTCCACTCCAATTTGCCTGCATAGCCAGAGTGACCTTAGTTTACATATGGATCAGTTGCAGCCCAATCATCAATAATCCATTGTATGAAGAATTGCTAAATGATATACTGAATGAGTTTTTTGTCCATTGTGTTGAGCAGCCAAATAACAAGTTGGCTAAATTAAAAAGAATATTGTAAAATGGATGGAAAAGGATTAGTTAATAATCTTATGGTGTGAAAACTTTAAGGGAAGAGTAACTAATGCATGATAGAATTCTTCATTGAGTTGGAAAGTGAAGTAGTTCAACTTAAAACTAGAATCGTAAATCAAGCAGAAATAAGTGACTGATTGGGGAGACTCATTGAAGGTATGACTAACATAGAGCCATACAACACGGAAACAGGCCCTTTGGCCCAGCTCGTTCAAGCCAACCCTTTGCCAGCAAACTGACCCCCATCTGCCCGCATTTGAACCAAGGCCTCTAAGCTGCTCCTATTTACTTATCTACAGTAAATTGCTTTTAAATATTGCTAATGTGCCCATTCTATCACTGTTTCTAGCAGCTCATTCCAAATATACACTGCTCTTTGTAGGAAGAAGGTGTCCCTAATGTTCCCTTTAAATTTCTTGGACTCCAATCTTAAACTTATACTTTCTTGTTGTTAGCACCCCCTCCAAAGAAAAAGGACTATGTCCTTTCAGCCTATCTAGGTCTTTGAAATATCGGCACATACACTATGTTCATGAATCACATATACTAAGCTGCTGCTTTTGATGTCTTTTGTTATGGTCTAAATGCTCTGCTGTACCCCAACCCAGTGCTGGTTCAACTCCTGCTCCTGCCTCTATCTCTGCTTTCAGGTTGATGAGCTTGTTCAGGTTCTCCTGTGTGTTATAGCTTGGGTCCATTCCTCTCTACTGAGTGCTGCTCTTCGATTTCTTCTCAATCAACCTGATCCCCTCCAAAATGTCAGTGATATCACAAAATGGACTTCCACTTATAGTTCTAATTATGTCCTTTGTTATAAAAATTGTGTGGTGTAAAAGAAGTGGATATAGTATGCTTGAATTTACAGAAAGACTTTGATAAACTCCCCATAAAAGGGTCAGAGTGTTATATTGGCATTGATACAGTTTATGGTTTTCTTGTGAATTCTGCTTATATGATGCTATGTCCTGCGAAGTGCTGCAAGAAAGTTTTTAATTGTACCTGTCCATACATGTACTTGTGTACATGACAATAAACTTAACTTTGCCTTTGACTTTGACTATCCAATGCTTCTGCCAAACGCCCAATGTGTCTGTCACTACTTTCACATCAAATGTGCCTTTTGTAAAGAGAGAGAAAAACAGTGAAGTTAAGTGTGAGTTAGAGAGAGAGCTCATAATGCTGAACCAAACCATGGCAGAGCAATCACACAAATATTTTGGTGCTTTTTTTTCCTTCACAAGAGAGCATAATCAACTTTTGAGAAATGTTAAGAAGTCAAGAATCTTATAAAGGTGGGGAAATAAATTTTAATATTAATGTCAGCATTAATAAGATAATAGTGCTGCAGAGATTAACGGTATTAAAAACTAACAATTTCCCTAATAAGCTGCCTCCAAGAGTACTAAAGGAAGGAGCTGTGTGTATTAAAGTGGATGTAGTGTTTCTTATTATCAATTTACTATTTAAAAGTACAGGTAAGGATAAAATGATAAACTACACATTGAGGTTAAAATGCCGTAAATATCTGGAATATCTCAATGTTTATTAGACAAAAGTCAACATAGATCCTTAAAAGGAAAATCATATTTGACAAACTTCCTGATGTTTTTAGTATAGATGTAACTGATTCAATCGTTAAAGAAAACCAGTACTTGAATTTTCAGAAAGACTCTGATAAACTCCCCCATGTAAGATTAGAGTGTGATATTGACGTTAATATACTATATTGGCATCGATTGAAGCAGAGAGTAGGAATAAATAGATTTTTTTCAGGGTGACAGGCAATAACTAATGGTGATTGGCAAGGATCTCTGCTAGGAGTTCAGTTATTCACAATATACAGTAGATCAATTATATAATGTGAAATGATGAAACACAAGGTAATTGTCACAATGTACACTGGCAATGACTGAACCCAAGTGCAGAGGAAAGACAGACTCCCACGTAGAGACCGCGACCAGTATTTATTCATAAGAATTCTAACAAAACATTAGTGGTTCAGCCGAATGACACTGCAAGACATAATATTCTCAAAGTTAGAACCCTGTGACAAGGGCTAAGGAGTATATGCTTAAATAATAGATACATGAAAAGCCCAAGTCAATCAAAATAAACTGAACAATCTTAAACAATTAAACGATTAACCAATTAAGGAGCTTGAGAAATCTTAGAGCCTTCCACTCTCTGGCTCCCTGCACAGGCCCAAAGAGCTCATGACAACAATATTTCAAAGATTACCGTACTCTATTATAGATGGGGTTACTAATTGTAAGGATGCAGAGGTTTCAAGATGATTAAAATTGAGTAATAGTATGTGAATAAAGCTGAATTGAATATATTATTTAGATGTAGACTGGGGAGAGTTCACAGAGAAAACGACTTTGGTGTTCTTAGGCATCAGTCACTAAAGCAAATACAGTACTCTATTGTTGCAGCAGGAGTTAAGAAGGAAATGGTACATTGGGCTTCACTGTAAGAAGATTGAGCACAGGAACAAAGTTATCTTGCTAAAATTATACATGGTCCGTCTAGAATGTTGCATGCGGTTTTGTCCTTATAAAAAGGATAAAATTCAATAAACTTATTATGTGATGTAGTAAATGTCATCTGAGACAAAACTTGGCTTACTGTGTTTGTTTACGCAAGAACTTATATGAACAAGAGAGGATCTAATTAAACTCTACAAAATTCAAAGGGATTGATCCTGCTTTCTAGACATTCCCTGGCTGGAGTGTGTAAAAAATAGTGTCAATCATAGGACTGGGAGAAGTGTACAACCATATAGGGAGAAGTGTATTCATATAGATTGTGGATCTCTGAAATTCACTATTGGAAAAAGAGGTGTAGGACATATTAATGCACACATTTATGAAGATTAATACATTATTGCGCACAAAAGGTTTTGGTGGTTATGAGGAGAATGTGGTCTTGAGGTAGACGATTAGCCATAGAGTATTAAATGACATTACAGGCTCCAAGAGTCTCATAGTCTTGTCCTGCTCATAGTTTATGTACTGTACTGTGCAAAAGTCTAGGTACATATAGATAGGGCACCTAAGACTTTTGCACAGTACTGTATTTGTCAACGTGGAGCAGAAAGCGAGTTTGCAAACCTGGCGGGAGCAAAGGATGTTGTGAATGTTGAGGTTGGAGCAGGTGGTGGATGGGACGAGTGGCAGAGGAGTTCCGGGGCGGAGGATGGCGCGGGAACAGATTTAGCCCTAAAGCACCAGACAAGATCAACAACTGATTAATTGATCATCACAGAATGTCTCTCTGGTCCTTCCACTCCCCCCTCCCTACCCACTTTCCCAACCACGATTCCCTGCTCCTTAACCCCTTTCCCAACCATGATTCCCCTCTCCCTACCCTCTTCTCATTCTCAGTCCGCCATAGACGGAATCAGGTTTAGCATCACTCACATATGCTATAATTGTTTTTTTTTTTGCAGTGCCATATATAAAATGACTACTGTGCAAAATTCTTAGACAAATATAGGTGCCGAAGACTTTTGTTCAGTATTGTATATGTCCCTCCACAGAATTCGTAATGCTTGCTGACACCGGTGCTCGCAGCTACTGCGGCGTTCGAGGGGTCACTCCTTTCCCGCCCGAGCGCCGACCGTTCCTCGTGTCGGCGCCGAAGCTCTGCCGTCAGTAACGGCTGCCCCAGCCGCACTGCTTCCTCCCCGTTGTCCGTCGGTGAGTACATGTCCCCCATGTCGCGCTCGGTGTTCACCGTGTGACCTCGTCAATCTCTCTCCTAGCCGCACGGGATTGAACGGTACTGCCCTCAAGAAGGGTCTTGCCCCTGTGTGGTCTCCCTGGATGCAGGGCAATTGCTTTCCGTTAACTTTTCATGCCCTAAGGCCGGTGCGAGAGCTGCGGTGTCCGTAAAGAGGTGCGAGTTGGTTGAAGGGTGTTTGAGTTTTGCCGCTCACACGGCCTCCGATGATGTCGTTTCCATCCTCAATATTCTTTCTCCACTGACTGAGGTAGTGGGCCAAGGATTCCCATGAGGACGTTTTACTTCATGCAGGCGGCTTTCGAGAACAATCTCGAAAAGTATGCTCTGTCCAACTGTCAAAATCGTAGTTCTATGCCAAAAGCCTGTGAATGACATTGACTTGATCGTCAGAGTTGACTTTGTGTAATTGAGGGTCTGAGAGAGGACTATATTAAATTATTTATCCAGTCAGTACATTTGGAAGATCTTGAATAATAGACAAAAGGTGCAGGAGTAGGCCATTTGGCCCTTCAAACCAGCACCACCATTCAATGTGATCATGGCTGATCATCCACAATCAGTACCATGTTCCTGCCCTCTCCCCATATCCCTTGACTCCGCTATCTTTAAGAGCTCTATCTAACTCTTTCTTGAAAGCATCCAGAGAGTTGGCCTCCACTGCCTTCTGAGGCAGAGCATTCCATAGATCCACAACTCTCTGGGTGAAAAAGTTTTTCCTCAAATCCGTTCTAAATGGCCTATCCCTTATTCTTAAACTGCGACCTCTGGTTCTGGACTCTCCCCAACATCGGGCACATGTTTCCTGCCTCTAGCGTGTCCAATCCCTTAATAATATTATATGTTTCAATCAGATCCCCTCTGATCCTTCTAAATTCCAGTGTATACAAGCCCAGTTGCTCCAATCTTTCAACATAAGACAGTCCCGCCATCCCGGGAATTAACCTTGTCAACCTATGCTGCACTCACTCAATAACAAGGATGTCCTTCTGCAAATTTGAATATAGAGGGAGCATCCTGTTTTGAAATCCTTGCCCTTATTCAGATAACATAGGACTGGTAAACTTGATGCCTTGATCTTCAAAAACTTCATTTCCTCAAACACTAATAGCTGAAAGTGATAATAAATGTCATAATTGATGTCTGCCTCTGCTGAGAGTTAGTACTCAAAATAAGGAGGATGTTCCATATTTATTAGGATGTCATGAGGATCTTCTATTTTTGGATGTTTGTGTGGTACAGTGGCTCATATAGGTAAGAGGTGGCTTAGAGGTGAGCGTGTGGCAAGAGTAAAATATCAATGAATTTCTGTGGGGTACCAATTTCTTGGTAGCTCACTGTTTAGTCCAGCCTGAGGCTAAAGAATGTGAAAAGTCTAGAGCCATTTTTTTGTGTTGCAGAATAATGATCAAAATTGTGTTCAAGCTTTAGTTAATAGTGATGTATATCTCAAACATGTCCCTCAGTCATAAGGCTGAAAAAGGAAAGCAGACTATGGGAATTTTCGGGTTAAGAGTTGGTAAATGGCAGGATATAAGGATGTTGCCATTTTAGGCAGGATCTGCATAATAGGTCAACACCAGCAATGATGAATGAAGAGTATGCAGAATAAGGAAATTACTGGATGGGTGCTTCATATAGAACCCATGCCAGTATTAAAGATTATATTGGATAAATGGATGAAAGGGAATTCTATTTTTATACATAAACAGGACTAAAATGTGCACATTTATCATTTTCCCCACAGACATTTGATGACGGCTTGACATTGTGACAAACCATGGTGTTGGCTTCTTTACTTCTATAACAAAATAATAAGGGATTTAAGAACAGTGCTGTTATTGAATATAATGCTTATATTGTAATTATAGAGTTTTATTCTTTAGACAGACTTTCACCTTAGTAAACTGTAAGCCATTCAATTCAGAAAAAATATCTTTTGTAGTCTTTGTTTAGATATGTATTTAGAATATAAGAAATTGGAACTTGCCATTGCCCCCTTGAGCCTGCTCCAATTCAACAAGATCACGACTAATCATCTTTACACAATTTTCCTTTAATGTTAAGAAATTTAGCAACCTTGGTCTTGAATGCAGTGAAATATTGAGACTCTGCCAAAAATTGGCAGAGAATTCCGAAGATATATCTTTGAAGAAATTTCTTATCATTGCAATCCCAAGAGGTAATTTCCTTAATTAGAGGCTGTGATCCCTGGTTCTAGATTCCACACTCAGGTGAAACATCCTCCCTCCATTTACTCTCTCCAGTGCTCTCAGAATCTTGCATCACTTTGCTATAAACTCCAGAGAATGGAGGTCCAGCATATTCAATCTCATCTCATATGATGGACCTGCCGTCCCAGAAACCAGTCTGGTGACAACACAAGAGACTGCAGATGCTAGAATCTGGAGCAAAAAACAAAAAACAAATAACTTGGTTGGTCAGGCAGCATCTGTGGAGGTGATGGAATTTTGATGAAGGGTCTCAACCCAAAGCATTGACATAGATTTTATAGACTATTTGATGTTATACAGCAACCCCCTACCCATATGTTTTTACTCCAACACACTTCTAAGTCACTTTATTTTAGATGTTATACAGCAGTAATTTTTGGTCCATCCAGTAAGTTTAAAGAGAGCACATGAAACAGAACTTGGTGGCTTTAAAGGGAATATGTGAACACAAGCCCAATTGAGTTTCAAGGAAACATAGGAACTGGGTATCCTTCTGTGTTAGAGAGAATGCAGGAAATAGGGTCCTAGTGGATCAAATAAGATGGGGGTATCAGGCCCATCAAAGGAAGGATAATCAGAGTCAAATGGTGCTGAGTCAAATGTCAATTCATCAGGATTTCCTAATAATGGGATGTTGGTGTTGGCCAGAAAGAACTACGGTCTACAAATCAGTGAACAGGAATGAGGCAGGGGCAGTGGAAACAGACAAAACAAAAGTCTTTGTTCTTGTTAGGTGGTGGCAGGAATGGAAGTGGCTATTTTCCGACACTGTCCTTGCAGTCACCATTTTGTGAAGTGTTTGGTGAACTGATCCTTCCTCTGGCTACATCCGCACTAGACTGGATAATTTTGAAAACGCTGGTTTCGCATAAAAACGATAGGCATCCACACTACGCGTTTTTGAAAATATCTCTATCCACACTGAAACGGAAATTTCGGTGAAGCTCCTCCTCCTGCGCATGTGCAGGACACATCTACCGAAAACAAGCGACACATTTGGTGTCGAATCTCACAGTAAAAGTGCGCGTTTGTGTAGTTACAGACTAGAAAAACTTAAAACGACGGACAGCTGTTGGCTCTTGCACAGGAGAATTTAAAACTAAAAACAAAAACAAATACTGGAGCGTACGGCGGCAACCAACAGGGACTTCATGGACAGATTGACCCAGCTGATGACGAACATTGAAAAACTGACTAACTCCGTTGCATTAATAAAGCACCTTGTTAAATGTATAAAACATGTCTGTGTCAGTGTTATCTTGTATTTCCATACAATGTTACATTAGGCTGTTACACATCTATTGTCAGAGAAGTACTTGCATAAATAAGTAAACCACCTTCATACGAGCAAGGACAGAAAACGGCAAAGTGAATACTGTATACTTATTTATTCAGTAAGTTATGGGTCAAAGTATTTGGTGAGTACATTTCTAACTCTTCTGGCCTCAGTCTCTTTGCTGTCTGTTCTGAAATTGTTAGGTTACGTTCAAGAAAACAATGAAATGGCGCGCTGCCATCTGACAGCATTTTCAGAAGTCTCCGGTTACTCCGTCCACACTGATCTGCCCGAGCAGTGTTTTCAAAAATACCCACCCTGGAAAGGGTTTCTGAAAAGCTCTGGTTTCGGGGGACAAAAACGCCATTTTAGTGTGGATGGAGGGTAAAAACAAAAAGAAAAAGCTTTGGTTACGGATTTATCCGGCGTAGTGTGGATGTAGGCTCAGAGATAACTTAATCAGAGCAGTTGAATGTGGATAAAAGGGATTTCTGTAATGATGTACTAAAACTGAGACCATCCTCAGATAAGAATCTGTTTATTAATTTATTAATTTATTAATTTCTGCTGATTTGCAGAAAGAACAGACTGCTCATCCTGGCTCAGTGTTTGGCTGACCTGATTAGACAGGTTTGAACAAAAGACATTACCTAAGTCACAAGGCTGAAGGGAGAGCTATAAATCAATATTGCTTGTAGCCTTAAGCCACTTCCAATGAGAAGCTAACACAGGTCAGTCTGATGGACTTAAGCCAACAAAATTGAAAGATAATAGATTGATGACAACTCTGTGGAGACCAATCATTACCTCACTGATATAGGTAATTTAAGAATTCCTGTTAAATCTATATTCAGTTATTTCCATTTAATAAATCAGATGATAGGGTGGCTTCTTGCTTTGGTGGCTCTCAAAATCTCGGTTCCAGCTGAATATAACACAAAAAGTTGCATACATCTATCAGTAATAATGGAGCACACTTTAGTTGCTGAAGTCGTGTTTCAGATGCCTATTTAGACTTCAGAGTTTTCAGCAATTCACGTCAACAAAGTTTTCAAGATCATACTTGTAAATCATTGAACAATTTTGTTTTCCAATTTGGTATTATCATAGAAGGAATAGTGCTTTTCTTAGCTTGGGATTTACGTAAAAACAGACTAGCCTGACAGAGGTAAAGCAATCTGAATGTGCATATTTCAATCTGAAAGCTTTCATTTACAGGTCCTTTTTGGGGGAAATCTGCAATCTGTAGTAATAAAGCAATTTTCCAAAACAATTCACAATTACTGTATTCCAGTTACTTGATTCAACATCTACACATACTTTACGAAACATGGTGCACACACAAGTACAGCTTTAATCTAAAATAATACCAAGTGTGCAAGTCTTTCTCTCATTTGCTTGTTCCCTCAATATTTGGTCTCTAAACCAGCATGGGTGGAACTCGTGCATGGAAGGAAGGAAAATTGAGGATAATTATTAATACGATTGCAGCATGTGGGTGTTACAGACAAGGCCATCATTTAATATCCTTCCTTAACTCCTTTTGAGTTAATGGTTGTGAATCACATTTTCTGAAGTTTTTCAGGTTTTATAGTGATGGTGCTCACTTAGATCTGGGATATTTGGTGAGGAGGTGGGGGGACGTGGTTTGGTTTTCTGGTGATGAAGAAGTATATTTCCATGTCAGAATAGTGTTTGACTGAAGATGGGAATTTGCATTGCCTTCCTCCTTTCCTCCTAGGAGGCCAGGCATCCTGGGTTAAAATTCTATTGAAGGTGATGAAGTTTCTGGATGAGGTTTAAAGTAGACTTTTATACTTACCAGCCTTGAACTTTTAATTGTATAGCAACTCGTATCTAGATGTGAAAAATGTTTTGCCATATTTCAGGTGAAAACCATGAATTGAACATTTACTTTATGATATCCAGTTTGTTATATGTTTTTTTTTCAATGTTTCTTTGGTTCAGTAAAGGTTCTGGTAGTGGTGCCTCCTGGGATGTTGGACCTGGGCTTCACAATGATAGTGCTGTTGAATGTCAAAAGAAGGTGATTAGATTGTTATTGGAGAAGATTGTTAACTAATTTGGTGTTACCTAGCAATTATAGGCCTGTCAGTTTGACGTCAGTGGTGGGTAAATTAATGGAAAGTATTCTTAGAGATGGTATATATAATTACCTGGATAGACAGGGTCTGATTAGGAACAGTCAACATGGATTTGTGCGTGGAAGGTCATGTTTGACAAATAGTATTGAATTTTTTGAAGAGGTTACAAGGAAAGCTGACGAGGGTAAAACAGTGGATGTTGTCAATATGGACTTCAGTAAGGCCTTTGACAAGGTACCGCATGGAAGGTTAGTTAGGAAGGTTCAATCATTAGGTATTAATATTGAAGTAGTAAAATGGATTCAACAGTGGCTGGATGGGAGATGCCAGAGAGTAGTGGTGGATAACTGTTTGTCAAGTTGGAGGCTGGTGACTAGTGGTGTGCCTCAGGGATCTGTACTGGGTCCAATGTTGTTTGTCATATACATTAATGATCTGGATGATGGGGTGGTAAATTGGATTAGTAAGTATGAAGATGATACTAAGATAGGTGGTGTTATGGATAATGAAGTAGGTTTTCAAAGTTTGCAGAGAGACTTAGGCCAGTTAGCAGAGTGGGCTGAGCGATGGCAGATGGAGTTTAATGCTGATAAGTGTGAAGTGCTGCATTTTGGTAGGAATAATCCAAATAGGACATACATGGTAAATGGTAGGGCATCGAAGAATGCAGTAGAACAGAATGATCTAGGAATAATGGTGCTTAGTTCCCTGAAGGTGGAATCTCATGTGGATAGGGTGGTGAAGAAAGCTTTTGGTATGCTGGCCTTTATAAATCAGAGCATTGAGTATAGAAGTTGGGATGTAATGTTAAAATTGTACAAGGCATTGGTAAGGCCGAATTTGGAATATCGTGTACAGTTCTGGTCACCAAATTATAGGAAAGATGTCAACAAAATAGAGAGAGTACAGAAGATTTACTAGACTGTTACCTGGGTTTCAGCACCTAAGTTACAGGGAAAGATTGAACAAGTTAGGTCTTTATTCTTTGGAACGTAGAAGGTTGAGGGGGAACTTGATAGAGGTATTTAAAATTATGAGGGGGATAGATAGATTTGACGAGGATAGGCTTTTTCCATTGAGAGTAGGGAAGATTCAAACAAGAGGTCATGAGTTGAGAGTTGGGGCAAAAGTTTAAGGGTAACATGAGGGGTAATTTCTTTACTCAGAGAGTGGTAGCTGTGTGGAATGAGCTTCCAGTAGAAGTGGTAGAGGCAGGTTCAGTATTGTCATTTAAAGCAAAATTGGATAGGTATATGGACAGGAAAGGAATGGAGGGTTATGGGCTGAGTGAGGGTCAGTGAGATTAGATGAGAGTAAGCATTCGGCATGGACTAGAAGGGGCGAGATGGCCTATTTCCGTGCTGTAATTGTTATATTGTTATATAAATACTTCTCACTTATTAGCTCATGCTGGAAGGTGGTCTGGATCTTGTTGCATGTAGGCATAAGTTACCTTTTTAATTGTATTACGTGAAATTCTGTAGTTCCTCTAGCAAAAAAAAGCATTTGTTTCTGCAGCCATATTTTAAATTACTGCCAAAGCTGGAAGTAGCTCAACATGTTTGTGACGTGAATCTGAAAATGTGTGAAATAAATATCTGTCAGGTTTTATTTTTACTTCTGGTGCCTCTATTATATGGACATACCCAACCAAAAAAAGTAGTTCAATACTTGGTAATATTCTACAAGAAATTCTACAAGACCTGGATACAAGAAATATTCTTACTTCAGTTTTCCGTGATATATTGGATGGATCCTTATTATATCTATTGTTTGGTTGAATAAAGAGAGGTAACAAAAAGATCATAAATTAAAGCAGCAGATTATTTCTGTGGTCTCCTAAAGATCCAACTCCTGATTGTCTAGATATATTGCTATGGTGGACTGCCATAATACAAAGAAAAATCAGCCTCACCAAGTTAGATTATGATCTGTCCAGTTAACCTTATTTTTCTGATAAGCATGTAAATAAGAAAAACATTCTTACTCATGATTTACAGAAAAACATACCAAATTAATTTATTTTAAAGTTTGTCAGAAAATTTCTGCAATTCTTATGCAACCTCTCATGTTTTCCATTTTGTCACATCAGAGTTTAGATGGCTGATCCGGAGAAAGGAAAGAAAATCTTTGTGCAAAAATGTGCTGTGTGCCACACCATTGAAAAAGGTGGAAAACATATGGTTGGACCTAACCTGTGGGGTATTTTTGGACGAAAAACTGGATCAGCTGAAGGATTTCTCTATACTGATGCAAACAAGAGCAAAGGTAATGCAATTTGGTCTACAGTTTAGGTGCTTGCATTTCAGTATTAATTGTCCCCAATCTAAAATATCCATCTATATGCAGGGATCATATGGGGAGAGTCCACTCTAATGGAATATTTGGAGAATCCCAAAAAATACATTCCTGGAACAAAAATGCTGTTCGCTGGTATTAAGAAGAAAAGTGAACGTGCTGACCTTATTGCTTATTTAAAGAAAGCATCGTCATCATGAATCAAATATTTAATAAAGTGCTTGATTTAATTTTAAAATGCATTTTGGTAATCATCTGAAACTTAAGTGAGTTGTTAGTAACTGATAAATTATCTGCTTATCATATTCAATGTTAATTTGTTACTTGATTTTAACTACTGTATTAGAAATTATTTGATTCTGTGACAAACTTTTAATTTCTAAAATAAAGTTAGGCAACTTTTGAAGATGTGCTAATATGGAAATAATTTTATTTGCGTATCTTCTTTGGGTTTCAGGCCATATTTTCAACAAATCCCTGTACTTTTCTTTAAGTGCAATCAGAAATCATTTCTTCATCTTTGGCTAAGGACCTTTGTTTCAGAGTCTATTATCTGGCCCTCTTGTATGATTACATCAGTGTACTCCTGTACTTCTAACATCCTGAGAACAAGAGGAAATCCTAGAGGAATCAGATTTGTTTCATTCATTTTTTTTGATAGAGCAATTTAAAAGAAGTCTGGTATAATCAGATATAGTTCTGTTCCCCTTAAGTTAAACATAACTTCAGGAAACAGGTAAAAAGACAAATAAAATCTGAAATTGTGTCAAATATGGCACCATATTTTTGAAACAGCCATATAAAGTAAAGATACGTACAGTTTAGCTCTGGACTTGAAGCATGTCACAGATCTGCAGCACGAGGCTTTCCTTTTGAGAGGCAGTAACGATGATCTTTAGAGGGAACGTGGAAATGGGTGCACTAGCCAAAACACTCCCTCTTCTTTTACTTTTCCATCCTACTTCAGCCCATGTTGCCAGCTTGTTAATCTGTCACATACATCATGATGGTACACTCCAAGACAGAATCAAAAATAGTTGTTTTGTTCCACCTCAGTTAAACGCAACTTAAATAAACTGAAGTAAAAAGACAAGTAAGTCTGAAAATGTGTCAAAGGTGACATTGTATTTCTGAAATAAGCCATGTAAAGTAAGAATATTCCCATCTGACAAATGTTTTAAAATGTAAAATTGACATAAATTCGAAAACTAGAAAAATATCCTTCAATAATCTGTATCTCTGTGCTAGCAACTGGAAGATCCAGTAGCTGGGAGGATCCAGAGATAAGCATAGATCACTTTCACAGCCATTGGTAATTTGTGCAAGGAAGTCCTGACCTACATCTAGGAGATGGTATATCTAACTTCTGATGCATTCCATCCTCCAGAACCACTTTCAAGAAACCTTGGGAAGCAAGCTTTTGGTCAAACTCGGAATCATATGGCATGGAAACATGCACTTTGCCACAGCTGGTCCATGCTGATCAAGATGGTCCAACTAAGCTAGTCCCATTTGCCAGCATTTGGCCCATAACCTTCTAAACCTTTCCAATCCATATATCCATTTAACTCTCTTCTAAAAGTTGTTATTCAGATTCAGATTCAATTTATTGCCATTTAGAAACCCTAGCCACTTCCTCTGGCAGCTGATTCCCCATAGTGTAAAACACATTTCCGCAAGTTTTTCTTAAATCTTTCCCCTGTCACCTTAAGTCTATGCCCTCTACTTGATTGCCCAACTTTGGGAAAGTAACTGAATGCATTCACCCATTCTATGCCCCTCAAGATTTTATATACCACTATAGGATCACCGCTCAGTCTTCTACACTCTAAGGAATAATCTCTTAGCCTGTCCAACCTCTCCATGTAATTCAGTTCCTCAAGTTCCTGCAGCACCCCTTATAAATGTTTTTGCACTTTTTAATAACATCGCTTCTATAAGTAGTTCTGCCAGAACTGAATACAATATTCCAACTGTGGCCTCACGAGTATCCTGTACAACCATACCATGATCTCCCAACTCAACTCCCTGACTTAATGAGGTCAGCCTGCCAAAAGCATTCTTCATTACCCTGTCTATCTGTAATTTTGCTTTTAATGAAACGTGTATTTATATTCCAAAGTCCAATTGTTCTGCAGCATTCTACAGGGCCCTGCCATTCACTGCAAAAATGCTACCAGAATTTTATTTTTCCAAAATGCGACAGCTCGCTCTTAGCCAAATCAAACTAAGTTAGTCATTTTTCAACCCACTTGCTCGTCCGATCAAGATCCTGTATTTTTGATCTTCTTCATTGTTCTCTATATTGTTGGCGTGTGGCCAGGTGGTTAAGGCATTGGTCTAGTGATCTGAAGATCGCTAGTTCAAGCCTCAGCTAAGGCAGTGTGTTGTGTCCCTGAGCAAGGTATTTAACCACATATTGCTCTGTGATGACACTGGTGCCAAGCTGTATTGGCTTTTGCCCTTCCCTTGGACAACATTGGTGGTGTGGAGAGGGGAGACTTGCAGCATGGGCAACTGCCGGTCTCCCATACAACCCTGCCCAGGCTTGTGCCCTGGAAACTTTCCAAAGGTCTCTCATAACTAACGGATGCCTATTTATATTTTACAAATGTATTAATCATACTTTGTATATTCTTACCAAAACTGTTGATATAGATTCAAACAACAGTGGGCCAGCTCCAAGTCCTGAGGTTCATTGTGAGCCAAAGAAACAACCTTCTACCACCAACCTCTACTTTCTACCATTAAGCTAATTGCATATCCATTTAGGCAACTCTCCTTGGAACTCATGAAATCTAAACTTCCAGAGCAGCCTATCATGTGGAACCTACTCAAAGGCCTTGCCAAAGCCCATATGAACCTCATGTAACATCCTTCCCTCATCAAATTTTGTAGTCACTTCATCAAAAAAAATTCAAGTTCACAAGACATGATCTACCATGCACAAAGCTATACTGGCTATCCCTGATCAATCCCTGCTCTCCCAGATGCATGCAAATCTTATTCCTTAGAATCTTTTTCAGTAACTTACAGATGTTAGACTTACTGGTGATTGGTTCCCAGGCTTTTCTTTTCCACCCTACTTAAATAAAGGCACAGCATTCTGTACTCTCCCGTTACTGGCACTTCACCCATGGTTAATGCTGATGCAAATATTTCAGTCAGTTCCAACAATTTTTTTGCCAGCATCCTACAGTGTTTTTGGATAAATCTGGTCAAACCCTGCAGATTTGTCTACCTTCATGTCTTATCCAGCATCACCTCTATTGTATGTGGAGTATCCCCAAGATGTTACATTTCCGAGTTCTGAAGTTTTTGTGTCATCCTAAAATCAGCAGAGAATTATTCATTATGTTCACTCATCTCCTGTGGCTTTAATGGCTCTATTCTCTCCAGTTACTATTTTTCCCTTAATACTTTATACTTGTAAAATCTCTATATATTTTCCTTAATCTTTCCTGACAAAGTTGTCACATATCTCCTTTTTGCCCTCCTAATTTCCTTCTTGAGTACACTTCTGCATCCATTATACTCCAGAGATTCATTTGATTTCAATTGCCTTTAAGTGACCTATGCTGTCTTTTTCTTGGCCAGGGCCTCAATATCCCTCATCATCCAGGGTCCCTACTCCTACTAGCCTTGCCTTTCAGCCCAACATGAGCTCTCAGTATCTCACCTTTAAAAGTCTCCCACTTGCCTGTTGCCTCTTTGCCCAAAAGCAACCTACTCCAATCTAACTTTATAAGCACTTGTCTCATACTATCAACATTTGCTTTGCCCCAGTTTGGAATTTGAACCCGTGGACCAGTTGTTTTCATAACAATTTTACAAGTATTAAAAGTGTGGTCACTTATGTCAAAGTGCTTCCCTACTGTCTCCTCAGGCCTTTGCCCCATCATATTGGTTGAGCCTACTAGTACATTGCCCTCTCCTGTAGGGACTAAGGAAATTTTCATGAATGCACTAACAAATTCCACGCCAAAATGGCAGTCCCAGTCTATGTTAGGGAAATTAAAACCCTACACATTATAACAACTCCATTATTCTTACAACTCTGCACAATATCTCTGCATATTTGTTCTAATTCTTGTTGACTATTTGTGGCCTGTAGTACAATCCCAACAAGGCAATTGTGCCCCATTTCCCAGCTCCACCCACAGAGCCCCACTGGATGATCTTTTAGTAATTTCCATCTCTAACTACAGCCATGATGTTCTCCTAAAGCACCTGTATCGTGGTACATTAAGCTACTAGTCCTGTCATGTTTCCAAAGTGGCTATTGTTACGAAGGATGAACAACTCTGATGGGCAGAAGGGTGCAAAGTTGCCCATGCCCTCCCTCTTTTGGAGAATCGCAAACTGTTACTATTTCGATGCTGCTAACGAGAGAGTAAGAGAGACAAAAGAAAACAGGCCAGGACATCTGTTATTGATAACAGCCTGAGAGAGAGTTATGTTTATCCACCATGTTATGACTCCCGAAAGACTTATGGCTGTGGAGAGGGCTGTTTACGTGGTACCATCCTGCTCATTAAAATTCCTCAGTGGACAGCCAGAGTGGGCTGATTTGATGGGTTAAGTCATTCAAACCTGATTGACACCTGAGACCCCGTGAGTGGAGATAAAAGTGACGTCTGGGGTGACACCCCTCAGACACACCAGGAGACACACTAGTGAGCATCAGAAATCCACGAGAAAGTGTAGGGCATCGGGGGCCGAATGGATCAGTCAATTTCACTCACAGTGGTTATAGCAAGGCCAGTGGGGGCTTGTTTGTGTGTCTACCCTTGCCTGGGTGACGAGTCCACCATGGAAGAATGGTCTAGCTAAAGGATAGAGGGGTCATACTTGAATGGCCACAACAACAACACATCGACAGATCAAGATCATAAAGGAAGGTTTGCAAGACAATAGTTGTCACTGTTTGATCGCCCTCTCTCTCTCTCTCTCTCTCTCTCTCCCCAACAATTACAACACATCGACCAACAACTACCTCAGCCTGCATGAACTGAACTGAACTGAACTTTATATTTCCATGTGGCAATTCATTATCCCCTAGACAACGATTGAGTTTGTTTATTATTGATTATTATTATACCCACACTTTTAGGTTTAGTATTGGTAACGTGCATTATCTGTGTATTTGCATTGATATTGATTTGTATATTTTACTAATAAACACTGTTGAAAATAGTACCACCAGACTCCAACGGATACTTCTATCTTTGCTGGTAAGACACCCAGTTACAGGGTATGTAACACTATAATATCCCACTCCTACATAGATATTCAAGCTCTAAATTAATCCTACCTCTCAGGCTTGCATTAAAATAAATACAATTTAATCTAATAAGCTTTCTTTGCTCCTGGTCATTCTCCTGCCTGTCACAACAATTCATTTCGCTATCATTGACTGTTGTATCACTTTCCAGCCTCTCATTTGCTTCCCTGATGCTTGGAATCCAACCCTCCTGCTAATAAAGCTTAGTATATTATATTGTTTTATTTTAATGCAAGCCTGAGAGGTAGGATAGATTAATTTAGAGCTTGGATATCTATGTAGTACTGACATATTATTTGTTGTTCAGTCATTAAGTCAAGTTCGACTCTTCGTAATCTTATGGATTCCTGCGCACCAAGCCTTCTTGTTGGAAACTGCCTCTCTAAGATCTTCTAAGGTCATATGCCTTATCTGAATAATATTATCTATCCATTGTAGCCTCTGTCATCCTCTCCTTCTGTTGACTGGTTTACCTTCTGTTTTACCTAACATGAGAGCCTTCTCCAAGGAATTCTGTCTTCTCACAATGTGGCCAAAATATTTGAGCTTTTATCTCATAATCAAGCCTCCTACTGAGCAGTCTGGCTGTATTTCTTCAAATATTGACTTGTTGGATCTTCTTGCTGTCCAACAAACCCTTAACACTTTTCTCCAACATCTCTGCTCTTCAGTGTTTTAACTAAATTTGCCTTTGCTGCCCTCCTCAGAAGTAAGCGCCATTTAATCTCATGGCTGTAGGTACCATCTATTGAAACCTTTGAACTGAGAAAGACAAAATCCGTCACTGCTTTCACTTCCTTTCCATTAATTACCACAGACTTAATAGGACTGGTTGACATAATCTTGGCTTTCTTTGTATTGAGCAACAAGCCAGCTTTTGCACTTTCTTCTTTCACTTTGATTAGAAGCTTCCTCAGATCCTCCTCACTTTCAGCCATTACAGTAGTATCTGAGGTTGTTAATATTTTGTCTGGTAATTTTGATTCTGACATTTGAGTCCTCTAGACCAGCATTCCTCATGATGTATTTAGTATATAGATTAAACAAGTAGAGTGACAGTATGCAACCTTGTCATACTTCTTTCCCAATCTTGAACCAATTTGTTGTTCTGTGTTCAGTTCTAACTGTTGCTTCTTGATGTTCGTACACATTTCTCATAAGGCAGATCAGATGTCCAGGTATCACCATTTCTTTAAGGATTTGCCATAGTTTTTTTTATGGTCCACACAGTTGAAGGCTTTGGAGTAGTCAATAAAACATAGATAAATATTTTTTTGGAATTCCCTCGATTTCTTCATTATCCAGTGTAGGTTAGCAATTTGGTCCCTGGTGCCTCTGCCTCTTCTAAAACCAGACTGTACATCTGATAATTCTTGTTCCATATATTGCTAGAGTCTTGCTTGCATGATCTTTAGTATTAACTTGCTAGCATGTGAAATTAGTGTAATTGTTTGCTAATTTGAACATTCCTTTACATTTCCCTTCTTGGGAATTGTGATATAAACTGATCTTTTCCAGTGTAAAGGCCATTGTTGGGTTTTCCAGATCTACTGGCAAATTGCATGCAACACTTTTATAGCATCACCTTTTAAACTTCTAAACAATTCAACTCACATTCTGCAGCCTTATTATTGGCAATGTTTTCTCTTGCCCATTTAGCTTCACATTCCAGAATGTCTGGCTCTAGATTGATGAGGGAGTCATTGCAGATATCTTCACTGTTGGGATCTTTCCTGCACAATTCTTCCATGTATCTCTGCCACCTCTTTCTGATGTCTTCTGCTTCTGTAAGGTCCTTCCCTTCTTTGTCTTCTACTGTACTCATTTTTGCATGTAATGTTCCTTTGATTTCTCTAATCTTCCTGAATAGATCTCTTGTTTTTCCAATTCTGTTGGCTTCTTCAGTTTTTTTGCATTGCTCCTTTAATTAAGTTTCCTTATCTTTCCTTGCTATCTCCTTGAACTTTGTGTTCAGATGGAGGTATTTCTTCCAACCTCCACTGGCATTCACTTCTCTTTGCTGCTCAGCCACTTGGAAGGTCTCTGCAGAAAGCCATTTTGCTTTCCTGGCCTTCTTTTTGGTTGCAATATTTTTGTTGCCATCTCTTGTATAATGCTCCTTACTTCTATCCATAGTTCTTCTTGCTTTCTGTCTACCAGGTTTAATCCATTGAATCTTCTGCACCTCCACGGCATATTCTTGAGTGATGGTATCAACATCAAATTTTGCTGGTATGTTGGTTTTCCTGATGCTCTTCAGTTTCATTCTGAATACTGTGACAAGCAGCTCATGGTCTGAGCCACAATTTGCTCCTGGTCTTGTTTTAGCTGACTGTATAGAGCTCTTCCATCTCTGATTGCAAAGTATATAGTCAATCTGGCCTCTGAACTGTCTGGTGATGTCCATGTATAGAACTGCCTCTTAGGCTGTTGGAAGAGGGTATTTGCTATAACCAGGGAATTAATTTGGCAAAATTCTACCAGTCGATGTCCTGCTTTATTCCCTACTCGAAGGCCAAAGTTGCCCGTTACTCCAGGTGATTTCCAACTTTGCCATTCCAATCTCCAGTGATAAATGTAACATGCTTTTTTTGGTGCTGCAGTTCTTCATAAAGCTGGATAATTTCAAACTCTTTGGCATCCATGACTGGAGCATAAACTTGGATCACCGTGATGTTAAAGGGCTTGCCTTGAAGTCGTATTGCGATCAATCTATCATTTTTGAGGTTGTATCCAATTACTGGCCAGCTGGTGGCATAGTGTCATCAGTGCCGGACTTCGCAGAGAAGGCTCCCAGGTTTGAATCCAGCCAGCCCCTTTGCATGCTTTCCATCTGTGCTGGGTTGAGCATCAAGCTAGCAACTCAGCCTGCTAAAAAAACACTATCCTGATGAGTGGGTTGAGCGTCGAGCTAGCAACTCGGCTTCGTAAGCCTGCTAAAAATACACTGTCACGACGGTGTCCTGATGATTTCTCCTTTCTTCATTCATTCACTGATTTTGATAGCAAACACGAGGAAATCTGCAGATCCTGGAAATTCAAACAACACACACAGAATGCTGGTGGAACACAGCAGGCCAAGCAGCATCTATAGGGAGAAGCACTGTTGACGTTTTGGGCCAAGACCCTTCGTCATGACTGATTTTGATACTCTTTTTTGACAATTAAAGCCACTCCAATCTTTCTGCAGGTTTCCTGTGCACAATAGAAGATCTGGTAATTATCTGAAGTAAAATAACCTATTGCAGTCCACTTTAGTTCGCTAATTTCCAATTCCCAATGTTTAGTCTTGCCATCTCGTTTTTGACCACATTTAGTTTACCTTGATACATGGATCTTACATTTCAGGTTCCAGTGGTGTATCAATCTTTACAACATCGGACGTTTTTTTCATTTCCAGGCACAACAGCAGTTGGACATCCTTTTGGCTTTAATTAGCTCTGGTACTACTCATACTTGTCCTCTGATCTTCTGCATTAGCATGTTGGGCACCTTCAGATCTGCAGGGTTCATCTTCCAGTGTCATTCTCATATATCTCTGCTTACTTTTATCCATAAGGTCTTTTTAGCAAATTACTGGAGTGGGTTGCCATTTCCTTCTCCAGTGGACCATATTTAGTCTGACCTCTGCCATGACCTGTCCATCTTAAGTAGCTCTACCTGGTTTAGGTCATCGCATCACTGAGATTATGAAGCCCCCTCACCACGACCGTCCATGAAGGATGTTATAGCCATTCGTAACTCTGCCTGCCAGGATATTGGTTCTCCCTTCAGTTCAGGTGTAATCCGTCCCTCTTGTATAGGGATCACAATGGTCTAAAATCTGAATCCCTGCCTCCTACACCATTTAACATATTTGCTTCCTATTATTACCTTCACTGGATAGGAAGTAATCTAGAGATTTCTACTGTGGAGATCCTGCAAATTAACTTCTTCCCTATGGAGAGCTAGCATGGACTCATCAGCCTGAATATCATTCTCCTGTAATGATTCCATTATACTATTACATATAATGGAAATCTACATTGAATGTTCACGTTTGATGTACAAAAGAATCCAAATAGACTTGTAAATTCAAGGAAACTAAGATCACATTTTCTCAAAGCACACAACTCTCCTTTGAAGCCAAAATCTATTAGCATTCATAGGGAACTGTGGTATGAAATAGACAAGTAGGATGTAATGACTAAACCATGATAACTTGTATCAAAATATTATGTTTCTGATTCACGGCAACCTACTCATGAACTTTAATGACGCCTAGAGCTACTGAAAAATGGCAGCCACAGTATATAAAATAAATGGGATTTGTACGGAAACCAAAGGAATGAAAGAAAGAATGAGGATGACATGGTCAGCATAAAATTACATAAAATTAATCTGCTTTAAGAATGCTTAAGAATAGCTCATTTATAATACATGGAAATTTTGCATTCTGTTATATTCCTTTATTTACCACTTATTTATTTTTTGTTCATACCTGGGATACCAAGTGATTGACAAAAATAAACACTTGCAAACCAATTAATAGGCTATTCTCCTGAAGTTCATTTGGGTGAGCAACTTGCTTCCACTCCAGTTCCATGGATCATGAACAGACTGCTGAGGCCAGTATAGAAGCTACAGATCAGGACAAGAGGCAATTCTAATGGGATAGATGGGTGGATAGTGTTGGAGGTTATGCATGCCTTCTCCCATATTGCTGGGCTTCTTCCTACTCCTAACGTAGAGCTTAGAAACTCAGTGTCATCTAGATGCTCCTCAATTTTATTTTGTTGCAGAAACTAGATGAAACACTTTTCAAGAGGGGTTTAAGAACATTCTTGAATCTCTTCCTCTGTACAGTTGATAACCTCTATATACTGGAACTTGAAATAAAATATTTATGTAAGACTCAAGAGACTACAGGTGCTAGAATCTGGAGCAATGCACAAGACACTGGAGGAACTCAGCAGAACTGCCTGACCTGCTGTGTTCCTCCAGTTTTTGGTGTGTTGCCATCATATGTGAGATGTGCTTGGTAGTGGGATCCCGTTGGAAGTGGCAGAAGTTAAGCACATCTTTCCCTCCCACCCTCTTTCTGCTTTCCGCAGGGATCGCTCCCTACGTGACTCCCTTGTCCACTCGTGTCCCCCCCATCCCTTCCCACTGATCTCCCTCCTGGCACTTATCCTTGCAAGTGGAACAAGTGCTACACCTGCTCTTACACTTCCTCCCTCACCACCATTCAGGGCCCCAGACAGTCCTTCCAGGTGAGGCAACACTTCACCTGTGAGTTGGCTAGTGTGCTCCCGGTGTGGCCTTTTATATATTGGTGAGACCCGACGCAGACTGGGAGACCGTTTCGCTGAACACCTACGTTCTGTACGCCAGAGAAAGCAGGATCTTCCAGTGGCCACACATTTTAATTCCACGTCCCATTCCCATTCTGATATGTCTATCCGTGGCCTCCTTCACTGTCAAGATGAAGCCACACTCAGGTTGGAGAAACAACATCTTATATACCGGCTGGGTAACCTCCAACCTGATGGCATGAACATTGACTTCTCTAACTTCCGTTAATGCCCCTCCCCTTCTTACCCCATCCCTGATATATTTAGTTTTCTTTTTCTCTCTCTGCCCATCACTCTGCCTATTCTCCATCTCCCTCTGGTGCACCCCTCCCCCTTTCTTTCTCCCTTGGCCTCCCGTCCCATGATCCTTTCCCTTCTCTAGCTCTGTATCCCTTTTGCCAATCACCTGTCTGGCTCTCAACTTCACCTCCCCGCCCCCCCCCCCCCCCCCCCGGTCTTGTCCTATCATTTTGCATTTTCCCTTCCCCCTCCTACTTACAAATCTCTTACTATCTTTCCTTTCAGTTAGTCCTGACGAAGGGTCTTGGTCCGAAATGTCGACAATGCTTCTCCCTATAGATGCTGCCTGGCCTGCTGCATTCCACCAGCATTTTGTGTGTGTTGCTTGAATTTCACTCCTCTTTGTTTCTGGCATCTCCAAGCCTGAATCCTTGAAAGTACAGTGAGCAGAGCAGTTCTGAATTGTCTTACTGTTTAGTTCTCACTAACTATCAATGACAAAAATCGCTGATTTTTTTAAACACATACACACGCACACGCACACACACACACCTGATGCTATTTACAAGCTGTTTGCTTGAAGCACAGTGTAGTTTCTAATGGCCACACAAGTACAAGCAACTGATGCTAGTTCAAAACTGTCCAGCAACAGTCTCCTGCCCCAATTAAGCAGCATGGTGTCCCAAATAAATGACAGTAATCTCAGTTATTTTCTTAATTAGTTTTTGCTCTTTAAGAGCTGTTCGAAAGAACTGGCTGCCCTGATTAACGGGAATCTATTGTACTTGCATACTGTCATTTAGAGGATGGAGAATGGAGATGATTTTATGAAGGCAATCAAATAAAATAAAACTGGATTTGTACAATCACCAAGTAAATGTAAAAGAAATACTATGGTCATATAATTGCTGTGAATTCTGATGTGCTGTAGCTTTGTTACAAAATAATTATATTATGTAAAAATAAAACTATTTCTGTTTATGCTGCTCAATTTTTCTTTTACTGATGGGCATATCAAGCACCACAGTTTTAAACAAGGAATACACACTGTGAACTTAGGCTGTTATCCTATGTGATTAGGCCTGAAGTAGTGCTCAGTTGGTTTATAATTTTGGCTGGTAAAAGAAAGATTGTGTCTCTATAGCTTCACCTCCCATGTAGTTAGCTCTCACAATTAGCAGCTGGGGGGAAGGGAGGAAGAAGTACAAAGTGGTAGGTGAGGAAAGGGAGAGGGGGCAAAGTAAAGAACTGGGAAAAGCGGAATCTCCCAGTAGCTACCTATTTCAATTCTACTTCCCATTTCCATTCCAACATGTCAATCCATGGCCTCCTCTACCGCTGCAATGAGGCCACACTCTGGTTGCAGGAGCAACACATTACATTCCGTCTGGGTAGCCTCCACCCTGATGCCATAAACATTGATTTCTCGAACTTCTGGTAATTGCCTACCTGTTCCCACCCCCCCACCAACCTCTTCTTCATCATTCCCCATTCTTGTTTCCCTCTCTCAGCTTATCTTCTTATCTGCGCATCACCTCACTCTGGTGCTCCTCTTCCTTTTTTTCCATGTTCTACCCTCTCCTATCAATTTCCCCTCCTCCAGCCCTTAATTTCTTTCACCAATTACCCAGCTCTTTATGGTTTCACCTATATTCTACAACCTTGTACTTCTTCATCTCTCCCTGGCCCCCCCCCACCTTACTCTGACTTCTTATCCTTTATTCCAGTCCTGATGAAGGGTCTCGGCCCAAAATGTCAACTGTTTACTTTCTTCCATAGATGCTTCCTGGCCTGCTGAGTTCCTCCAGCATTTTGTTTCCGTTGCTTGGATTTCCAGCATCTGTAGACTTTATTATGTTTGTGATATAGTTAGCTCTAACTGATTCTGAATATCATTTACCATACCATTGGCCCCCTTCTGTACAGATTAACTAGACCTGTCCATTGTTTCTTTAAATTCTGGTAAGCTTTGTCCCCAGCACTGCTTTCCTCCCCCAAATATTTTCATACAATAGGATTGTGCCATTGATAATTGATTGATGCAAACCCCTGCCTTTGTGATTGTCCCTCCTGTTCTGTTCAACTTTTTTATAAGGTACTGCACCCTAACTAAATTAGTCCCGTATCATTAATTTTCAAAGATTGATAGGGAATTGCTTAGATATTGTCAGTACATTGTTTACATTTACATCATTTATTATTTTATTGTAATTTGTCCTTTATTGCGCCTATTGTCTTGTTTATTAATTATTTGTAGTGTCTTGCACTGTTTTGTGCACTTTATGTAGTCCCATGTAGGTCTGAAGTCCAGTGTAGTTTTGTGTTGTTTCACATAGTCCAGTGTAGTTTTGTGTAGTTTCAGGTAGTCTAATGTAGTTTTGTGTTGTTTCATGCAGCACCATGGTCCTGGAGGAACGTTGTTTTGTTTTTACTGTGTACTGTACCAGCAGTTATGGATGAAATGACAATAAAAGCAACTTGACTTGACTTGAAAAGTTCCTTTTCTGCCAAAACTGCAGACAGATTCTGGAAAAATCTGATGATATACAGTAAATTGTGCCCTTGGGTTAATCTTCTTTGTGAATTTCCTTATAGCCTGTTTTATGAAGGTGGCTGATAAGGGACCCACAGATTCTGCCACGTGTGGGCATGAAGTGCATGAATGGGTGGACATGGAGGTGGTTTGGAAGGTGGTGTTATCCTTTTGGCCATTTCCATTGCCGTTGTGTGCTCCTGTTCTCAGTGCCTTCCTGTAAGTTCATCCACTCTGTGTAACCCTGATTAGTGACCGCTTCTTTTCAGGGAGGATGCCAAATGGATGACCCCACTGTTCAGAGTATTTAGAACAATGGTCAAAGACGGTCATAGTTTCAAATTAAGATGACTATTCAGAACTGAAATGTGAGGAGATTCCTTCACAGTGATTCTTAGAAAGTCTCCATCCAGGAAGACTGTGGAGGCACAGTTATTAATTATACCTGAGACAGAGAGTGACATACTGCTAGAAATTATGGCAGTGAAGACGTACAGGGTAGTTCAGAAAAGTAGCATTAGCTAAAAGATCAGCTATGATCTTATTGCAAGGCAGAGCAGCCGTAAGGGGTTGAATTGTCTTCTGATTGCATAGCCAGAGTGGAGCTGCCACTTTCCCTCATCTCTCCTTCTTCCTACTCATGTTTCCTCCTCTTCCTCTTTCTTCAGTATAACCAGCTTCCTCCATACTGTGAAGTATTACTTGAGAAAAGATCTGTGCTATCATGTTGCCAGTGATGTTCATTACAATTACAGTGTCCGTGAGGGCATAAGTCACATGCTGAAGTCTACAGCCAGATAATAACATAGTTCTTGTTACTCAGAAATCACTCAGATATCTTTGGTGGTTGCTGTAATGGGCAGGTCACAGAAGACCAGCATAGATTGAATTTGTCATGACTGTTTTCTAGATGCCAGATTATTTGCTGGATATGCTCTCATTCCAGATGTACATTCAGAAGAAGGAAGCCCCATGGTTTCAGTAGCTCTCAGATTTCACATTTGCTACTCACAAGTAACCTTTCTCCCCACCCAAGCTCCTAGGGCAGGGTAAGCTTAGGAGGTCTCATGGCCTCCTCTTTATTTTCTTGTGCTTTGTTCATCGTATGAGGATAATGGTGAGTTCCTTCCTTGAAACATGGCAGTTTGAAAAAGAAAGGTGTTCCCATTCAGCTGCAGCTCCTATCAGACCGAGTTAGGGAATTGGAGCAGAAGCTGGATGAACTACGGATCATTCGGGAGGCAGAGACAGAGATAGATAAGAGTTATCAGGAGGTAGTCACACCGAAAAGACAGGAGGTAGGCAAATGGGTGACAGTCAAGAGAGGCAGGGGGAGCAGACAGAGAAAGCAGAGCACCCCTGTGGCCGTTCCCATCAATAATAAGTATACCGTTTTGGATACTGTTGGTGGGGATGACCTACCAGGAACAAGTTGCAGTGGTCCTGTCTCTGGCACTGAGGTTGGACCCTCGACTAGGAAGGGGAGGAGGGAAGAGAAGAGAGCGGTAGTGATAGGGGATTCTATAGTCAGGGGGGCAGATAGGAGATTTTGTGGGGAAGATCGGAAGTCTCGGATGGTATGTTGCCTCCCTGGTGCCAGGGTCCGGGACATCTCAGTTCAGGTGCAGGTTATTCTCGAGAGGGAGGGCAAGAACCCAGATGTTGTGGTCCATGTAGGGATCAACGATGTGGGTAGGATGTGAGGGGGTCCTGCGTAGTGAGTTCAGGGAGTTAGGTGCGAAGCTGAAGGGCAGGACCTCCAGGGTAATAACCTCAGGATTGCTACCTGTGCCATGTGCGGGTGAGGCAAGGAACAGAAGGATTATACAGATTAATAGGTGGCTGAGAGGTTGGTGCAGGAGGGAGGGCTTCAGGTTTTTAGATAATTGGGCTTTGTTCCAGGGAAGGTGGGATCTGTTCCGATGGGACGGTTTACACCTGAACTGGAGTGGTACTAATATTCTTGCAGGAAAGTTTGCTAGTGTTGCTCGGGGGGGGGGGGGGTTTAAACTAAATTTGCAGGGGGCAGGGATCCAGAATGTGAGAGAGGATAGCGAGATGAAGAATAAAGGACAGGTGGGGACTACACGGTTCCGGAATACTAAGTGTGTAGTAGAGAAAGGTGAGGCGGAACAAGTGATAAGGATGGATACAGAGGGATGGTCTGACGCAACATGGAGTTAAATGTGCAGAAAGAATAAGTAGATTTAGGAAGGACAACAAAATTCAAGGGGCATATAGCCCGATGGGAGTTCGGGGAGCTGGGTTAAGCACAATAGGCAGCGATTTAAACAGAGAGAGGAGAAATGGGCTAAAAATTCTATATCTGAATGCACGAAGTGTCAGAAATAAGGCGGATGAACTTGAAGCTCAGGTGCGAATGGGTAACTATGATGTTGTTGGGATAACGGAGACATGGCTGTAGGGAGATCAGACCTGGGAAATGAATGTACAAGGGTATACGTGCTATCGTAGGGACAGAAATGTAGGCAGAGGGGGTGGGGTGGCCCTGTTGGTGAGGAATGAGATTCAGTCCTTTGCAAGGGGGGGACATAGGATCAGGAGAAGTAGAGTCTGTGTGGATAGAACTGAGGAACAGTAAGGGCAAAAAGACCCAAATGGGTGTTGTCTACAGGCCCCCAAACAGTAGCATGGATATTGGGTGCAAGTTGAATAGGAAGTTAACATTGGCATGTGACAAAGGTAATGTCGCAGTAGTTATGGGGGATTTCAACATCCAGGTGAACTGGGAGAGTCAGGTTGGTGCTGGACCCCAGGATAGGGAGTTTGTAGAGCGCCTATGGGATGCATTCTTGGAACAGCTTGTACAAGAGCCGACCAGGGACAAGGCTGTTCTGGATTTAGTGTTGTGTAATGAACAAGATTTGATAAGCGATCTTGAAGTAAAGGAGCCATTAGGAGGTAGTGACCATAATATGATAAGTTTTTATCTGCAATTTGAGAAGGATAAAGGCAGATTGGAGGTGTCAGTGTTGCAGTTGAACAAAGGAGACTATGGAGCCATGAGGGAGGAGCTGGCCAAAGTTGACTGGACGGGTAGCCTAGCAGAAAAGACAGTGGAACAGCAATGGCAGGTATTCTTGGGAATAATGCACAAGGTGCAAAATCAGTTCATCCCCCGGAGAAGGAAGGATTCAAAGGGGGGAAAGGGGCCACAGTGGTTGACAAAGGAAGTCAGAGATTGCATAGCATTAAAAAAAAAGAAGTATGACAGATCTAAGGTGAGTGGGAAGACAGGTGATTGGGAAATTTTTAAGGAACAACAGAACTTAACTAAAAAGGCAATACGGGGAGAAAAAATGAGGTACGAACGCAAGCTAGCCAGGAATTTGAAGGAGGATAGCAAAAGCTTTTTTAGGTATGTGAAGAGAAAGAAGATAGTTAAGAACAATGTTGGGCCCTTGAAGAATGAATTGGGTGAAATTGTTATGGGGAACAGAGAAATGGCAGAAGAATTTAATAAGTACTTTAGATCTGTCTTCAGCAGGGAAGACACAAGTAATCTCCCAGATGTATGGATGGGCCAAGGACATAGGGTAACAGAGGAAATGAAACAGATTGACACTAGGAAGGAAATGGTGATGAGTAGACTGATGGGACTGAAGGCTAACAAATTCCCAGGTACAGATGGTCTGCATCCTAGGGTACTAAAGGAGGTGGCTCTGGAAATTGCGGATGCATTGGTAATCATTTTCCAATATTCCTTAGATTCAGGATCAGTTCCTGAGGATTGGAGAATGGGTAATGTTATCCCACTTTTTAAGAAAGGAGGGAGGGAGAAAACAGAGAACTATCGTCCTGTCAGCCTAACATCAGTAGTGGGGAAGATGCTAGAGTCCATTATTAAAGATGAAATAGTGGCATATCTAGATAGCAGTGATAGGATTGGGCCGAGCCAGCATTACCAAGGGTAAATCTTGAGTTTTTACTGGAGTTTTTCGAAGATGTAACCAGGAAGTTAGACAAGGGAGATCCAGTGGATGTAGTGTACCTCGATTTTCAGAAGGCATTTGATAAGGTCCCACATGGGAGATTGGTGGATAAAATCAGAGCTCATGGCATTGGGGGGAAGATATTGACATGGATAGAAAACTGGTTGCCAAATAGAAAGCAAAGGGTAGCGGTGAATGGGTGTTTCTCGGAATGGCAGGTGGTGACTAGTGGGGTGCCACAAGGCTTGGTATTGGGACCACAGCTGTTTACAATTTACATCAATGAATTAGTTGAAGGCATTGAGAATAACATCAGCAAGTTTGCTGATGATACTAAGCTGGGTGGCAGTGTGACATGTAACGAGGATGTTAGGAGAATTCAGGGATGACTTGGATAGGCTGGGTGAGTGGGCAGATACTTGGCAGATGACGTTTAATGTGAATAAGTGTGAGGTTATCCACTTTGGGAGTAAGAACAGGAAGGCAGATTATCATCTGAAAGGTGTAGAGTTAGGTAAGGGAGAAATATAAAGAGATCTAGGAATCCTTGTTCATCAGTCACTGAAGGTGAATGAGCAAGTGCAGAAGGCAGTGAAGAAGGCTAATGGAATGTTGGCCTTTATTACAAAGGGAATTGAGTACAAGAGCAAGGAAATCATTTTGCATTTGTACAGGGCCCTGGTGAGACCACACCTGGAGTATTGTGTCTCCAGGGTTAAGGAAGGACATCCTGGCTGTAGAGGAAGTGCAGCATAGATTCACAAGGTTAATTCCTAGGATGTCTGGACTGTCTTACGCAGAGAGGTTAGAGAGACTGGGCTTATACACGCTGGAATTAAGGAGATTGAGAGGGGATCTGATTGATACATATAAGATTATTAAGGGATTGGACAAGATAGAGACAGGAAATATGTTCCAAATGCTGGGAGAGTCCAGTACCAGAGGGCATGGTTTAAGAATAAGCGGTAGGTCATTTAGGACAGAGTTAAGGAGAAACTTCTTCTCCCAGAGAGTTGTGGGGGTGTGGAATGCACTGCCTCAGAAGGCAGTGGAGGCCAATTCTCTGGATGCTTTCAAGAAGGAGCTAGATAGGTATCTTATGGATAGGGGAATCAAGGGATATGGGGACAAGGCAGGAACCGGGTATTGATAGTAGATGATCAGCCATGATCTCAGAATGGCGGTGCAGGCTCGAAGGGCCAAACGGTCTACTTCTGCACCTATTGTCTATTTTGATCCAACAACATCAATAATACCAGTTCTACATCAGGTTGATTTGTGTCTTAGGGATACTGTCTCCACATGCTCACATGTGCCTATAGCGCTTTGCTTGTTGAGGTGTTAAATGTCATGAATTCAGAAGTGTTGGTAATCCCTAGTGAGTTACTGAATGCATCTTACTGTTCATAGAAGTTGCAGCCACAGTACATCAGAAACAGAAGGCATGAATAGTTAGTATGGGAGCTGGGCAGCAAATAATCAGTCTGAATGGAATTGAGCTACTTGTGTGTTGTTGAAGCTGTACTCAGACAATTTCAATTGTACTTCTGGCATGCCTTCTAGATCGTAGCTAGTGAATAGGAAGCTGATCTACCCTTGTAGTGATAGTATTTATGTGGAAATACAATTTACATTTCTGTTTAATAGGACTTTGAAAGTAGGAGATTCAACAGTGAAAATTGGGAGAGGTGTTCAGAATCCTTTAGCGGGGATGATCTTTGTCTACCACCGGTGGGATGTAAACATTATTTAAAATTGCCAACTATTACCCAACTGTCAGAATCAAAATTAGGTTTATTATCACCAGCATGTGACGTGAAAATTGTTAACTTAGCTGCAGCAGTTCAATGCAATACATAATATAGCAGAGAAAAAAATAAACAAGTAAATCAATTATGTATATTGAATAGATTTTTAAAAACTTGCATAAACAGTAATACTGTATATTTTTTTAAAAATGAGGTAGTGTTGAAAGAATCAATGTCCATTTAGGAATCGGATAGCAGAGGGGAAGAAGCTGTTCCTGAATCATTGAGTGTGTGCATTCAGGCTTCTATACCTCCTACCTGATGGTATCAGTGAGAAAAGTGCATGCCCTGGGTGCTGAAGGTCCTTAATAATGGGCACTGCCTTTCTGAGACACTGCTCTCTGAAGATGTTTTGGGTACTTTGTAGGCTAGTACCAAAGATGGAGCTGACTAGATTTACAACCTTATGCAGCTTCTTTTGGTCCTGTTCAGTAGCCCCTCCATACCAGACAGTGATGCAGCCTGCCAGAATGCTCTCTACAGTACAACTATAGAAGTTTTTGAGTGTATCTGTTGACATGCCAAATCTCTTCAAACTCCTAATAAAGTATAGCCGCTGTCTTGCCCTCTTTATAACTACATCGATATGTTGGGACCAGGTTAGATCCTCAGAGATCTTGACACTCAGGAACTTGAAGCTGCTCACTCTCTCCACTTCTGATCCTCTATGAGTATGTGTTCCTTCATCTTACCCTTCTTGAAGTCCACAATCAGCTCTTTTGTTTTACTGATGGTTGTTGCTGTGGCATACTAGTTGACATACCTACCACTAGTTGGCATACCTCACTCTTGTACACCCTCTCATCACCACCTGAGATTCTAGCAACAATGGTTGTATCTTCAGCAAATTTATTGACGGTACTTGAACTATGCCTAGCCACACAGTTGTGTATATGGAGAGTAGAGCAGTGTGCTAGCTAAGCACACACCCCTGAGGTGCATCAGTTTTGATAATCAGCGAGGAGATGTTATCACCAATCCACACAGTTTGTGGTCTTCTGGTTAGGAATGTGCAATCTTTGGTAAGCTTCCTCACTTCTGATTTTATCACGGAAGAAGGCCCATCGATAAAGCATTTGAAAATACTTGGGCATAGGCCATTAATCAATGGTATTTCTCTGGCGATATCCTGGGGCTAAATGATTGGCCTTTAATAACCAACATACTATTTTTTTAAAGATATGATATCTTTATGATAGCCAATGAAGAATTTTGTCCCCAAGCCCATACCTTCCAATTATAACCATATGACCAATTACCCTGTTAACCTGCACGTCTTTTAATGTGGGAGAAATCCAGAGCACCCAGAGGAAACCCATGTGTTCACTGGGGGAACTTCCAATCTCTTAACAGACTGTGGCAGAATTGAACCTGGGTCACTGGTGCTGTAATAGTGTTAAACTAATCACAAAGCAATGATGCTACCCCAACCTGATTGGGCATTTACAGATTTTTGTGATATGAAACCAGAAGTCAGTACAGACATAAATTATTTCATTGGTAAGCACAAAGCCCATAATAAATTTGAAGAACAGCATCCCCTTTAACGACATATGATAGAGCCCTTAAGGCAACCATAATTCAACAATAATGGATAACCAGCATTTCGAATTTACATCGGAACTGATCAATTTTGATGATAGATCTTTTAGCATCTGTTTTTCTTAAACCACCATGATGTCTGACCTGCATTTGCACACAATTTGATTAATTCTGTCTCCAACTCCTCTCATTCATCTTCTTCTATTCCAGACAGATGAGCAGCGATTAAGAATCTCTTAGCATCCTTTCTGCAATCATTATCACTATTTCTGTAATTTAGCCTCTAAGTTTCACCTTTTCACAGTCACTCCCTTTGTTCCCTGCAGTTCTCCTCTACAACTATGTTAGATGTTCAATGTTTTATTTCCAATTTTTCTCTGAAAGGCTATCGTTCTGTTTAAGTCTTGTTTCCCTCCTGGAGCTGCTTAATGTGTTATGCCAGCAATCTCTTTTTTTAAGTATAAACCCACTAGTTGAGTGTTGACAATATACAAATACACTATAAATAAAATTCATACACTTGTACACATTGTGATACCAATTTCAAAGTGGGTTGCTCTGACAGAGTTGAGTACATTGAATTTGACTGATTTCACCTAGCTTTGATTTTGTGTTCAGCCATTTTTACAATATTGAATTGACTTTATTTCTTACATCCTTCATATACAGGAGTAAAAATCTTTACGTTACCTCTCCGTCTAAATGTGCAATGTGCAATTATAGTCATTTATGAAAAATATTATGTATTATGTACAACAGGATAGTCAATAGAACATGGAAATACAGTTGCATCAGCATGAATTAAGCAGTCTGATGGCCTGGTGGAAGTTTCTGTCCTGGAGCTTGTTGGTCCTGGCTATTATGCTGCAGTACCGTTTCCCAGATGGTAGCAACTGGAACAGATTGTGGTTGGGGTGACTGGGGTCTCCAATGATCCTTCAGCTCCTTTTTACACACCTCTTTGTAAATGTCCTGAATAATGGGAAATTCACATCTACAGATGCGCTGGGCTGCCTGCACCACTCTCTGCAGAGTCCTGTGATTGAGGGAAGTATAGTTCCCATACCAGGCAGTGATACAGCCAGTCAGGATGCTTTCAATCGTGCCCTATAGAACGTTCTTAGAATCTGGGTGTTGGGGCGGGGGGAGACACGCAGTCATGGGTATACAGAGAGTAAAGGAGGGGGCTTAGTACACAGCCCTGAGGGGCACCTATGTTGATGTTCAGAGGGGCAGAGGTGAGGGAGCCCAATCTTAACACCTGCCGGCGATCTGACAAGAAGTCCAGGATCCAGCTGTACAAGGCAGGGTGAAGGCAGAGGTCTCTGAGCTTCTTGTTGAATCTGGAGGGAACTGTAGTCCAAGAACAGCATTCTCACATAAGCATTCCTCTTCTTCAGGTGTGTAAGGATGGTGTGTAGAGCTGTGCATCATCTGTCGATCGGTTGTGTCAGTGTGGGTGGCAGCATGCTGCAGCTGTAGCCCTTGACCAGCCTCTCAAAGCATTTTAGGCGAGTGCAACAGGACGCCAGTCGTTCAGACATGTTACCTTGGTCTTTTTAGGTACAGGAACAATGGCGGATGTTTTGAAGCAGGAGAGCACTCTACTCTGGGAGAGGGAAAGATTAAAAATGTCTGTAAATACACCTATTCGTATGATTTGTAAGCAGGGAAACTGGTTTGATTTTATGATGGAAAAATCTGACCCCACTGTGACCACCTGTGGAAGTTCTGTGGAATACCAAAAGAATACTGAAACATCAGAGCCTGACATCTATCTCAGAATCCTACTTATGACACCTCTGATAATAAATTAAGTTTAAGTGACCTGTCCATGAAACTCGGAGGATAACTTGGCACTATGCAGTGACCGCTAAGTGCTCAAAAATAAGATCCAGGATACTTTCTCACTCTTAAACTGAGAAGTACACAGGATATTTCTGTCTTGCTCAAGGAGATTATTTGTGGACATAATGTCTGACAGCAACATGCCATTTTGACCATTACCCTGTCTTAAATACACACAGTGGAAACCAAGGCTCAACAAAATGAAGAATCATGCATTTCACTTGTTTAGAACAACCATGAATTACTTTCTGTTCAATTGCTGAATTATTTCATTTGGCCTTTGTTAAATTTGGGTTTGAAGATTTTTTTTCTTTTGCAAAAATTGCCTCCAGTCTGGGCGGCCTGCTTAGAGTCCCCTGAGAACAATGTGTGACTATGAGAATGAAAAGAGAGGACACAGAAAATGGTTAGAGAAAGAAAAGAGAGGGTGCGGGTAATGAGGAGATGTGGAAGAGGCATACAGATGAGGAGAAGAGGGTAGGGAAAAGAGAAGAGTTAGTAGGAAAACAGGGAAGGAGTGGAAGCAGGAAGAAGCAAGAAGGTGGAAAAAGGGACATGAGAATCTACAAGCACTGAAAATCTTGAGCTATGCACACAAAATGCCTGAGGGACTCGATCAGCTTGGCAGTATCTGTGGTAGGTATTAGTTAATATTTCCGGCTGAGACATTTCATCAGGACTTTTGTAACCTTATAAATGCTATAAATGTTGCTCCTGCCACTCACCTTCATTAAGAGAAGTCCTGCTGAAGGGTTTTGGCATTTTGTGTGTGTTGTACCTTCATTAAGGAGTAACTTATTGTGGTCAATTGACCTAACAGCGTATCTTTGGATTGTTGGGGGTGGGGTGGGTGAACTGGAGCACCCAAAACAAGCCTACATGATCACAGGGAGACAATGGATATTTCACACTGACAGCACCCAAGGTCATGATTGAGCCTGGGTCACAGAGCTACTGTAGACAGCAGCAAAACTTTGTCAGATGCAACTTCTCTTTGATAACCATATTGACCTTTAATTGTACTATGATTTTGTAAATCCCATGCCTTATCCTTTAAGGAAGAGATATTTGCTTTATCTATCCCCTTTTATATATTTGTAAGACTCTTACTGTCTGCTTTTATACTTCTTTCCAATTTTTCTCCCTCTATCTTTTTAGAAAACTATTGTAGTATGCTATTTTTCCCATATTTTTTGTCACAACCTTATGAGCCTTCATGTTTACTTTGATACCATTATTAGTTCCTATGGTTAGCCGGGGTTGGTATTCTTATTTCTCAGTGGAAGTGTGTCTATTGAGAATTATGAAATATTTCCTTATTTATCTGCCACTTTCTTATCAACAGTCTTAGATTTTGCTTTGACCAATTCTACTTTCACATCTTTGTAATTGCCTTCATTTAAGATTAATACATTTGTTTCAGACCCAAGTTTCAAACTGGATGTGAATTCCATCACATTATGATCACTCTTCCCTGGAGAATCTTTCATCAGAAGGTCATTTAATTCTGTGTCACTGTCTATGACCAAATCTAAAATATCCTGTTCACCGATTGGATCTATTTGTATTGGTTGTAAGCAACTGTCCCAAATATTTGTTAATCTATATGGTTAAAGCTGCCTGCATTATTCCAGTACCTTATTAACAAACTCAGGTCTATTTTCTGCTTTGCACTTTCTTCAATCGAGTATCTACTGTCACAGGGCCTTTAGGCTACATTTTTCTCCCCCAGTGGATTTTTGTTGTTTATACCCCACCTAATTTGATTAAGCAGCTGGCTCTTCTGAGCCAAGATCATTTATCACCATGGTACAAATCACTAGTTTTATTAACAGAGTCACAACCTCTTTTCTCTTTCTGCCTAACCTTTGGAAAAATGCCAGGTATCCTGGAATATTCATTTGCCAGCCTTGAACATTAGACATGATTTTCTCTGTAATGACTAACAAATCATTCCCATTTATCACTATTATGCCATAAATCTTCTATCATGTAATGTACAAGAAGAATTTAATTTTATCTTCCTTTTTCCTTTACTTTAACCTTTTTGAAGCTGTAGTGTTCCTTTTGTTTCATCCTGTTACATGCTGGTTAACATTTTCTATATTGTTACAACGTACTATTGTCTTTAATTCCTCTCTAACTTTCTAAATTTCCTCACACTTCTAAGCACATTCTCCACCCACCCTCTTTCCCCTCCTCTCCAGTATTTAGTTTAAAGTCCTATCCACAGTTATACAAGTTGCCAGGATACTGGTTACATGATTTACTGAAATACAGTTCATGTGAAACCCATCCCTCAGTGCCATACAAATTGAAACTCACTTTTCCAACAACATTCTTACTTTAAAACATACATAATTTAAAGTTGGAAACATTTACAATAATTTAATGAAAAATTTTCATATTTTTCCTGCAACCATTTTAAATCCCCTCCCAATTACTATGCTGGCCCCTCTGTCCTTGGCCTTCTCCTCTGCAAAGGGCGAGGAGAATACAAACTAGAGGAACAGCACTTTATATTCTACCTGGGTAGTCTTTATCCCAATGGATTGAAAATTGACCTCAAATTTATGGTAACCAACTCATTCTCTATTCCCATCCTCTTCCCTCTGAACCATCTATTTCCTCTCATCTACACCCTTCTTTTTAAATCTCCTTCAGCTGTCCATCACTCAATTTATTTTCCCTTTTCCCTACTCCACCTACTGCCCTTCACCCAGATACTACTCCATCTCCCCCTCCCTGTTCCCATCTGCCCAACACAGTTCCCTTATATGGTTCCATGCTCCACCTTTCTTTCCTATCAGAATCAGAATAATTATCACTGTGTTGGATTATGTGAAATTTGTTGTTTTGCAACAGCAGTACAGTGCAAAGGCATAAGATCTCTATAGATAAATAAAGCTAAAAGAAAAGAATAACAGGGTCATGTTCTTAGGTTCATGGACCATTCAGAAATCTGAGGCTGGAGGGAAAAAGTTGTTTCTGAATCATTTGATGTCAGTATTCAGGTTCCTGTACTTCTTCCTTGATGCTAGTAAGAAGAGAGCATTCCCAGCCGTTGAGAGTCCTTAATGATGGATGATTCCTTCGTCAAGAACTGCCATGTGAAGATGTACTCAATAACAGAACAGTTGTGTCTTTAATGGTCCTATCAGAATCTATAACCCTCTGTTTGTTTCTTGAGGTTCTGTGCTTTGGAGTTTCCATACCAGGCTGTGATGAAGCCAATCTGAATGCTCTCCACCTACATCTATAGAAATTTCAAAGAATATTTGGTGTCATACCAAATCCTCACAAACTCCTAATAAAGTAGGTCTCTTGGCATGCCTTCTTTGCGATTGCAGCAACATGTTGGGCTCAGGACATAACCTCTGAGATACTGATGCCCAGGAAGTTGAAGGTGCTCACCTTTACTACCGCTAACCCACCAATGAGGATTGATGTGTATTTTCCCAACTTCACCTTCCCAAAGTTCACAATTTTTGGTCTTGCTGATGTTGCATGAAAGATTGTCATCACCACTCAACCAGATGACCCATCTTACTCCCGTACACCTCCTCATTGCCATTTGAGACTCCTCCAACATTTGTGATGTCATCAGCAAATTCATAGATGAAGATTGAATTGTGCTACATAGACATGAGTGCAGAGAAAGTAGAGCAGTGGGCTAAGCACGCATCCTTGAGTTGTGGCTGTGTTGACTGTTAGCGAGGAAGAGGAGTCATTACTGATCTGCATTTACAAATGCTTTCAATAAAGAATCTGAAGATCTAGTTGCAGAAGGAAATACAGAGGTGCAGGTATTGAAACTTGGTGATTAGTACCAAGTGAATGATGGTGCTGAACACCAAGTTGTAATCAATAAACAACAACCTGATATACAGTATGTTTTGCGATTATCTAGGTGCCCCAAAGCAGAGTGGAAAGCCAGTGAGATTGCTCCTGCTATAGACCTCTCGTGGTGGCAAGCAAATTGCAACGTGTTTAGGTCCTTGCTCACATGGGAGTTAATTCTAGCAATAACCATCCTCTCGGAGCACTTCATAATGTAGGTGTGCATGCTACTAGGTGATACCAGTCATTGAGGCAACTTCCTCCCATCTTTTCTGGGGCATCAGTATGCCTGTTGCCCTTTTGAAGCAGGTGGGAAATTCAGACCACAGTAATGAGAGGTTGAAGCTGTCCTTGAACAGTCCAGCCAGATGCCATCATCTGCAGCTCTGTCTCACCTTTCAGTCTCTGTTGCTATTTCCAATATTCGCTCCTGCTTCTGCAACCAGACCTCTTCACCTAGATCCACTTATTGTTTTCCAGCTCTTACCCCATTCCTTCGCCTTACTTCTTTATACTGGCCATTCGCCCCCTCTAATTTCAGTCCAGATGAAGGGTCTTGACCCAACATGTCATATGTCCATTTCCCTCTATAGATGCTGTCTGACCTGCTGAGTTCCTCCAGCAGTTTATTTTTTTCTGATTTCTCCCATTCACTTCAGTGGCCCCTAACCCAGCACTGATCTAATCTGGCATAGTTTCATTTGGCAGGTTCTCCAACAGGAGAGACAGGAAGTTTTCAGAAGCACAGGGTGCTCTATTCGGATTCTCTGTTAGAGCCTCTATTCAGGAATAGCTAGGTTATAGATTTATCTCTATTTATATGAGTATTTTGAAAGAAGAGTGACCCCAGTTTGGTTTTCATGAGCATTGAAAGAAAACACACAGGGCCCCAAATTACATCTACATAACATTAATAGCTTTAGGAATGTATAGTCGTCCAATTTACCACATCCTTACCTTATGACTTGTTTCAGATGCATTTATCCATAACTATGTTTTTGGGAATCAGCACTATCCTGATAAAGGCAGAAGCCCCACCTTAATACTGAAGACAGCCTATCTTGTATTATGGTGCACTAGTACTGTGCTAAATGGAATAGATTTAATATAAGATTTTCCATCATAAACAATCATGCGTTCTGCACCAGTGTCAGATTTATGAGATGTGCTACAACCAATAGACAGAGTGGTATAGTTGTGAAGCTAGCAGAACAGCTGTCTCACACAGATTTGATTCTAACTTTTATTGTTTTCTATATGGAGTTTGCAGTGACTATCCTCAGGTGCTTCCACATCTCAAAGACATACAGAATGTTGGGTTACAGGAATTGGCTGCTGTAGCCAATGCTAGTGTATAGGTGTGTAGTAGAAACTGGGGTGAGTTGGTGGGAATATCGGGAGAACAAAATGGGAATGCGATTGAGAGCTTGATGTCAATGTTGCCACAGGGGTCTTAAAGGCTTGTTCCAGTGCTTTATGCCTCTATTACATCCTAATGCCACACAGAACTGCAAACACCTCCACCTAGATTGAAAAGGAAGAAATACTTAGGAACACCAAAGTCCAAATTTCTCCCTGCCCACATATCATCTACACTTGAACATACATCACTTTTCCTTTGATGCTGTAGGATCAAAATCTTGGAACTCCCACCTAATTTGGTGGTGTTATTTACGCCGGACTACAGTCATTCAAATCTGTTCACCAAAACCTTTTGAATGGCAATTGTGGAATAGGGGTAGAAATAACAGCCATGTGATGTTAATACACACTTATTTTAATTAGCAACGACCATCTACCAAATTCAGTTAATAGCAAGTTTAAGCAATTTTATCATTTACAGCGATAAAATTCTGGAATGTGATGATTAGATTTGCTGCATGGAGCCTTTGATTTCGACACAGCTATGATGCAAATATCCTTCTATTTGCAGCCACTAGTACTGCATTGCAGTAAATCATACCCGAGAGCCTCATAAAATGTCCAAAACATGCCTTGGTAATGTAATCATGGAGGTCATTACTCTTGAAGGTGATATGTGTTCACATATCCAGAAGCACAGAAAACCAGAGTCTAGCATAATCCTCAATCTGTCTCACCTTGGAAACTTCTGCCACAGGACTGATAGAGCTACCACATTTATCTACTATACCCAGTGAATCTTTTCCCCTTTTACTTTACCTCAGAAATCAAATGTTGCATTTCATCTTTATTCCTACTGTTAAGAAATGTTACTTCCCTTCCACAAAGATGTTGCTCTGAAAGCATTATTCAGTACAATAAAGGATCACCCCACAATCTTAAAAAGGCTTCAGCCAGTGAGTACAGCTAACCCAACATATTTACATCCACAAACAAGAGAAAATCTGTAGATGCTGTAATCAAAGCAATACACACAAAATGCTGGAGGAATCCATGGTCCCCTCTACTACAGTGATAAAACCATGCTCAGGTTGAAGGAGCAACACCTTACTTTCCATCAGGGTAGCCTTCAACCTGATAGCATGAACAGTGATTTCTTGAAATTCTGGTAATTGCTCCTGCACCACCATTCCCCATTCTCATTTCCCTCTCTCACCTTATCTCCTTACTTGCCCATCATCTCCCTCTGGTGCTCCTCCCCTTCCCTTTCTTCCATGGCCTTATGTCTTCTCCTATCAGATACCCCCTTCTCCAGCCCTGTATCTCTTTCACCAATCGACTACCCAGCTCTTTACTTCACCTCTCCCCCTCTCCCGATTTCACCTATCACATACCACCTTGTACCTCTTCCTCCCCTCCCCCACCTTCTTACTCGGACTTATCCCTTTATTCCTGTCCTGATGAAGGGTCTTGGCTTGAAATGTCAACTATTTACTCTTTTCCATAGATGTTGACTGGCCTGTTGAGTTCTTCCAGCATTTTGTGTGTGTATATTTAAATCCAGACTCTTGTAGTTTGCCTTTTTTTGTCAGGTGTATCCTGTGCTAAAAGGAGTCAAACCCCTAATAATGTAAACGTATTTATTTTGCAGTTTTCACTACCCTTTCAAGACATCTCAAAATGTTTTACAACCAGAACAGAATCCCTGAGCTTTTGTTATTTTTTTGTAATTCATTCATTGCAAGTTTCCACAAAAAGCATCTTTCATCTTAGAAGGCAGACATCAATTTATCCAACACTTTGTCCAATTACATACAAAACACTCAAAAGTGTTTATGGTTATTTGGCAGTCTCATTTTTAATGTCTTCTACTTATCTGTTCTTTACTGCTTTTCTGCTTTCTCTCTTTTATATATTCTTAATCTTTTTGATTTGTTTTTGATTTTACCCTCTTTAGAACATTAGTTTGAATCTCCCCCCACAGGACTAGTTATGCTTACAAATACACTTAGGAAAGATTTATCTATCCTGGGGTCTCCCTATGTCACAGCTGTACCCAATGTTGCAGAACTTCAGATTCCCTCATTCAGCCAATCCACTTGGCTCAAATTAATTTCTCTACCCATCAACCCACAATGCATCATAGCCAACCATTCTTCACAATTCATCTTTCTTCCATTGCTATAATGCCTCACAACCTGCACTTTTCAAGAATCTATTACAACAATGAACATCCTCTGTGCTTGCTGCAAGTCCTTGTCAGAAACAAAAAACCATATGGCTTGGGAGGCTGAAGGAGCTGTCCAATAAGCACCTGTTTATTCTCAGTAACTTCACTTTTTCATGTTGTTATCCAGCTTTTGAAAGTTATTACTGAATTTGTTTCCATTGCACATTCAAGTAGTACATTCCGCAGTAGAAGATTCACCATGTTAGAAAATCTGCGTAGCCTCAGATTCTTTTGATAATTATTTCAAATATATGCCCTCATGATTATAATTCTGCCACTGAAAGACTTAACTAATTTTATACAACACTGATTTTTATCATCTCTGTCAATATACCTTAGCTCTGTTGTAAGTAAAGCAATTCCAGTTTTTCGAGTATCTCTTCATAAAAGATTTTGCATGCATTTAGTTTAACCCCTCTGAATCCTAAAACCTTGACAAGGTTATTGGATTGTGGCTCCCATTTGCCATCTGCTCTTGGCTGAGTCCTTATAATTGTAGGTTTGAACATAACCTCATTACTTTTGCACTTTACTCACTAATTATAACATTTAAAAACTCCTGTACATTTTAAAAGCCATTTTAACTGTCTTGCCCTTTCTGAAACCTTATCCTGGTAAGATCATTATCCTGTTGTAGAAGCCATCCACTTTTCATCTTCAGCTTTTTTTTCCACAGACGGTGTGATATTTGCTTCCAGAATTAGCTGGTATTTAATTTAATTCATTCTTCCCTCTACCAGTAAAATGTTCCCCATGCTACTGGCTGCAACACTAGCCCAAAGCATGATCAATTTACCCCCAAGGTGTTCTTTTCATGAAGTTCTGCACCCTTTTTTCTCCAAACATACCTTTGCTCATTGCAGCCAAAAAGTTCTATTTTAACTTCATCAGTCCACAGGACTTGTTTCCAAAATGCATCAGGCTTGTTTAGATGTTCCTTTGCAAACTTCTGATGCTGAATTTTGTCGTGAGGATGAAGGAAAGGTTTTCTTCTGATGACTCTTCCAAGAAGGTCATATTTGTGCAGGTGTCACTGCACAGTAGAACAGTGCACCACCACTTCAGAGTCTGCTAAATCTTCTTGAAGGTCTTTTGCAGTCAAGTAGAGGTTTTGATTTGCCTTTCTAGCAATCCTATGAACAGTTCTCTCAGAAAGTTTTTTTGGTCTTCCAGACCTCAACTTGACTTTCACTGTTCCTGTTAACTGCCATTTCTTAATTACAATACGAAATGGCTACCTGAAAACACCTTGCTATCTTCTTATAGCCTTCTCCTGCTTTGTGGGCATCATTTATTTTAATTTTCAGTGTGCTAGGCAGCTGCTTAGAGGAGCCTATGGCTTCTGATTGTTGGTTCAAGGTTTGAGGAGTCAGGGTATTTATAAAGCTTTGAAATTTGCATTATCTGGCCTTTCCTAATGACAACTGTGAACAAGCCATAGCCCTGACAAGCTAATTAAGGTCTAAGACCTTGGTAAATGTTATCTGAGAGCTCAAAGCTCTTGGGGTACCCAAACTTTTGCATGGAGCTCCTTTCCTTTTTTTCACTCTAAAATTGTACAAAACAAAAATAATGAACTAATCTTGCTTAAAATATATTTTTTAAATGGTTCATCTTTAACTTTATGACTTTTGGAGATCAGTTCATTTTCTACTTACTTAACTGTTCACAGTAACAGAAATTTTGACTAGGTGTTGCAAGGAATCTGAGATGTAGAGGGCCTTGGGAGTCCTTGTGTAGAACACCCTGAAGGTTAACTTGCAGGTTGAGTCAGTGGTGAGGAAGGCAGATGCCATGTTAGTATTCATTTCAAGAGGTCTAGAATACAACAGCAAGGATGTGATGCTGAGGCTTTATAACGCACTGGTGAGGCCTCACCTTGAGTATTTTGAACAGTTTTGGGCCCCTTATCTTAGAAAAGATGAGCTAGCATTGGAGAGGGTTCAGAGGAGGTTCACAAGGGTAATACCAGGAATGAAAGGGTTATCATACAAGGAACATTTGTTGGCTCTGGGTTTGTACTTGGTGAGATTCAGAAGGATGAGGGGGATATCATTGAAACCTTTCGAATGTTGAAAGGCCTAGACAGAGTAGATGTGGAATGGATGTTTCCCATGGTGGGAGAGTCTGGAACAAGAGGGCACAGCCTCAGGATAGAGGGGTGCCTTTTCAAAAAAGAGATGTGGAGAAATTTCTGTAGCCAAAAGGTGGTGAATTTATGGAATTTGTTGCTACATGCAGCTGTGGAGGCCAGGTCGTTGGGTGTATTTAAGGCAGAGATTGATAGATTCTTGATTGGACACGGCATCAAAGGTTATGGGGAGAAGAATGGGAGCTTGGTTTGAGGAAGAGAGAAAAAGGATCAGTCATGATTGAATGGCGGAGCAGACTCATTTGGCCAGATGGCCTACTTCTGCTCCTATGTCTTATGGTCTTATGGATCAATCCTTTGGTGCCGCCTGCTTCACTCAGCCACTGCCAGGGGTCCGTGCTCACTGCCCAGCCACTGACAGTGCACAGGGTAGCACCAGTCTTCCACACAGGAGTGTTACAGGGAGAGCTGGACTTACCGCAGGAATTATTTTCCCAGCAAGAAAGGCTAGGTTGGTTTGGCTGCTGGCACCTTCAGCAGGAGAGTGCAGGAATGGAGCGGAGATGTGATGGGCAAAAGTGGGAAACAGGCGATGGGGAATGAATAGAAGAGAGGGTTAAGAGAAACTTCAATCAACAATGTTCCCTTTTATTGCCTCATTAAATTCCAGCAAAGTTGATTGGAGAGTGCAAAGAAAAAAATGTTTTGGTGCTTCTTGAATTAAAATTGACTACTGCAATCTTCTGGGGAGCTCAATGGGTCGAGCAGCATCTGTGGTGCAAAAGGCAGATTTTACTTCAATGATGTTGCTCCCCCAGAGTGTTGTTTGTTCCAGATACCAATATCAGCAGCCTCTTGTGTCTCCATTGCACTTCTCCTATTTGCACTATTTAAGAAGTAAAGTACAAATCGAGATCAAACGGGAAAGTTCAGACTCACAGCTGGGTGTGAGTATTTTAAATGATAGCAGCATTTGCCAGATCCATGAATATCTGGGCTTTTTAATGCCCTCAGCTGAGAACAAGAAATGGCTGGAGTAAATACACTGGAAATACTCCACAAGTCAGGCAGCATCCCAGGTAAAGGAAATGGTTAATGTTTCAGGTCAAGTAGCTCCCATCCGAATTTTCCACCGATATTGCCTGACATGCTAAGCACTTAAATTATTTTCTGTTACTTATTTCAGGTTTACAGGATCTGTAGTTTTTATTTTGCTTTTGCATAAGTTTGCTGAAGCAAACTGCTCAAGGTTTCCATTCTATCTGCTGGTGATGGAACATAATGCGTAGTGTTAGGGTAGGGAACTGGAAGGGATGTGATTCTCTGCTTTTCCTACTCCTCCACACTATTTGCAACAATGACTAAACTGGTTTTTTGTAAGAAATATTTTGCAGTGAGTGGGAGCTGTGCGTAGTGAGTTTGGCAGCAGGTAAATAGTTGCTATAAACCTATCCTGTCTAGCACTAAAATTTATTAGTGAACACACACATACATAAAAATGACCTCCACTATACCTTTTCCCACCTTGCCAAATGTAAAAATGCTATTCCCTGTTCCCAGTTCCTCCGTCTCCACCACATCTGGTCCCAGAATGAGGCTTTTCATTCCAGGACATCCCAAATGTCCTCTTTCTTTAAGAATCCTGGTTTCCCTTCTGCAGTCAACAATGATGCCCTCACCCGCATCTCCTCCATTTCCCGCATTTTGGCCCTCACTCCATCCTCCCGTCACCACAACAGGAACAGTGCTCCCCTTGTCCTTACCTGCCACCCCACCGGCCTCCGGATTCAGCATATTATCCTCCACAACTTCCGCCACCTTCAACAGGACCCCACCACTAAGCACATCTTTCCCTCTCTACCCCTCTCCGCTTTTCACAGGGATCGTTCCCTCTATGACTGCCTGGTCCACACGTCCCTCCCCACAGATCTCCCACCTGGCACTTATCCCTGCAAGTGTAAGTGCTACACCTGTCCCTACACCGCCTCTCTTACCACCATTCAGGGCCCCAAACACTTCATTTGTGAGTCTGTTGGGGTCATCCATTGCATCCGGTGCTCCCGGTGCGGCCTCCTCTACATCGGTGAGACCTGATGCAGATTGGGGGACTGCTTCATCAAGCACTTCCATCCGCCACAACAGACAGGATCTCCCGGTTGCCACCCACTTCAACTCTGCTTCACATTCCCATTCGGATATGTCCATACATGGCCTTCTCTACTGCCATGATGAGGCCAAACTCAGGTTGAAAGAGCAACACCTCATATACCGTCTGGATAGTCTCCAGCCCCTTGGTATAAACATTGAATTCTCCAACTTACTGTAATTCCCTCCCTTGCCCTTCCCCCATCCCACTTTCACTCTGCCTCCTCTTCCAGCTGCCTATCACCTCTCTCATGATTCTGCCTTCTTCTACTACCCATAGTGCTTTCCCCTTACATTCCTGCTTCACCTCTCCTGCCTATCCCCTCCCTGCTTCTCCTCCCCCACCCCTTGATCTTTCCTCTGATCAGTTTTCACATGGCACCTTCCACCCTCCCCCCACCTTCTTCATAGGACCCCTGCCCTCTTCTTCTTCAGTCCTGACGAAGGATCTTGGCCCGAAACGTTGACTGCTCGCTTCAATGGATGCTGCCCGACCTGTTGAGTTCCTCCAGCTTGTTTGTACATGTTGATTTGACCACAGCATCTGCAGTGTACTTTGTGTTCACATACAAAGAACAACTCCATTTAATTAAGTTCCTAAATAATGGGATAGTTACTCCCAATATTATTGGCATTATATGGTCCACGGTATAAATAAGGAATCTCAGTTCAGAAGAGTTTAATACAAAAGTTGAACTTTACTTTCCTGATAATTATTCAACACAATGGATGTTTTGGAAACGTTGCTCATAATACATAATACATGATCTACATAGGTCTGGAAGTTCCACTACAAAATTCCCCCTGTTAGAATATTAATTTCTATCATTTCTGCATTAACCTAGTATCAAACGTAGGTGGCTGGTACTAGGTTGAGGGACTCCAGCTCAAACCCATGGACATATTTACCTATTTCGGCTAGACCAAAAAAAAAGACACCTAAGTCAGATTTATTATCATAGACTAATAGGAAAGTAAGTTTGTGGTTTCACTCTTTTTTAAAAATATAAATCAAATAGGCTAATGACTCTCAATGTCCTGAGAAAAGTACAATGTATTGAACATACCCTGGCATGGACATTCAGGAAAGAAAGTGCATGAGGAGAAAATGATGAGTAGTGGGAAAAAAGGAATGAAGTATTATACATTCACAGCAATAAGTTGCTTAGGCATCAATAAATAAAAAATGCAAAGAATATTTCAGTTCTTTTAAGGTTTTGAATACTTGAAAAGAAACTTGATGATACAGCAGAATCAAATCAAATCTCTAAAAATTCCAACTGATGGCAGATAATTCAAAGTAGAAATAATAGGGCTAATTAAGCTTTTAATGTGGAGGGGAAAGGCATTATTTCAAACTTGAGGCAGATTGGCTTCTGATTATCAAGACAACATGAGTGTATAGCTGGAGAGGCATACATCATAAAAAACAGCCCAAATCCATCCCAACCATCAACCACACATTTACACTATTCCTACACCAACTGCATTTTATTCTCCTCACATCGACAACCCCCCACCCAGATTTTACAACTCACATATGCACAGTCAACCTCACATCTTAGAAGATGTTGGAGGAATTTGGATGAAATTGGAATGCTCAGAGGAAACCGACACAGTATCAGGGAAAAAGTGAACTCTCCACCTAGACTAGTGACCAAGGTGGAACCCACATCACTGGAGCTGTGAATCAGCACCTCTTCCAGTTGTGCCAAAATGTCATCTCAAAGAAACAACCTACTGGCAGTTGTGGATTTGAACCCAAGTATCTTTAGTGCAGAGGTTCCCAACCCGGGGTCCACAGACCCCTTGGTTAATGGTAAGGGTCCATAGCATAAAAATGGTTGGGAACCCCTGTTTTACAGACTGGAGCCTTAATCTAGTGTCTTACGTATACTACCATATCTCATTGAATGGTGGACCAACCAATCTTTATAATACTGGTATGTGGGAGGAAACTGGAAACTGAAGAGATCACAGAGAGAACATGCAAACTCCACACAGACAGGCTGGAGGACAGTATCAAATACAGATCGCTGCAGCTAGTATGTGTGCCACCTGCCGCTGTGTAACAGCATAAATGAAAGTTCTCGATGTGCGCAGCCGAACTAGGTACATTTGTTTTAAATAAAAGCAGAATTCTGGAAGAACTCTTGCCAGTCAAGCAGCATCTATGGAGACAAGCCAACAGACCTGATGAAAGTAAACTGGAAACTGTTTGATATACACTCCTTAAGTACTTTTTTTTATCTTAAGAACAAACACAAATGAAACAATAGTCTGGATTTCTAACAATGTATATGGTCCTCACATACATTGTAAGATTTCATTGATAATATTTCAGACATTTTGTTTGATACCAAGTTATCAGGCACAGGAGATTTTCTAGAACATTGATTATTTTCCTTGTGGTGAAGATTTAACACTGATCCTTGATGCTCTACTTAGTCAAATCAGCACCAATATCACTCTTACCAAACTTTTGGTACTGAGCTCCTATATCTATGCCTGAACCAAGGCTGTGACAGTGTTTGGGGCCAAGTGGTCCTGCACTGGGTTCATCTAAGTTCCACTGATATTTCATAATAATATTATGAGCAAATCTTCTCCTTCTCTATATTAATATCTACAGGCAGAGGGCATACAGAACCTTGTAGTTTCATTTTGCATCAGTATCGAAAAATGTTATTTTTACTCATTTGAAAATCTGTATGAGTTTACACCAATAACAGAAAATGACTTTAGAAGGAATAAAGGTGTAGACTATTTTCTAAATGGGGAGAAAATTTAGAAATCAGAGGTGCATAGGGACTTGGGAGACCTTGTGGAGAATTCCCTAAAGGCTAACTTGCAGTTTGAGTCGGTGGTAAGGAAGATAAATGGAATGACATTTCTATGGGACCAGAATATAAAAGCAAGGACTTAATGCTGAGGTTCTATAAGGCATCGGTTAGATTGCACTTGCAGTATTGTGAGCAGTTTTGAGATCCTTATCTAAGAAAGGATATGATACCATTGGAGACAGCCTGGAGGAGGTTCACCAGAATGATCCCAGGAATGAAAGGGTTAATGATGAGAAGATTTGATGGATTTGGGCCTGTAATGGCTGGAGTTTAGTAAAATGAGGGAAGTCTCATTGAAATCCATTGAGGATTGAAAGGCCCAGATAGAGTGGATGTGGAGAGGACGTATCCTATAGAGGGGTATTATAGGACCAGAGGGCACTGCCTCAGAATAGGAGGACATCCCTTTAGAACAGAGTTGAGGAGGAATTTCTTTAGCCGGGGGTGGTGGATTTGTGGAGTTCATTTCCACAATGGCTATGAAGGCCAAGTCATTGAGTATGAGCAGAGGATGATAGTTTTTAATTAACAAAGGTGTCAAAGGTCACCAGTTGAAGGCAGGAGAATGGAGTTAAGAGGGATAATAAATCAGCCATGATGGAATAGGCTGAATGAATGAATTTTTTTCCTAGGTCTAATGATCTTATGGTAATATTACTTGTTGAAATAAGCACTGAAAATATCTATGACCACTCATGGGGACAGTCTGGATGAAGATGGTGTCTAATTCCATTTTATCTAATTTATTTGTGAAAAAAATACTATTTTACATTTTGTAAACCTTCCTTTGTTTTTCTTTTACATGCCACTTTGATAGTTTACTACCAAGATGCCCAAAGTATCACCAATGAAGGCTCTCACCCAACTAGGGCATTCAACCAGAGTGCAGAATACAATAAACCGTTCGAGTGCAAAAAAAAGAAAAAAATAATATAAATAAATAAACAATAAATCTCAAGAACATGAGATAAAGAGCAAGTCCGATTGGTTGTGGTAACATTTCAATTATGGGGCAAGTGAAGATGAATGAGTTAACCCCTTTTGTTCAAGAGCGTGATAGTTGAGGGGTAGTAACTGTTCCTGAATGTGGTGGTGCAAGTCCTAAGGCTCCTGCACCTTCTTCCTGATAGCAGCAGTGAGAAGAGAGCATGTCCTGGTGGTGGGGGATCCCTTATGATGGATGTTACCTTGTGGCAACAGTGTTTCATGTAGGTGTGCTCAGTGGCTGGGAGGGTTTTACCTGTGATGGAGGCATTTCAGAGTTAATGTTTCACTGTTACTGTAGATGTCAAAGGTGTCCTTTTTCATTTTAGATAGGTGAAGTGCTTGCTTAGGTCTGCTGAAAAGATCCCAGAGCACCACCAGAAGAACAGGTCAATTATCTTAGAAATGCAAACAACATTTATTTTTCACTCTACTCCAACCAAGTTAAGGTGGTTGACAATTCATCTCATGGCTCTATATGGGACTTTGCTGTACCGGCTTTGATCACCATTTATAATAGTGACATACTCTGCCATATTAATTGGCCAGGGAGTACTTTCTTTTCTCCCGAGAATGTGAAAACACTTTAAGCAAGATATGTTCATTTGTAAGTGTATTGTGATCAAATTTGGTCAGCCTAACTGCTGAAAAAAACTGTGCTAAGTGTAATGATTGAACTTGAATTAAAAAATTTATATCTGTTGGTATCTAAGCAAAACATGTGCGAATTGATAAGAAGACCAATACAAATATATTTCCCTCTTCATGCAAACACTTAGTGACCTACAGACGTAAAAAACCTTGTATACTTCTCCAGCTTCCTGTAATTCGATTTATTTAAAGCCACTCCATTGAACAATATGTTTTGCTTCAGTATTCACTACAGAAAAGGATCTTGGCAATTGTAGGGATGACTTGCAGCGGACTGAAAAGCTTGAGCATTTAGATATTAAGGAAGAGGATGTGCTGGAGCTTTTGGCCACTGGGGCCAGACGAGATGTACCCCAGGCTACTGTGGGAAGCGAGGGAGGAGATTGCTGAGTCTCCGGCGATGATCTTTGCATCATCAATGAGGACGAGGGAGATTCCGAAGGATTGGAGGGTTGTGGATGTTGTTCCCTTATTCAAGAAAGGGAGTAGAGATAGCTCAGGAAATTATAGACCAGTGGGTCTTACTTCAGTGGTTGAAAAGTTGATGGAGAAGATCCTGAGAGGCAGGATTTATGAACATTTGGAGAGGCATAATAAGATTAGGAATAGTCAGCATGACTTTGTCAAAGGCAGGTCGTGCCTTACGAGCCTGATTGAATTTTTTTGATGATGTGATTAAACACGTTAGAAACGTAGAAAACTTACAGCACAATATAGGCCCTTCAGCCCACAAAGTTGTTCTGAACATGTCCCTACCTTAAAAATTACTAGGCTTACCCATAGCCCTCTATGTTTCTAAGCTCCATATACCTATCCAAAAGTCTCTTAAAAGACCCTATCATATCAGCCTCCACCACCGTTGCCAGCAGCCCATTCCATGCACTCACCACTCTCTCAGTAAAAAACTTACCCCTGACATCTCCTCTGTACCTACTCCCCAGCACCTTAAACCTGTGTGCTCTTGTGGCAACCATTTCAGCCCTGGGAAAAAGCCTCTGACTATCCACACGATCAATGCCTCTTATCATCTTATACACCTCTATCAGGTCACCTATCATCCTCCGTCGCTCCAATGAAAAAAGACCAAGTTCACTCAACAAGTTTTCATAAGGCATACTCCCCAGTCCAGGCAACATCCTTGTAAATCTCCTCTGCACCCTTTCTACGCTTTCCACATCCTTCCTATAGTGAGGCAACCAGAACTGAGCACAGTACTCCAAGTGGGGTCTGACCTATATAGCTGCAACATTACCTCTCGGCTCCTACATTCAGTTCCATGTTTCATGAAGGCCAATACGCTGTATGCCTTCTTAACCACAAAGTAATCCTGCGCAGCTGCTTTGAGTGTCCTATGGACTCAGACCCCAAGATCCCTCTGATCCTCCACACTGTCAAGAGTCTTACCATTAATACTATATTTTGCCATCATACTTAGCCTACCAAAATGAACCACTTCACACTTATCTGGGTTGAACTCTAACTGCCACTTCTCAGCCCAGTTTTGCATCCTATCAGTGTCCTGCTGTAACCTTTGACAGCCCTCCACACTATCCATGACACTTCCAACCTTTGTGTCATCAGCAAACTTACTAACCCATCCCTCCACTTCCTCATCCAGGTCATTTACAAAAATCATGAAGAGTAAGGGTCTCAGAACAGATCCCTGAGGTACACCACTGGTCACCGGCCTCCATGCAGCATATGACCTGTCTGCAACCAATATGACCCATCTACAACATTGATGAAGGTAGAGCCGTAGATGTAATGTATATGGATTTCAGCAAGGCATTTGATAAGATACCCACTGCTAGGCTTATTGAGAAAGTAAGGAGGCATGGGATCCAAGGGGACATTGCTTTGTGGATCCAGAACTGACTTGCCCACAGAAGGCAAAGAGTGATTGTAGATGAGTCATATTCTGCGCATGGAGGTAGGTGACTAGTGGGGTGTCTCAGGGATCTGTTCTGGGACCCCTACTCTTCATGATTGTTACAAATGATCTGGATGAGGAAGTGGAGGGCTAGGTTAGTAATTTTGCTGAAGACACAAAGGTTAGGGGTGTTGTGGATAGTGTGGAGGGCAGTCAGAGGTTACAGTGGGACATTGATAGAATGCAAAACTGTGCTGAGAAGTGGCAGATGGAGTTCAACCCAAATAAGTGTGAGGTGGTTCATTTTGGTAGGTCAAATATGATGGCAGAATATAGCATTAATGGTAAGACTCTTGGTAGTGTGGAGGATCAGAGGGATCTTGGGGACTGAGTCCATAGAACACTCAAAGCTGCTATGCAGGTTGACTCTGTGGTTAAGGCAGCATATGGTTTCATCAATTGTGGGATTGAATATAGGAGCTGAGAGGTAATGCTGCAGCTATATAGGACCCTGGTCAGACTCCACTCAGAGTACTGTGCTCATTTCTGGTTGCCTCATTACAGGAAGGATGTGGAAACCATAGAAAAGGTGCAGAGGAGATTTACCAGGGTGTTGGCTGGATTGGTGAGTATGCCTTATGAAAATAGGTTTAGTGAACTCTGCCTTTTCTCCTTGGAGCGACTGAGGATGAGTGGTGGCTTGATAGAGGTGTACAAGATAATGAGAGGCATTGATCGTGTGGATAGTCAGAGGCTTTGTCCCAGGCCTGAGATAGTTTTAAAGTGCTTGGAAGTAGATGCTGAGGCGATGTCAGGGGTAAGTTTTTTTTTACTGGGAGTAGTGAGTGCGTGGAACGGGCTATCGGCGGCAGTGGTGGAGGCGGAAACGATAGAGTCTTTTAAGAGACTCCTGGATAGGTACATGGAGCATAGAAAAATAGAGGGCCATGTGTAAGCCTAGGTAGTTCTTAGGTAAGGACATGTTCGGCACAGCTTTGTGGGCCGAAGGGCCTGTATTGTGCTGTAGGTTTTCTGTGTTTCTATGGAAAAGGAAAAAAATCCTGACTTGCAAAGGTGTTGCAGATTGTTGATTATTATATAGGGACTAATACAAACATTTAGCACCTCCAATTAATTACTGAAGGAAAAATCCGAAGAAACGAGCGTGGAAGAATACCGAAAATGAAAATTGTCTCAAAGTCCGATTATTTGTATGAAGTGCATTAACAAAAGTAGTAAGCATAATTTAATTCATACCGTTTGCCCTACGCACCCTTCACCTGCCGTACATGTTTATGTAGTTGTACTTGTTTCCGGTCGTTCACTCGTTTCAGTTCACCTGGTGACAGCTGGGTAAGCTCCGATCCAGTTATTGTTTGTCATTCTGGTTCTAGTAGCAGCGACGCTACTGCTAAAACTAGAATGACGATACGGCAGGGTGTGGCCAGGCGCTGAGTGTGTTAAAATTAACTCCTTGTAAGTATAATGACAACCACAGCTAGTCAATGATATCGAAGTGTTTTTTTTCAAAAAATTGATTTTTTTTAAATTGCACCATGTCACAGTATTGCACGCGATTTCTTCATTCGGAAAAGGCACGGATAATTAAAAAGTCTACGCTAAACCGATGTTTACTTGTCACTCAATAACAATACTGATAATGGACACATATTGAGAACCATTCACTGAGAGACCAGACTAAGATTGTTCAGCCTTGGCAGAACAAAGGCACTTCATTTAATATCAATAGCCAGTGTGAACGGTGCAGGTTTATACTTGCAGAATCTTTGGCCGTAGGATTGCTACGAGAAGAGCAGAAACTCATTATGCAAATCCTCTCCCAGTTGCACAGATTGCTTACCTCATTCGGACGTGAGCTCCATCAGTTTACTGACAGCTGCACGGCCGCTGAAAGCTGTGTGCGCGTCAGCGCTCCGCTCAACCCAAGAAATGGGAATCGTCACCAACTTCAGAGTATTTCAGAAGATTTAACCCCGCGAGTTAAGGAGGCATCGGACCCGAGACACCTGTCACTACAAAGACAGATAGTCAATCTGTTTTACTATACGAAAGACCTTGCAAATTCCGTGCTGTGTCTGCCGCCTTTGCTTTCCGAGCCGGCTCCAGGCGCCTGAATATAAAAATCAATCTGCACAAACAAATCAACAAATTATGTTTTCACCTATTGAAAATCAAGACAATGTCCCTTACTATCTCATTTATTTGTTTTGTTGTTGTGCGGGAATATTTTATTAGATATTTACCAGTTAACACACCGTGATTGCATTTACTACATCTCTCTGGAAACATAAGCCAGAGCGAGTGGTGTTGGGTTTCTTCATTGTTCAGTCCTCGGCGCTGAACCTATATACAAACATCTCGGCGCTGAATGAGTGGCAGTGTACACAGTTGATGTACTGGCCTATTTCTTGATAAAGAGGAAACGTGACAGTTTTAACCTTGCGGGATCTACAAAGAGGTTCTACAGTAGTACATGAACTGTATCGGACTTTTGGGTGCAGGGGCGTGTTTAAAAGCTGGTGTAGGAACTCTCCACTTGCCTTACGCAAGTTGCACGGAGCATTTCTCCTTGCCGAGGTCGCCAGGCAAACGTAAACCAGTGGTTTCCAAAGACTGAATTGTGCCTCTCTGTCTCTTTTTAATTATCTGCTTATCCTTTGCTATCAGAATGATTAGTTGGGTGAGACAATTAAAAAGGCTTTACATTAAATATTCACATCCATTAAACATATTTGATTTATAGCTGCCCAGAAACACTCTATTCCCTTAATCAGGTGCCCGATCGGTAAGGTAGAGTCTCCTTTGCATTGCTGCCAATAGTGATCTTACGATTCTCATACAGGCTCGGAGTTGCTCCTTGTATAATTTCTCAATGAATACAATACCAGTTTGGTATAAAGTACATTATACTCTTCGCCAAATATCGATCAAAAAGATGGTAGTGCTCTTTAAACTTTGCAGAGGGAAGTCACTGCCAGATCTAGCAAAATATTTACTGCACCGGTTAAACAATTGTTATTTTATGATCAGAGTGGACCGCCAGCAAACAGTGCCCTCTACGTCAGTAGATCAGGAGGATCCACGCTTTATCTGTCATTAGCGACCGTGCCCCGTTACGCAGCATCGGCACTCCGAGCATGGGAAGGTAGCAGACCGGACTGGATTGTCGGCACCAGGAGCTGTCAAACAGCGGTCTGCCCACATCAATACTAACCTCCCGCCTTGACGGAGCCATGCTGATTAACCTATATACAGAATCGCCTCCAAATGACTCTTCACTTACAGTGTATGGTGCTTGAAACTGCAGTCTCGCCGGGGCATGCCACTACGATACTTCTGCGGGACACCATTCGTTACGCTGACCGACTTTTCCCTGGCTGCAGTTATGTCAAGTCGAACAAAGCTGGACTTTTCCGAAGTGGAAACTTTCCTAGATAATCATCCGGATCTTTTCGAAGACTACTTGCTGAGGAAGGGGAAGTACAGCACAGTGGAGAAATGGCTCAAGCAGCATCATCTGAGCAAGAGCGCACTAATTTCCAGCACCGAGGAGAAGAACGCCCCGGCTAAAGAATGCTGGGCGACCAAGGCTGACGGACTGCAGTGCAGACCTTCTCAGAGGGAGCTGAGAAAAAGTTTTGCCAGATCCAAGGCATTGACTGCTAACAGGACTTATGACGAGCATGTAAACTCGAGAGACAAGGAACCCCTCTCCAGCATGAGGCGGCGAGCTCTGCTTAGGAAAGCTAGTTCGTTACCCCCCACTACTGCTCACATCCTGAGCGCCTTACTAGAATCTCGGGTCAACATACCCCAGTATGCATCTACGGCCATCGACTACAAATACGAGCTCAGGGATAGCAATGAGCGGGAATTCTTCCTAGAATTAGTAAAAGACATATCCAATGATCTGGACCTGACCAGCCTAAGTTACAAAATCCTCATATTTGTCTGCATCTTGGTTGATGCCGACCGGTGTTCCTTGTTCCTGGTAGAAGGAACTTCGAACAAAAAGACCCTAGTTTCCAAGTTCTTTGACGTACACGCAGGGACCACGGTGCTGCCTTCGTGCAGCATGGAGAACTCCAACGAAGTGCAGGTGCCATGGGGGAAAGGGATCATTGGCTACGTGGCCGAACACGGCGAGACGGTCAATATCCCCGATGCCTACCAGGTAAGGTTTACTCAGTAGAAACCCACAAGTGAATGTACTTACAGAAGTTTACAATCCGAAGATGCAAAGCATCCTTACGAATATGTACTTTATATACTGAGGAGGCCGAGTTCTATAAAATCACAAAAAAACTTCAAAGCTCTAATGTCTCTTCGTCCCCTCACAAACCCTAATCGTGGCGTTTCATTAAGAATTAGAGTCTATCATTGAAAGTGCAGAAAAAATACTTTATTTACCCCATGTGAAACAAAGTTTATTTTGCCTAAAAGATTTGCGAGCAGTTTTTTAATTCACCGCGTAGCTGTTCTTCATGCGCTTTGTAAAGAAACCTGTGCTATATATGTACCCATTTTGCAAAAAGCCAACATATGCACTGTTCTCCTCTCGTTGCTGACCTGAGTTATCAATGTAATTGGAGATGTATTTGAATTTCCAAACTCAGTTTGACTATGTTGGGGGAAAAAAAACAAGGTGATGTCAATTTTAAAGAAGGAGAAGCAATATAAAGTGTTGATTATGAACGGTTGCACAGTTCATTTAGTTCACATAGGGTGATTATCAGAGTTGCAATGTGTATCTTTAACTGGTTTAGCAATAATGTGTAGTCGTCGGCAAAGTCTTTAGATTGCGTTTTGTTTTAAAAAGTTGTATGTTTTCACTTATATTGATATAAGTTTGTTAACCGCAGTGATTTACTTAAAGGGTATTAACAAAATGGCAAATAAATTTTTAATTGTGATGAAGGAAAGGGGAAATATATCTGGGATTGTCACGAGCAACTTCAAATGGTGAAAATTGGCATAACATTTTATATTTCCGAAAGGAGTTGCATACGATTTACAAATAATGTGCAAAACGATTTTTTTGTGTGCGATTTAGTGAAAATCTATGAAATATTTCGCTTGAGACAAGAAATGCTTTGTGATATTTGACATTTACTTACTCCTGACCCAGATTGCAGTCATGAAGCAGCAAAACAAACCAGCCAGAGCGATTCTCAACACATTAATCCATAAAATCGGCATCGCTGGTTTATTTCTGAAAGTGAAAACAATGACTATGGCCAAATCCCCATAAAGCCTCTTTAGATTGACTGTCCAGGTTACTCACTATATGTCATTGCAACATACTTTAATGCTGTGCACTTTTTTTCTTTTCAATTATAATACACGGGAAAATGTTATAGTTGTTATTTATGTCCTTGTAAAAGAAGAGTTAATAGAACGTACAAATAATGTATAACAATCTTGAACGGTATGTTAAATAATTAAATTCAGCGTTCCAAATCATGTTAACTTCTTTCAGGCACGTGGGATCTTTTCCTTCTTTACTTAGCTGCACAGTGGAAATGTAGTCACGTGATCCAATACCAGTATAAATAATAACGCTAGATAAAACCAATAACTCGCTCAGAGTTTGTATCTGACAATGTTGCATAACTTTACAAAAGTCAGCGATACTGTGATGACGGAGGAGTTCCTCCATGCTTTTAACTGCAATAGTAATTCTAACAGATCAGTAAAGAGACTGTGGAGAAGTGTTAAGAAACTGAGGTGGTTACGGTGCCAAACTGACCAAATATCACCAGCCCTGCCATTCGCACGAAGCGGAAGAGGGCGCTGTAGGGTTACGTCAGCATATTGCGTCAATATCTGCTACTGCGGAGAATGAAACATCGCTTACTCGCACACGACGGTGTGTCACTCGCTCTTCCTTGTCGTTCAAAAGCAGGCGTCGTGTCGCTTGCAGCGTATAGTACTGTTCGAGCACAATTCTAGCACTTCATAGATCCATGGTAATTTAATTCATAACTTCGAGATTGAGCAGCGCTGCGGAGTTAGATGCTGGTTCTGGTTCATTTATAGTCTGCGGTTAACATTGTACCTCAAACTCTTAGAGAAATTGCCTAAATGAGCCGCGAAAATGGTTACACTTTATTTTGTAAGTTCTGTTTTACACCAGCATCATGCCCGCAAGAAAATTAATTTCAGGGATGTATATGCTAACATACATGTACTTTGATAATAAATTGCCTTTGAACTTTAATACTTCACTTCCCCCACCAGGCACCACCTGCCTCTCATCTCCCACTACACCGGGTTCAAGTCGAGATGCGACCTCAACCTAAACAATGCTCGATCCTTCGTTTCCACAGATGCTGCCTGACGCACTGAGAATCTCCAGTGTTTAGTTTTTTGCTCCAAATTCCAGCATCTGCAGTCTCTTATTCCCCCACCTATCACCTATCAACCCGTCTCATACCTCTCTCACACCGTTTTAATCTGGTTATCTTCCCCTCTACAATTTCAGACCTGATCCATGGTATTGACCTGGAGTCTCAGACCTGATTTGAGTTTTGACCTAAAATGTCGGCCATCCCTTTCCCAACAATAGATGCTACTTAATCAGTTGAACTCCTGGGGCAGTTTGTTCTTTGTTCTAAACCACTGGAGACAACCTCTGCCATGATTTGTAGCCTTTCCTGTCACATTGAGAAATATTTCCTCTGGTCCTACTTTGCAGGGTCATAAATGGCATTGCATTGACATAAAATCTCCTTCAGGTATTGGAGGGCTGTGGTCGTGGTGCAGGTCAATGGAAGCAGTTTAAATGGGCTAGATGGGCCAAAGGGCCTGTTTCTATTCGACACTTTTCTATGACTCTATGTATAAAAGTATCACAATAGATCTGCCTACACCATATTTCCAGCTGCTTGTCCTGCATGCCTCCTGCCACTTCTACAATTGTGTGGAGTAGCCTGAGGTTTGTCTGTTCTCATCCTGAGGTACAAGATCTTCAATTGTGTTAAATGCAGCTACATTTCTTTTCTTTTCCTGGACACTGCTACACGCCGCATGCTATTTGACATAACTTATGGCACTCTTGAGTTCAAAGAGGCATAAGAATGAGGGTGTTCCATTCCAAGGGCATTATCAGCAGTCTATGAGATGTCAGTTTTGTCCCCGCTCATGCAACACTACCGGACCTGTTTTTGCAAAAGTCTCTTGTTTCCTGCGGGCAGATCTTTTAAAACACCGTACCGAACCAGGTAACAACTCTGCACTTACTGGGAGCTTAGCAAGTTTGGTGGCAATTGCTTCTATGAATGTAACTCAGCTCTTTGTTCTTTAGGACTACAGTCCATCAAGATGTACCTAATCATCTTTTGGACAAAGAGCCCCAATCCTGGTTAATTACTTATGCCTTATATAGATAAATCCATGAGCTTGAATATACTTGTACAGGAGTGTCTGTGGCTAGGGGCCAGTGGCAGCAGATGCAGGAAGGTCTCAGGCAGGTGTGAACTATTGTTCACTGTACAACTTCCTGGATAACACCTGGAGAAAGAGAAGTGGAACAGGCTGTAGATTACAAGGCTGCTACTGAACTGCTATTGACAGCAAACCGAGTCACATGGAATCACACTCATTAAGCTTTGATGACACCAATCTCATAGGGAGAGGGAATAGGTAGATCAATGACAATGTTAAAATGTCACTGGGATCTACTGAAATGCAAATTTGAACAAAAGTTTGCAAGGTTTCCATCTACTTATTGGCGGGGGGGGGGGGGGGGGGAGGGAAGAAGCAGAGTAACAATTGAGCCATGGTAGTTTGCAATCACTTAAAAATGCTGTTGAGGAAAAGCATTCGATGGTAGCAAACATCCTTAAGGAATAGTGAAGAATTCCAGAAGTATTTTGCAGGGTAGACTGTACCATTTCTCAATGAAGATACATGTGCACCAACACTTATTTGTAATCATTAAAAAATGGACAGCAAAAGCAACTGGACAGCTTCTCTTTGCTATGTGCCATCTTTCAGACCTCCAGGTGGTAATTGTTTCAGCTTGGTTCAGAGATGTTTTATTTAGAATTTTTAAAAATTCTCATATAATGTATATCCATTTAAAACTGCTAATTTAATTCATGTTAATTTACATTTATGTTGGCCATTTTTGTAAAGTATTGTGCTACTGTTTGAAAAAGCTAATTTCATGCCATTTATACTGTGGTGTGTATGTACGTGACAATAGACATAAACTTGAAACTGATATCATAGTCACATTTTTTTAACAATATTTAGAATGCTTGGATTATTATTGTCTTCTGTATTTTGTAAGTTGCAGTTATTTAATGGAAACAATTACTATATGTAGCCTATGAATATAACAATTTTTATAGCTATATACTGCATGCTTCACTTCTTGAACTTAAAAGACTTTGTATTAATTGTGTGTAAAAAAAATACCTGGGCAGATGGCACATGTTAGGTATCTCTAGGGTTACCCCTCTTAAAGGCATTTATACAGCTTTCCTCAGTTTAGTAACCACACTTCAAGTGATGTTACCCCACATCATTTCAGGTGGACACTTCAAATATTGTAAGAAATGATGGCTTAAAAAATCTTTCTGAATGCATAGAAATGTGAAACATTCACTGAGTCATCATTCAATCTTTCCTCCATAAACAGCTATAACATGTAAAGTCAATGCTGATTTAAAAGTATTTATTCCAATACTAATTATATATTGTCGGTGTTGGTGTCGGATCGCAAGAGAAGGAATCTGTTGAATGCCTTCAAATGGTTTTTTAGAGCATGTTGTGCTTGAGCCTACTAGGGGAAAGGTGATCTTAGATTGGGTGTGGTGTAATAACCCTGATTTTATTAGTCAGCTTAAGGAACACTTACGAGGCAGTGATCATAATATGATTGAGTTCATACTGTAATTTGAGAGGGAGAAGCATAAGTCACACATATCAGTATCACAATGGAATAAAGGAAATTAGAGAGGCATGAGAGAGGAGCTTGTCCAGATGGATCGGAGAGGGATACTGGTGGGGATGACGGCAGAACAGAAATGGCTGAAGCTTCTGGGAATAGTTCACAATGCGCAGGATAGATATCTCCCACAAAAGAAGAAGTTATCAAATGGCAGGGCTGGAGTAATTGTGGCTGACATGGGAAGTTAAGGACAGCACATAAGCTGGCAAAAATGAATGGGAAGTTGGATGATTGGGAAGCTTTTAAAATACAACAAAAGGCAACTAAAAAAGCTCTAAGGGAAAAGATGAAATATGAGGGCAAACTAGCTGATAATATACAGCAGGTTACAAAAAGTCTTTTCAGTTATATAAAGAATAAAAGGGAGGTGAGAGTTGATATTGAACCACTGGAAAATGATGCTGGTGAGGTAGTAAAAGGAGCCAAAGAAATGGCAAATGAACTTAATAAGCACTTTGCTTCAGTCTTTACTGGGGAAGACACTAGCAGTGTGCCAGAGGTCTGTACATGTCAGGGAGCAGGAGTGAGTGCCATTGCTACTACAAAGGAAAATATCTGAATTGAATTGGATTGACTTTATTTCTTACATCCTTCACATGCATGAGGAATAAAAATCTTTATGTTACGACTCCATCTACATGGGCAATCTGCAATTTTATAGTAATTTGTAATAAATAGTATGTACAACAGGACAGTCAATATAGCATAGAAATACAAATGTATCAGCGTGAATTAATCAGTCTGATGGCCTGGTGGAAGAAGCTGTCCCGGAGCCTATTGGTCCTGACTTTTATGCTGCAGTACCATTTCCCGGATGGTAGCAGCTGGAACAGTTTGTGTTTGGGGTGACTTGGGTCCCCAATGATCCTTTGGGCCCTTTTTACACACCTGTCTCTGTAAATGTCCTGAATAGTGGGAAGTTCACATCTACAGATACGCTAGGCTGTCCGCACCACTCTCTGCAGAGTCCTGCGATTGAGAGAAGTACAGTTCCCATATCAGGCAGTGATGCAGCCTGTCAGGATGCTCTCAATTGTGCACCTGTAGAAGGTCCTTAGGATATGGGAACTCATGCCAAACTTGTCAGCCATCTGAGGTGAAAGAGGTGCTGTTATGCTTTTTCCCCACAAAGCCGGTATGTACAGACACGTGAGCTCCTCGGTGATGTGTATGCTGAGGAATTTAAAGCTGTTCATCCTCTCAACCCCAGATCCATTGATGTCTATAGGGGTTAGCCTGCCTCCATTCCTCCTGTAGTCCACAATCAGCTCCTTCGTTTCTGCGACATTGAGGGAGAGATTGTTTTCTTGACACCACTGTGTCAGTGTAATGATTTCTTCTCCGTAGGCTGCATTGTTATTATTTGAAATTAGGCCAATCAGTGTAGTATCATCAGCAAATTTAATTAGCAAATTGGAGCTGTGGTTGGTGACACAGTCATGGGTATACAGAGAGTAAAGAAGACACTTGGGACACAGCCCTGAAGGGTTCTTGTGTTGAGGGTCAGAGGGGCAGATATGAGGGAGCCCACAATTACCACCTGCCAGCGATCTGACAGGAAGTCCAGGATCCAGCTGCACAAGGCAGGGTGAAGGCCAAGGTCTCAACTTTTTGTCAAGCCTGGAGGGAATTAGTGTTGAATGCTGAACTGTAGTCCAAGGACAGCATTCTCACATAAGGATCCTTCTTCTCCAGATGTGTTAGGATGGTATGCAGAGCTGTGGCTATAGCGTCATCTGTCGATGGGTTGTGTTGGTAGGCAAATTGTAGGGTGTCCAGTGTGGGTGGTAGCATGCTGCAGATGTAATCCTTGACCAGTCTGTCAAAGCATTTGCTTATTAATGAGCTGAGTGTGACAGGATGCCTGTCGTTCAGACATGCTAACTTGATCTTTTTGGGTAATAATGGATGTTGCTCGGCGAACTCAAAGGTCTTAAGGTGAATAAGTCACCTGCACCAGATGGACTACATCCCAAAGTCGTGAGATAGTTTGCTGAAGACATAATGGATGCATTGGTCATGATATTTCAAGAATCACTTGAATGTGGCATGGTCCCTAAGGACTGGAAAATTGCAAATGTCACTCCTCTCTTTAAGGAGAATGTTTGGGGATACTTGGAGAATAATGATAAAATAAGTCAAAGTCACCATGGTTTCTGCAAAGAGAAATTTTGCCTGACTAATCTGTTAGAATTCTTCGAGGAAGTAACAAGCAGGGTGGACAAAGGGGAGGCAGTTAATGTCATTTTACTAAGATTTTCAGAATGCGTTAGATACGGTGCCTGACATGAGGTTGCTTAACAAAATAAAATCCTATGGTGTTACAAGAAGTATGCTGGCAAGGATAGAGGAATGGCTGACAGGGAGGTGGCAGTGAGTGGGATAAAAATGGGCCTTTTCTGTTTGGCTGCCAGTGACTAGTGGTGTTCCTCGGGGATCAGTATTGAGACCACTCTTCAGATTGCTTGTCAATGATTTAGATAATGGAATTGATGGGCTTTCTGGCAAAGTTTGCGGATGATACAATGATATGTGGAGGGGTAGGTAGTGCTGAGAAAGCAATGTGATTGCAGCAAGACTTCGACAAATTGGAAGAATGGGCAAAAAATGGAATACAATGTTGGGAAATGTATGATAATGCATTTTGGTAAAAGGAACAGTAGTGCAGACTATTAACTAAATGGGGAGAAAGTTCAAACATCAGAGCTGCAGAGAGACTTAAGAGTCCTTGTGCAAGACTCCAAGAAGGTTAATTTACAGGTTGAGTCTGTGGTAAAGAAGGCAAATGCAAAGTTGGCATTTATTTCAATGGGAATGAAATATAAAAGAAAGGAGATAATGCTGAGTCTTTATATGACACTAGTCAAGCCACACTTGGAGTATTATCAACAGTTTAGGGCCTCATATGTCAGAAAGGATGTGTTGTCATTGGAGAGAGTTGTGATTCCAGGAATGAAAGGGTTAGCATATGAGGAGCATTTGGCAGCTTTGGACCTGTACTCACTGGAATTTAGAAGAATGCTTGAGGATCTCATTGAAACCTACAGAATGTTGGAAGTAGTAGATAAGTTGGATGTGAAGAGGATGTTTCCTATGGTGGGGGTATCCAGAACTAGAGGGCACAACCTCAAAATTGAGAGTGACCCTTTAGTACAGAAGTAAGGAGAAACTTTTTTATCCAAGGTGTTGTGAATCTGTGGAATGCTGTACTACATACTGCGTGGAGGCCAAGTGGTATATTCAAAGTGGAAATTGATCGTTCCCTGATTGGTTGGGAATTAAGGGATATGGTGAGAGAGCAGGTGTATGGGGTTGAATGGAATCCGGGATGAGCCATGATAAAATGGCGGAGTGGACTCGATGGTTGAATGGTCTAATTCTGCTCCTATACCTTATGGTTTTATAATCTTATATTTTTCAATTAATATTTTCAGAATTTTAATATGATAACCTTGTTACGTACCCCGTAACTGGGTCACTTACCAGCAAAGATAGAGAGGTCCATTGAAGTCTGATGGTACTACTTTCAACAGTATTTATTGATAAAAATACACACCAATAATGTCAATGCAAACATACAGATAATACACGTTGTCAATACTAAATCTAAAAGCGCGGGTATAACAATAATCACTAAGAAATAGCTCTGTCGTTGTCTAGGGGATAATGTATTGTCTGATGGAAATATAAAAGTCACTCAAGTTCATGCAGGCTGCAGCCTTTGGTTGGAGTCAAGAGAGAGAGTTTAAAACTTGCCCATTCCTTTTATGATGTCAATCCTTCGAGAGTTGTTGGGGCTGATTTCTTCTTTGTTTCAGCTAAAGCCGTTCTTCCGTGGTAAGGCCCACCAATTCCGAGGCAGATGGAAAAGGATGCACGTGGGCTTTCCACTGGCTGTCGCTATTACGCTATTACGAGATTTCTAGCGTTTCTTCTGGTGCGTCTAAAGGGGCTGTTCCCCAGACCCTCTTTTATCCTGACTCACAGGGTCTCAGATGTCAATCAGGGTGGAGGGATGCCTCCCCTCAACCAGCCCACTTTTGGTCATTCCCTGAGGGCTTCAAATAAATAGCACAGTACTCAATACACAATTCCATCTCCAAGAGACAATGGCCATTTCCCGTCTTTGTATCACTGAGGGGCCAGGACATTCCAAACGTCTCTCTCTCATTTCCTGGGTCTCCTGACCTGAATTAATAGCAATCTTGCGATTCTCAAAAAGGAGGGGGGCTACTTTGGGACCCTTCGGCCCCTCAGAGTTGGGCACAGGCGTAACAACCTTCAATCTATCTTGTGTGTTTAGAACAGCAGGATAGGTGAGTCAATTAATATCGCCATAGGATATTATGAATATTAATATTTTGCTAAAATTGCACATGGTACACTTGACAGCATGAACAAAGATCCCCTTGACAGCTAAATTTTCATCTATCCCTCATGATTCAGCTGTGATAAATACACTCTGGATTGAAGCATGAACTGGGCTATGCGTGAATATAAAGTAGCACGTACTATATTTATGAGGCTAGGAGAAATAAACCGACAGATATGTGTGGTGATGGCCCAAGTGCAGAGGGAGAGGCACTGAAGCAAACAAACAGTTCACTGACTTTTAATAAGAACTGTGCAGAATTAAAGAAAAAACAAAAAAAACTAAGCCAACAGAATCGTTAACTGAAACTGTCAAACTGAAAGCTAACACCGACACCGTGCCTCGGAAGCAGTGATTAAATACTGGACCTTTATAGCGCCAATCTAAAATGGTAGATCTCTTTCCCGGAACAAGGACAAAAGTAAGCAGGGAGTGTTGACATTGCTGTGCTTTTGGTCAAGGCTCGACAAGATGGAAACAAGAGGAAGGGATTTAAATAGATATTAATTCAAACCTTTCCACTCGGGGGGGGGGGGTGATTGGGGGCTAATGGCAAGCTTCCTAAACTTATTTACATTTACAGTAAGAACTGAAGCCTGGTTGTTGTTTGAATTAATATCTGCTATATTCACATAACTGCAGAAGGGCACAGGGCTGCAGGTGTTTATCCACAGGAGAGCACTGGGAGAGTGTAGCTCCGAAGATGACATCTGAAGATCAACCTCGACACTAAATGGATGGGATGGGTCTGCATGTTGCAGTACTGGGACAGTGGTGAAATGGAGAATGCTTTGTGAGCTTCACTTGTCCATAGCAATCCTGCAGATGTCTTTTTGGTGTGTGTAGTTATGGGGGCTGTAGTGGAACTGAAGTTTTGGATGAAACAACAATAAAAGTTCATAAACCCCGTGAAGCACCTCACTTATTTGACTGTCGATGGTCTGGGCCATTCTGAGACTACCTAGACTTTCCATGGGTCCATTTAAACTTTGGAATGGATGAGGATATAGCTCAAGAATGACACCTGCTCCTGACGGAACTCACATTTTCCTCGAGGATCCATCTGAGAACCATTCGGTCATATGCTGGACGTGTTCCCTGTGAGAGCGAGAGTAATAAGAATCTCATCCAAGTACACAAAAATAAACTAATTCAACATGTCCCCAGAGCACATTGTTGACCAGGGCCTGAAAAGCTGAAGGGGCATTGGCCAGACCAAAGGGTCTGTCTGGGTTCGTCTCAGGCCCCTGTCAGCGTGTTCCCTGCTGAGCCAACTGCTAGTGTGGACCTGTCTGGCATTCAGGCTGAATCTACTGGCCTTTTTGAAGTCTTCAGTAAGAAGAAAGCCTCCTGCCTGCCTTCACACCAGCCATATGACTGTGTCATTAACCTCTTACCCGTTACTAGTCCTTCCTGGGGCAGGCTCTTTTCCCTCTCTCGTCCCGAAATGGTGGCCATGGAAGAATACATCAAGTAAGCACAAGCCTTAGGATTTATCCATGTTATTCTCAGCAGCATGGACGTGCTTCTTTTTTGTGAACGAGGAGGTTGGCAAGCTTCATCCCTGCATTGATTATCAGTCCCTCAATAACATCTCAACAACAACCACTACCCTCTTCCCCTGCTTGCCTCTGCATTTGAACATCTCCAAGGAGCAACCATATTTTCCAAGGCAGATCTGTGCACAATGATTCATGTCGAAAAGGGTATGAGTGGAAGACAGCATTCAATGACTCCATTGGATGAGGGATCGCTTGTTCCACACCTTCTCAGCTGCATTCATGTGGAACTTTACTGCATAGTCCCTCACCGTTCCTTTCCTTCAGTGGGCAGCCTCCTGACCCTGTACTGGAAGATCAAAATCTCTCTTGAACTCAACTACAAATTGCTGGAAAGTCTGGACTCCAGGGGAACCTTGTTCCCATAGAACATTGAACAGGATGAGTGGTGATTGAGCTAGGAGATTCACAATGTAAGCCAGTTTATACGCATCATTACCGACCATTTGGGCTGGCTGAGGAAGGTCAGCTCACACTGGATAATAAAATTCCTGCAGCCATTGGCTTCACTGGAGTATTTGTCCGGTAGAGAAATACTCAGTTATGGTTTGGCCTTGGGAGTTGGAGTTTCTCAAGGCTGATGAGGCAGTTAAAGAGGAGGATGTGGGAGATGCCGGGAGTGGGACTAGCCTGAATGAAGTCTGCTGAGTTGTGGCAGTGAGTGTGAGAATAGCTGCCACCTGATTCTGGCTCTCAGTAGTAAGCTGATGAACCGCGGTTGTGGAAGCAGTAATTCTTTCTTTCTAAATCTTTTTATTAATATTAGTAATATGGACAGAATACAGATGATATATTGATAAAGAAATTACCAACATACACATTCCATTACATATGAAAAAAAAACATACATAATAGTTACAATATAAATGAGTTTACCAAGACATAAGCCATAAGATATATGTATGGACATAGTAAATCTAAATATTTCATAATGTATAATATAAAAAAACAGAAAAAAGAAAGAAAAAAAAAACAAAAAAAAAAATTTATATAACGCAAAAGTGGAAGCAGTAATTGGCGCCACCTGATTCCGGCTGTCTCTGGTGAGCTGCTGAACTGTCGCTGTGAGGGCTGACACCTGCTCTTCCTGCTTCAACTGGTCTTGCTGTTCTGAAAGTCATCACACTGTGTGATGCACTTCTGCCAACCCAGTCTCCGCTGATTTTAGCTTCTCCTCCACAGACTTCCGTCGTTCTGCGGGTAGCAGTCACACTGAGTGAGTCACCTCTGCCAATGCAACCTCCTCTGACTAACTTCTCTCCTTCCTGACCTATGAATGGCAGACAAAAAAGAGCAGAATTAGCCCATTTGGCCCATCGAGTCTGTTCTGCCATTCTGTCACGCTCAATTTATTATTCCTATCAAGCCCATTCTCCTGCCTTCTCCCCATAACCTTTGACAACCTGACTAATCAAAAACCTATTAGCCTCCACTTTAAATATACTCAATGACTTGGAATCCATAGACATCAGTGACAATGAATTCCACAATTTACTACCCTCTGGCTAAATAAATTCCTCTTTTCACCTGTTCTAAAATATTCAGTAAGTTTCAATGAGATCCCTGCTCACTCTTCTAAACTCCAGTGAGACAGGCCCACAGCCATCAAACAGTCCTCATATGTTAATTCTTTCATTCTTGGAATCATTCTTGTGAACCTCCTCTGGACCCTCTCCAGCATATCTTTTTTAAGATAAGGAGCCCAAACCTGTTCACAATACTCCAATGCAGTTTGACCAATGTCTTATTAAGCCTCAGCATTACATCCTTGCTCTTTCATTCTAGTCCTCTTGAAATAAATGCTAACTTTGCATTTGCCTTCCTTACCACCCACTTAACCTGCAAGTTAACCTTTAAAGAACCCTGCATGAGGACCCCCCAAGACCCTTTGCACCTCTGATATTTGAATTTTCTCCCCAATGAGAAAATAGTCTACACCTTTATTCCTTCTACCATAGTGCATGACCATACACTTCCCTACACTATATTCCACCTGCCACTTCTTTGTCCATTCTCCCAATCTGTCGAAGTCCTTCTGCGGATTCCCTGCTCCTCAACACTACGTACCCTCCACCTATCTTCCTATCATCTACAAACAGTCAGAAAGCCATCAATTCCATCATTTAAATTATTGACAAATAATGTGAAAAGAATCGATCCCTGTGGAAGACCACTAGTCATCGGCAGTCAGCCGGAAACGGTCCTCTCTATTCCCATTCTTTGCCTCCTGCCAGTCAATCTTCCATCCATGTTAGTATCTTTCCTGTAATGCCGTGGGTCTTTATCTTGTTAAGCAGCCTCCTTTGTGGTGCTTGTCAAAGGCCTTCAGAAAATCCCGAGTAAACAACATCTGCTAACTTTCCTTTATCTTTCTTGCCTGTTATTTCCTCAAAGAATTCCAACAGGCAACAGATTCCTCTTCAGAAAACCTTGCTGACTTTGGCCTATTTTATCACTTGCCTCTAAGTATCCCGAAACTTCGCCCTTAGTAATGGACTCCAATAATTTTCTTTCTTATGACTCGCTCTCTTCTTAAAGAGTAAAATATAATTTTCTAGTCCTCTGGAACCATTCAGGGCCATAGTCAGCTGTTCTCTCTTTGCTGGGTCTATTTTTGTGGTCGAGTCTTGCTGGCAGAGATGTGCGGCAATGGCCCAAGTGGAGAGGGAGAGATGCTAATATAAATGAACGGTTCTCTGACTTTTAATAAGAACTGTGCAGAATTAAAGGAGCAAACAATATATGTTATGCCAACAGGGCTATTAACTAAATCTCTCAATTGAAAGCTGATGCCAACACTGCTGCTTGGAAGCAGTAACTAATACTAAGTAAATACTGTGTCTTTACAGCATCAATCTAAACAGTAGACTTCTTTCCCAGAACAAAGACAAGGGTAAGCAGGGAGTGTTGACAAGACTGAAGCGAGAGAAAGGGAGTTAATTACCAGCACAATGAAACATGAATTGGCTAGAAGGTGCATACTCACGAATGCGATTGTTGACTCCACTCCACAACCTGTCTTTGCGGATATCCAGACCCCCACGGCAGAGTCCATTGTTGCAACATAGGCAAAGTTACAAATGCATGTTTGTTAAAATATTAAACAGGCCTTAAATATACATAAAGACTTAAATATACATAAATCACCCCACCAGCCTCTGGATCCAGTATATTATCCTCCGCAACTTCTACCACCTTCAACAGGACCCCACCACTAAGCACATCTTTCCCTCTCTACCCCTCTCTGCTTTTCGCAGGGATCGTTCCCTCCACGACTGCCTGGTCCACACATCCCTCCCCACAGATCTCCCACCTGGCACTTATCCCTGCAAGTGTAAGTGCTACACCTGTCCCTACACCTCCTCTTGTACCACCATTCAGGGCCCCAAACAGTCCTTCCAGGTGAGGCAACACTTCACTTGTGAGTCTGTTGGGGTAATCTATTGCATCCGGTGCTCCCGGTGCGGCCTCCTCTACATCGGTGAGACCCGATGCAGATTGGGGGACCACTTCGTTGAGCACCTATGCTCTGTCCGCCACAACAGACAGGATCTCCCGGTTGCCACCCACTTCAACTCTCCTTCACATTCCCATTTGGGTATGTCCATACATGCCCTCCTTTACTGCCATGATGAGGCCAAACTTCGGTTGGAGGAACAACATCTCATATACCATCTGGGTAGTCTCCAGCCCCTTGGTATGAACATCGAATTCTCCAACTTCCGGTAATTCCCTCCCTCTCCCTTCCCCCATCCCACCTTCACTCTACAACACACACAAAATCCTGGTGGAACACAACAGGCTAGGCATTATCTATAGGGAGAAGCACTGTTGACGTTTCGGGCCGAGACCCTTCATCAGGACTAACCGGAAGGAAAGATAGTAAGAGATTTGAAAGTAGTGGGGGGAGGGGAAAATGCAAACTGATAGGACAAGACCGGAGGGGGTGGGATGAAGCTAAGAGCTGGAAAGGTGATTAGTGAAAGTGATACAGAGCTGGAGAAGGGAAAGGATCATGGGACAGGAGGCCTCAGGAGAAAGAAAGGGGAGGGCACCAGAGGGAGATGGAGAACAGGCAAACAACTAAATATGTCAGGGATGGGGTAAGAAGGGGAGGAGGGACATTAACAGAAGTTAGAGAAGTCAATGTTCATGCCATCAGGTTGGAGGCTACCCAGCCAGTATATAAGGTGTTGTTCCTCCAACCTGAGTTTGGCCACTGGGCCACACATTTTAATTCCACATCCCATTCCCATTCTGATATGTCTATCCATGGCCTCCTCTATTGTCAAAATGAATCCAAACTCAGGTTGGAGGAACAACACCTTATATACCGGCTGGGTAGCCGCCAACCTGATGGCATGAACATTGACTTCTCTAACTTCCGTTAATGCCCCTCCTCTCCTTCTTACCCCATCCCTAACATATTAATTGTTTGCCTGTTCTCCATCTCCCTCTGGTGCTCCCCCCCACTTCTTTCTCCTGAGGCCTCCCGTCCCATGATCCTTTCCCTTCTCCAACTCTGTATGACTTTCGTCAATCACCTTTCCAGCTCTTAGCTTCATCCCACCCCCTCTGGTCTTCTCCTATCATTTCACATTTCCCCCTCCCCCCACTACTTTCAAATCTCTTACTATCTTTCCTTTCGATTAGTCCTGACGAAGGGTCTCAGCCCGAAACGTCAACAGCGCTTCTCCTTATAGATGCTGCCTAGCCTGTTGTGTTCCACCAGCACTTTGTGTGTGTTGTTGTTTGAATTTCCAGCATCTGCAGATTTCCTAGTGTTTTCACCTTCACTCTGTCTCCTCTTCTAGCTGCCTATCACCTCTCATGACTCTGCCTTCTTCTACTACCCATAGTGCTTTCCCCTTAGATTCCTTCTTCATCTCTCCTGCCTATCCCCTCCCTGCTTACCCTCCCCACCCCTTGATCTTTCCTTTGATTGGTTTTCCACCCTCCCCCCACCTTCTTTATAGGGCCCCTGCCCCCTCCTTCTTTAGTCCTGGTGAAGGGTCTTGACCCGAAACGTTGACTGCTTCTTTCAACGGGTGCTGCCCAACCTGCTGAGTTCATCCAGCCTTTTTGTACATAAAGACTTGGCCTCTGCAGCTGCCTGTGACAAAGAATTCCACAGATTCACCACTTTTTAGCTAACAAAATTCCACCTCATCTCCATCTGAAAGTATGCCTCCCTATTCTGAGGTGGTATCCTCTGGTCTTAGACTTCCCTACCACAGGAAGCGTCCTCTCCACATCCACTCCATCAAGGCCTTTAACCATTTGATAGGTTTCAATGAGGTCACCCACACTCTGAATTCCAGTGAATACAGGCCCCGAGACCATAAGGCATAGAAGCAGAATTAGGCCATTTGGCAATTGATTCTATTATCTTCCCAACCACTGAGGTCAGACTTATAATTTCCTTTCTTCTGCCTCTCCCCCTCTTTAAGAGCAGAGTGACAGTTGCAATTTTTCAGTCTTCCAGAACCATTCCAGAATCTAGTGATTCTTGAAAGATCATTATTAGTGCCTCCACAATCTCTTCGGCCACCTCTTGCTGAACCCTGGGGTGTAGTCCATCTGGTCCAGGTGACTTATCTACCTTCAGACCTTTCAGCTTCCCAAGAAGCTTCTCTTGTTATGGTGACTTCACACTCTTCCTGATCACTGACGCCTGGAACTTCCACCGTATTGCTAGTGTCATCCATGGTGAAGACTGACACAAAATACTTATTCAGGTCATCCGCCATTTCCTTGTCCCCCATTACTACCTCTCCAGCATCGTTTTCCAGAGGTCCAGCATCCATTCTCAGTTCTCTTTTACATTTTATGTATCTGAAGAAATTTTTGGTATTCTCTTTAATATTATTGGCTAGCTTACTTTCGTATTCCATCTTACCTTCTTAATGACATTTTTAGTTGCCTTCCATTGGTTTTTAAAAGCTTTGCAAGCCAGTAACTTCCTATTAATTTTGCTCTATATTATGTCCCCTCTTTGGCTTTTATGTTGGCTTTGACTTCTCTTGTTAGCTATGGTATGTCATCTTTCCTTTAGAACACTCTTCCTCTTTGGGATGCAAAAATCCTGTGCCTTCTGAATTGCTTCCAAAAAGTCCAGCCTTTGGACTTCTGAGTGAACTTGGCCTTTTCTCCTTGGAGCGGCGGAGCATGAGAGGTGACCTGATAGAGGTGTATAAGATGATGAAAAGGCATTGATCATGTGGATAGTCAGAGGCTTTTTTCCCAGGGCTGAAATGGCAAACATGAGAGGGCACAGCTTTAAGGGGCTTGGAAGTATGTACAGTGGAGATGTCAGAGGTAAGCTTTTTATGCAGAGAGTAGTGAGTGCATAACAGCTACGGTGGTGGAGGCGGATATGATAGGGTCTTTTAAGAGACTCCTGGATAGGTACATGGATCTTAGAAAAATGGAGGGCTATGGGTAACCCTAGGTAATTTCTAAATTAAGTACATGTTCGGCACAACATTGTGGGCCAAAGGGCCTGTATTGTGCATAGGTTTTCTATGTTTCTATGTTTCTATCCCCCTTTTTCTCCAACATGTTTGTGAGTGGCACAAATTAATTGCAACCCAGAAACTCATCATCTGCATTTTACCACGTAAGTAAATGTGCCACAAAACTAGGGGAATTTAATGACTATTTGAGGTCCAACATGATTTACTAGGCTGAAACATCTGGCACCAGCATATCGGACTTCTTTAGACCAGTTAGTCTAAAGAAAGCAAAAAGTTATGTTAAAGCTGCAAAAATCATAACAATTGACAAATTATTATTTTCTTGTTAAAATGTTGGTCTCTTTATCTTAATATGATCAGATATCAAGGAGTCTTGTTGGAGAAAGTTCGATGCACGGGACAGTGCTTATGTATATTAATTATGTTCTCTAGGAGGGAGCCTTGTAGAGGAAAACTGGCTGGCTTTCTCTGTTTTCTCTCAAATTATGAGAACAAAGTAATCCTGCTCTAAAGTTGTGGAATAAATTCAAAGCACAGTAGTATTTTGAAAGCTATAGGGGGTGATGTAAATGGAGAGAAAGAGAAAAATATGTTAAAGTATTATCAACCAAAATTCAGCAAGATGATCTAAATCTATTTGCCAAAGGAACACATCAAAATTCTACAGTTTGTATATTTCTAGAGGGGTTAATCGTCGCTGTTGAACTGTCAAAAATTATAAAGTTAGGCTCAGCGCAATGGGATAACCTCAGTAGAATTGTGGTTACCAAACAGGAAAAAAAGCTGTTTAAATGCCTCCAGAAGGAATAAACATTATTAAAGTCATTTATCTTTTCAAAACCAATGTCAAAAAACCTCTTCTACACAAGGTTAATGGTTTTATTTATTCAATTAATTTATAAAAATCCTTTGATACAGCCATTCATGGATTTTGTGTAAGTACAATCTAAAAAATATACAAATATTGAAAAAGATAAGCTTTGGTATTAAATAAAGTAAGGGTTATCAATGTGTTGGAATTACCAGTATTTGGTATATCACAGTTTATTAATCTTGAGTTGGAGCAGAAGTATGAAAGAATAGTAAATGATTTCATTTCACATCAAATTGCAATAATAATTAATAATATTACAGTTTCTTAGTTATACATATTTTTGATTATTTCCAAATGTTATTTTTAAGGTTATTAAACAAAGTAGAAGACTCATTTCTACTGAATATTAGCAATGGTACAGTACAAAAAAAGTCATTGGTTGATTACCTCTTGTTTAACATTTACAACACGGGACTTTAATGTTTGCAAGGAAATACATTGTAAAGGTTATAGTAGTTATTGGTACTAAGATTAGTTAGCGTTTTTTATAGACTGAAACATTGGTGCTGATGTTATTTAACTGCAAAGATTTTCATTATACTCTGATGAGAAAGTGATAACCTATCTTTTGTGTAAAATCCATAGAATCACAGAAATTTGCAGCATTGACAGAGGCCATTCTGCCCATCTGTTTGTGCCTGATTCTAGATTTAAGGTTGTGACTGTCCTAGAGAATTAGTCTGACGCTCAAACATGTAGTAAAATAAATTGAGTTAAAATTATTCATGGGATTAACTGGAATATTTTTATTTTCTGGCTGGGATCAAAGATCTTCAACTAAGCATTCAGCATTTGTGTGAAGAGATCGTCGAAGTGCAGTTCACAGAATAATACAGGTTTGTTGGCAATCACCTTACTCTGTGAAGATATTGATGGTAGGAGTATCACATAGTTTTTGTCCAGGTTACAAAGCATTGGTGATCAACATGCAAAATGTGATCTTGTCAGGCAGTAATTATCTTGTAAGTATGCACCATCCACTTTGGCCTTTCTCAGCACCACTCAAATTTCAACATGAAGAGCTTTAACAAGAACCATTTTGCTTCCTCTTAGGACAGGAATAAAATTGGGCAAGATGGCAGGTACGTTTTGGCTGATTGTAGACTCCATAAAGTTAAAAATAGTAGTGTCTATGGCACAAGCTCCTATTTCTGAAGCAAAATGCTTCTGATTGGTAACAGGGTTAGTGCATGCTCTTAACGCCGGAGGGCAGCATCACAGCAGGCAACATCTGACATCAGTCAACATTTAACTGAGATGATGTCTGTATTGCAATTGAGATCTCCACTTTCCTGCTTTACACCCTCACTTCACTTTGCTTAGATAAACTCACATCTCCACTACATTCCTTGAAACAGATAATTACGTTCTAAATATTTTCCCTTTTTTAAAGTATGTTTTGGCTGGTTTCAAGGGTCTTTTTACGAAGTTTGTTGTCATTTGCACAAGTACATGTCTGCGTGGTACAATGAAAATCTTCTTGCAGCTGCATCACAGGCATATTGTATCATATAAGCAGCATTCACAAGAAAAGCATAAATTATACACAATTGTACAAGGAGAAAACACAATTTGAAGAAAAAATGTTCATTTCAGTGCAAATTGATCAGTGGTCAGTGCAATGCACGCAAAATGTAGGAGGAACTCAGCATCGCAGGTATCACCTAATGAAATGAATAAACAGTCAATGTTTCATCAGGACTGGCAAGGAAAAGGGAAGATGCAGGGAGGGGGAGGAGGACAAGCTAGAAGGTGATAGATGAAATCAGGTGGGAGGGGGAGGATGTGAAGTAAGAAGCCAGAAGGTGATAGGTGTAAAATGTAAAGGGCCGGAGAGGAAGGTGTCTGGTAGGAGAGGAGAGTGGACTATGGGAGAAAGGGAAGGAGAACGAGCACCAGTGGTGGGGGGGGGGGGGAGGTGGCGGGGTTGGTTGGGAGGCAATAGGCACATGAAGAGGAGTAAGATGGTGGGGGGGGGGTTAAGTGAGGAATTCAAGAAAAGGGAAGGGGCAGGGGGAAAGTTACCAGGTTGGAGAAATTGATGTTCATTCTGTCAAATAACCTAGACAGAATATGAAGTGTTGCTCCTCCAAACTGAGAGAGGACTCACCCTGGTTGAAGAGGAGGCCATGGACCAGCATGAGGTAATAGGAATAGGGACTGGAATTAAAATGTTTGGTCATCAGGAAATCCAGCTTTCTGCAGATGGAGTGAAGGTGCTCAATAAAGTGGTGCCCCAATCTTTGTAATGTCTCATCAGTGTAGAGGAGGCCACATCGGGAGCACTGGATACAGTGGACAACCACAACAGGTTCTCAAGTGAAGTGTTGCTTCATCTGGAAGGACTGTTTGGGGCCCTGAATGGAGGTGAGTGAGAAGGTGAATGGGCAAGTGTAGCAGTTCTTCGACTTTCAGGGATAAGTGACAAGAGGAAGATTAATGGGGAGGGACGAATGGAGAGGGGAATCGTGTAGGGAGCGATCCCTGTGGAACGTGGAGAATGGGAGTGGGGGAGGTGAAAATGTGTTTAATGGTAGGATCCCATTGAAGATGGTGGAGATAGCGGAGAATAATGTGTTGGATGTGGAGGGTCATGGGGTGATGGGTGATGACAAGAGGATCTCTATCACTGTTAAGCCAGTGGGAAGATGGGTGAGTGTGGATATCTGGGTAATGGAGGAATGCAGCTGTGGGCAGAATCAATGGTAGTGGAAGAGAAACTCTGTTCTTTGAAGAAGGGGACATCTCTGATCTCCTGTAATGGAAAATGGCATCACAGGAACATAGTGCAGTGGTCATAAACTGTAGTGATGTGATCATTAGGGCTTTGCTAGTTGGCTCAAGAACTGAGTGGCTGGAAGTAAGTAGTCTGGTGGTGTGAGACTATAGGCTTTGGAAGCTCCTCGCTGATGGTAACTACGAAAAGATGTCATGGTCCAGATGATGGGTATTGTCTTCTTGAGGCAGTGCCTCCTGTAAATACGACCGATGGTGGGGATGGATGTGCCCATGATGTAATGAGCAGAGACCACTGCTCTCTGCAGCTTCTTAACATTCCTGCACCTTTGCATTGCAGCACCAGACCATGATGCAACCAGTCAAGATGATCTCAGTAAAAGATGTTAAAGCTGTCTAGCATGTTCAGTGACAAGCTGAACCCACTTAACCTCCTAAAAAAGTAAAAACTGTTGTGTTCTCTTTAGGATTGCATCTACGTGCTGTGCTCAGGACCGGTCGTCTGATGTGTTAACATCCAGGAATTTAAAGCTGCTGGCTCTCTTCACTGTAAATCAATGTAAATTGGCACATTTTCCCCTTCCTGAAGTCAGCATTTAGTTTTGCTGACGTGCAGCAAGACGTTGTTGCAGTGCCACTCAACTCGATGCAATATCTCGCTCTGATAAACTGACTCCTTGCCACCTGTGATTCGTCTGACAACAGTAGTGGTGTCGGAGAAGTTGAAGGTGGCACTGGAGCTGTACTTAACCACACGGTGGTGTGTAGTGAGGGGGTTGAGCATGCAGCCTTGACGTGCATTCATGTTAATGATCAGTGAGGAGGAGATGTTGTTAGCAATTTTCACAGTGACTGAGGTTTGTCAATGACGAAGTCCAGTATCCAGTTGTGGAGCGAGGTGCAGAGGATCAGGTCTTGAAAACTGATGATTAGTTTGGATGAATAGGAGCCTGATGTATGAGTTCTTGTTGTGCCGATGGTCCAGCAGAAAGTGAAGAGCCAGTGAAATCACACATGCTGCTAACCTGTTGTAGCAGTAGGTAAATTGGAATGGATTCAGATCGTCTCTGATGCAAGAGCTGACTTGCACCATAACCAGTCTCACGAAGCACTCCACTACAATTGATACCAAACATTGAGACAGGTCAACATAATTGTCTTGGGTACCGGTACAATAAAAGCAGGTGGGAAACTCACACTGCAGAGTGAGAGGTTGAATACATCTGTAAATGCTCCAGCCAGTTTGTCCACTAGATCCTTAGTACGCTGTTTAGATCGGACACCTTTCATAGATTGCCATGGTTACCTGCCACAACTCAAACATGAGGACAAGAACCATATTGCCTGGGAGGCTAAATTAATGATCGCTTCAAGCATCTAGTGTAAAAGGCTAAATACTGCTTGAGCCAAGACCCCTTATAGCAGTGAGAGAAATCCTTGCAATTCCTTCTCAAGGGTGGGTCTTCCATGGTGTAAGATTTACTGGTGCCTCTTAATGGGTGCAGAAATATGCTCAACATTGGAAAGAACAATGATCGGTGGTAGATGCTCACACAAAAAAAAAGATCGTCGGCCTCTTCATAGGTTGCTGATGGAGTTGTTAGCTATGCTGTGCAACTTTGCAATTGTGCAAAGAAGGGATAACCATCATTTCCTCTTTTGCTAAAGAAAAACTGAGAGAATGTGCACAAAGATTTTCAGGATTAGCCGTTCTCCTGCAAAAGGCAGAGTTTCCTTCAGCACGTGTGCTCTGCAGTACTTCAGGATGATCAAGTTGTGCACAAGTATATGTATGCACAGGTGCAATGAAAAACTTAACCTGTAGCAGCATCATGGGGAATAAAACCATAAAGTAAATATAAATTATACACATTTTTTACAAGCAAGAACTCTATTAAAGCTAAAAATTCCAACTCCTGTACTGCAAACTAATTTTGCCATGTAACAAAAGAAAATTAGGTTTGACTATTTCATGGCAAAATTGTTATGTGAACATCAGCAGCTGATAATGCAGGTTAACACCCAGTATCCAGTTGGCAGTGTGTCCATTCACAACCACCCTCTGTTTCAGTTGTACTTCTATTGCCACAGCAAAACAAAGGGCAGATGATGTTGGGCAGGAGGTCATTTGTATCGGCATATGACTTCCATTTCATTTCTGACTTTGCTATTTTGGTGCAGAGGTGTGGAAGGCTGAGACAAGCTGACCTGTGAGGAGCACCTATGGAAAATGAGATGCTGGTGACCATGATCCTGCCCAATGTCATGTGTCAGGTTAAACATTTTAGTACATTGTGTGTGTGTCAGTTAAGGAATCTGCAGTTATCCGAACATTGCACCTTGTAACATCTACATATAAAGTGATTGTAGAAAACTGAAAATAAATACAATTCTGAAAGTGGAACACAGAAGAAAAACAAAGGTCTGGAAAGATAGATCAGTGCATCTTTATTCACAGCACTGAGAAACTGTCAAATAATTCAAGAGAAGTGATAAATAAATATAAAAAGTCACATTCATTGTAATATTCTGAACGTATCTAACATGATGACTAATCTTCTGAATCTATACTTATAGATGAAGTTGAAAGAAGGGTACTAGTTGGTCTGCAGTATTTCTGAAATCTACGTTATTAAAACCCAGAGGAAAAAGAAATGTACATTAACTCTAACAGTTACTTAACTGAAAAATCAGAAGTAATTGAGGAGCTCTCATTGTTCAGTGGCTGTAATTGATAAGCAATATGTAGGAAATTATTTAATAATTGAAATTTTCATTTATTTTCTGAAATTTGAAAAGCTGAAGAATTCTGGACAGTAAATACTATTTTCATCACCAATATTATAACTTCTGTTTATTTATTAATTGTACTGTTATTAAATCATGGTATGAAATTGGTTTGTGAAAAGGCTCATTTTAACTTCATGACATATTCATTCATATCATATTATGTCATCTAGAATGAACTCTTGATTCAGGAATTGCACCATTTGACTGGAAAAATACTATCACTCCATTATTTAAGAAAATATGAAGGAGGAACAAGGAAACTAGAGGCATATCTAAGGAAGTTAGAAATTTCATTAACAGTAGAGTGCCTCAGCATCAGTAAGTATGAATAAGATATGACAGTATGTATCTGTGAGCAAACACAAGTTGTTCAGAGCGAGGCATCATGGTCTTGTTATGGTGGAGAGGTATCACGGCCTTGTTATGGTGGAGAGATATCACGGCCTTCTTATGGTGGAGAGATATCACAGCCTTGTTATGGTAGCAAAATATCACGGCCTTGTTATGGTGGGGAGATATCAAGGCCTTGTTATGGTTGAGAGGTATCACAGTCTTGTTATGGTGGAGAGATATCACAGCCTTGTTATGGTAGCAAAATATCACGGTCTTGTTATGGTGGGGAGGTATCAAGGCCTTGTTATGGTGGAGAGATATCACAGCCTTGTTATGGTAGCAAAATATCAAGGCCTTGTTATGGTGGGGAGATGTCATGGTCTTGTTATGGTGGGGAGATATCAAGGCCTTGTTATGGTGGAGAGGTATCACGGCCTTGTTATAATGGAGAGATATCACAGCCTTGTTATGGTAGCAAAATATCACGGTCTTGTTATGGTGGGGAGGTATCAAGGCCTTGTTATGGTGGAGAGATATCACAGCCTTGTTATGGTAGCAAAATATCAAGGCCTTGTTATGGTGGGGAGATGTCATGGTCTTGTTATGGTGGGGAGATATCACGGCCTTGTTATGGTGGAAGGATATCATGGTCTTGTTATGGTTGAGAGCTATCACGGTCTTGTTATGGTTGAGAGGTATCACAGTCTTGTTATGGTGGAGAGCTATCACGGCTTTGTTATGGTTGAGAGGTATCGCAGCCTTGTTATGGTGGGGAGATATCACGGCCTTGTTATGGTGCAGTAATTCATCATTATTCCATTGAATTTCTTTGATGACATCAGCAATATACAGTAAAAGCAATCTCTATGGCACTCCAGCAATGGATGATGAGGTTCAACACAGAAAATCATTGGTAAAAGTTAGAGAACACATAACTATATTAAAAATCGACTGAGAGTTTATCGACAGAGTGAGGATAAAGAGTACATACTTACAAAGTTAACACGTGACAAAAGCAACCATGGCAAGAGCTGCTTTCCAGAGACTGCCCTGCAAAATCAACTGTATCACTTTTTTAATGACTTTGATGAAAATTTTTAAATTAACATCATTTTTGCAGATATCAATAAATCAGGAGGAACAGGAAATAGTGCACTTAAAAAGGGGCATAAACAGATTGTGTAGGCAATTAGATTTCAATGTGGACAAGTCAAATTAATTGGACTAAGAAACATCAGAGCACCCTAGTTCTGAGCACTGTATCATAAAATACTATTCCCTCCATTTACTCCATAAATGCCTGTTAACTTCTGTTTTTCATTGTTGTCCCTACTGCAGTTCACTCTTCTGGCATTTTGCAACATTCGTTTTGCTGTTTATTTAAAGATACAGCGTAAAATAGGTACTCCCGGCCCAGCATGTAGCACCAGTCTAATCACGGGGCAATTTACAATGACCAACTAACCTACTAACCAGTACATCTTTAGACTGTGGGAGGGACTCGGAACGCCTGTGAGGAAACCCACGCACCCATGGGAAGAATATTCAAATTCCTTACAGATGGCACTGGAATTCAACTCCAAACTTCCAAGTGATGGATTGGCCTTGGGAACCAATGGAGGGTGCTAATTAAATCAAACACCAGCTCAGCGGTAGGAAGCAAAAGATAAAGATTGGCTTGAATTTTTAAGACTGAAAGGCTGATACCAGTGATGTTCCACAAGGTTCAATATTTTGTTCTTTTTGTAGTATATATTAAGAAATCAGATTGAAATGTAGAGTCTGTGATTTAAAAAAATGTTTCTTAATAATCTAAAATACTGATTATTATTGTTGACATTGAGATAAGATTTCAAGTTTTTTACTCTGAGAGTGGTGAATGTGTGGAATGGGCTGCCGGCAATGGTGGTGGAGGTGGATACGACAGGGTCTTTTAAGAAACTCCTGGACAGGTACATGGAGCTTAGAAAAATAGAGGGCTATGGGTAACCCTAGTAGTTTCTAAGTTAGGAACGTGTTTGGCACAACTTTGTGGGCTGAAGGGCCTGTATTGTGCTGTAGGTTTTCTATGTTTCGATTTCACTTGCCAGAAGATGTGGATAATCTGGTCAACTTTTACAACGAAAAGTGGCAAAAGGAATTTAGAACAGTGGTGTGTAAAATAATTAACGGAATGACAACAAAAAAAAGAGAGAACGTTGAGAACTGTAGAGGAAAAGAGGGATCTCAGAATATTTGTTCCTTGATCCTTAAAAGAAATGGGAATATTCAAAAAGGATTTGGGATGGTTTCTGTTATTAATTGAAGTATACAAAACAATCCTGATGGAATTTATACCTAAAGAATGTGAGATGATGTAACTCAGTAGGACTAATAATACAATGAATGACAGGACCTTCAGAAGTATTGACACACAGAGAGACTTCGGTGAACATATCCAGGGATCTCCAGAGGCAGCAGGAAAAGTAAAGGTAGTTAAGAAGACATACCAGGTTGTTCTCTTTATTAGTTGGGGCCTAGAATATAAAAGCTGTGAATTTATGCTACAAATGTATAAAATATTAGTTGTCATATCTGGAGCACTATGTCCTGTTCTGATTGCTATTTTATAGGAAGGGTGTGATTGCATTCAAAAGAGTAAAGAGGAAGTTTGGATGTTACCTGGGATGGAGTACTTCATTGAAGAGGAAAGACTGGATAGGCTGGATCTTCTTTGGAGCAGGTTGTCAGATTGATTTCCTGCAGTAAGATATTACCCCATACCTCACCACTCATTGGGGATTCTCACTAAATTTAAGAAGTATTTAGATGAGCACTTAAAATACCATGACTTGGAAGGCAGCATTACAATAGTTAGGTCATCATGGACACACTAGTCCAAATGATCTGTGTCCATGCTATATGACTTTGTGACTATGGGTATTAGAACAGGAAGGTTATGCTTGAATTGTATACAGCACCGGTTAAACCTCAGCTGGAGCCGCAAGTACGGTTCTAGTCATTGCATTACAGGAAAGGTGTGGTTGCATAAGGACGAGTAAAAAGATTTACAAGGATGTTGTCAAGACTGGAAAATCTTAGCTATGGAGAGAAATTTCCTTGAAATGGGAAAGGCTGAGGAGAAGTTTAATTGCTTTTTACTAAATTGCTACTAACCTTACATACAGGAAGGACACATTTTCTGAACAGAGTTGATCAAAAAAAAATTCAGGAGAGACATAGATTTAGTCATTGGTAGCAGGATCAGATGGGAGAGAAGGAATTTCTTTTCACCAAGATGAACGTAAATGTTTGCAACTCAATGCTGGAAGTGTAATAGAAGACAAAGTCCTTGCTATGTTTAAACAAATTTGAGATATGTAATAGCAAAGCAGAGCTATGGATAATGTGTACCATGTAATTAAGATGAGAAGCAATTTTATATCAAGCACAGGCATGAAGGGTTGAATGCTCCTCTTTTCTATCATAAATTTTTATGATTCTATGAATTTTTGATTTGCCTCTGATGATGCTGTTTTATTTTCTTTAGGTAGTGTAATTGCTACTTAGCTAGTAAATCTAACATCTGGTCATGAAAGCAGTTATAGAGAGCACAATTGAGACCACTGTGTCTCGGCACCCAGCGGAGAAAGCTTGCTCATGGATGGTCTCTGCCTGAATTTGTTGATACAGACATGGAGAGAAGAGAGGCTCAGCAGGTCCTGGTACCTCTGAGAGCATCATGCATGACAGAAGACTGTTGACACTGTGAACATGACGCCCTTGTACCCAGAAATCATGGATTAAACAGGAACAAGTTCCAACAGCTTGCAGAGTGTGATAAGGGTAAGCCTACACTAATACAGAGACAAAGGGTTAGGGGGCAGCCTCGAATTCTAAGGCCATCGAAAACAAGCTGCATGATGTAAACATTATGTGACAGTTAAAGTTACTGGCTGGAAGATTCATAAATAAGGTTAAATATAACTTGCTTGTTACAGCAAATTCATCTGTGCAAGAAAGGGATACCAATTAGCTCTCTGAAAATGGGAAGAGAAGTAAAATAAGGGGGAGACGTATACACGTTCCACATCATGATACACTGATTTGAAAGAATATAAGTCAATTATGTTTGATTTGCATGAGCTGGCATAGCAAGGCATGAATGACATTCACAGTGCTTATTCATGTAGAGAAAATTACTCCATCTGTTCATTTTAGTTTTGTTTGTTAAGAAAAGTTAACCTCCTGTAGCTAAAGATGAATTATGCTATCAGTATCACGGAGAGGACAGTAGAAGGAGAATATTATTGGTAAAAAATATCCCATTTAAATGGTGTCCCACTTTACTCCCTACAAAGGTATGTGCATGTCACTTTGCACAGATAATGATCGTGACAGCATTCAGACAGAAGAGAACAGTCATTCAAGATACAATTCCACAATGCTTATATTAACATGCTCTCTGTTTTTTTTTGTGCTCTTTCTGCAGATGAAGGATGTACAAATCTAATTATCGGCATTTCTCAAGAACAAAAGACGAAGTAACATTTTGTTTGTTAGCAAAGAAGGCCTCACGGTTGCCAAGCTCCAGCCACTCTAAACCCTCTGAAACAGTTGTGAGGAAGTGGGGTCCTTCCCAGAACTCTTTGAGCAGAAGGTACTCAAAAGATGGTCTGGGTTGACCCTGTGTCCTGACCTCAAGAGGATAATAGGATCAAGGAAGGCTTCTCCAGGCTGAGGTCTGAAGTGCAGCCGGTGTCGAAAACCATGGCACATTCACTCCAACAGCCTGACTAATTGGATCTCCTTTGAAGCAAACCTGCAAACCACCAGGAATGCAGCCGCTGTGCTACTGTGCAATGCGATGAACTGGTTACTTTACGAGGAGTTGTGAGAGAGCTCGGTGGCCGACTTTCAGTGTAGTGCAAGTCCCGTGCAAGTAGGAGTGAAGTGTCAGTGAAACAAGGCAATGGGCTTGTAGTAAACTCGGAGCTGGCAGTGGCTGGTGGCAGAGAACCTTCTGCTGTTTCATCTGAAGGAAACGCAGGTGCATCACCACTTAATTACACAGAAATGTGAATGCTTATTAAGTTAACCTCACCAGCTTCACTTGTTATATATTAAACTTTTATCATGAATGTAACCTTTCAGGCATCATAATTATGTGCAGAGATATGTGAATCTACATAATGACCTTGTGACAACTCTTGTTTCTGTGGCACGTATTAAAGCATCACACTGCCTAGCCTGTTAATGTCAAAGACAATCAGCAGCTGCTCGTTTGATGACTTACTGATGAAGCTTCGAGTGACAGTAAACAAGTAAACAGTAAGACGTTTATTACGTTACCACAAGACAAATGTAAGAGTGCGTTATGTCAGACTGTTGTCAATCAGATGCTGTCAGTAATTTTCTATCCATAAATTTTCTTCTGGAAAGGGCATATGTTGTTGCTTTTCTGTTTGTTGATCACAGCTTAGTCTATGATGCCAAAATTATTTAGTTTGCAGTATATATTCATTGTTGAGGGTGGAGTTCCCCATCTCCCACCACTACCTGGCTCACAAGCAAATATTCCTAGAACACTTACGCCTCTTGGATGTAAGTAGATATGTTGCTGCAGATACGTTCTATATGAAAGTTGGGTGAATGGTGCACATGATGGAATGTCCTGCATTTATTGATTCTTCTGCAGAACCTGCCTTGGCTGACCCAAGTGTCAGTTCCAATTAAGAGCTGCAATCCTCTGTGTGGCTATGGAGTTTCTTGATGTACCTTGCTCATGGGCAAGAACAAAGGAAACTTGTCAATCAGCATTCAGTATCAGTTCCAAGCTGAGTGAAATGGACACCAGTTGCTTGGGTGCTAAAGGTGCCAACCTGAGTCATGTTTTCTCAGTGATGTTGGCAACACCCTCACCATATTCAAAATGAAGATAACTTACTCATGCATGCAGGAAATATATATGGGAAGTGGAGTGTGATGGCAATTCTAATGCAATGTAGTTTTTCTGACACTGCAGTTAAATTAGACCTTGATTATGCGGGTTCTTTTCCTCACCGAGAATCTTGTGCTTTAGAACTCCGAGGCACTCTCTATTTAGTAGAAAGAACAATTGCTTACAGGCGTTGTCTACTGGAAGAGAGTTAATTGTTGCATTTTGATAATGCATTGTATATTTGATCATCATTCCGTCTTGCGAGGTTTGGAAGGAGGTTTGTCACTGAAAATGTACCGGTACATATCTCAGTCGCAACCCCAGTCTCTGGCTGTAGACGGGTTTCTTACCATCCCTTTAGTTGTGCAAGATTGCAGGGAGAGAGAGCAAAGAACTACAACACGGAAATGGGAGGAGCCACTGCTACTCAGTGTCCAAATGCGAATCTCGGCTAACCAGAAGATGAGAAAGCACAAGAATTGGCTAATGACTGAAGGCAGCACATGTTCAAGTTGCAGAGTCACACTCCTTACAGTTTGAAAATCTGGAATTTATGGAATACAGGAGAGAGGGATGTGAGGACTATAAATGAGTATCTAGTTATTTGAATGTCACTTCTGATAGTCACTGATAGTGGATCAATATGAGTGGCACTTAAGTACTAACAGTTGCATCGTTTTCTACCTTCTCCCTCTCATCTTTGGCTATCAACCAAGGCAATTTCTGCCCCATGTGGAAAAAGGACATTTCTTCTTCTTCTTCTCTTCACTTCATTAACCCTCCAGAATCAACAGGAAACTGAAATGACCTCCCTTATATATTCAGGGTCAGTGCCTTCAACATCAGATTCAGTCTCTCATATCTGTGTATTCTCTCATCACTTCCACAAGCCTCTTCTGAGAGGCAGTCATCTTCTGATTAGCGTTAACCAGCTTGAAGATGAGAAAATCAGCCGATGCTGGAAATCCAGGCAACACACACAGAACAATTTGTGTGTGTTGCTTAGCCAGCTTGAACTGTTGTCAGACATTCAGAAAGGGCAGAGAAGTGTAAGTGTGTGTGTGTGTGTGTGTGTGTGTGTGTGTGTGTGTGTGTGTGTGTGTGTGTGTGTGTGTGTGTGTGTGTGTGTGTGTGCGTGCGCGCGCTTGACCTTGGATCAAACAGGCACAGGTAAACTACACCACACAATCCAAATATATTTTTCAGCTGTATCCAACATAGCTCTTTTAATCTGCAAACTATCAAACTATTTATCCATTCGAACATCCAATTTTTCAAAAAATGAATATAATCCTTCAAATTTTCCATTCTAATTGCATATATGTCCAATTACACATCCTGCATTGTTCAATGGTGGTATCAAGCATTACTGGACAATCTCTTATTCTAAAACATTCTTTCTTGGAGCCTGTAAGTTATAGCTCTTTACAACTTCTGTAGGGACTTCTTTCTTATTTGTTTTCAAAAGGTGTAAATTGTAATAGGAATTAATCCTGGTGCAGTTTTAACATAGATCTCAATGGTGCAGTTCAGTGAGTGTATCTACTTTTATATTATCTATATAGCATTCAGTACGTCATTCTATGAAGTAAAAGTTTTAGGCATTAATAAAACATAAATTTGTTAATTAAAGGCAAGAGGGATATTACCCAAAATGTTACCCTACTTAAACTGAGAATGCTAAATGGTGTGCTTTTTCTAATTAGACAAAATTACATTGTAATGACATCATTAATTAGCTTGAGAAATTGTAAATGAAAAAAATTGCCTCATTAACCCTTAAGATTGCAACAGAAAAGTAATTGAAGATTTTTACATAACACTTTTGCTAAGTCCCATAATATGTAATTAAGTTTGATGTTACATTATGTAACACATGATGCTCTAATTTCTCTTCCCCATCTCATTAGTATATTACTCTTGGTGGATTAATTTCTCTTCTTATTTGAAACAAACTTGAATCTGATTTAAATGGCAGATTTCAATGTGCTGTATATTTACATGGGCTGAAAGTACATTGGTTGAGAACTCCAGCCGTGAATGTGTTGTTGGCATAAGACAGGTGAAGGAAGGTGAATACTGGTGCAGGCTGAAGTCTTAGCAGAGTCTCTTCCAGAAACCTGCAGTCAGACGGCATTCAGACCCAAGTTTAATACTTGCCTCATTATGTAACAATGAGAGTTCTCAGGGAATTACATGGGGACTACAATTATGCCATTTCCATGAGATTCATGGCAGGTATCCACATGGCTGGAGATCAGCAAATTTAGTAACTCTATTAAGTAAAAAATGATTATTAGTAATGTTTATGAATTGTACTGCAAAACAACAAATTTCATAACATATGTCAGTGATAATAAACCTGACTCTGATTCTAGAAGGGTGGTAGGGATATGCTGATTTTAGCAGAGGGTGATGGTCCATGGTTATCTTTGTAATTAGAATCCTGTGATCAGTGCTGGGGAGGGAAGTGTGGAGATCCTTGTTGCTTGCTGAGCCATTTAGATGTAACTTCAAAGGTGGCATGAAAACTGATGGTGTTGCTAGTCGGAAGGTAGTTTTCAGATACAGAATGATAATGAGTTCCTCCTTGCTCACAGCCCTTGTATCGCTCCTTTTACTCTGTGCAAATACTACCGGTCTGTTAGTAAGTGAAGAGTAAGGAATGAAAATCAACAGAAAAATTGCAGAAGCTGGAAATCTAGTTCAGGTGCTAGCTCAAGTTTAATTGTCATTCAGCCACACATGAATACCGCCAAACGAAACAGCATTATTCCGGGGCCAAGGTGCAAAACACAGTACAAATAGTCACACACAGCACAATTCACATAAAGCGCCTATGATATAGCAAATGTATATAATGTAGCAGTAAAATGCAATGACGCCAAAAAAGTATAGTCCAAGTCCCTGAGTCCATGAATATTGCAGCACTCTGCAGCTGACCACCTTGCAGCTCGGGTTCTGCTGAGCAAACATGGAGGAGCAGCACCAGCTCCAGCCAGGACTCTACACCACACAGCCTCTGATATTCTGGAGGAGCATGCAACTCCAATGCCTCCCCCTCGGCGGCTGCAACTGAGCAACGCTGCAGCTTGGGGCCTAGTCCTCACTATAACCAGGGCCACACCGCTGACCTGCTGTCTTCTCCACTGTTCGCAAATAAACTGATGAATTACAATTGCAACATTCCACGCCACCAATGTCCAACAGGGTCTTGCGATCACAAGAAAAGCGACTAAGACAGTCACCCATTTTTAGAATGCACACCAATGCCTCTCTGTCGCAGGCAGCTTCACGGTCCACACCAACTCCAGCTCCTTCTGTTTCTCTGTTAACAAGCAACTCACTGATAGGGTAGACCTGCAGTGCATTAAGTCCTTATTATCCAGAAGGGTCTTGCAATAAAAAAATACGTTTAAAAAAGATAGTAACAGCTTTGGTAGAAGCTGTTGCATCTGAGCGTGCCCCCGTCTTAACCTCTTTTAACTAAAATAAGAAAATAAAACAGAACATTGAACAGTACAGCGCAGGAACAGGCCCTTCATCCCTCAACATTGTGCCAAACCTATTAAATTGGTCTTCAAATAGCTAACTAAACTAGTTCCTCCTGCCCACAAAAGTCCATATCCTTCCATTTCCCTCACATACATGTGCCTATCTGAATATCTCTTAAAAGTCCCTACTGTATTTGCCTCTACCACCCCAGAAGGTGCATTTCAAGCACCCACCACTCTCGGTGTAAAAAAACTTGCCCCTCACATCTACTTTAAAATTACCCCCTCTCATCTTAATTCATGCCCTCTGGTATTAGACTTTCAAGGCTAGGAAAAAGATGCCATCTGTCTATTCTATCTCATATTCTTATAAACCTCTTTCAGATCTCCCCTCAGCCCCCCGCCGCACCAGAGGAAACAGACACGTTTTTCCAACATCTTGTTATAGCACATGCCTTCTAATCCAGGCAACATCTTGGTAAACCTCTTCTGCCTTTTCTGCCTCTTCTGCCCTTCCTATAATGGGCAGTCAGGACTGTATGCAATACTCCAGGTTCAACCTAACCAGAGTTTTATAACTCTGCAACATAACTTCTTGACTTTTGAACTCAACACCTCGACTAATAAAGGCAAGCATGCCATATGCCTTCTTAACCAGCCACTCCACCTGTGCTTCGACTTTTAGGGAGCTATGAACTTGATTAAGGTCTTGCCCTTAACGGTGTACTGACTCTTTACATTTGACTTACCAGGATACAATACTTTATTTTTTGGCCTGGTTAAATTCCAGCTGTCATTGCTCTGCTCTTATCTGCAATGGATCTATATCTCATTGTATTCTTTGCCAATCTTCTATGCTATCTACAATATTACCAATCTTCACATCATCTTCAAACTTACTAACTCACCCATCTACTGTACATTTTCATATACAGTAGGTCATTTATATACATCATAAACAATAGAAGTTTCAGCAGAGGACCTCTCGGAACATCACTAATTCACAGACCCCAGCTAGAATGAGGTTCTTTGAGCCTCAGTCTTCTATGGGCAGTCAGTTCTGAATCCAAAATAGTCAATTTGCCATTGATCCTATGCATCTTAATCTTCTGGACAAGCCTCCTATGACTAACATTGTCAAACACCTTACTAAAATCCATGTAGACAATATCAACAGCTCTACCTTCATCAATCACCCTCATCATCTCATCAAAAAACTCTTATCAAGTTAGTAAAACATGATCTGCCCTGCACAAAGCCATACTGGCTCTCCCTAATTAGGTCATGGTTTTCCAAATACTCATAATTCCTATCCCTAAGAATTCTCTCCAGTAACTTCCCTACCAAGGACATGAGACTAACTGGTCTATAGTTTCCAGGATTTTCCTTTGTTTCTTTCTTAAATAGAGGTACAACATTAGCCACTCGCCAGTTCTCAGGGACCTTGCTTGATGCTAGAAGGGACACAAAGATACTGTTCAAGGCCCCAGTAATCTCTTCTCTTGCCTCTCTCAATAACTTGACGAATACCCCATTAGGCCCTGGGACATATCCACGTTAATGCTCTTTAAGAGACTCAACACCACCTTCTCCTTTACCTCAAAACCACATCAATACACTCGACACTGATCTTCATATCCTACACATCCTTCTCTTGGTAAATAATTACCTCACTCACGTCCTCGACATCTGAGCAAATGGTCCCCACCCCAACTTTATCCTTGAGTGATCCTACCCTCTCCCTAGTTATCGTCTTGCTCTTGATGTATAGGTACGTATAGAATGCCTTGGGATTTACTTTAATTCCACTTGTGAAGGACTTTTCATGACCCCTCCTGGCTTTCCTAGTTCTCTTTTCGAATTCTTTTCTGGCTTCTAAATAATCCTCAAGGGCTCTATTTGATTCTAGCTTCTTAAGCTTTACATACTTCCCCTTTTGCTTCTTGACTAAATTCATCACCTCTCTCGACACCCAAGTTTCTCTTACCTTGCCATTCCTGTCTTTCCTTCTGATTGGAACACACCTGTGCAGTTGGCCTTTAAACACCATCCTCATGTCAGATGTGGACTTGTCCAAAAACAACTGTTCCCGTTGAACTCTCGCTAGTTCCTGCCTAATGTTCTAGTAATTTGCCCTGCTCTAAATTAATATTCTCTGCAAGATTCATACTTACCATATCTATAGCTATCTTAAAACATCAACGTTCAAAAGTTTAAAGTAAAATTTATTATTAGAGTACATACATGTCGCCACATACAACTCTGAGATTCTTTTTCCTGTGGGCATACTTGGCAAATCTATATATCCGTAACTGTAAACGGTCAATGAACAATAAACTGCAAGTGCAAGTATAAAGAAATAGCAGTAAATAACGAGAGCATGAAATAACAAGATAAAGAGTCCTTAAAGAAAGGCCATTGGTTGTGGGAACACCAGAAGTAGAATGAGTGCAATTGTCCGCTTTTGTTCAAGAGTCTGATGATTGAGGGTAAGCAACTGTTCTTGAACCTGCTGGTGTGAGTTCTGAGGCACTGGTACCTTCTACCTGATGGCCACAGGGAGAAAAGATCATGGCCTGGATCTTTGATGATGGATTCTGCTTTTGTACTGCAACGTTTCACGTAGATGTGCTCAGTAGTTGGGAGGGCTTTACCCGTAATGTACTGGGCTGAATCCATTATCGTTTGTAGGATTTTCCACTCAGTGTCTTAAACTTAAGGAACTGTGGTCACTGTTTGCTAACTACTCACCCACTGAAAGATCGGTCACTTGGCCAGGCTCATTACAAGGTCCAGTACCACCCTTCCTATTGTTGGACTATCTACGTATTCATTTTTAAAACCCTCCTAGATGCACCTAACAAGTTCTGTCCCATCTTATTGTGAATCTCTTGCACTAAGAAGATCCCAGTTTCTATTAGGGAAACTGCAGTCCTCCGTGACAACAACCCTATTGTTTTTGTACTTTTCCTTAATCAGCCTGCATATGTGTTCCTCAATGTCCTGGTGGTTATTGGGGGAATCTCATCAGTGTGAATGTACCCTTCCTATTTTTGACTCCTACCCATGTAGACTCAGTGGACGAGCCCTCTGTTATGTCCTCTCTGTGTGCAGCTGTGATATTGCACTTGATTAGTCATGCAACTCCCTCGATTCTGCAGTTCAGGCCACATCTGCAAAAGAGAGAAACAGAGTTAACATTTCAGATCAACAATCCTTCATCATAACTGATAATTTATCAGTTGATAGGTAGGAGGCTGATAGGGAATTGAATCTTCGAAAGATGTGACATGATGAATTTTGATTTGACTCATAAGGCTATTCATGCTACGGAAACTGGCATAAGCACCGGCCTGGTGAGCCTATAAGGCTCGGGATAGACTTTAGCTTTTTTTAAAAATAGGGCTATGATATACGCAGTGAATGGTAGAATCCAGGAATCCAGGCATACTGACACACAGTGATGCCAAGGTAACAACCTCTCCCTCAATGTCCAAATAAACAAAAGAGCTGATTGTGGATTACAGGAGGAACGGAGACAGGCTCGGCCCGATCAACATCAACATGTCTGCGGTTGAGAGAGTGAGTAGTTTCAAGTTCCTCAGTATATACATAATCAATGATCTCACCTGGACTGTGCACACCGCTGTTTGGACAAAAAAAGCACAACAGCATCTCTTCCACCTTAGTCGACTGAAGAAGTTCAGCTTGGGCCCCCAAATCCTCAAGAGCTTCTACAGGGGCACCATTGAAAGCATACTGACTGGCTATATCACCGTTTGGTATGGGAACTACACCAACCTTGATCGCTGGGTACTGCACAGAGTGGTACAGACAGCCCAGCACATATGTGGATGTGAAGTTCCCTCCATTGAGGACATTTACAGCAGCAGATGTGTAAGGAAGGCCTGGATGATCAGTCACCCCAATCATAAACTGTTTTGGCTACTTCCATCTGGCAAACGATACTGCAGCATGAAAGCCAGGACCAAAAGGCTACGGGACAACTTCTTTCTATTAGCCATTAGACTTATAAGTTCACATGTCTGTACATTGCATCGGAGTCATAACGCAAAGATTTTTATTCCCTCACGTTGTGGGATGGATGTAAGATTTAAATAAATTCTAAGTACTTCAGAACAGAAGTACCTTTGTGTACAGTGCCAAAGATCCCTGAAGGCAGCAGCATAGGTAGATAAGTAAGGTGGTTTGGCTAAGAAGGTATAAAGGACACCTGCCTGCATTAGCTATGACATAAAATATAAGTTCATAAAGGCTATGGTACAACTATATAAATCTTTAAACTATAGATGGTGTGTAGTTATGGTCACCATATTATTGGAAGGACATAGTTAGACATGAGGGGTGCATAGGAGTGAATGGATAGGTAGGGTTCATAATCCTTGGATCTGAATTGCCTGTGTGAATGTGTTGTGATTGTGACTACTAGGTGACACTGTAAAGATTGCTTTAAATATCTCACAACTCAACTGCTAACTTTTTCATTTAATAGAGCATTACTTATTCTGGCCACATGGAAAGCATTTGGAAACACTCCTGCAAAGGTTTGATGGCATTAGTAAATCAGCTGAAATCACATGCAAATGCTCCTGCAAAGGTATGATGAAAACACAAACATTAGAGAGAACACTAGTCCTCAGAGGGATTAGGAGTGGAGAGAGTTTCTGGGTGTCGATACCTGTGAGGATCTAACCAGGACCCAACATATTGATGTAACTACAAAGAAGGCAAGGCAGCAGCTATATTTCATTAAGAGTTTCAGAAGGTTTGGCATGCCACCAAAAGCACTCAGAGATTTCTACAGATGTACCGTGGACAGCATTCTAACTGATTGCATCACCGTCTGGTACTGGGGGGTGGGATAGGGGTGGGGGGGGGGGTGCTACTGCACAGGATCGAAGTACACTTCAGAGATTTGTAAACTTAGTTAGCTCAATCGTGAGCACTAGCCTCCATACTATCCAGGACATCTTCAAGGAGCAATGCCTTAAAAAGGCGGTTTTCGTCATTAAGGATACCCGACACCTAGGTCACGACTTGTTCTCATTGCTACAATCAAGAAGGAGGTACAGAAGTGTGAAGGCACAAACTCAATGATGCAGCAACAGCTTCTTCCACTGGCAGATCAGTGAGGTAGTGTTCATAGGTTCATTGTCTATTCAGAAATTAGATGCCACTGTTATCACCAGCTTCATAAAGACCTATGCAGATGACTGTATAGCCACAAAAACATTCCAAACTTTATTGAACCAGAAGTCCTGGATGAACCAGGAGATTCATAGTCTGCTGAGGCTAGATCAGTAGCCTTTAGGGCTGATGATCCAGAGGCATATGAGACGAGCAGGTACAATATCGAGAAGGTCATGGAGAGCATGAAGAGACTCTTCTGGATAAACTCAGTCACAGATGAGTGCTCAACAACTATGGCAGGGCTTATACGTTATCACTTCAAACTTTGTAAAAATGGGTAGCATAAATTACAACAGTTCAACACTCGCAGGTTGACAATAAACCCGACAACTTGAATGGAACGCCAGTAACACTTGATGTGGTTGGGCAAAGGCAAGTTAAAATTGGACTTACTGGCCTGAAGAATTTTAACTGCAGTAGGCTGCCTACCTGATCCATCAGAATGCAGCAGATGCTTAATGTCAAGTGTGGGTTTGTACTGACCACCAACAGAGAAACACTCACCAGTGAACAGATGAGTCAAGAGAAGGGAATTTCAGGGTATGTGTGGAAGAGAAGAAGAAATATGAAAGTCTGGGTGAGTGAAGGCTGTGATTTTGTTTTGTGAAGTCCAGAGGAGCACTTCAGAGAAGGGGTTGCCCATTTAAGATAGAGAGGAGGAGATAGTTTTCAAAAGAAAGTCTATTTCTTTTCTTCAAGTATTTCCTGTGTTTGCAGACTTGCTTCGGATCTGCCTTGGCCTGACGAGGATACCAGTTTTCCCATTTACATATTGGCTAAATTGCATGTCCAATCTTTTTGATGGGATTAGATTTCAATTTCCAAAAAAAATTGGAGGAGGAAGTGCAGTTTGTTCTCTCCACTATTTACTAGCATTATGTACAAAGGTTGTGGAATCCTTTAGGATTATTATTCAAAATGTATTGATAGCTTTTAGCTAAAGTTCAATGTGTAAGCCCTTATAGCTAACAATTAGCATGGAATGTTTTCATCAAATTTGACCCACTCTTCATCCCAAGACTTCATGCAGATGCAATGGAAATGAGAAACTCTGCACATCTATCTAGCTGCAGAACTTCATCAGGTTACAATATATAGTATCAGGAAAAGGTTGAGCTGTGCCAAATAACCCTTTCATGTTCATTTCTACCCATGAAAACCTTGGCTGTTCCCTCTAATTCCACAGGGAGGACTTGATGTGCAATGCAATTTGGATTCAATTGCTCGAGTTGCACTTTGGACTTAGATTACAGAGAAAATCCGGATTGCCAATTTTGGAGGAACAGTCAACAAAGTGCTAACTAAATATATATATATTAAAGAAAGTATTGTCATATGAAATTAAATTACACCCTTCTCTACTACTTGGCCTGCAATGTTATAAATACAGTCTAACCATCGGCATATGTTCTTGCCTAATTATGGGTAATTTAACTCATAATCATGCAATACAATGACAGACAAAATAATGTCATCCCTCATTCCAGTTGACAGGGAATTCTTGGATAGAATTGGGACATTAATTCCCCTGCCACTAAAATGCAAAATCAAATAAAAATCATTCAAACATTTTAAGTAGTACCTCCAACTAACTTTAACAGTGAGGATGTACGCCACTGATTCATCATTAAGCTGTACTGTATGTGACTGGCAATTGGCTTAAGAAACATACAGAACAGGATCTGGAATAGATTAATTGGCCTCTCGAGTCTGCTCTCCCATTCAATAAGATATATTCTCTGCATTAACACCATTTTCCTGCTCGCTCTCCTCTCATCCCTTGATTTTCTTGTAGCTCAAATATTTGTTTTTGCCTTGGATACATTCAAACTCTTTTAAGTAGAGATTTTTAAAGATGAATGGCTTTGAGAGAAAGGAATTCTCTCCCTTGCCATCTTAAATAGACAAGCCCCATTCAGAAACTACAAGCGTGGTTTCTAGATACCTCCACTAGGAGAAATATTCTCTCAAAGTCACCCTGTCAGTCCCAAATCTCAAAGATTTTACATATATCAGTACTTTCATTCACAAACTAATCTGCACTGCTTCCAATGCAAGTATATTTGGAAAATACAGGGCCAGACCTTGTTGTTCAGGTGCTCCAAAGGCAAGTGGAAAGCCATTTGAATTGCACTTGCTGTGGACACCATCTAAAAATTCACGCATGATATGCCTGTTATTGGCAAAATCTTAGAAGATGATGAGGAAGTCTATATGAGTGAAACAGACTGAGTGGCATCACAACAACATTGCACTCAAAGTCAGCGAAGCCAAATAAATGATTGTGAACTTCAGAAAGAAGTTGGGAGAACACACACAAGTTTCATTGAAGGGATGGTGGTGGGAAGGGAGAGCAGCTTCAAATTATTGGGCATCAATATCTCAGAGGATCTATCCTGGGCCTAAAACATTGATACAGTCATGAAGAAGGCATGCCAGGAGCTATACTTCATTAGAAGTTTGAAGAAATTTGATATGCCATCAAAGACTTAGGCAAATTTTTACAGATGTATGGTGGAGAGTTCTTTGACTGGTTGCCTCACTGTCTGACAGGTAGGCTCCAATGTACAGGATTGAAAAAGGCTGCAGAGTGTTGTAGACAACACACACAAAATGCTGGTGGAACACAGCAGGTCAGGCAGCATCTATAAAAAGAAGCACTGTTGACGTTTCAGGCCAATTCATCAGGTTGTAGACTCAGCCAGCACCATCACAGACACAAGCCTCTCCACCATTGGGGACATCTTCAAAAGGTAGTGCCTCAAAAAGGCTGCATCCCATCATTAAGGACTCTTACCATTCAAGACATACTCACTTCTCATTACTGCCATCAGGGAGGAGGTACAGGAGTCTGAAGATTCAAATTCAATGTTTTACGAACAGTTTCTTCCCATCCACAATCCCAGATTCCTGAACAGTCCATGAACCCATGAATACTACTTGCTATTCCTCTTTTTCTCTATTTATTATTTATAATTTATAGCTTCTATTGTACTGCTGCCACAACAAATTTCATGACATTTGTCAGTAATAATAAACCTAATTCTGATTTTGAGATAGTACTTTTGATGAGGTTGCCAAGTGTCACACAAACTTAAATGAAAATATCCCTAATTTTATACTTTGTATCTTTTGTAATGAAGGCCAACATTCCTGAGAAACTGAAGACAAATCTATTTTTGTGAGGAAACTGCAGCATCAATAGAAGGGCCAATAACCCTCACTAAAGTAAGGGAGATACTCAAGAGAGTGAAGCTCATTGAAATCCTTGGCAGAAACCAAAGTGTACAGAACATATTGATATTCGTGATCTGGAGGGACACAAGACTTTTCAAAGTCTTCCATTTCCACTGGAAGAACGGTGCCTTTAGTTGAATCACTCTCCGAAAGGCTGGTATGTGTTAGTGAGGAAAGGGTAAAGTGTGATGGCATTCGTGAGGTAAGGATATTGAAATCCTAATGGGGGCACTAATATGTAATTTGCCTCACTGTCAGAAGTTTACATCATTCTCTGGTGTAACATAAGCTTGATTTCAGGCAGGATCACACCAGAAAATGTCCTCCTAATTAGCTCCAATTCAGCAGAAAAATGCCAACAGTGTTTTCTGTTTTATACTATGAGCATATTGGACAAATACAAAGATCACAAATGGTTGCAGATTCTGCTGAGAGACTTGAAATACAATTTCCTGTAGCAGGGAAGCTTGAGAAATTTTAATAGCAAGTTTGAAAGCTATGAAAGATATTATCAGTGGGCAGGCAATATACCATTTCCATTTACTAAGAAGTCTGTAACATGAGACCAAAACACTCAGCAAATGAGGAATAAGGTTTGGTGTTTATATTTAGAAGTCTATGTTTGAATATGGATTCGTTCAACCTTTAGCTACAACAAGGTTTATTGAAGCAGGAACTACTGGAATATATTCATTATAAGTCACTGGCCTGGATTTTCTGATCAGCATTTTTAATGATCTCAATCAAAAGCTTTGGAAGAGTGATAGAATTTCAAATTTGCTTTTTGAGTAAGAAGCTAAAGTCTGAAACCTTACAGATGTGGAAATTAGATATTAAACATGTTCAAGGCCAAGGGAGACACAGTTTTGGGCTAGAACAAGTCAAGAAAGTGAAGATGTGACCAAGGTTAGATGAACTATCTTCCTTATAAGTGATAGCGCAAGCTTGAGGGGTCATTAAGTCCACTTCTACCTTGATTTCTAATGTGTTTGCATTCTGAACTGCAGATGTGTGCACTTCAGAAGCTGGTATCAGTTCCCTTCCACCATGACAGTGAGGCTCACTGAGATTCTCACAGACAGCTGCTGCTGTTAAAGACATGGGTAGGAGTCAGCCCATTGAACCTACTTTCCAGGTGACTTAAACGTTTCTGAATTCCTTATCAGTCTAAAACAAAAAATTATCTATCACAGAAGCTTAATTCAGTGTGATCACCAGATTGGGATAGGCCCATGCTGAAAAGCCTTAATCTAATTCCTTCAGTCAAGGTCAATCAGGTGGATGCAATCCAAACATTGCTTCAGAGACAAGTAAACCTTCCTTGGATACGGAAACCCAAATTACTCATGTTAGTAATCAAAGCTTTGTACAACTGTGTGATGGAGAGCACTCAGTAATTGCACTGCTTACTCATGCACATTCACACACACACAAACGCTGCCATGTCACTCTGCTATCATTGCACTGAGTGTGCACACTTCAATGTCTTCCCTGGAATATCCTTGTAACGAGTCCTAAACCGGGCTGGCTTTAGTAATGGGGATGTGTACACGTTGTTTGATACTGTATTTAAGGTAGGTACGTCTGTTTATTTTGTAATATGATTGTAATTACATTGTGGGGAGCATCATATTCTAATTCATGGGTAGTATTAAGTTAACCTGTTGGTAATTAAAGATGGTATGCCCTGGTGTAAAAACAAAGGAGCTGATTGTCCTCAGTAGGCGAGATTTCACCATGGACAAGAATAAATTCAGCACTATCATTGTGTTTTCTAGTGGATATCTTTTTGTAAATGTTGGCAGCTTTTCACTATTTTTGCTAATTTTTTTTGTACGTTTGATCTTTGACACGCGTAATAAACACCCTTGCACTCAAGTACTAAGTGACTCCAGCCATTCTTTCCTTTGGTCATAACCCACATAGGTAACAAATTACAATAGTTTTAGATGTGCATTCCAATAGCCTTTCTGTAAAGATTTACATATAATGCGTAGAATGGGCTGCCGGTGCAAGTGATGGAGGCAGATATGATAGGGTCTTTTAAGAGACTCCTAGATAGGTACATGGAGCATAGAAAAATAGAGGGCTATGGGGAACCCTAGGTAATTTCTAAAGTAAATATGTGTTTGGCACAGCATTGTGGGCCGAAGAGCCTGTATTGTGCTGTAGTTTTTCTATATTCTATGTCTTTATAATTTTTATTTCTAATTACATTCTCTTTCCATGCTTACATGGCTGTTACCTTGTTCTTTATGGACACTAAGTTTGTTCTGAAGGTCTACATTTACTAGTTAATTGTCATTGGATGAATCAAAGGTGGTGACAAATCGGCATATAGGAGAGAGATGGAAAACTGGCTGAGTGGTGCCACAGCAGCCTCTTTCTCAATGTCAGCAAGACCAAGGAGCTGATTATTGACTTCAGGAGGAGGAAACCAGAGGACCATAATCCAGTTCTCATCTGAGAATCAGAGGTGGAGAGGGTCAGCAACTTTAAATTCCTCAGTGATATTATTTCAGTGGACCTGTCCTGGGCCCAGTGTATAAATGCAATTAAGAAGAAAGCACAGCAGTGCTTCTACATCCTTAGGAGTTTGCAAAGATTCGGCCTGACATCTAAAACTTTGACAGACTTCTATAGATGTGCAGTGGAGAGCGTATAGACTAGTTGCATCGCAGCCTATTATGGAAACATCAGTACTCTTGGACAGAAAAATTCTACTAATACAGCTTGTTCCACCATTGAGCACCACCAGGTTCAGGAAAACTTATTTCTCTTCAACCATCAGGGTCTTGAACAGAAGGAGATAACTTCACTCAGCCCATCACTAAAATGCTCCCAAAACCTATGACTCTCTTTCAAGGACTCTTCATTTCATATTCTCAATAGTTATTGTTTATTTGTTATTATAATTATTTCTTCCTTCTTTTTGTATTTGTACAGTTTGTTGTCTTCTGCACACTGGTTGTGGTCTTTCATTGATTATATTATTGTTACTGGATTTATTAAGCATGCCCGCAAGAAAATGAATCACAGGGTATATGGTGACATATATGTATTTTGATAATAAACTTACTTTGAACATTGAACTTTAATTGACATGTAAAAATATTGTTTCACTATTCTTCCAACAAAAATGAATAACCTTACATTTACTGGTGCTGTACAGGAACTGATATCCATTTGCCCACTCTTTGCTAAATAGTTTCCTTCTCAGTTAGAAATGTCTATAGCAACACACCAATAATTAAGAATTTGGTTTGATTGTTATTGTTCTCTTACCCAGGATCAACGATAACCAAAATGTACTCCAGCTAAATTTAAGCTATCTAAACAGAGTTTGAGTTAAACCTGTTAAACCTGTTAAACAAACAAAACAGTACTGGAAGTATTCAGGACAGGTGAATGTTCAGAAGCTTGGTCAGTGACTGGAATATTTTGGGCTTTTCTATTGATACATCAGGTTCATTCCCCTTCACACAATGTCTCAAAATTGTTTGAAAACAAATTCTGATATTTAAACACCTAGCAATTAAGAAATTTTGTTAATATTTTAGACTGGGAAAACAGTGAGTTTAAGCAATTCTTACCTAATTTGTCTGTTTTCAGTTAAGTAAATGCTGTCCTGCAAGCACAAAAAGAGAAATAATGTATGAGATCACAAAAAGGCAATGTAACTTCATTGGATTTGTGATTAGGAAAGAGGAGTTAGAATGCACAGTAATTATGGGAAAGATTGAAGGGAAGAAAGCAAGAGGAAGGCAAAAACAAATGATGATCGAGATAGCAGATATTGGAAATGAATACCAATAAATTGATCCACTTGATCCGAAACAGGAGTGTGTGGGCCATGGCAGTCAAAGCTCATACTGGGCATGGCACCTGATGGTGATGATGAAATGTTGTCCTGTTGTCTACAATAACTGAAGCTAGAAAACGTAACCAAAATTTTATATTTTCTTCCTTAGGACCGTCGTTTTCGAGATGAGATTGATAAATTGACGGGATACAAGACAAAATCCCTGCTTTGCATGCCGATTCAAAACAGCGATGGTGAGATCATCGGTGTTGCCCAAGCCATAAATAAAAATCCTGGAGGAGCTCCCTTCAGTGAGGACGATGAAAAGGTGTGACTTTACTTCTTGTTCATTTCTAACTCATAATATTATTATCAAAACCAAAATGATCAAACATCATATGTTTTCAATATTTTTAATTATTTCAATGCATGACTTTTTTGAAGTACAATAAATACTATATTTGGTATTGATTGGGGAAAGATCGCTAGGTAGAATTTGATGATGCCAAGGTTTATTTATGAATCTTGTGCAAGTGTGTTCTGATTGCTTTGAAATTGCTGAGAAATTTAACCCTTTGGCTACCTATAAAGGAGGTTCTGTCTGTGTCTCACTTTTTGATTATTTCTGATAAAAGCTGTGAGGTTCCACATTGAAAAGTGAATAAATATGTTATTCCATCTTACATAAATATTGGTACAATTTTATCTAGCCTGCACTAAATTCTTAGGTTCTGCCTAAAATTCTTCACGGCGTTAGGCCAAGCTTCAGCCCTAGATTTGCTTCCTATCAGGGACTGTCAGGAGTGCTCAGTGGGCAATGCCTCTAGACTACATCTCTGAGATATTGCCATCTGACTTGAGGGCATGCAATCCCCGTGAAACCCATCTAAATCATTGTGGCGAGTCTTGGGTGTGGTGAGCGCGAGTCTTTTTGAATCAAAGAATGTTAGAATTTTAACATGTCAGGTTCAATTTTTTTTGGATTGATGACTGCAGTGATCTTACTCTGTTAAATGCTGAATAAGCAAACTCCAACTTACTTGGTTTGTTGAAAATAAATCAAGAAATGGATTCCAATTATGGATCTTGGTGTTTAGGGTTTTGCAGTGATGTTTTCAGAATGCAAATACTCATCATCGTGAATTGTCCAGGTAAATGGACTGCAAAATAACTGCAAAATAATGCTTGGCTAAATAGTTCTTTAGTCACTGTCACTAATGTCCCAAAACCGAATAGGTTACATGTATCTATCTTAGATGAGAAATTCTCAGAAAGATATTGTGCCTTCTTAACCACAAGCTAGAAAATTTGTAGTCCAATATATGTTATATGAATATTTTTATGTATTAATTATTATTTTAGAAAATTTTTGTTTACCTTTAATCTTGTCATAGACAAAAGAAATCCCTTTGTGATGTTCTTCTTTAACCACACCACATAACAAAATTTTATAGTTGTTACAAATCTTTGAAACTGGATCCAGATAATTTTCGGACACCTGTCTTACAGCACTACATTTATAACAGCAAAATCAAGAACTTATTTAATCAGGACTTTATTCAACCATAATTGATTTTTGCCTCAGTAAATAAATTTTAGTGCTGGTAAACAATAACATATGCTTACAGTATATATTCAATTTTTGAATAACCATAGGACATAAGAGCAGAATTAGGCTTTTTGGCCCATAGAGTCTGCTCTGCAATTCCATCGTGGCTGATCCCCCTCAGTCCCATTCTCCTGCCTTCTCCCCGTAACCTTTGACACCCTGACTAATCAAGAACCTATCAACCTCGGCTTTAAATATAGTCAATGACTTGGCCTCCACAGCAAATTTAACACTGCCACCACTAACAGATCCTCAGCCACTCATTCATCTGCACAATCATCCTATTCCTACCCTGATTAGCATGCGGAGAATGCTACCTTGGAGATCCTCCTCTTCAGCCTATTCTCTAACTTCCTATACTCAATGCAGTGGATCTCTGCCCCTTTCCACCTATGTCATTGGTGCTAATTGTCACTATGCCCTCTGTTCATCCTCCCTCTTGAGAATATTCTGCAGCCACTCTGAGGCATCCTTGACCCTACCACCTGGGAGGCAACACGCCATCCTGGCATCTTTCTCAGGGCCACAGAGTCTCCTGTCTTTCCCCCTATCTATTGAATCTCCTATCACTAGTGCACTAGCTGCACTATTTTACCCTTCCCTGCTGAGCATCAGAGTGGCCAGAGTGCCACTGGCCTGGTTTCTGCTGCTCTGCCCTAATAGGTTATTCCCCCCCTCCCCCAATTGCAAGCAGCTTAATAGTAGAATCATATTTGAAAGAAGACGAAGTAAAAGATCACTGACAGGAATGCTGAGCACCTAATTTTGAGACTTTGACACACAGTTCTGGACACACCAGCTTAGAGAAAGATAATGCCTGCATTTATTCTGTCAAGCCTTGCAGCAATTTTATATATTTCAATGAGATCGTCTCATTCTTCTAAAATGAATAAAAAATAAACATTCTTCCATTCACTCTTACCTCTTAGCACAATCCTCCATCTTATTCTTCATTCCCTCTATCACAAGTGGGGCCTTGTGTCCAAGAATATTCCCACTTTATGTACTTAATATGATTTTCTGTAGTGCATGGATCTATTTCTTTTAGAGCAATGACCCTGCCCTCCCAGCACTATGTTTTGATCTGCTGTCTATGCATGTGCATCGTTTTCTCTCTTTCTCTCTCTCTCTCTCTCTCTCTCTCTCTCTCATTGCAATGTGAATACACCAGTTAAAGCCATCTCCTACATGTGTGCTGTTATTTAATTGATATGTAGTTGTGCACAGACACAACAAATTGGCGATGAGTACGAACTTGAATGTCAGAAAAGATCACAAATTACAGGACAAAACAGCAAGAGTTAAACAGAATGAGAAAGCAAAGGATGTGTAACAGTAAAAAGTATGCTGAGATTAAAGTGATAATAGCATAGCAATGGCTTCAGTAAGGAAAGTTGATGAATTTGATAGCACTAATGAAGACTGGGAGGTGAATATTGAGAGTGTTGTAATGTGAACAAAATGGTGGAGCAAAAACTGCCCCTGCACTTCTCAGCTTAATGGGCCCAAGAATGTCCAGTCTCTTACCTCTATTAGTAACCTCTGAAAAGCCAGCATGCTTTTGTTACAATTATACAAAATCACTTGAGCCCTAAACTGCTGGTAATAGCTGAGAGAATTAGATTTTATGAAAGGAACCAGTCAGAAGATGAAAGCATTTCTGAATACATTGCAGAATTGCCCAAATTTTCCCAGTACTGTGACTTCAGCGATGGGCTTTCTGATGCATTAAGGGTCAGGCTTGTATGTGGCATGCATAGTCAAAGCACTCAAAAGAGGCTGCTATCCGAAAGAGACCTCACCTTAGAACAGGCATTGACCATTGCAATATCATTGGAGACTGCAGCAAAGGATGTGGCAGAACTATAGAAAAGGAGGTTAGAATGTGAAATGCATAACATGTCCTTAAACGGTGCAAAAAACCAAAGATGTTATTGATGTGGCAAATCCTCCCATGAAGTAAATGACTGACGGCTCAAATAAAAAGTCCGCAGAAAGTGTCACAGACAAGGTCACATAGAGAGAGTGCGCAAGGCAGACAAAAAGCATGACTGAGTGAAAAGCCTCAAATACAAAACTAAACAAATGAATAAAGTTACTGAATGTAAAACAGAAACAGACAACATAGATTCAGACAAAAATGAACATGCCTAGAATTGCATAGTTTTACTGAAGCAGATCACAAAATCATCTGGATTACAATAGATCCATTATTATTATTATTATTATTATTATTATTATTATTATTATTATTATTATTGTTGTTGTTGTTGTTGTTGTTGTTGTTGTTGTTATGAACAGAGAGACAACATCTGCCGGAAGTAAATTCCTTGTTTGTGTACAGTTACTTGGCGATTAAAGTCTGATTCTGATTCTGATCTGTCTGGTGTAAAACTGAAAATGTAACTGGATACAGGGTCAGATTTGTCCATGGTTCGAGAGGCAGACTACAACAGACTGCATTCTAAGATAACATTAGAGAAAACCTCAGTGATGCTAAAGACTTACACAGGCAAAAAAATAGTGTCTCTCAAAGGCAAACTGAAAGTGAAGGTCATGTAAAACACAGCAATTAGAGCTTTATGTACTGAAAAGTGGAGGGCCAGTGCTTTACAGATGTGAAAAGTTGGGAAAAATCCAACAAAATTGGCACGCAATCAAAGCTGTCAGTGTGGCATCAACAGGCAACCGCAACCCAAATGGTAGCACCGACCAAAGACTGGCACAGCTGCTTAGTGCTACTGAGAAGGGGATTGGTTATCTCAAAGGCATGTAGGCCAGAACTGAACAGGATGAAATAGCAACACCAAGAATATATAAAGCGCATCTCGTGCCTTACACACTACGTCCTAAAGTGGATGCTGAACTGCTTGGAGGCACCTGGAATTCTTTCCACAGTTGTGTAGAGCAATTGGGCCATGCCCATTGCCCTGGTGATCAAGAAAGAGAAAGCTGGAGCCATTCGCATATGTGGGGATTTCAAGGTGAGCATCAACCCAGAGCTGTGTACTGTGCAGTATCCCCTGCCATGAATAGAAGACGTTTTCACATTTTTGGCAAACAGGAGAGGTTTTCAAAGTTAGACTTGTTGCAAGCATCTCTGCAAATGGAGATTGAGGAGTCGAGCAGGAAGTTTCTCACAATCAACACTCACAAGGGACTTTCCAGTATAATTGTCTCGCTTTTTGCATTACATCAGCTCCAGCAATTTTGCAAGGAGCAATGGGCCAAATGCACCAAGATGTCTCAGGAACAGAATGTTACTTTGATGATGTCATCATAACTGGCAAAAATGATGAAGAGCACCTCGAGAACCTTGGTAAAGTGCTTACCAGGCTGAGTGAGTGTGGTCTGTGTGCAAAGAGAGAGAAATGTGAGTTTTTCAAGAATTATATCTCTCTTTGGCGACATGTCACTGACAAGCATGGCTTACATAAGTCACAAAAGAAGACTGAGGCAGTGCCACAGGCACCCAAACTGGGAAATGAGTCACAACCCAGGTCATACTTGGGCCTTGTAAACCGCTATCACTGGTTTCTCCCAAACAATTGAATGCACTGTACAGATAGGAGCAAAGTGGGAATAGTCAGGAAGATGTGGAAAAGCATTCAAAGAAACAAAGACACTAATAACATCTGATGAACCGTTCACACATTATGACACTTCCCTGACCATCAGACTGGTGTAGGATTCATCTCCTTATGACATTGGAGCCATTTTGTCACTCATTATGAAAGGTGGATCTGAACACCTGATTGCATTTGCTTCAAGATCAGTGATGAGTGTGGATCACAACTACATACAGATAGACTGAGAGGCCCTTAGTCTAGTATGGGGAATAAAGTTGTTCCACCACTACCTCTATGGACAAAGGTTTACGCTAGTGACAGATCACCAGCCACTTGTGTCCATTTTCAATTCCAGGAAGGGAATCCCAGTGATGACTGCTACCCAGTTACAATGTTGTGTTGGACACTACTCCTAGGAGCCCACTCTTATGACATGGAGTTCAAGGGTGCCAGACAACACAGCAACACTGATGGCCTTGTCACATCTTTCACTACTGGCAACTGAAAAAGGAAAGTCTTCATTCTGTGTTCCACTCCACATTGGTGGACCAGTTGCTGGTAACAAATTCCAAAATTATAGAGGGAAACAAGGAATGACCCGACCTTGTCAAAAGTCTATGACATCACCATGCAAGGATGGTGACAGTAACCCTATCTTTCCAGAGTTCTCAGTGAGACGAGACAATCTGTTACTATGTTAAAGAACCCTGATGTGTGGTTCCCTCTAAACTGCACACCAGAGTGTTAGAAAATCTGCATGTAGGACACCTGGGTACAGTCAAAATGAAGAGCAACATGCAGCATCCAACAAGACGTTTTCAATAAACAGATTGACCATAAACTTAAACAGCTTGGCCAAAAGCTATTTGGGATGCCAAAAAGTTCAAAATGCACTCCCACAGGCACTGTTACACCCGTGGGAGTGTCCGTCGTCACCATGGCAAAGAGTACATATTAACTTTGCTGGTCCATTTGTGGACTTCATATTTCTGATTGCTGTGGATGCTCATTTCAAGTGGCCAGAGTACCAAGTACCAATAAGTCAACCACCTCAGCAAAGACTGTCTATGCTCTGAGGACTATCTTCATCAGAAATGGCTTACCAGAACAAATTCACTATTCACTAAAGAAATGTTTACCTCTCTTCTGACATCCCAGTACTCTTTGGAATATTTTGAGTGAATATTCTCTCCATGAATTTTGTCTTACACACATTAAGAACGAAACTTATAGCTCTTCTCTTTTGAAGGATAGAACTACATGTTACATTTATATTTGCATTTTGAGATGAGATTTTATTGGAATCTTAGATTTTACACATCATCCTGAACTTAACTGTTACTACATCAAAATTATTCGGCTCCAGATGAGATTACAGTTCAGATTTTAACACCTTCCCTGGAGCTGTCAAGGAGATATGAGTGATGTCTTTTTTCCTGGCTCACAAGAAGCTCAATCAAGACTTAAGGCCAGTGGGAATAAAATCAAAAACCCTTTGCTTACAGGAAAAAAATGTCTTATAACAAGTGTGACTGTTGGGAAACAATGTTGACAGCACCAGGAATTTTTCAAAACATGTCCTTCAAGCTGTTATCTACTGGTGCTTCATCAATAACCTTTATCAACATCCAACGTAAAATCATTACCCATCTTGGTACTAATTATTTCTCTGGATTCAGTTTCTAACCAAAAAAACCATCCAGCCTCAGGACCTGCACAACATCCAGCCTTGAGCTGATAAATGGCTGTTAATATTTACATCCAGTAAGACCTTTATGACCATCACCAACAGGAAATACATTAAGCTGCTCCTCAGGTTGTTCAACTATTGCCAAAGCCCAACTTTAATAGACTTAAAGGTGACATGCGCACACATGGTAGCTGCAACATTTGCTACTAATGAAATACACTTAAGAACTTTGCTTAGCTTTCTTAGATAGCTGATCCTTCTAAGAAAGGCTAGAGCAGCAGTTTTGAGGGAATGTCATTACCCATATCTCCTCAAGGTCAGGCACTATCTCAATTGAGCATGTAATATCATTCAAGGTGCAGGATGAAGTCAGCAGGTCAGGCAGCGTCTATGGAAAAGAATAAACAATTGATTCAGGACTTGGCGAAAGAACGGCCTTGGTCCAAAATGTCGACTGTTTACTCTTTTCCATAGGTGCTGCCTGGCCTGCTGAGTTCATCCAGCATTTTGTGTGTGTTCCTTTGGATTTCCAGCACCTGCAGAGTCTCTCATGTATGTAATATCATTGCTTCATTCTCTTTGTAAACATCCTGGAGTATCCTGCCAAGCAACACATCCTAAATGATCAAACAAAACAGCCCACACCAGCTTTTCAAGGCAGCTATCAATGCCAATGAATGCCGCTTTGGCCACAGTCTATAAATAAATATGTGGAAACTTCCTTACAAACATCAATATACTATAGTTATCAATTTTCCTATGAACTAACAGTGTCAATCAGAAGGCATCTAGAAGCTGTTACACTCAATCCCCAGTTAATGGAGTGAAAGATTTATTCACATTTAGAGCTAAATAATTATGCAGAATTTTCCAAGTAGAAGTCACAATGATTCTAAACCAGGGGTTCGCAACCTTTTATATGTCATGGACCAATACCATTAAGTAAGGGGTCTGTGGTCTCCTGGTTGTAGACCCCTGTTCTAGACACATGGATTGTACTTTAGAACAGTTCCTATTTGGGAAATGTTTCTGGTGGCAAACTGTAAAATGTTTCCTTAAAGGCATTATGAGGGGTGATTGATAAGTTCATGGCCTAAGGTAGAAGGAGTCAATTTTAGAAAACCTAGCACATTTATTTTTCAACATAGTCCCCTCTTACATTTATACATTTAGTCCAGCGGTCGTGGAGCATACGGATCTTGGACCTCCGGAAAGTGTCTACAGATGGGTGATTGATAAGTTCGTGGCCTGAGGTAGAAGGAGATGAGTTATACAGCTCCTGTAACATGCACGTGCAGGTCAACTCTAAGTGATTATGCAGAAAGTTTGAAGTTAATAACTCATCTCCTTCTACCTTAGGCCACAAACTTATCAATCACCCCTGCTGTGGACAGTTTCTGGAGTTTCAAGATCCGTATGCTCCACAACCGCTGGACTAAATGTGTAAATGTAGGAGGGGACTATGTTGAAAAATAAATGTGCTAGGTTTTCTAAAATTGACTTCTTCTACCTTAGGCCACGAACCTATCAATCACCTCTTGTACTTGTGCCAGAAGTAAACCCAGATTCTGGTCCAAGTAAGGCTGAACTGGAAGTCAGATTTTTCTCATGTAAGAAGGGTCGATAACTCTTCCAATCTATTCCTTTCCACTCCCACCTAATTAATTTCCCAGCACCATTTCAACGGCAGTTAGAACAGCTGTAAGGCACACTTTAGGAGGGAATCATAACCAGGAGTTCATTTGCAGGGCTGCCGCTAAATGAGGCTGTTTATTTGTCTATAATTTGGAATTAAGTCAGGGCTTTTACTGCTGGAGCCATATTGCACTGTAAACATGGTCAGCACAAACACTGTAAAAGTAGCCTCAGTGAGACTAATTTTTTCTTGATCTTATAAGGAAAATGAACGTATGCCAAAGGCCAAGGTGCAAACACAAAAAAAAATCCACATGCAAAATGTAATCAAGCTAACTTTACCTGAAACAACATTCCCCCTCACTGTGGTTCACCGAGACTGCTTCAGCAAATGAAGATATTACATTGTATTAATTAATGAGTGATGTACTGTTATATTTCTCAAGCTTTATCTTGAATTAAAAATGCTTTTATATGATGCAGTTATTAACTGACATAATAAAAACTCAGCAACACGTTCCATTCCAAAGAGAAATAACATCTTGATACACTAGGATTATGCTGATGGCAAGTAATATAAAATTAATTTTTTAAATAAATGCTTACTAGAGTATAGCAGAACAGACAGAATAATGGACAGAATAAAGCCGGCAGACAGTGGTCCAATTAAAGTCGTTTTGATGATGTCATAAACTTTAGCAATGAAGGCCAAATGGATTATTGGTTTCAATTGCTGCATGCTGTGTAAATGTTTATAATATATACAGTTTTAATTTAAGGTGAATGTTTTTTTCCAGTCAATTGTATGTGAACTTTAGTTATGAATTCAGTTCTCGAAGGAGGAAGAGTGGCTACACCATCATGTAAACTGATAAATAGTTTTTTTTTGTTGTCACATGTACCAGGATACAGCAAAAGACTTTTCTTGTATACTGTTCATACAGATCAATTGATTACATCAGTCACTGACTGACGTACATATTCTCAGAATCAGAATTAGATGTATTTATCACATGTACATTGAGGCATACAGTGAAATGCATTGAGGGAAGCGTTGTTGTCACGACACCATGTCATTAGGTTCTCTACCTGCTTCCTGTGCTCTGTTATTTTGAGATACAACTCACTACAGCGGTAGCATCTGCAAACTATTAGATGGAGTTAGAACAGAATCTGGCCACACAGTCTTGAGTGTATTGGGAATAGAGTAGGGGCTAAGGATGCAACCTTGTGGGACGCCATTGTTGAGGGCAAAAGTGAAGGAGGCATTGCTGCCTGTCCTTTCTGACTGCAGTAACGCAAGCATCCATTTGCAAAGCGGGGTAGGTATTGGGTCCCAAGAGTTTAGAGTTTGCTTGGAATTATAGTTTTGAAGGCAGAAGAGTAGTTAATAAACTATAGTTTAACTATTGTTTTACAGTCCATATGCCCCAGAGATGACTGTAGGGGTAGGAGGATGGGATCTCCTGTGGACCAATTTCAGCAGTGGGTAAATTGTAATGAGCTGAGGTTGTCTGGGAGGCAGGAGTTAATACATGCCATGGTCAGCCACACAAAGCACTTCAAGTTGGTGGAAGTCTGAGCCACAGGGCAATTGTCATTAAGGCATATTACCTTGTTTTTCTATAATATTTTAAAGAGATATAGCATGGATAATGCACTTCTGCCTTTTGAGCAACACTACCCAGTAATCCTCTGATCTAACCCTAGCCTAATCGTGGGACAATTTACAATGACCAATTAATCTACTAGCCCATACATCTTTGGACTGTGGGTGGAAACTGGAGCACCAGAGGAACCCCATGTGCTCACAGGGAGATCGTACTAACTCCTCACAGAGGACACTGGAATTGAACTCCAGGCTCTGATGCCCTGTGCTGTAATAGTTGTGCCAACCATTACATTACCATGGCATCCCAAGGTAGCATAGCTGTTTTCTTAGCTGCAGGGATAGCGGTCTTCTTAAAATTGGTGGGAACCTCAAATGGAAACAGGGAGAGGTTACAAGTGTCTGTAAATACCCTCACCAGCTGATCTGAGCAGGATCTAAGAATGTACCCAAGGACACCTTCCAGGCCAGTTGCTATCCACGGGTTCACTCTCCAGAAGACTGACCTTACACCCATTACAGTAATTGTGGGTTCGGGTATATTGGATATTGTCGGGGCAAGTGGTCACTTTCCAATCCCACTTCTGTCCAAAATGTGTGTAGCTTGCATTAAGCTTATCGGGAAGGGATGTGCTGTTGTCAGCAATGCTGCCTGACTTTGTTGCAAGTTTATTGACTAATAGTTAGTTACTTATCTTATGGGAATCTTGACTCCTGTTTTATTAATGGAATTTCAACCAATACAACTTCTAACTAACAAATTAAAGGAATTAACAGTACATATGTTGTGCATAAAGTATACAAACTTGCATCTGCATATTACCCTTGGGTTTGTGTTCCTAATTCTTCAAAATGTGTTGATAATGAAGCATTAAAAGGAATTCTCTGATTCATAATAAGGAAGCACATAAAATATTAATGCACATGATTATTTTTAACTATTCATGAGGAGATGAATCAGTATAGTGTCCTGCGTAACTAATGATAATGTAAAATTAATGGTTTGACATCAAGAAGTATCAAATGTATGGACTGCAGCCCAAACCTAGCCTGCAAAACTGTTCGCTCTGCCTCACAACCAGGGGCTAGCAATTGCTCTCACTCAGGCTTGGACCTTTTAAGGCTAGAACAGAATAACTGGTGCTGAGTGATAGCAAAGCAGCATTCTGGCATTGCCAACAGCTGTACGTGATCTTCACTGGCCACTAATTCCAAGAAAAATTCAGAGATCAGAAATAGCCATCATAAGTAATCTATTCCACTAAGCTTTTGACTTCATCAGCAAGGACTGCTGAGCAGTCTCTTCAAGTATGGTTGTGCGGTGAACTACATATACCTGTCTGGACATGCCCCCCCTGCTGACTGCTCCTGTGGCTCCTCCCACAGACCCCTGTATAAAGGCGATTGGAGGCACAGCTCCTTCCTCAGTCTCCAGGATGTTGTGTAGTGGTCACTTGCTGCTTGCGCTTTCTTCCAGCCAATAAAAGCCTACCTTAACTCACGTCTCCGAGAGTTATTGATGGTGCATCAGGTTGCCAGAAAAAAATCTGAACCCACTTTATGTTTGCTTCAAATGGTTACAAGGCACACAGGTTATGGACCTGACCAATGGGCCTGTTCCAGAGCCAATCTTAGCAAAGACCAGTGTAAAACCAGGAAGCTTGATTGCCCAGACTGTTTCTTATATCTTTCTTATTGCATCTTACAGCATCTCACCCTCAACAAACATCCTTCAGGAGTGGAGGTATTCTGCAGAACTAGGGAGAAACTCTTAAGCCAACAGCAACTGTGTTCTAGAACCATGGGCGTGTGGAGTACGCAGGGGATATTTACACTTATGGATGCTCAAAGCGCCAGCCCCATGCTATTGTCAGCTCATTCATTGAGTGAATAAACCTTATATTTGTTATCTGTATGACAACAGTCCTCTACTAACAGCACCACACCTTCGACAATCAATGTTCACAGCAAAATTGGGAAAATACAGATAATACTAGAATCTCAGGGAGTTACTTCTCAGCCAAGGCAGAAGTCAATAATGAAATTCACCATCCAACACAACCTTTGGTCAATCAAGCAAAAAGCTGTTGGAAAATTAAAGTCACACACAGCATAAAACTCATCGTCCACCACACAGTGGTGCTCAGTGCCTTCTTCAATGGTCTCAGACCTCGTCTGTCCACAGAAAGCATCTCAAGGCACAGGAGAGACACCTCCAAAATTCCAAATCAACCGGAAGAATAAGTCAGTGTTCTCTTCAAGGCCAACATCCCCAGCATTGAGACTTGAGTTAGTTGCTTCCACAAGCCGCACCTTTTGCCTTCCAACACCAGGCTACAAAACAGACATTCTATTCTGAGTTCTGTCGAAGGAGGACATCTCCTGGTAAAGGTGCCAAGGATGTGTTTAAAGCTTCCTTAACAAATGCAAACACTCACACGGATACTTTGTAAACACTGCCTGTGGTTGCTCAAAATAGACAAGGGGTATTTGAGATTGTGCTGAGAACCTTGAATCCACTCATCAAGAGCACACAGGAAATATCTATAAATTGTGGATGAAGTAGGAAACAGACCATAAAAGTGAAAGTTTTGTTTTGTCCAGACTAGAGAGAAGTGTGCAGTAGAATTCTATTGGAATCATGATTATGACCACTTGGACAGGTACACAGGCACAAATTTCCAAATATACAAAATATTGAAAATCTGGAAGACAAAGTAAGCTATATGGAATATGGTAATAGACCTTAAGGAAACATAGACAAGCGGATTGAGTAGGTGGTTATATGGCAAATGAGGGCGAAGGAATGTAAAGTATTTATTTTGTTTGGAAGAATGAGCAGAGGCAATATAAACTTACTGAATAATTTAAAATAGGATACAAGGCACTATATATGGGCACTAGTCTCTGTAGTATCCAGGACATCTTCAAGAAGCAATTCCTTAAAAAGGCAGCTTCAAACATAAAGGATCTCCATCACCCTGTTCTTATTGCTACCATCAGAAAGGAGGTACAGAAGCCTGAAGGCGCACACACAATTCAGAAACAGCCTCTTCCCCTCTGCCATCTGATTTCTGAATGGACAATGAACCCATGAACACTACCTAAGTATTTTTTATTTCTATTTTTGCACTACTTATCTAACAACTATTTATTATATATTTTTATACTTACAGTAATTCACATTTTTCTATTATTATGTATTGCCTTGTACTGCTGCGGCAAAGACAACAAATTTCACGACATATGCCAGTGATATTAAACCTGATTCTGATTCTGAGAGAGTTGTGGGTGTGTAAGCAAGAGTTGCAAAGTGGTTGCAAAAGTTGTAAAAAAAATGCAGGATCCTAGAATGCATAAAAAAAACATAGAGTGCAAGTGCAAGAAGGTTATAATGAATCTTTATAAAAGACTAGTTGAATCAGAACTGGTGTTCAGTTCTAGATGCAGTACTTCAGGTAAGATACAAAGGTTGAAAAGAGCGCAGAAGAGATTTACTAACATTATCTCATGGATTAGGATCTTTTCTTATGGTGACAGAATGCAAAAGCTGGAAGCTGCTTTTCTTGAAGCAGATGGGTTGCAGAAAATCATGTTTAGCATAGACAGAGTAAACAGAAAGGAATTGTTCCCCTTGAGGGAGGGCAAATAATCACTTCCATAAAGTGAAGATAGTCAAGCCGAGTTTATCATCATGTGTGCAAGTACGCTGAGGTACAGCTACAGTGAAAACTTGCTGATATATAGTACAGCCAAAAGACAGAACATAAATTGTGCAAAACTGTGGGGAGAGAGAGTGAGAGAAAGAGAGGTTAAAAAGACTGAAAGAAAAAGATTTGGCAAAAGAACCAGAGTATGTGAGAAAGAAAAAACATCTTATATAATGAGTAATTCAGGCTTGGAATATACTAAAGGTAGTAGTGGAGGCACTTTCAATGGTGGCATTCAGAAAGGAACTGGAAAAATATCTGAAAGGAGAGAATTTGCAGGGCTATAGGGATAGGATGGGGGAATGGAACTCATTGGACTGTTCTTATACAGAGTCGGTATGGACTTCAATGCCTTTGACCTGTTCTATTATATAAGGTACGGAAGAGTGCAAGATTTCATCTTTTAACAAAGACCACAGATTAATTAATTAAGGAATAGAATGATTTATTGGATCAAAGATGAAACAGTGCAAATCAGACTTTACAAATGGAATGATGTGGCTAATGAACACTGTCTTAGCTGGGGCAGCAGAAATCTTGTTGGTCTTCTCAAAACATTAATGTCAAGACTCGCACATTTATCATGAAAAACTCTCTTCCTCTCTATTCTGTTTTGTGCTATTTGCTTTATGGTTAAATTTTTGAACAACTAAGAATTTTCGCTTGAGCCGCTGCATAAACTACTGCAGTCTTTCTGACAAAAATATTCCAGTGGTGCTGTTATAGTCAGTTCAGTGATATATCCTCCTATATTATGCAAATGGTAGAAAGACCTTGGGGTGTTCAGAGATGGGTATTACCAGCCTCTACCCTTGTAATCCCAGTATTTATGGAAGTTGTCCAGTTGAGCCTGTGGCTAATGGGACTGCCAGGATGTTGATGATGAGAGGCTTGGCAATGAAATGTCATTGAGTACCAAGGATAAGTGGTTAGACTCTCTCTACAGCAGGAAGGTACTTTTGTGGATAGTATCCCATAAACTGATGCCTGAATGTTGTCCAATTCTTGCTCTATGGAAGTATGAACAACTTCATTTGCTGAGGAGTTAGTAAATGGAGCTAAATAATGTGCAATACTAGACTTGCAACATATCCGCTGTGATATTGGAGCCCTAAATATGGTTTAAAAAGTCACGGAATTTAATCCAAAGGAATATGAGGTAATGCTTTTGGGAATGTGTAACAAGGAAATGGCCTACAAAAGTATGGAAGTATATTGAGATGAGTGTAGGAACAGATTGAATGATGGAAAAATTGCAATGACTTTCTGGAAAAAAATAACTAATTCTTATTTATGCCCTAAACTGAGATCTAAATAGTTGTACCCTATCAATAATAAAAATTGGCTATGTGATATACTTATGATTGGAAGATCAGGTTCTCTCTCATTTGCGTTTTATTTCTGAAACCCATGTTCGTCTCATATCTCTTTTCACATATATTCTTGCCATTCTGCTCTGACCTCCACTACCCTCACTGTTGTTTATTTGCTGATGTTACTAAATAAACTGATTATTGATTCTTTTAGTAATTTAGAGCATTGTATTGTTAGGAGCATGGTCAATTCTTTAAGGATTAGTAACATCTATCAAGTAAGGAAGGCCTCCTGATCTTCTCAAAATCATGAGGTATGAACAATGCCAGTGTAGTGTTGCTAATACCTGACAGTCTTTGGAAAAGTAATTGAATTGCGACCTGTGGACAAATTGGAAAAAAGTCTGCACTTCATCTTTGCTTACCTTGTAAACTCCAGGGTTAGATGGTGGGGGTTTGAAATCCGATCAAAGCACTTTGTCTTGCATAAATAACCAGCTGTAAACACTCACTTCAAATTTGCAAATATTTAGATGTCATTCATTTTCTCACAATCGAGAGTGGGTTCAAATAAACAACTCTTTTGGTAGATACACTTAGGAGAACATTCCTTTTCTAATGGCCAGCTGCTACCATTCGGGAAATGGTACCACAGCATAAAAGTCAGGACCAACAGGCTCCGGGACAGTTTCTTCCACCAGGCCATAAGACTGATTCATTCACGCTGATACAATTGTACTTCTATGCTATATTGACTGTCCTGTTGTGCATTCTATTTATTACAAATTACTATAAATTGCACATTTAGACGGAGACGTAACATTAAGATTTTTACTCTACATGTATGTGAAGGATGTAAGTAATAAAGTCAATTCAATTCAGATACTGCCCAGTGACTTCAGAAAACTCAACACAGAGCAGATGTCAAAGACTGGAAATTACTGGTCTCACCAGATGGACATTGAACCCATGAAGACAACTTTTTTTTTATTATTTCTGTTTTTGCACTATTATTTTTAAATTTAACTTTTTAATATACATGCTGTGTATGTGTATATATTTACTGTATTTTACTATATTTACTGTAATTTATTTATTTATTCTATATTTATTGTGTACTGCATTGAACTGCTGGCACAAAGTTAACAAATTTCACAATAAATGCCGGTGATATTAAACTTGATTCTGATTTAGATCTTTTATTCTTCCAAACTTCCAAGTGTTAGACAATCTGTAACATTTAGTACATTTATTACAATAATAGTGGTTAAACAAATGTTACTGCCTTTTCCAGGAGACAAAATTTAAACATTTTTTTCCATAGTTAACCACACTTTGGATTATATATTTTGATGAGTTACAAGTCTATTTTTTTTGTAAAAGTATATTGCAGACAGTGAGATACATGCACTGCTAAGTAGAATTATAAAATATAGAAAGCAAGCAGAAAGCAACCTTGGTATGTTTCCCTGCAACCTGACTTTACATCCTTGGTTTTAAAAATGATGCAAAACTGAAAATTACACATCAATCAAGCTCATTAAAAAAGAGACAGAACCTATTTCGGAATCTTCTACCCATCGATTACCAATCCATTACCAATCCATTCCTTGGCACCAAGCTTTTCCTCTCTCCCTTGATCTTCTACTGCATAAGCTGAACTGATTTTAACCATAGATTCCTGTTGAGAAATTGGATCACTGCTTCGAACTATGTTGTTCTGCCGTATTGTAGGGTTTCACACTTGATGCAGCAGGCTGGTATGGCCTATCGTGTTAAACCTTTGTGGTGCGAGAGGGAGGATTTCCTCAGAAACCTTCCTTATCCAGACCTTTCATGTGAATTCCTCCTTAGAAAAGAGGTGCAAAGGTTTAGCACAGGTGCTTAAAGTCATAAAGCTTGAGCAACCATTTCTAATACTGATAATCAGAGAGCATAGACTTAAAGCATTAGCAAAAGAGTGCAGGCTTCACGAAGAAAAACGTTCTGTGTCATAGCTCATTAGGATTTGAAATGTACTGCCCAATAGGATAATTCCCTATAGCTAGCATTAGAAGTGGAATTTGATAAACATGAAAGAGAGAAACTTGGATCTGGGGCAAGAATAGGGGAAATGGATCATGAGGTTGGAAATGGGAATATTGTTTCTTTGATTTATTTATATGCTTTGAACTTATAAACGACTCAGTGGACAACAAATTCATGTTGTGTTGAGCATTTTGCTAAATGCCAACATATTGGTCCATCATCAAAGCATCAGGCAGTAATTATGTCACCATGGCAATGCTTAGCTCTGCTACATATTCATTATCTACCAGATTTTATGGAGTAGTTGAATTTGTGGTTGTATTAATATTTATTAATTAACTCAACATTTATTAATTATCAAAATGTCTAAAACACACATTAGAAAATATTGCTATCTCCATCACAACAAGCTCATTGCCATTCTGATGTGCTTGTGTTGAACCTCAATAAACATCTACAGGCTGTGCATTAAAGGAGCTTTGGTTGTGCTCGGTTCCTTGGGCTGGTTTAAAGCAATGGGGAAACCTGTTACTGCACTACATTGGTCAGTTAACCCAGTAGAAATGGGCACTGGATTACTGCAGGCAGTTTGCTTCTCTAAAGGGCATCAGGGCATTATTTATGGCTTATGACAATCCAGTGGCTCTGCAGGTACTTCTTAAAACATTCTTTTTAACTCTGTTCATATCCTCAAATGCCACAGAAGTACAGATTTCCAGGTATTGGACAGGTTCCATTTTTATAGACAAGAGAAAATCTGCAGATGCTGGAAATCCAAGCAACACTCATGGAATTCTGGAAGAACTCAACAGGTCAGGCAGCATCTATGAAAAAGAGTACTGTCGACGTTTCAGGCCAAAACCCTTCAGCTGGAGTGTCCTTCCGTTGAAGGGTCTCGGCCCGAAACGTCAACTGTACTCTTTTGCATTGATCTCCAGCTGAAGGGTGTTGTGCCTGAATGAAATCACTGGACAGGGAGTTACTGGTAGATACAAAGCAGCTTCTTTATTTGACAAAACAAGGATCAGCAGGTATTATATCATACCAAGATGTTTTTGATGGAAAGGTCTGCTGCCCAATGTGGGGCTCGATATTTATTTGCTACACACACAAAGGGCAATCCATATTTACAAAGTGTAGACAATGCTTTCTTTTGAAGCTACATACAAACTTCACACCTCCTGATTACATCCATCCCACCAGCGACAGCAGCGTGTGGACTGGTATTCAGGAATCCATTGTTCCAAACTGAATCCACTACACATTTATTTGGTATTTTATGTGCTTAACATGAAGGACAATCCATATTTACAAAATAGAGATAATGCTGTCTTTGAAACTTCATGCAAACCTCACACCTTCTGGTTTACATCCATCCCACAGGCACCTGCAGCATCTGGACTGGTATTCCGGTATTCAGTTTTTAGGAAATGCATTGTTACAAACTAAAAGTTGTCAAGGAACAGAAGACTGGTGGCCAAAGCCATTTGCTGAGTGCGAATGACCTAAACCCAAAAATCACTCTAACAAAGGGTCTTGACCTGAAACATCCTCTGTACTCTTTTCCATAGATGCTGCCTGGCCTGTTGAGTTCCTCCAGCATTTTGTGTGTGTTGCTCCATTTTTACAGATGCCCTTTAAGTTTATTTTGTCCCTGTAGGAAAATATACAAAAATCATTTGATACATCATTTAATGAATGGAGTCAAAAGGCTGTTAATAAATAACAATAGACTATAGGAAAGAATAAGTATTAAAAGTAGAGAGAGAACCAGTTCTGTAGCCCATAAGAATGAACAGATGTACATAGATCAGACTTTTGAATCTGTGGGACTTTTGAATATGAGACCTTAATTGTATGTAAGGGGGGCATAAATCAGGCAGACTGTATTTAATTTAATGTTCTCTGGATTGCCTGCCTAATAACAAGCCAAAAAGTAAGCTACACATAAAAGACACATACTACAACAAAGAAATTCTATATTCTAGTTGTTAAAATACCATTATTAAACTGTTCTAACTGCATTAGTTATCTTCAATAAGAAAATTATTGAGAAAAGGAAATTATTTGCTTTATCTGCAGCAGTATTTCTTGCACTCCTGATTCAAGTCCGTGATTTTGTTTAGCAATTAAAGTAATTAGCCTCCGTGGCTGGCTGTTAATTATGGGGAAATGTGCCTGTGGCTGTGTAAAGGAGCCTCTGAATACTATGAAGTGACAAGCTATTAGTGAAGCAGCCTGCAGTGCATGTCAGCTTCACTCTGACACCTAGTCAACAGGACAAACTGCTGTGCTCCTAGGAAGCAGACTCCAAAGCACAACAAGGTCTGCGTGGGGTCTTTTTTCAAAGAAACTCGCCACAGACAATTGTTATTTCTTTTATCTCTCCCTCTGTTTACCAATTGAAAAATTTGCTATTTAAACAAATAACTTTTTTAAATCTCAGTTTGATGATATATTTTAAAAATTTTAACTAACTGCTGGATTCTGATCCTTGGCAGGCAAATGAAAAATTCAAAGCAATATCTGTTAGAATGAATCAAAAGCTCCTGTTTCATAATCATGAGGTTTCTTCCCAACGTTCAGAGAAGAAAGCTGGAAGCTGGGGGTATGAAACAACTGCACTGCTATTAACTGTCAGAATTTCAGTTCTGCTACTGGCTAATGAACTCTGATGAATTCAGCAGCTTCAGTTAAAAACCAGGGAAGTAATGGACATCAAATTTAATTGCAGACATTAATATATATCATACTAATCCTAGCAAAGAAGCAATTATAATTGCCCCAGACTCTTACTGACAAAACATATAAGATCTCACCATTAAATTTCCAATGTCAAATTGTTTACACATTTTAAAATATGCATGCAAGGGCTGGAGAAATGACTTTCTTTATGCCGTTAATTCTGACAATTGAAGGTATTACCAGTGTTAAAAACCAACAGGTTTTCTTAAAATTCTGTAAGACTGCTTTAATATTACACAGTGAGCACTGATACTATAAGTTATGGCAGTGTTATTTTATGTTTGGAGAAAAATATAATTTACATGAATAATATTCATTTCCTTGAAAAGTTCAATTTCATGACGTCTATGCAGTTTCTTTATCAAGGCATTTTAATTTTCACTATTATCTCTATTGTGTATGAGGTTCATTGGGCCCAAATATTTTCAGAATTCATTACTTTTTTGTTTCATTTTCTGACTATGCAGTGAAGAGTGGAGGCATGTAATATTTTCCCTCCCCTCCTCTTTCAGCTTTCCACAGGGATCGCTCCCTACGCGACTCCCTTGTCCATTCATCCCTCCCATCCCTCCCCACCGATCTCCCTCCTGGCACTTATCCTTGCAAGCAGAGCAAGTGCTACACCTGCCCTTACTCTTCCTCCCTCACCACCATTCAGGGCCCCAGACAGTCCTTCCAGATGAGGCGACACTTCACCTGTGAGTCGGCTGGTGTGGTATACTGCGTCCGGTTCTCCCGGTGTGGACTTTTATATATTGGTGAGACCCAACGCAGACTGTGAGACCGTTTCGCTGAACACCTACGCTCTGTCCGCCAGAGAGAGCAGGATCTCCCAATGGCCACACATTTTAATTCCACGTCCCATTCCCATTCTGATATGTCTATCCATGGCCTCCTCTACTGTCAAGATGAAGCCACACTCAGGTTGGAGGAACAACACCTTATATACCGGCTGGGTAGCCTCCAACCTGATGGCATGAACATTGACTTCTCTAAATTCTGTTAATGCCCCTCCCCTTCTTACCCCATCCCTAATATATTTAGGTTTTGTTTCTCTCTCTGCCCATCACTCTGCCTGTTCTCCATCTCCCTCTGGTGCTCCCCTCCCCCTTTCTTTCTCCCTAGGCCTCCCGTCCCACGATCCTTTCCGTTCTCTAGCTCTGTATCCCTTTTGCCAATCACCTTTCTGGCTCTCAGCTTCACCCTACCCCCTCCGGTCTTCTCCTATCATTTCGTATTTCCCCTCCCACTCCTACTTTCAAATCTCTTACTATCTTTCCTTTTAGTAAGTCCTGACGAAGGGTCTTGGCCTGAAACGTTGACAGCGCTTCTCCCTATAGATGCTGCCTGGCCTGCTGTGTTCCACCAGCATTTTGTGTGTGTGGCATGTAAAATTTGGCTGTTTTTTGAGAAATACACAGCAAGCTATAGGAGTGAAAGATGCACTCTGTTTGCATAACCATACAAACATAAGACATAGGAGCAGAATTAGGACATACATCTCCACTATTTGACGTTAGCCGCTTTATTTCTTTCTGTCAAGCCCGTTCTCATGCCTTCTCTCTGTAACCTTTGATGCCTGCACTAGTCAAGAACCCACAACATCCACTTTAAATATGCCCAATGACAGCAACCACAGCTGCTTCTGGCAATGAATTCCACAGATTCTGCACCTCTGGCTAAAGAAATTCATCCGCAGCTCTGTTCTAAAAGTCATCCTTCTATTCTAAGGCTGTGCCCTCTGCACCTTGGCCTTCAGTGGAATGTGGCATTATGCGCCAAGACCTTTCATCAGGACTTATGGAAGGTCCCATGAAGAGTGCTGACGAAGGGTTTCAGCCCAAAGGGTTGACTGCTTATTCCTCTCCATAGACGCTGTCTGACCTCCAGCATTTTTGTATCAGTTATTCTGTGTGAGATAAGATGGCCCTGTTTATCAAGTTCCTCAAAGCAGCATCATCATGCCTTGATGCTTAGTCGCCTCTGCAACCTTTCCCGTGTCATTCAATCGATCCTTCAATGACGACAAGATAAGAACAATCAGAAGCTGAGTGTTCGGCAGCAAGTGTCTCAGCTCACCATTTCCCACAGCCTCTCTACCATCCAGCCAGCCTTGTGATGGATTAGTGTCAACATGCAGGGACGAGTGCCGATCAACATCAATACCTGCCCAATTGCTCATCATTGCATTCATCATCTAAAAGGTTTTAACCTTTTGGAGTGAATGCCCCACATTTGGTATTTGAGACACATCACCATACCTTTCCAGGACTCCATGATGTCGTATTTTGTTGTGGAATTGGAGCCGTTCTAGCGATTCTTGGGAACTGCTGGCAGCCTCATTGCCGGGGAAACCAGCATAAATAGTATATATTTCTATTTATCTTGGCTAAGTTATCTCAACATTATTAAGCCCATACCAACACAATATGATCTTTGACATTCCCTCTGAAACTCTCAAAAGTGTAATGCAACTCAAAACATTTGATTGCTCCATCATGGACATGCTGTGTGTGGCTGTAGTTCCACATGCAATCTGCTCTACATGATGCATTAACTGCAGCTTGTCGGCAACATCCCTAAATTCCATCTGAAAGCACATCGTTACCTCTAAGTTCCTCTCCAAAGAACTGCACTTGCTGGAAACTGGAATTGAAACTCAAGATGCTAAAAGTATTCGGTAAGACAAGGAGCAAATGTCTGTGTTTCAGGTCATGAAAATGTAAAGAAAGTTGCAGGTGCTAGAAAATAGAAAATGCTGGAAACACTCAATAGGTCAGGAGAGTTAACTGACTTCTTTAATTCAGGTAACTCACTTCCTCTGTCTTTGTTAGACTTTTGAGTTCTATGGTAGATAATGCTCAGTTTTTTCTCCATTTTAAGATCCACTGCACATTTCCCAAGGCTATATATTTTGCTGGGCGGTAGGGTGGAGATACGTTTGTACTGATGAGGCCTCTGTCGGTCAGGGTCGACCATGGATAATGTGTCCTAGCTGTCTAGATACACAAACCAAGGCAGCACAATATGGAGAGCAAGCTGTTGCCCATGTAGTAACCTGCCCCTCTCCACACATCTGACGAACCCAAAGGGATAGCAGAGACCGATGTATTTTGGCACCAGCAGCGTCGCAGGAGTTGCCAGTCAGTGTTGAACTCAATGTAGGACTGCCTTTAGGGACTCCAGCTCTGGATTTTTCCCTAAGAGTTTACTCCCGAAGCCTTCCCCATGAGTGGGTATAGCCACAAGGCAGCAGAGGTTTGAGATCAGAGTTTCCCTTCGCCTAGATGAGCTGCCAACCATGGCTGAAGAGCCCCATCTGCCCGAAGTGACTGGTTTTAAGGCACCAGTAGCCCACCTTTGCCCCTTCTCTTGTCAGTAGAAACAAGCTGGACTTAGTAGCAAAGCAACAGGTAAAGGCCAGGAGGCCAGGAGTTGGACTTGGTTATCACAGGCTATCTTAGTCTCATTCTAGTGGGGGCTTGTCTCCATTACTACCCCGTCTATAACAACCTTAAAGAATCTTAATGTTCTCTCCCTCCCTCTCTCGCAGCTTTGTTTCTTTGATCATTTTCACGCTCTGCTTTTCATTATCAACTTATAAATCAGATGACTTCATCTACAACTTTTCTCCATGGCAACACTAGTCTCCTTCTTCAGAGATACTCCCTTTGTCCTATCCATCCCTTTACCATCATTTCTGAAACTTAATATTAATATGTTTATGCTCTTTCCCTGTTCTGAAGAAGCATCTTGGACCTGAAGCACTTACTCTGTTTATTTTCCACAGATGCTGCCTAACCTGCTGAATGCTTCCGGCATTTTCTGTTTTCATTTTAATGTTTCAACTTGCTGACTTTCCATCAGAACAGGAAAAGATTAAAATTAAACATGTCTTAAGATGCAAAGATAGGAGGAGTGGGAGGAAAGTATCAAAAGGGAAGATGTCTAATAAGGTAGAATATAGGACAGATTCAATAAGAGCTGTGAGTGAAATTTTCTTCTTTAATTCCTCCCACTAAACTCCCACCTTACCCCAGCACTCATTCCTTCACTTTCATTCCTCACCTTGCCCCTCCAGCCCAGCTGCATCTTTAAACCCATTTGTTCCTAGTCATTCAGAGTTCTGAGAAAAGGTCAAGAGCTGGAAGCTCTCAGACACAGTGTGGTGTATTCACTATTTTATTGCATTATGCGAATGAAAATGTACTAATTGAACTCTGAGTGGAAATACGACTGTGGCTCTTCATGCTCATTTGCTGTTAAATAACAAGTGTAATTGTACAAGTCAGTTTGACATCTATTAATGAGAACAGGGTAGCAGTCCACTACAATCACTTGCTGTTGAATTGTCTACGAGCCAAAGCACTGCTCAGATTGGCGGCTCGCGGTCTCGGCTCACCAGCACGTCTTCTGGATGCAGAAGGGAGACCAAGCTGTACCAAAATGCATTCAGTGAGGTAGAGTACACTCTGATCAGTGAGTAGGCCTCAGGCCTGAGAGACTGGCTAGGATATCCCTGACACCCTTTGAACTTGCTGATCTTCAAAGGCTTCTTAATTCCTTATTTAAATGCTTCTGATGATCAGGAACATATAAAATCTATATAAATAAACATATCAAAATGAAGTGAAGATTATCATCTTCATCACAAGATCCATTTTCATTCCTGAATTTCCCAGAAACATGCACTATAAGGAAATGCTACGATCATGTTGAATAGCTAGCTGACTGACCCAAATGTTGCCACTGGCAGTTTATCATCTATGCCAGAAAGACCGTGAGACCAGAAGACACAGGAGAAGAATTAGCTCATTTCGCTCTTCAAGTCTGCTCCGCCCTTTGATCAAGGATGAAAGACAAATTTAGTTGCCACTACTAGAGAATCTGGAAGATCTGATCTTCAGCTCACTTTGGAATTTCATGAATAGCTGACGGTGCTATTTGAACCAGAGACCATGAGTCAACACAGTTCAGGCACAATGATACCTTCAGATCCAAATGACCTTAGAAGAACCCAGCCCACCATGTGTAGAGTTTGCATGCGCTCCCTGTGAATGCATGGGTTTCCTGGTTTTCTCCCACATCCCAAAGATGCAGGTTCATAGATTGGCCATTGTAAGTTATCCTGAATGTATTGGTGAAAAATAGGATCAGAAGTGGTTGGGCTTGATCAAAAGTGGGGAAAATAAAATGAGACTAATGACCAATGTAGAATTTGTATAGGTGGGAAATTGATGGTCATCAAGAACACAGTGGAACAAAGAGCCTTTTGTTGTGATGTAGGAGCGGACTCTGTTACTCTAGATCATTATACTGCATATACAAGTTATAATTCTTTTGCTATGGGGAGAATGGGGAGTATTTTGATCTGTAGACCTCAGCAATCTATCCAAGTAGCTTTAGGTGGCATAAGCAAATCTCACATAGGTTTTTGCCGTAATAAGCAGGGAGAAGTTACTACCTCTCAGTGAGACTGAATTTGAATAATTAGGACAAAACAGCTGTATTTACTCACATTTTTAAAAAATAATTTACATAACATTTGTTCAATTATATTTAAAAATTCTTTCATAATTCTGGCTTTGAAAATATAGATCCATCTCCATAAGGGGACAGTTTTGCACTTGCTTTAAGTGGAAATATTTTTGAAGGATCGGTACATGTTTTTAAAAGATTCAGGACTCGAGGTTGTTTAGTGTCAGGTGTAAAGGAGAACAAATTATTTCTTACTCCAGATCTGATGCTGCACAAAAGACACCATAAGGTAAAGAACACGATAATAAAAACACAATAAATATAAATACATAAGATAGCTTATATACACAGATTTATTGTATGTCCCTAAAGTGATGCTAGGCATGTATACTCCTGTAAGTGTTGTAGTTTTCTAGGTGCGTCAGGGCCAGGTGAATCACAGATGCCAAGATATCTGTTGCAGAACGGTTATGTCAGTAAGCGTGTTGGTAAATGTCCAATTTGGCAGGCATGGAGTTTTTGATATGTGCCTTTCCAACATTCAAGGCACTTCATGACGCTAGGCGCTAGTTGTTCAGTTCTGAAGCTGTAGAGTTCTTTGAGACAGAGATGTTGATGCCTGATTTGAGGCATCTGGAGACAGCAGCCAGGATGAGTGAAGTGTTGAAGATGTCAATGTAGGTGTCTGTGAGCTGGTGTGCACACTCTCCAAGTACTTGGCCTCAGATACGTTCTGGCCTGGCTGCTTTACGGGCAGAATGGCTCTCTGCAGACTCTTTCTCACATCTGCCGCTGTTACAGACCATGGCTGCTAACTTAGGAGAGCTTTCATGGCTGGTGATGTTCTGTATGCCTCGAAATATGCATAAAAGTAGATTAGAGCATCAGGGAAGGAGTTGTTGCTGGTAGTGTTGGTACTGTTTTCCCTTGCATAGTCAGGAATGCACTTGATGCTGGCCACATGTACCAGGGATTGTTATTGAACAGGTGACAAGAATGGAGTACAGTCTTTTGGAGTGACAGAACACTGGCAGGCATTGTCTACCTGCTTCATGTTTAAGCCCAATTCATTTATGGAAGTGGATTGATTTTAAACAACATTAATATTGTATTAGATCTTGTCCTCTCACAGAATTTAACCATCAAATTAAGATTGAGCAGCAGCAAATATTATCACTTGGTGATAAAAAGATCGAAATAAAATCAAGAGAGTGCAGTAATGTAGATATGAGAAAACAGAAAGGAGTTCACAAGTTTCAGGATTGAGTGAGAATATGACTATACATGATGGTGATGTATAAAAATCTATATGAAACAATTAATATAGACAGATATGAATTATGGGAAAGAGGAGTTTTGAAATCAATGGTAAAATTATCGAGAGAGTTGGAGCTTCTTGCAAAATGTGTTTGTTTTCTGATATATTTCATAATTAGGATATTTTCTCATAATACAGGTTATGACTTCAATTTCTTTTCTTAGCAGCCATGAAAGAATAATGCTTCTAACAACTTAGGGCTGGATTGTTTCCATATCTGTGTGTCTATGACCACGTTGCAATGCATAAATTTGATGCATTGACACTTAGTTATGGTCTTTGCTGGTGTGTGGAATAGCAGTGAAACTGCAGAGTGGTATCATCCAGTCAGGCTATAGCCTTGGTGTTTGGCAAAGTGAAACAAAAGTTAGCTGTACTGCCTCACTGCCTGACCTCTGGACTGAATAGTAGAGTTGCACAACTTCCTTATGGCTATATTGGCTTCAAAAGTTTAAAGTAAATTTATTATTGAAGTATGTATATATGCAACCATATATATACATATGCAACCCCAAGATTCATTTTCTTGCAGGTATTCATTATAGGAAAAAGAAATAGAATATAATCAATGAAAAACTACACACAAAGACTGACAAACAACCAATCTGCAAAAGAAGACAAACTGTGTAAGTTCAATTGTCATTCAACCATACATGAATACTCATGAATACTGCTAAATAAAGCTGCGTTACTCCAGGGCTAAGGTACAAAACACAATACTAACAATCATACACGTTACAAGACCGATACAGCACATATTAAAACACAGTCACAAAGAAAACAATAGTCCAAGTCTCTAGGTCGATGCTTGTTGCAGCAATCTGCAGCTGAACACAATACAGCTTGTAAACACAAAGTACACTGCAGCTGCTGTGGTTTAATCAACATGTACAAACAAGCTAGAGGAACTCAGCAGGTCGGGCAGCATCCGTTGAAATGAGCAGTCAACGTTTCAGACCAAGACCCTTTGTCAGGACCGAAGAAGGAGGGGGCAGGGGCCCTATAAAGAAGGTGGGGGGAGGGGAAGGGGCAGGTGAAAAGCCAATCAGAGGAAAGATCAAGGGGTGGGGGAGGGGATAGGCAGGAGAGGTGAAGCAGGAGTGTAAGGGGAAAGCACTATGGGTAGTAGAAGAAGGCAGAATCATGAGAGAGGTGATAGGCAGCTGGAAGAGGAGGCAGAGTGAAAGTGGGAAGGGGGAAGGGAGAGGAAGGTGTTACGTACCCCGTAACTGGGTCACTTACCAGCAAAGATAGAGAGGTCCGTTGAAGTCTGATGATACTATTTTTAACAGTATTTATTGATAAAAATACACAGAAATAATATCAATGCAAACATACAGATAATATATGTCGTCAATACTAAATCTAAAAGCGCGGGTATAATAATAATCAATAAGAAATAGCTCTATCGTTGTCTAGGGGATAATGTATTGTCCGATGGAAATATAAAAGTCACTCAAGCTCATTCAAGCTGCAGCTTTTTGGTTGGAGAGAAAGACGGAGGTTTAACTTGCCCATTCCTTTTATGATGTCAATCCTTCGAGAGTCGTTGGGGGACTGATTTCCCCTTTTGTGGTTAGCTAAAGCCGTGCTTCCGTGGTAAAGACCCACCAATTCCGAGGCAAATGGAAAAGGACGCACGTGGGTTGTTTCCACCAGCTTTCGCTATTACGCTGTTACAGGAGTTCTAGCGTTTCTTCTGGTGCGTCTGAGGGGCTGTTCCCACAGACCCTCTTTTATCCTGACTCACAGGGTCTCAGATGTCAATCAGGTTGGGATGATGCAATCCCTCCACCAACGCACCCCCCCCTTCCCGGGTTCATTGCCTGGGGGCTTTGATGCATCGTACAGGATTCAATACACAATTCCGTCTCCAAGAGACAATAGCCAGTATCAATGGTTCCGCCTTTCGGAGGCCAGGACACATTCCAAACTCTTTGTGGATTCTGCATGTCTTTTTCTCATTTCCTGGGTCTCCTGAACTGACTTAATAGTGATCTTGCGATTCTCAAAAAGGAGGGGGCTACTTTGTACCCTTCGGCCCCTCAGAGTTGTGGCACATTCGTAACAAAGGGAATTACCGGAAGTTGGAGAATTCGATGTTCATACCAAGGGGCTGGAGACTACCCAGATGCTATATGAGGTGTTGCTCCTCCAACCTGAGTTTGGCCTCATCAAGGCAGTAGGGGAGGCCATGTATGGACATATCCGAATGGGAACGTGAAGGAGAGTTGAAGTGGGTGGCAACCAGGAGATCCTGTCTGTTGTGGCGGACGGAGCGGTGGGGCTTGACGAAGTGCTTCCCCAATCTGCGTCGGATCTCACCGGAGCTCCTGGTGCAGCCTCCTCTACATCGGAGAGACCCAACGCAGATTGGGGGTCTGCTTCATCGAGCACCTCCGCTCCATCCGCCACAACAGACAGGATCTCCTGGTTGCCACCCACTTCAACTCTCCTTCACGTTCCCATTTGGTTATGTCCATACATGGCCTCCCCTACTGCCTTGATGAGGCCAAACTCAGGTTGGAGGAGCGACACCTCATATAGCATCTGGGTAGTCTCCAGCCCCTTGGTATGAATATCAAATTCTCCAACTCCCGGTAATTCCCTCCCTCTCCCTTCCCCCATCACACTTTCACTCTGCCTCCTCTTCTAGCTGCTTATCACCTCTCTCATGATTCTGCCTTCTTCTACTACCCATAGTGCTTTCCCCTTACACTCCTCCCTCACCTCTCCTGCCTATCCCCTCCCTGCTTCCCCTCTCCCACCCCTTGATCTTTCCTCTGATTGGTTTTTCACCTGCACCTTCCCCCTCCCCCCACCTTCTTTATTGGGCCCCTGCCCCCTTCTTCTTCCAAAACCAGAATAAGGAGCAGTGCAAAGTGTAACAGGTACAGTAAAATGGAAACATGCTGTTTCCATTTATATTAAAATATGCAAATCTTACCAAATACAAGAGAAGATTTACTGTGGTGCAAAATGTTCCTTTATTGTTTTTGGTTGAAATTTATTGCTCACTTAAAGAAGAACGTGAACTAATTTTCATCCCTGAATTTCCCAGAAATGGACCCAGGACGAAGGGTCTCGGCCCAAAACACTGACTGCTCGTTTCAACGGATGCTGCCCGACCTGCTGAGTTCATCCAGCATTTTTGTACGTGTTGACAATACAGCTTGTCTTTTGCCACTGGAGGGCAGCACCGACTCTGGTTCCGCTACCCCTGGATGGCTGTAAGCAGGCGACATCATGGCCCAAGGCCACACAGCTGCCCCACTCTCTGCAGCAGTAAAACCCATTCACACAAAATAAAACAGTCCAAGTTCCTAGGTCCATTCCCGCTGCAGCACTCTGCTGCTGAACACAACACAGCTTGTCCTCCACTGTGAGCACACTGCGGGTAGCTCCAATGCCCCCCTCCTGGACAGCCATAAACAGACGACACTGCAGCTTCAGGCCACGTCCTTGCTGCAACCCAGGCCCTGCAGCTCCTCCACTGTTCGCCAATATACCAGCTAACCGGACTTACAGCATTCCACATTATCCTTGTCCAGCAGGGCCTTGGGATCACAAGAAAAGTGACTAAGCCCATCATGCACGGTTAGGCTGCACTTCGATGCTTCTCCAGCTCCGTGGTCTGTACCGAGTCCAGCTCCTTCAGTTTCTTTGTTCACGAGCGACACACTGTTGATGAAAATTAGCCTTGTTGGCAAAGGTATATTATCCACATTTCTGATTCATGGGTATTTCAGGCAGGAGAAAGAAGTTGAGTGGGAAATGGTTCAGCCATGATCACCTGGCGGAGCAGACTTGAAGGGCGAAATGGCCTAATTCTTCTCCTGTGTCTTATGGTCACAAGGTCTTTCTGGCATAGAAGATAAACTACCAGTGGCAACATTTGTGTCAGTCAGCTAGCTATTCAACACAATGATAGCATCCTCTTATGGTGCACATTTCTGGGAAATTCAGGGATGAAAATTAGTCCACGTTCTTCTTTAAGTGAGCAATAAATTTCAACCAAAAACAATAAAGGAACATTTTTCACCACAGTAAATCTTCTCTTGTATTTGGTAAGATTTGCATATTTTAATATAAATGGAAACAGCATGTTTCCATTTTACTGTACCTGTTACACTTTGTACTGCTCCTTATTTTGGTTTAGAAGAAATTGACTTCAGCGACGAATGTGAATACATTGAGGACATCAATACTCAGCTACATTGCAGAAAACTAATTGTGTTACCTCCAAGAGTTTCACCCCGTACTGAAGTTCCTGATGGAAGAAAAGCAATAACAAATTAGAAACCACACCTGCCTTTTTAAAAAGTCATTTTGTATATTTGGTATTCCAAAGATCAGCCGACATCATAAAAAATGTGTGAAAAACAATCACATGCTGTTTGATGGAGACTAGAATGTAACAATTTGTTAATTGGGCACCTTCTTGACTGCATGAAAATGTTTAATTTGATGTAACTCTGATAATGCAATATAATCGCTCAATTATTTCTACTGCACACAATCTTGGCCAATTTGCATCTCCAAACAGTAGGGAACAAGAGCAATACATCCTAATCTCATGTTTGTTTTTATTTTCTCTGGTTATATCTCAGGGTATTTTACTAGGTTAAAGTTGCTAAAATGAATGCAGGTTGCTATTGTTATAACAGAGATGTCAGAAATGAGAAGATCCCTTCTCATTATATAATTATTATATTAATATCTGGCAGGATGACTAGTTATTTAGACTCCAACATATTAACCCGTATCAAATCTTCCAAATAGCCTGCAGGACATGGGTGTTGTACGTGGCTTTGGAATTTACGTATGCATAAAGTATTTTTGACCTGATTCGAGTGAGTGTGCTTTCTCGGCACAGCAGGCAAAACTAATCGCTGGAGCCTATTTAAAGAAAAATAGCACAAGCCACCTGAAATCAGTTATATCAGTGCAAATGGTTGCAGAATTTCATGTGGAAGATATGACAAATGCTAATAGGTTTTCTCTAATCTTTTGTGCTGTGACCAGAGTTGGCATTTCAAGTTGAAGGCTTTTGCCAGAACATTCACATAGGAATGTGTGTTAATATACCTAGAAGGGAGATATACCTCCAGTGAGAACAATCTCAGCTTATACAATCTTTTCTTGCAACTAAAGCCCTCCATTCCAGGCAACATCCTGGTGAATCTCTTTTGCACTTTTTCTTGTGCTGCCAAACCCTTTCTATAGTATGGGGATCAGAACTGCACACAAAATTCCAAGTGCGCCCTAACTAGTGTGCCATGATGTCCCTACTCTTATAGTCAATACCCTGCCTACAAGACAAATGAGCTAAATGCCTTCTTCATTACCCAGTCCACCTGCACCGCCATTTTGGGCAGCTATGGACTTGCACCCCTGAAGGTCCTTCTAAGTTCCTTCTTGTTTATCGTATATATCTGGTCAGTATCAGATAACCCAAAAATGCATTACTTTATGTTGCCTCAAATCCCATCTGCTACTGCTCCACACAAATTTACAGCTGATTTAAGTCCCTTTGTATCCCTATAGGCCATCATTCTCACTATCTACAACTCTACCAATCTTTATGCTGTTCGCAAACAGACAGACAATCTCAGCCAAGACACTTATATATAGGACAAACAACAAAGATCAAGGTACTGATCCCTGTGCTACACTGCTGATTACAGGCGATCAATCCTCCGCCACTATCCTCTGCTTCCTGCGCTGCCAATTTATAATCTGGTTGTTAAAACATCTTGGATACATGTGCCCTAACTTCCAGGATCAAACTACCATGTCAAAAAACTTTGCTAAACTCCATGTCTACTGTACCTTGTGTTACGTACCCCTTAACTGGGTGTCTTATCAGCAAAGATAGAAGTGTCCGTTGGAGTCTGGTGATACTATTTTCAACAATATTTATTAGCAAAAATATACAAAATTATATCAATGCGAATATACAGAGAAGATACGTTAGCAATACTAAACCTAAAAGTGCGGGTATAATAATAATCACTAATGAAACAAGCTCTATCGTTGTCTAGGGGATAATGAATTGTCAGATGGAAATATAAAGTTCAGTTCAGTTCATGCAGGCTGCAGTAGTTGTTTGTCGATGTGTTGCAATTATTGGGGAGAGAGAGAGAGAAAACGTGTGAACAGTAACAGCGATTATCTTGCCAACCTTCCTTTACGATTTTGATCCATCGATGCGTTGTTGTTGTGGCCATTCATGTATGACCCCTCCGTCCTTTAGCTAGACCATTCTTCCATGGTGGACTCGTCACCCAGGCTAGGGTGGACACACACACAAGCCCCTACCTGTCTCGCTACAAAACACTGTGAGTTAAAATTTGCCGGCCCTTCATTCGGTCTCCGGTCTCCCACCCTGTCTTGTGGGGGTTCTGATGCTCACTAGAGTTTCTCCTGGTGCGTCTGAGGGGTGTTACCCCAGACCTCACTTTTATCCCCACTCACGGTGTCTCAGGTGTCAATCAGGTTCGGATGATGTAACCCATCAAACCAGCCCACTCTGGTTGCCCCCTGAGGGGTTTCAATGAATAGAACAGTACCAAGTAAATAATCCTTCTCCAAAAGACAATAGCAGTAATCAATGGTTCTGCTCCTCTTTTGTTAGCTGTGTGTCTCTCTCATTAACTTTCATGAGCTGTTATCAATAACAACTGCCCTGGCAGCTTTCCTTTGTCTCTCTTACTTCCTTGATAACAGCATCGAAATACTAGTGATTTGCGATTCTCCAAAAGGGGGGGGGGCATGGGCAACTCTGCACCCTTCTGCCCATCAGAGTTGTTCATCCTTCGTAACACTTGAAAACGTTGATTTCATCATACAGTATCAAGATTTAATGTTGCATCTCAACATCTAACCATGCCTCAATGACTAAAATGTTTCAAACCATTTTCAATTCATGTTTGCCGAAATTCCTTTGTCATTTAATACACTGAGTTCTGCATGAAGAGATAGGACACTGAGTTTTATAACTTTTTTTTTCAAATTTAAATCTCCATTTCAAATTCCAGTTTCTAAAGTAGAAAGTAAATTTCTAAATTCCTTCTTTCTGAAGTAGGGAATTTGAGTTACTGAACCTGCAAAAATATGAAAACAGTACACTTGGCTGCATTTTTCTATCTTCTGTCCATTTACTAATTGTCAATTTATACTAATCTATTATGGCAAACTCACAAATTTTATGCATTAATCTCTTGTAGGGAATTAGCAAACCATCTCTGCCATCTAAATCCATAAAGAACTAACAGTGGGAATTTTGAAGCATCTTTGTTGATCCAGACTGACTCAATTTGAACCAGACACACAATACACATCTACTGAAAAGTAAATTTCCATTCACCCATGTGTTTCTTATGAAATTGTATTGCATTCTGCAGAGATACAATTTTAACATCAATGAGGCAAAGTGTTCCTATCCCTGCACAGAAAAGGAGAAAGGTGTTGGCTTTGATAACTGACAAAATACAATGTAGTGGGAAATCTGGAGAAGATTCAGTTGGACTGGTGAGACTTAATTTAAAAATCTAAACTGAACATGTGGAGCTCTGTTTTAAATTTCAGAACTGTGGATAATCTTTAAAAGAGCTGCAACCCGTTCATTTAAGACTCTAGTTCCACTGTTAAAAAAAAATTCCTGAGTTTAAAGTAAGGTTTCAGGGTGTCAGTTTAAAATGAGCAGAAATCTTAATCTTTTACAATTTCCTGCCAGGGAAACCTCCTTCCAGTATTAAAATTAACAATCACTTAAAAAATTAATGGGCTGGACTGGTAGGAGAGCAACTCTGCTATCAGTACTCCAAATGCAGCTGACAAAGAGCCGTGCGTTTCTATAAAGACTTCCTTCGAGGCATTGCTGTTACATTTTTGTAGTCATGGCCTTTCATGCACGTTCACTTTCTGTGAGTTGGTGAATATGGGTGGCCACGATAGTGTAGCGTTTCTCTGATTTACTCTCCTTTCTTGTCCACTCACTTAATTTGCTGGCAATGGCGGTGCAGACGCAAGGGGCACCTTCTGCACCTATTGTCTATTGTCTATTAGTTGCTTTGTTGCATCCTCCTCTTGATTATCACTACCTAGTTATCATCTGAAACACTGAATGCTTACATGCGATTCCATGATCTAATCCACAGATACGGTATAGATCACAAGCAGCCGAGCAAAAGCACTGCCTGTCAGAGTATCCCACAAGTTAAAGCCCGAAATTTAAAATTAACCAAGTACTTTTCTATTTTCTCTCCATTTACTAACAGTCAATTTATACTGGCAAGCACAAATTTTACACAATAACCTCTTAGGAGGGGTTTAAAAAATAAAGCTAGATTACATTCTGCGATTCTCTGCCTCAGAATTAGAGATAGCTTTGCACCAAATAGGCAACCTAACTTGAATCTCATCTGTTAGATTTATTTTCTTTGGAAAACAAGCTGCTTTGGAAAGGATGTAGAAGAGGTATACCAGGATGTTCTCTAACTGGTTGGATTACCGTCTGGCACGGAGGATCGAAAAAAGACGAAAAGGGTTGCAAACTCAGCCAGCTCCATCATGGGCACTAGCCTCCCCAGCATTGAGGACATTTTCAAAAGGTGATCCCTCAAAAAGACAGCATCCATCATTAAAGACAGGATAAACTCTCTTTTTATTACTATCATCAGAGAGGAGGTACAGGAGCCTGAAGACACACACTCAACATTTTAGGAACTGCTTCTTCCCCTCCACCATCAGATTTCTAGACAGACAATGAATTAACCCATGAGCACTACAGTTAGGGCATACTCAGGAGTTATGGAATATAGCAAATATTAATTTCAACAACAACATAGCCTTCAGATCTGAATGTGGATTGTGGATTGAATTTAAAATGCAGCTCAAAACAATGGGTTTCCTGGAGCTACAGACTGGGATCAATCACAAACAAAGAAACACTACATTTAAACCTGAGATGCCTTCCTATGCATGAATCCAGCCCAGGGACAGTGGTGATTAGCATTCTTTTTGGGTGTCTGGAGTGTTGGTGTGAAGGTGTAAGTGTTTGAAAATTATATGTAATTCAAAGGAAGCATTGTGGATACATGGTAACTACAGAATTGTTCTGCCAGTATCTTTGATCTTTAGCATATAAAAATGTCATGTCATGAAAGTTTCTAAGAATGTCTGCAGTATAATGCCTGCTTATTGTGCTGAATAAAGACTTTTATATCTACAGCTTCAGTGTTATCCTGACACTCAGATCACAGTCACAACCACCACTTTTGCCTCATTTTGCACTATTTATTTAATTCAATATTTTACATATATTTCTTTTTTAGATTGCACTGTATTACAGCTGCAGAACAAAAAATTTCATGACACATGTCAGTGATATTAAATTCTGATCCTTATTCTGCCTAGATTAGGTTGTTTTCTCTGCATTGTTAGAGGCTGAGGGGAGAGCTGTCTGAACTTTATGAAAGGCATGGTTAGTTAGACATTCAAAATATTTTTCCCCGGATATAAATGTTAAGTACCAGAGGACATGCAGTTAAGTTTAGAGGAGGAAAGTTTAAAGGAGATGTGTGGGACATGTGTTTTTTTTAAAATGCAGAAAGTAGTAGGTGCTTGAAATGGGCTGACAGGGATAGTGGTGGAAACAGACATGATGGTGACACTGTTAGAAATACACACAGAAATAGATCCATATCATACAGAGCCAGAAGAGATTTAGTTTAATTTAGCATCATGTCTGGCATAAACATCATGGCTGAAAGGCCTGTTCCTGAGTTGCGCTGGTCTTTTTTACATCTAGTGAGATAGTACACAAACCTCTTTCAGATTTATATACAATTGAGGTTTGCTGTGAGATCGTAGATGCTGCACACAGACCCTACACCTGGAGTGTAATTCAAGGATTAAACTAAAATTAATTTAAAGATCAGAACTATTTTAATTTCCCTATACAGGGCATTTCTCTGTGCTGTTACTCTGCTTGGGTCAAGCCCTAGCTAGGATTCAGCATGTTTTTAACACTACCTACAGATTGGAGATGAAACAAGGCATTGAAGTTGGAGAGTAAATGTATTATTAAAAAGCTCCTGGAAGGAATCATCCAGACAACTTGGAAGCTGGCCCAGAACTGTGTGTTCACTAATTGTCCTTTCTGCTAAAATTATAGTAAGGAGGAAGGAGATTAAAGAAAGTGAATCTCATGAATTTATGATTAATGATAGAAAGGCTTGTTTGATTTTGAAAATAAGTTGTTTTCAAAAGAAAACTATAGATTATCATTAATGTTGATGGTGTTTTGTTCTCCATTCATTCATCTTCACTGGTTAAAAATATTAACAAATGGAACAGCCAGCTCTCTGTTCACATAATATCAATAATGCATCAAATCATTGTTCAGCATGTGATCCGACTAACAGTGCTTTTCATGTGCCCTTATTATACCCATAAGAGCAAACAGCTGTCAATAGACATTAAAAATTGTATCCATATCACTATTATCAATCCAAAGTGGTCAGAGCACTTCCACTTCCATTTTAGCAAATCTGCTAAATGAAATATTAAGTTTAATGTTCATTTCTTGATGGCAAGTGTCAAGCATAATCACAGAGGAACATAAGACAGTCTTGTCACAGTGAGGTGTCTAGTAAGATCTCCTTTGGTAACTACTTTGAAGTCTTGAATTGTTATCTAATCAACTAGCTTTAGGGCCAATGACAACCGGGACCTCTAAACTAAAAATCAAAAGATGCTGGAAATATGTAGCATATCACTTTGGATCGACTCAATGCATGTAATATTCTAAATGTCAATAATGTACTTCTGTTTATTTAAGAATATTATGAAAATGCTAATAAAACATGTTTTTTTAATTTATAGAATGATATTGTGTGTATGATTCCAGCTTTTTCAATGCTACACACGGGAGCACTAAATTTTCTTGTTGCGATATTCAGAAGCATGGTTTCTGCTGTTAGTGTAGTTTGCACTTTGCAAGAAGTTATTTAAATATATTTTCATATAAAGAGAAGGCACTTTTGTCAAAAGTTTATCTTCATCATCCTCAGCCAATCTACAGTTTTTGAGCAACGTACACAAGTTATCAGAAGAACTCAGCAGGTCAGGCCATATCTATGGAGAGAATGCATAACCACTTGATGTTTTAGACTGAGGCCCTTCATCAGGACTGGAAAGGAAGGGGGGCATGGTGAAGCCAGAATAAAAAGGTGATGACAGGGAAAGGAGTATGAGTTGGTAGGTGATTGGTGAAACCAGATGAGGGGAAAGGTAGGAAGGTAGGTGGGTTAGGGCAAGGGGATGAAATAAGAAGCCGGAAGGTGGGAGAAGAAATCTGATAGGACAGGACAGGAAACCATGGGAGAAAGGGAAGCAGGAGAGGCACTGGAGGGAAGTAATGGGAAAGTGAGGAGAAGTGAGGGGAATGGAAAAAGAGAGGGGGAAGAAGAGAAATTACTGGAAATTAGTGAAATTGATATTCATCCTGTTGTGTTTGTACAACTAGATGTCAAATAAATAAAAGTACACACTTGGAGGAGAAGGAGAAGTTAACATGTATATTCACTTTGCAGAGAGAGCAATAAATCAAATGTGCACGCATAAGTTATCAATCAATTATCAGTGCTAGGGAGTCATTGTGCTTAAAGAAATAGATCCATACATTACACTTCTTCCTGCTTTATATTAATGAAAAATAAAACTGTATTATGTAACAAAACATTCCATTTCCCTTTAACAAACCATATTTAAATAAATGTGTTTACAATAACATGATTTTCTTGAATTTTCTCCTTTTAATAACAGTCCATGATGAACTTCACTATACTAAAGACCCAGTCTTTTGAGTGCCGCTCTGCTTCTTTCAGGATTCCGTCTCTCAAATGGCATCAGGTTTGGCAGGTGTCTTGCAAAGACAACGTTCTCTGTTGCAGGTGTCACGTTGCTATTGGTGACATGATCATCACTGGCAAGTCCGATGGCTGCAATGTGTCCGGCTTGTTGGATACAGTCGACTCGGGTGTGTTCTTCAGTTGAGCATCCAGTATCTGGTCCACTTGACATCTCTGTGTCTGATCTCCAACATCCACTCTGTACATCAGTGACCTGGTTCTTGGAGGTATCCTACCAGGTGTTCACTTGTCTTCTTAGTAATCATGTGTTAGGATTTCCTGTCCAACCTTGAAGCTCTCTACTGATCAACTTGCCGACAGCCTGAACAGTTTATTCTGTACTTAGTTACTTAGGTCTGGTTTCAGGAGGTCTATGTGAGATCTCAGATCCTTGCTCACCTACAAATTTGCAGGTGTTTGATTTGTCATTGCATGAACAGAGTTCCCAAAAAGGAAATTGTCTGCTTTATGGTGGCGAGAAATGTCCTCTTTGTCCATTGCTTTAATGGACTTCTTGAAGGTTTGAATAAACCTTTCAACTAACCTATTCATTGCTGGGTGTTGAGGAGTTGAAATATTTGATGCCGTTTTTCTTCATGAATAGTCTGAACTCCTCTGTTGTGTATTGTGCTCCATTGTAACTCACAATGTGTTCTGGCAAGCCGTTTCTGGAGAACATAGTCGTCAGAGCAGAGACAGTCTTTGCTGTGGTGGCTAATTTCATTGATATGACCTCTGGCCACGTTGAAAGAGGATACACAGAAGTCAAAGTCATGGAGCTCATGATTGGCCCATCAAAGCATCCTTTGCCATGGTGAAGACAGCCACTCCCATGGATGTAAAGGTGCCTGTGGGGGTGCACGTTGAACTTTGTGGCATTCCAAATCTGTCTATCTATTCCCAGCCACCACATGTAGCTCCAGATGAGACAACTCTTCTTGACTGTACCCAGGTATCCTTCATGCAGAATTTCTAACACTCTGATGCATAGTTTAGAGGGAACCATACATCAGGGTTCTTTAACAAGCAGACAGTTGGTCTCGTCTCGCTGAGGACTCTGGAAACACAGGATTACTGTGAGTTGGCCATCCTTGCATGTTGATGTCATAGCCTTTTGACAATGTCAGGTCATTCTTTGTTTCTCTTTGTACCTGTGAATTCGTTACTACATGAAACACCTCTGCTAGATCACAGAATGAAGCTTTTCTTCTTCAGTTGTCAACAGTGGAAGATGTGACAAACTGTCAGTGTTGCTGTGTTGTTTGGTACCCTTGAACTCTACGCCGTAAGAGTGCGCTTCTAGGAAAAGTGCCCAATTTTGCAACTGTGTAGCAGAAATCACTAGGATTCCCTTCCTGGGATTGAAATGGACAAGGGGCTGGTGATTTGTCACTAGTGTAAACTTTTGTTTGTAGAGGTAGAGGTGGAACTTCTTTATTCCCCATATTAGACTAAGGGCCTCTCAGTCGATGTGTGTGTAGTTGCATTCTGTGCTCATCAGTGATCATGACGCAAATGCAATTGGGCATTAAGATCCATCTTTCATAGTGTGTGACAAAACAGCTCCAATGCCACAATGGGATATATCCCACACCAGTCTGATGGGCAGGGATGGGTCATAATAGGAGAACTGTATATCTGATATTATTAGTCTCTTTGTTTCCTTGAATGCTTTTCCACATCTTTCTGACCAATCCCACTTTGCTCCTGTCTGTACAGCGTGTTCAATGGATGTTTGGGAGAAACCAGTAGTAGTAGTTTACAAGGCTCAAGTATAACCTGAGTTGTCACACATTTTCCAGTTTGGGTGCCTATAGCATTGCCTCAATTTTCTCTTGTGACTTATGTAAGCCATGCTTGTCAAAAACATGTCCAAAATATGAAATTTCATTCTTGAAAATCTCATATTTGCCTCTCTTTGCATGCAGACCATAGACACTCAGCCTGGTCAGCACTTTACGAAGTCACAATGATGTCATCAGGGCATTGTGTTTCTGGGATATCTTGGAGCACTTGGTCCATTGTTCCTTGCCAAACTGCTGGAGCTGATGCCTTGCCAAATACAAGATGACTAAACTGGAACAGTCCCTTGTGAGTGTTGATTGTGAGGAACATCCTGCTTGACTCTTCAAACTTCATTTGCAGGTAGTCTTGTGACAAGTCAAGCTTTGAAAACCTCTCCCCATCTGCCAAAGATGCAAAAACATCTTCTATTCATGGCAGGCGATACTGCACAGTATGCAGCTCACCTTGAAGTCACCACATACGTGAACAGCTCCGGTTTTCCCTTTCTTGGTCACTGGGACAATGGGAATGGCCCAATCACTCCATTCAATCTTGGATAGCATGGCAGATGCTTCCAAGCTCTGAAGTTCAGCAGTCACTTTAGGACGTAGTGCGTAAGGCACTAGATGCACTTAATGGAACCTTGATGTTGCTGTTTCACCCAGTTCAATTCTGGCCTTCAGCCTTTGAGTTTACCATTCCCCTTCTCAAACACCTTCTTATTAGCATTAAGCAGCTGGTTCGTCCCACTGCTTGGGCTGCAGTTACCTGTTGATGACACATTGAGAGCTTTGATTGCCAATTTGCTTTGATAGTTGGATTTTTCTCAAACATTAATGTCAGAAAAGTGCAGATGCTCTACTTTTCAACACATAAAGTTCTAACTGTTGTGTTTAGCCCTAGCATGTCACATTCACTTTCAGTTTGCCTTTGGGACACTTTTTCATCTGCATAAGTCTTTAGCATCACTGAGGTCTTTCCTAAAGGTAGTTCAGAAAACAATCTGTTGTAGTCAGCCACTGAAATTTCAGACAAAGCTGACCCTGTATCCAGCTCCATTTTGTTTTACACCAGACACATCTATTGTGAACCATATGATTTGTAATCTGTTTCAGTAATGCAATGTGTTTCAGTTCTAGGCAAGACATTTTACCCTTGTCAGACTCTGTGTCATCTGATTCAGTTTCACATTCAGTCACTTTAGGCATTGGTTTAGTTTTATGTTTGAAACTTTTAACTTTGTGTATTTTTTCTCTGTGGTTGTGCTTTTTGTCTGACTTGCACATTCTCTCCATATGGCCTTGTCTGTGACACTTTCTGCAAACTTTTTCTTTGAACCAACAGTTATTTGCATCATGGGAGGATTTGCCACATAGATAGCATTTTTGGAACTTTACACCATTCAAGACATTTTGTGCATTTCACATTCTGAACTCTTTTTCTGTAGTTCCACTGCATCCTTTGGTGCAGTCTGTAACAATATTGCAATGGACAATGCCCTTTCTAAGGTTAGGTCTCTTTCTGATGGTAGCCTCTTTTGAGTGCTTTGACTATGCATGCCACATACAAGCCTGTCCCTTAATGCATCAGAAAGTCCACCTCTAGGGTCACAGTACTGGGAAAGTTTGCACAGTTCTGCAATGTATTCAGAAATGCCTTCATCCTTTGACTGGTTCCTTTTGTAAAATCTAAATCTCTCAGCTATTACAAATGGTTTTGGGCTCAAATTATTTTGTAAAATTGCAACAATTTCATTGAACGTCTTGCTTGCTGGTTACTAAATTGCCTAAGGGACTGTACATTCCATTAAGCTAAGAAGTTTGGAGATTTTCTTTACCTCATCCACATTGTTAGCATTACAATACAGTTCAACCCACTCGATATACAATTCCGTTGTCACAGCAATATCAAATTTGTCAACTCTCCCGACTAAGGCCATTGTCACATTACTTTAACTTTGCTGGTTGTGCGTCTCTCACTGTGTATTGTCCACTGTTACTCACATGTCCTTTTCTAGCATCTGTGACAACCTTCTCCATCACCGTACTGGTTCAGTTCACTCTTTCCTCTCTCTGTCTCTCTTTGTTCTTCCAAATTCTGTCGACTGGTAACTTTCGGTGCAGTTGGTGATATTCACTGACACTCAGGTTTGTACTCATTGCCAATTTGTTTTGTCTGTGCAACTACATATCAAATAAATAAATCTAAGCACATGGGCGGAGAAGTTTACATGCATATTCACTTTGCAGAGAGAGCAGCAAATCAAATGTGCATGTGTAAGTTATCAGTCAATAATTAGTGCCAAGGAGAGTCATTATGTTAGAAAAAAATCCATACATTACACATGCCATCATGTTGGAGGCTACCCAGATGGAATATGAGGTGTTGCTCTTCTGACCTGAGTGGGGCCTCATCATGGCAGTAGAGGAGGCCATAGGCTGACAATTTGGAATAGGAAGGGAAAGTCAAATTAAAATAGGTGGCCACAGGGAGATCCTGCCTTTTTCATCAGACAGAGCTCAAATAAATGGCTCCCTCAATCTATGTTGATGTAGAGGAGGCCACACCGGATGCAATAAATCTCCACAACAGACTATTTGAATGGTGGAGAGGAAGAAGGTGAAGGGTATTGTGTAGCACTTGTCCAACTTGCAATGGTAAGTGCCAGGAGCGAGATCAGTGGAGACAGATGAGTTGCCAAGGGAGTCACTTCTACTGTTCTACAGTCTTTGACCCTTTTGACTACACCATCTTTTGACAATCTTACTCTACCACCTTCTTTTACCTCTTCTATTCTTATCTATTTATTTTGTCCACTCAAGATTCAAGGTTGTTTAATGCTAATTTCTGTACACAGGTGTAAAGGAGAAATAATTAATTGCTACTCTGGATCTGATGCTGCACAAAAAAATTGCAGAAGATAAAGAACACCATTGGTTCTCTGGTGGTCTTGGCATGGATGATACGTAGCCTCCTCCCTGATGGGAGTGGGACAAACAATGAGCCCCTTTCCAGCTTCTTTCCATATACAAGTGCCTGATTGCGAGAGGGCTGGTTCAGGAATGCGTTGGGCAGTTTTGACTACCCATTGTAAAGCCTTCTTGCCCACCACAGTGCAGTTTACGTACCATGCAGTGTTAGAATGCTCTCTACTGCTCACCTGCAGAATGGCGTGAGTATGGATGTGCAAGGTCCAGCTCTCTTCAGCCTCCTCAGAAAGTAAAGTTGTCGGTGAGCTTTTTTGACTGTGTAGCATGTGTTTTGGGACCATGAGAGGCTGTGATGTGCTGTACCAGGGAGTTTGAAACTGCTTGTGGTTTCCGCTGCTGTGTCGCCGATGTAAAGGGGTGGGAGTTGTGAGTACTCCTGAACTCAATAACCATCTCCTTTTTCTTGTTGACATTAAGAAAGAAGTTATTTGCCTGGCACCAGGCCTCGAGCTCTTCCACTTGCACCTCCTCTCTGTAGACCATTACCACTTGACTCAATGCACCTTCTCACTACATATTTCCTGGGAGAAAATGACAAATACTCCTTGGACTGAGGTGGTGTGCTCTAGAAAATCAATGGAGCATCGTTTGAAGCCCAAAAGTGGGTAAGCAAACCAGGACCATTTTTAGAGCTTGCAGATTTTGGGAAGAGTTAAAGCAGAGAAATATTTCCTATCACCCTTACCTAACAGCCCACATGGGATAATGGATTTGTGGAATAATCAAGAATATGGATTTACCCAGTATTGTTGGAATTACTCTCAGTATGACATACCTAGAGTAAGTAAGTAAACAAAGATACAATGTAGTAAAAATAACACATGGGCAAATTTTTCCACTTGAAATGTGGTTTGTTAGATTGGGTTCTCTGTTTGACTGTTAATGAGGTGTTGACCAAGCTTGCCAAGACTCTGAAGTTCCAACAAATGGTGCTGTTGATTTCCATAGCTCTGCCAGACGGGCTCTGAAACTTTTAGAAGCAATTCCAGAACCTAGAAGACAGTGAATCATCTGACACTTGATTAAAAAAGATAGCAAGTTTAAGTTCAAGTGTCCTTTTACAACCAATAGCACGTATACCATATGCCTTTGATAAGCATACTTATTAAGAACCAATTTATTTTTGCCAGGTGCTGGGGATGTACCTCCCATTCTGTGGCATTGCAATTTCAAATGCTCAACTGTTTGCTGCCTCAAGAAAGGAGTATGATAGAAGCCGGGTGAGTGGTCTATTACAAAGGGTTTGCACACATTTTGTCCCACATAGACTTCAAATCTGTAACAAGTTCAAAGTCAAAAGCAAGTGTGGGTAATAGCAAAGCAAAAAAAAGTGCTGGAAAAACTCAACAGATCAAGCAACATCATGGAAATAGAGAATGGTTCAGATCAGTGTCTGTTGAGGTGTCTCAAACAGGAAATATTAACTGTTTTACTGTTTTTCTTTCCACTGTTGCCTCCTGATCTGCTGAGTTTTTCCAGCAATTTTTAATTTCCAGAATCTGCCCATTTTTTCATAACTAGTTAAAACTGAGACCAATTAGAGAACTAAACTTTGTTTTCATTATTTCATGTTAAGGAAGGTCTTGAATTCCCATTTTCCTCCCCAGTCCCATTAAGGAGGACATAAGAAGCAGAGCCTGCTGGGCAGCAGAGTGGCACTGCTGGTAGAGATGTTCCTTACACCTCCAGCAGCCTGGGTTCAACTTGAATTCCCTCTCACCCAGCCCTCCTTCTCTTCTGGCACTTTCCCCTGGGTGAAACACTTGTCCCAATTCCTCCTTCATCACCACTATCCACGGACCCAAACACCTCTTCCAGGTAAAGCAGGGATTCATAATCGCCTCCTTCAACCTCGTCATCTGAACTGAGTGCTGTCAGTGTCACTGCAACTACGTTGATGTGCAATTCCGTCCTCATTCGACATCCTGAGGTTCCTTCAAGGTTATATTGAGCAAATGCCAACAAATAAATACAGTAATGTGCACAAGTCTTAAGCACAGATGCATAGCTATTGTGCCCAAGAGTCACAATGTACACTGGCAATGTGGAGGAAAGACAAACCAATGTGGAGTCGGCAACCAAAGTTTACTCTTAAGAATTCTACCAAATGTCGGTGGCTTGGCCAAGAACTCCGCGTTTAGCACGAAGGGGGCATCTGCTTAAATAATACAAGTAACATGGATTCCCCAAGCCCATTAAAACAAACTTAACAAGCTTAAACAGAAAGCACCAGGAGGCTGCATCATAAGGTGCGAGTCGCTCAAGAAAAAAAGACACAGGGAACTTTGAATGATTAACAACACTCAATAAACAATTAACCATTTCAGTTGCTCTAAAAATGTTGGAGCCCATGCTCTCTGGCTCCCTGCATGAGCCTGAAGAGCACATTACAGTACAGCTTTTACACAGTTCTGTATATTGACTAAAGTAGACTATTAAGCATGAAGTCCAATATATCAGAGAGTGATGGAAAGCAGCATAGATTAATACAACATGGAATTAGGCTTTTCAGCCCAACTCATCCAGGTTTGCTGCAGATCCTCCTTGCAGTGTACAAAGCTCTTCTGCAATACATCTTCAATAGTGCATGAGTGATAATCATGTTTATGGAGTGATTGTTTCATCATTACCAGCTTTAACCAATAAGGCAGTTGCTATGTCCATGCCTGTTGTTTTTTTTAAACCTTGGTTCCAGCTTGAGCACAATTATTTTATTCTCCCCAACTTCCCATCATCTTCCCCGATTCCACCACTCACCTGCACACCTGGGACAATTTACAGCAGCCAACTAACCTAGCTACCCATATGTCTTTGGGATGGGGGAGGGAATTGAAGCACCCAAAGCAAATGTATTCTTCAGAATTCCTTAGCATTCTCCCATCCTGTTTTCACTGTGTAAAATGTTTAGTCCTGCATTACTGCAATGACAAATTATATATAAAAGGCTCTGTGAAAGTGCTGAAGTATTTTTCTTGCATTGATTTTCACTGCAGATTTGGACACACACTGAAATTTTTCCATTAGGTTTTAAAAAAAGTGTTAAAGGTTAATTTCAGGGCCCAATATTTCCCAAGTTCTGCCATCCATGATTCCCATTCCCACAAATTTACCCTGGATTCAGAAGGTCAATCTCATTGAGCCAGATATTCCTGAAACCAAGCTGCAAGGCCCGGCCTCTGACAATAGAAGCAAGTAAGTCCAGCCACAGACTGACTGGAGCAAGTCAACACAACAAACTTCCCTAATCTTTGATAGCTGGCAAAACCCCACCACAACATTGCCCCCGTCAAAGTTTTACCAATGCTTTTATTTCAGTTTTAATCGATTTTAATTTGTTTTTAAAATGCCCTTATTTTTTCCCTTATGTTTTCATGAGTATATTTGTTTCATCATCTTTTCATTAGCTTCATAACATGAGGATATGGTGTATAAAAGCATTGACAGAAGAGAATGGAAATTTAGAATGGTGGTCCGTGTATCCACGTTCTTAATCCACATTATGTTGAGTCTTGATGCCAGCTGACACACTTAAGTGAAATCAATTACAGCTATAAACCATCCACTTTTAAAACAGGGCTTGCTGTGCATGGTATTTATCACTTAAGTTTATTCTCTCAGGAATGAGAATTTTATTTGTTTCAATCTTGTATTTAAAGAAAAACAGTGACACATGTAACTTACACACCATATGTCACCATTCTTTCCAAATTAATTCTGTGATGATTTATCTGCAAATTCATTTATTTGATGGCATAAGCGGCCTGGCAGGAAGTAGGTGACAAATCAACTTGGGCCAAGAAATCACAAAAAAAATTCCTTTTGGCTACAATATATGTTTGTTGTAAATTGATTAAGTTTTTCAGGTTTTCCTTATTGTATCTTCCTTCGGAAGATAAAAAACCTTTTGTTTTACAAAGGAGAATAAACTTGTGTAAAAAATTACAAAAAAATAGGACTTGAATTTCATATTTTTGCTCTCTGAACAGCAGCAAACAACTGAACAATAGCAATAGCGTTTCAAACATTTAAGGGTGATTCAGGTGTCAGAACAGGGGAAAAACAAATATGGGTGTTGTGACAATGTAGTAAGAGATATTAATATGTTCTGTGTGGTTTTTACATAAATATTCATTCTAAACTACAAGGCAAGCAAAAAGTTGTACGTTCTGATTTAAAATGGTAAAGAAATCAATCGAAGTAAAAATTATGAACGAACAATCGGAGCTGTTTTGTGCACATGTATTTGTCCTGGCACGTTTGAGTTACAAACATTCTTCATTTTGTATGTATTCACTTTGTCAGGTGTGCCTCACATTAAAATGTTATGCCACCCCTATTGTCCTAACCAGGCTCTGCTGGAGGTAGTCAATGACCTGTTTGAAGAACAAACAGATTTGGAAAAAATTGTCAGGAAAATAATGCATCGAGCACAGACACTGCTGCAGTGTGAACGATGTTCTGTGTTGCTCCTCGAAGACATTGAATCACCGGTAAGTCAAGGAAAGCAATATTCCTTTAAAACACCTTAAGGTGACAAAGGATTAATGTTGTGTATTGTAAAAAGGGAAATAACTTATCATTCTAAACTCTCCAACAGCATATTCCAATAATAGACTATTGTGACATTAGATTATGCTTAAGCTGAAAGGTCACTGTAAAAATAGCCTCATAACTGAGATTTGTTGGTCAAAAATGCACCAAGCAATTAATCGAGTGATTTTCCCCTCTAGTGAAACATTTCAATGAACCTTACACTCTCATTTCAACTTACCCGCTGTCTCAGTGTTTTATTTACTTAGTTTGAATGTACAGTACTAATTTAATCCCTAACTCTCAGCCCTGAAATGGCAATTGCAAACTTCTACCAAATTGGTTTACCCAAATGGAATAAGGGCAGTTTCATGCTACACAATGTGACTCAGACCTCTCTCCATATTCTGACAGGTGGTAAAGTTTACAAAATCGTTTGAGCTCCTGTCTCCCAAATGCAGTGCAGATGCTGAAAGCAGGTAAGATCCATACTGTATTGGACAAGAATGAGCAGAGTCTAATACATTAATTATGAATAAATAGTCAAAATCCTTGTCTGAGAACTGCATGAATTGAAATATTGCAGACTCAAATTACATAACTCAGGAACATTTATATTTGGAATGTAGAGAATAATAGATAAATCGAAATTAAACAGGAATTTTGTTCTTGCATATTTGCGGGTATATACTCACAAATACGAACATAAATATGCTCTAATTAGACTACTGTTGAGACTAATCATTTAATTATTTAATAATTAATATCAATTATTTATTTTATTATTGATAATGTAATAATTAATAATTATTTAATATTTAATTATCTTTAATTATTTAATAGATTTCTAGCCCCGTTGTATTTTTAAAATCAAACACTCACGTCTTGATTGAATGGGTGGGAATCAGTCCTCTCTTTTCTTCTGTCTGATATAAACAGCATGTGGCCCAGATGATTTTAAGACTCAAGCACCACAGAATTATTTTAACATTCACCCCTAAAGCACCCTCCCCCACCTACCCCATAACCTCCTTCCTAAAGAGAGGAAAACATACCTACTCTGCTGTGGGATCAATACAAAAAACCCCACACACCAGGGAAAACAGCTTCAGCTTGCGGAATGATTTAACACTGTGATTATGCTTTATGCTCCCCCTGTTCATTCTCAGATAATACCGTGTATGGAAAGCACAATCAAGATTAGCTAGCGTTATTTTGTTGGCAATTGCAGAAATTCAATGTATAAACAACAAGATCTCCCATGCAGTGGTGAGACAAAGGATTTATTCAATACCTCGATTAAGAGATACTTCATTTCTTCAATAAACTGCAATAGCAGGCAGCATCTTGGTTTAAATTTCTGAGAAGGGTAGCACTTTCAGCAATGAACCCTGCAATACATGCTGATCTTTTGAAGAATCAGGAACCCAGAATACACTGATTCAGGTGCAAATTCTACCCCAGAACACAAACATGTCACATACAGTCTACAGTTTACAGAATATTCTGAACAAAGGAAGAGAAACTAAAGATTTTCTTTAAATCCAGACCTGTCTAGTATTTTTTACCATTGGTGACCTGTGCAGTATCTTCCCTTGACAACTTTGTTAGAAATGTCAGGCAGACAATTTGAAACATAAATATGACTCTGAGTTACAACATGTGCGCATGAAAAGTACACAATTGTTTCTTCACTAACAATCTATCCCTTTTTGCTAAAGTGTTAACAGCAATTAAAGAAGCATATTATTCTGCATTAGGTTATACGCCCTTCAGAACTGGGAAAATGATTATTTTATAGCTTATTGTGTTACTTTTGATTTATGTTTAAAAAATTTTAGAAGATCAATCAATAAGTTTGTGGAACTTAAAGAAAACACATACCTTTTTCACTCTATTGACATAAGAGCCAGCATTAGACAGAGCTGGTATTGAAGGGTCCAGGGAAATCAGGGTTTCAGCCCAGGAGTTGTGCCAAAAGAGCCTGGTTTAACTTCCAATAAACTTATAGAGTGCAAATGGCCTGGAAAGAGGCCTCTGGCTCTATTAATACATGCACCCAGGTCCATTGCGCCTCGCTTGAAATTCTAAAGAAATTTGCTGGAATCAATAGGAAAATGTCACTTATTCCCCACTATATTCCCCACTAGACTGCCTGGTCCATAAAAAAACAGCTGTGGCCACAGGATAATTGATTCAACTTTCACTGGACGATCTGCCAGAGGACCACATTTAAGACATACTGACAGGCTGAGTTGTCGGAAATGCTTTGATGAAATACAGGGAGGGGACTAATTCGAACTATTTTAGAAACGGCATTGCAGCGGCAAGATTAGTTTCAATGCACGGCTTGGAGACTTAGCGAGCGTGGCGATGGTACAAAGGTTCCATCAAGGTACCCAAATCCGTTTCAGCTGTGTGTGCTCTTTAAATATGAAAACCAAGGACTGTGTTGATTGGCACTTTAAGGTTCAGCTTGTTAGGCTGTCTCTGTGAATGTTCTAGCAAATTCTGAGTTGTAGGAGCTCAAGAGACTTTAAAAATATAAGATTTAAATGATTTTTATGGTTCTACTGGGCCTCACTAAAGAACAGGTTTAGGATTATACTTGCCTCTCCTGAAACCTATTTGCTGACAAGATCTCAGTCGTGGGCCAAAGGCAATTAGCTGCCTTGGGAGTGCAGAAGCTCATTAGTCTGGGCTTTAAATCCGTGGCAGCTTTTTGCTCCTACATATGTCACCCTTTATGACTAAAGTTAGTCAATTGTGTCGTTAATAGGCACGATAGCAGTGGAGAGCTATTGGATAGCAGGCATTGTTACCAATCAACACGTATCCCCATTTGAACTTCAGACAGAACAGAAGCAATACTGCTTTTGTGGTGTCAGGCAGTCGGTTTAGTTTCCATCATATAACTCTGAATCCTTATAATTTCTGTGACCTGCGTTACTGCTAAAGTTAAATGTTAATGAGATTAGTTGATTTGTACAGTAGAGACTATAGCAGAAGGCTGTAAATAATTCCAAAAAGGGAAGATGATGGTCTCATTCTGAATTGATCTTCACACTTATAATTAAGTTCATAAATCTGAACTAGTCAGCTAATCTTTAGGAATGTCCTTGTGCAGCATCTAAGCTGAAAGTTATTGGTGTTGAGAGGAGTGGCCAGGTATGATAACCTTATGTGTACTTGTTCAACGGGTATGAAAGAATGACGACTAACCCCAAAATATCAGACTAAAATTCTTGAACTTGATGAGATTCTCTGTTCATTTTTTAAAAGTTCTTAAGATGCATTTTGTAAAATCACAATCTATCTACAAGAAATGAATGCAAAAAATGCAGATTTAAGACAGTATATATTTAAAGATGAGACCAACCATCTAAATCCTTTACATTTGCAATACCTTTATCAGGAAAGTGGGCATGGGGTGCAGGGATGGAGTGCAAAGTGAGGTCCACTAAAAATCCAGAAGAATCAGGACTCAGCTTAACAATTAAAATTTTTGGCTTCTGCTATAAATTGTTCAGAATCGGAATCAGGTTTAATATCACCGGCACTTTCATGAAATTTGTTAACTTTGTGGCAGCAGTACAATGCAATACATAATAAATATAGAAAAAACAGAATTACATTAAGTATATTAAATAGTTAAATAAGTAGTACAAAACAAAAATAAAAAAAATAGTGAGGTAGTGTTCATGGGTTCAATGCCTATTTAGAAATATAATGGCAGAGCGGAAGAAGCTGTTCCTGAACTGCTGAGTGTGTGCCTTCAGGCTTCAGTACCTCCTTCCTGATGGTAACAATGAGAAGAGGGCATGTTCTGGGTGGTGCAGGTCCTTAATGATGGACGTTGCCTTTCTGAGGCACTGCTCCTTGAAGATGTCCTGGATACAACTGAGGCTAACGCCCAAGATGAAGCTGATTAATTTTACCATTCTGCAGTTTACCTCAATCCTGTGCAGTAGCTCCCCCCCCACCCCCACCGCCCATACCAGACAGTGGTGCAGCCAGTCAGAATGTTCTGCACAGTACCTCTGTAAAGGTTTTCGATTGTTTTAGGTGATAAGCCGAATCTCCTCAGGTTTCTAATGAAATATAGCTGCTGTCTTACCTTCTTTATAGCTGCATCGATACGTTAGGACCAGGTTAAGTCCTCAGAGATATTGACACCCAGGAACCTTAAACTGCTCACCTCTCCACTTCTGATCTCACTATGAGGATTTTTATGTGTTCCCTCATCTTACCCATTCTGAAGACCACAATCAGCTCTTTGGTCTTACTGATGTTGAGTGCAAGAATGTTGCTGTGGCACCACTCCACTAGCTGGTGTACCTTGCTCCTGTACACTGTCTTGTCTGCATCTGAGCTTCTGCCAACAATGGTTGTATCATCAGCTACGGGTATATTATTTCTGCCCACTCTGAGTCACACAAGTGAAGTTTGGAATTTAAAATATGGATTAAAAAAGTCACAAGCTTCTGCATGTTTTCCTGGTTGGCAGGATGGTTTCCTGGCAAATTTAGCTGCACAGTGTCAGGTCCCACCCCATTAAAATTGGGCATTAGTTGTTACTATTCTATAACAGAGGAATAGCATGCAGCTTCAGAAAATGGAACTGGTTTTAACATAATAGCTTCTGTGATGACAAGACTTAAAGTGTAAAGTAGAAAATTAAGTATATTGTAATTATGTTATGATTTAATTGGAAGAATGACATGTCTGTCAGATCTGTGAATAATAATTACAGTATGTATTTTATGTTCTTTAAAAGCTTAAAAGACAGCATAGAAAAATCATCATATTCAGATTGGCTGATTAACAACAGCATTGCTGAGCTTGTAGCATCTACAGGTCTCCCGGTGAATATAAGCGATGCGTATCAAGATCCCCGCTTCGATGCTGAAGTGAGTAACCCCTCAAATGAGGTTTCAGATTCAGTTTATTGTCATTTAGAAACCACAAATGCAATGCAGTTAAAAAATGAGACAACTTTCCCCCAGAATGATATCACAAAAGCATATGACAAAACAGACTACACCAGAAAATCCACGTAATGTTTGGCAATCCCCAATCCAGAGTCCAGAGAAGCTGCTGCATATTAATATCGCGCTACCGTCTAGCGCATTCCCTGGAAAGGAGCTCCAAATCCACCAGACAAAAACAAGACCAATAACTAAAGCTACAAGACCTGCACAAAACCACATAATTACAACATATAGTTACAACAGTGCAAACAATAGCATAATTGATTAAAAACAGACTATGGGCACAGTAAAAATAGTCCAAGATGTTAAAGGACTGTAAGTTCAAAAGAAATCACCAGTTTCCACAAGTCCCCAGGGTCCCAACAGACTCACCATCCCACGCCGGCGGCGGAAGGGAGTACCCCCACTATGGGCTTCCAAGGCGCCGCCTGACTCAGCCTCGCAGACGCAGCACACAATCGAAGCTCCATCAAAACCAGCCTCGCAGACGCAGCACACACCGAAAGCGACCTGAGTCCGTTGAACCTCCAAGCCGACGACCATCCCCTCCGGCACAGCTTCTCCGAGCACCATCCTCTGCCGAGTGTATTAAGACGGCCCTGCCGACGGCCATTGGTAACGTGGCCCCAAGGACTGAGGGCCTTCTTTCTAGCAGAGTCCTGGACCTCACAGCAGAAGCAGCAATGAAGGTCTTCCTGGAATTTCACGATGTTTCTCCATGCTTCCACGTCCGTTTTCAATCGATTATGATTGCGCACGGCACCCCACTTCACAAATAACAGATAATCAGTTCCGGAGTAGCCGCTGCAAGCTGTGTCGTGCCGCCATCTTGGATCAGGAGTCAATAACATGATTGCCCAAATACTTGTGAAAATCTTAACAAAGTGACTTCTGTATCAGCAATTATTCAGTGTTTCTAGGTCAGAAAACATATAACGTAATGAATAGTAAAGCTGCCTTTTGCCCTCACAATATGCTGTGGCTTAAAGCAGGGAAGACCATCCTCAACTCGACCAATGTGGCATTTCCCCTTTTCCATTCCTTGGTATTGGAATGAAGTTGCCAGTTATCTCTAGAACTCAATTACACCTTTCTCACTATCAACTGAATTGAAATAACAAAAATTAAATCATCATGGAACGTGTAGAACTGGGAGTGGAGACTAACGTCAACGTGGGCTACAAATCTGCAGGACATTCCAAAATGTTTACTTAGTCTTTGAGAAGTGTGTCATTGTAATGTAGTGAAACACAACAGCCAATCCTTGCACCACCTTGTCCCACAAACAGTAATGAAATGACAACCATGTAATGTATTGGGAGATGTTGGTTGGATGTTAAATGTTGAACAAAATCTCAGGAAATTTTCTAGCCTCTTCTTAGGACAGAAAAGTTGAAGATATGACCACTGAATCTGCAGATCTTGATGACACTGAATCACTTGGCAATCTTGTTTTTGCAACGTTTCTTAGTAACTTGTACTTTTAATGGTCTAAAAATAGCACTTGCAATAGATTAATGCAGCTTTAATATCATATTTAACAGTGCTTTACAAAATGCAGCCTAAACTCAGCCTTAAATAAAATGATTATATTCAAATATTTATTTTCTAGGATTACTTTGCTTTTTATTCTGTGTAATTTTAAAATGTTTAATTGGTGTTTCAGTTCTCAAGTTGTACATTGATCGTTTCTGATATAGTCACTTATAATGCCTCACCAATCCAGCCCATATGATGTTTTCAAGAAGTGTTGTTGTCTACTGTCAATACTCATCTCACATCATAATTGGCTTCTGATATCAAATGCATCATTTAAAGAAATGATTTTGCTTTTGACATAGGCTGATCAGATTTCTGGTTTCCATACCCGTTCGGTCCTTTGTGTACCAATATGGAACAGTGGCCACCAAATAATTGGTATGTGTTTAGTGATTCCTTGAACTTCTATTTCAACGTCAAAGTTGAAAAGTTTTCAAATTGAATAAGTTGTGGTCTAGCCAAGCAAGGAAAGATAAATTGTTCTTGATATGATCAGCGTTTTGACACTGACAAGCTGAACCTTCATTCCTTATCCGGGTGATACTTAGACTTCAGACTCTAACAAAGTGTAATCATGAACAGAAGTTCAGTATTCTGCCATGAAGGATAAAGGAAAAGGGAAGAGATTGGCATTTGTTTTAATTCTACTTCCTCTGAAAGACTAGTTTTGTATCACACAAGGTACACTGCAGATGCTGTATCAGTTGACTGCAGACTAGTAATGAGGATCATCTTTGTTCCAGATTATGCAATCCTGAAATTGCATGAGGTGATCGTCAGGAGAAGTGATTTATCAAAAAGTAAATAAGTTTACCCAGTGTTAGAACTGTAACCATTGTATAATGACTGGTACCTGACAGTACACAGGCAGTTTCCTCAGCTGGGCAGGAAAAATATGTCTGTCACATTTGTAGGCACTCACTGGTTGATCTGAGAACACCAGTGAAGGCCTGTCAGCAGGTCACTTTGCATAATCTCAGCAAGTGTCTAACACAAAAATATCATAGAAAGAGAGAGAGAGAGAGAGCAGGAAATATGAATTCTTTAAAGAGCAACTGTTATGCTCAAAATATCGTTAGTCAGAATGTCTGTAAAACAGAAAATATATTGATACGAGTTGCACTTATCACCAAGTTGACAATTTACCACGGAACGCATAAGTTCAATATTTACTTCCAGCTTTGCATTCTTATTACAAACTTATATTTGACTTTCAGGTGTAGCACAGGTCCTCAATAGACTGGATGGGAAACCCTTTGACGATGATGATCAGCGACTCTTTGAGGTAAAAGAATAACCACAAAGCCACACTGCTAGACCAATAAGTATTTTGTAACACCCTGACCATTCAGCCACCATTTTGATTTCAAACCATAGAAGTCACTGAGGCTGCAGTTGTTTAATTACCTGCAAAGAGATATTTCTGCAACTAAACTAACAACTGGGCAGGCCATTCAAATCCCTTCATTCAACCACATTCTAAAACTGATTTCACCTCGCAACATACCATCCATTTCCTGAATTAATTAAAGTTTTTCATCCTCTCCATTTTATACAGCAGAACCTTTGAACAATTGTTCACACACAATGTGTTTTAATGTTTTTTCCTCAGAACTGCCTGCCTTTGTAGTTTAGCAGCTTTATAATGATTCAGTAAGATTGAGGATTTTGAAGTTACAATCTGAATTTACATTTCTGTTCTTCACCGTCATGAGTATCTCTGTAAGCTTTTCGAAAGGAACTCTAGTTTTGTAGCTGAAAGTAATCTTACCATCACTCCCTTAACTGACCTCTTGCTGCTGGAAAGAATTATTTGCTGTCAAATTTGTCAAATGCTGCTGAGACAGAGGGCAAGAAAGAACAGGAAACAAAAAAGAAAGATGAGTTGTATTCCATGCATCAGAAACACATTATCTTTCTAATCACTCTTTTGATTTAGTTCTGAAATCTCAAATGATCTCTGAGCTCTCTTCATCTCTTGTGAAGTGATATTTCTTTGTCATTTCTTTTCTTATTGTTCTGTAACTGTCTTTGTCCTATTAAATGCATTATTCATATAAAACATTATATTTCCATGCAATGTATGCTTTTATAAAGAAAAGTTTTAGGATAATTCACTATTCAGACTGATTGTATATTTTTTAAACACAGAGCTTGCGCATTATGCCTAAACATCTATTTATATTTGAAGGTCAATTTTACCAAGTCACCTTAATTATTTAATATGATGAAAAATTGTAGGTAGCAGACTGCTATTGGCGCAAATCCTCACAAATTTTATCTTTGCAACGTGCAGAAAGCATAAACCCATATGCACTTAAATAATGTACAAAAAGATTTTTTATTGGTGGGAGTGGTTACAAAGATGAAACAAAAATGATTAGTTTCCAATTATGTTTCTCATAAACTCAGTGCAAACACTTAAAAAAACTAGAGCTTGCACTGAGATTCCTGAATTTTCATCTTCAATTTTAAATGTTTTAATGAATATTTGAATGAAGCTGCACTACCTCAAATATAAAATTATTAGATATTGATCAGCAGTTTGTTATAATTAGTTTGAACCAATGTTCAAGTTCAAGTCTGATGCCATTCAGCCGTACAGATGAATACAGCCAAACGAAACTGTGTTCCACTGGAACCAACCAAGGTGCAAATCACAGAAACCCAGTCACATACAGCACACGTCACACATATAATTATGATAGCAGGAAAAAATATATAATTACAAAAAAATTAAAGAATATAATATACTCAAATATATAAAAGTGGTTTAAAGTTATTAACTTTAATAGCTGCTATTACACTTAAAACTTAAGATACTGCATTTATCTTATTGCAGCATATTGGTAATTTATTTATAATTCAATTTAAAGCAATATTTTTGTTTTAAAAACAAATGTTATTCTGCAATAATTTGAAAATATCAGCTAGTTAAGGAATCAATAAAGAAATTGCACATTTTTAATAGAATTCTCAAATCTGAACAATCGTTATTGAGCTTGGAATGATGATATCAGTTTCAGTCTTTGGGGTCAAGTGTGACAAATGTAACTGCTGTTTTGCTTGTATGTATAGGATTTAAGAGCCAATAATATTAACATGCATTCATTTCAATATGCATAAGGTTAGTTGTAGGTTGATGGAATATCTCAGGGACTATAATAGCTATTGAACTACTTTGTCTGAATACATGCTTCAGAATTCAAGTTCAAAGTAAATTTATTATCAAACTATACATATATATATATATATGTATCACCATATACAAGATGAGTCCCTTGAAATGGAGGCCATAGGTTATAGGAACAGTTCACTAATGAGGCAAGTGGAGTTAGTGAAGTTATCTTCTCTGGTTCAAGAGCCTGATGATTGAAGGGTAATAACTGTTCCTAAACTTGGTGGGGGACCTGAGGCTCCTGTACTTTCTTCCTGATGGAAGCAATGAGAAGAGTGGGTGGTGGGGGTCCCTGCCTTGCTGTGACAGGACTCCATGTAGGTGTGCTCAGTGATGGCAAGGGTTTTACCCGTGATGGATAGGGCCTTATCAGCTACGTTTTACCGGATTTTCCATTCAAGGGCATTGATGTTTCAATACCAGGCTGTGATGCAACCAGTCAATATACTCTCCACCACTCCTCTATAGGAGTTTGTCAAAGTTTTAAGTGTCACAAACTTCTAAGTAGACACTCCCCTTTCTTTGTAGTGGCACTTACGTGCTGGGCCCAGGACAGCTCCTCTGAAATGAGAACTCCAGGGAACTTAAAGTTGCTGACCTTCTCCACCTTTTAGTGTGATATTGATATTGGTATTGTTAATTCTGATCCGTTAGTGTGCAGACGTGTTGGCCATTGGGCATTGGAGCCAGCATTTAAAGTTACAGATTCCATTTTACAAGATCAATTTTCAAGATCAAGGAGAAAATGTTCAACATATACATTGAATACAAAAGAATACAAGCAAAATGACAGTCCTTCCTAACTCTGAAATATACCGCAAGCTTGCACAAGAACATAGCCATTTAAACCATAAATATCTAAATTTTGTGAATAAAATATTTGTGACATCAGTTTTAATAAACGGAGCATTACTGCTCTGCAATTCTTTTATGTCTGAAGTTAGAATAAATATACAGATTCAACATTGTGGCTGCTAATATTTATTTGCAGGCATTTGTTATTTTCTGTGGCCTTGGCATTAACAATACCATAATGTATGATCAAGTGAAGAAATCCTGGGCAAAGCAATCTGTAGCTCTTGATGTAAGTATTAGCTCATCTTTGTATATTGCGTTAAAACAGAGATCTTGCTTCCATTATCAGCTAGAAGTAAAATGAAGTTACATGTTGTGGCTCTTGATACTTAAAAAAGATAACAGAGATGTGATGGAGCTTGTAGGGTAAAATGACTATAATCTGTAATATTTTGGGCCAAGAAAAGTCCTGCGATTATATGCAAATTCTAATTGTCCTATCTCAGTGTTTATAATGTTTTGTTGAACTAAGTAAAGCACCAGTCACCTGGTTAATACAAAAAGTGAGCAATTTTAATGATATCCTGTGAGGCAGCCTGGCAGGAGCCAGAGGCGTAGAACCACAGGACCTGAGCAACCTTGATCGCGAAGGAAATGATGTGCGACAACAGGTCTGACTGTTGGAAACAGCACAGGGCTGCAGAGTGCCCCAGGAGGAATAAAGCCTCTTATGCGCTGCTCCTCGGAAAGCTGTGGATGTGTACTTCCGGGCCTAGGAAATCTTTTGACCAGATTCTTCTCAGCAAGGCTTCTGTTAAGTCTCCTCTCCCGATTTGATTTGATATTACTCTTCCCCCCTTTGTTGCTCCTCCTCTGTCCCACCAGCAAATTCTCCTAAAACCACGACCTTTTTAAGAGTCCAGAATGTTCTGTTACATATGCAACCATTATGAAATTGCCAAAGTCAAAACAAAATTACAGTTTGCTGATGGCAATAAAATGTATCTGCAGAGCTCTTAGAATTATATTCTATGCCACTCATAATTTGTGGGTGAAATGACAGAGATGAAAATGGTTATTGTAAGTTATCAATATCATTTATGCCCAGTAACTGTGACATTTCCAATCCCACACAATCTGAAATGTGGTCTGCCTGAAAATTAGCTCACATGCCAGGAAAGACTGAATTTCTATATTTTCTTAACAGACAGGAGGCCATTCTGGCTATCGTCCATGGCCAGCCTCACAGCAATCCTGTACTCCCACTAATTTTCCCATCAATTCCACCACCTGCCTATAACAGGGCAATTTATAGCAACCAGTTAAGTGACCTACCAGCATATCACTGGGGAGTGGGAAGACGCAGGAGCACCTAGAGGAAATGCACACAGACAACACCAGAGATCAGGATTAAACCTGGTCACTGGACCTGTGAGGCTGTGGCTCCACCAGATGTGGTATCGGGTTTTGTAACTGCCCTGATTGAGATTTTGGGCCAAGTGGTAGAAAGAGCATTATTCCTCCTGTCCACTACTTCTAGGGCTTCACTTCAGCGAAGATATCAAGTTCATATTGAATTAGTTATGTAGGGTTATTTCTAAGACTAACAGGATAGTATTTGGGAGGACTTGCAATGGGAGAAGACTATAAGACATAGGAGCAGAATTAGGCCATTCAGCCCATTGTGTCTACTCCACCTTTCTATCATGACTGATCCAATGTACACTCAAATCCATACACCTGCCTTCTCGCCATATCCTTTGATGCTCTGACCATTCAGGAAATGATCAACTTCTGCCTTAAGTATACCCACGGACTTGGCCTCTGCAGTCTCTGGCACAGCATTCCACAGATTCACTACTCTCTGGCTAAAAAAATTCCTCCTTACCTCTGTTCTAAAGGGTCACCCCTCAGTTTTGAGGCTGTGCTCTCTAGTTCTGGATACCCCCACCACAGGAAATATCCTCTCCACATCCACCCTATCTAGTCCTTTCAATATTCTGTAGGTTTCAATGAGATCCCCCCCCCCGCCCCCACCCCTGCATTCTTCTAAATTTCAGTGAGTATAGGCCCAAAGATACCAAACACTCCTCATATGTTAAACCCTTCATTCCTGGAATCATCGTCATGAACCTCCTCTGGACTCTCTCCAATGACAACACATCCTTTCTGAGGTATTGGGCCCAAAACTGCTGACAATACTTCAAGTGCGGCCTGTCTAGTGAAAGACGTTAGAACATTGAGTACACAATAAACAACACTTCTAACAGCGCAATCATTACTGGCTTTTCGAAAGGTAGTGGATAAGTACCAGAAAAACAAACACTTTAAATGTTATGGAGTTAAGGTGGGTGAATAATAGCATGGATATCTCTTTTGAAAGCTAACCTAGATGCTCAGGTTCAAAGGCAATATGCTTTATGACATTCACCTGCCCATGAAAGCATGTGAGAGTACAAGAACTTGATCTTGGCTTATACGTATGCCAAATAAACAGTGCCTTACTAGTCACGTTTATTTTGAATGACAACAGGCGCCACAGTAGCATAGCGGTTACAGCTCGGGCTGTCAGGGTTCAGAGTTCAATTTCAGCTTCCTCTATAAGCAAGTTTGTACGGTCCTCCCCATATGCATGTGGGTTTCTTCTGGATGCTTCACTTTCTTCCCACTGTCTAAAGACATACTCGTTAGTAGGTTAATTCAGTGTAGATTTATTATCAAAGTACATATTGTCACCATATACAACACTGAGATTTTTAATCCTTTGGGCATACTCAGTGAACCCAAGAAACACAATAGAATCAGTGAAAGATCGCACCCAACAGGATGGAGAAACAATCAAAGCGCAAAAGACAAAAACATTTGCAAGTACTAAAGGAAAATAATAAGTAATCAATAAATATTGAAAACATGAGATGAAGAGTACTTGAAAGTGAGTCCATAGGTTGTAGGAACCTTTCAGTGCTGGATGGAGTGAGTGAAGCTATCTCCTCTGGTTCAAGAGCCTGATGGCCAAGTGGTAATAATTGTTCCTGAGCATTCTTTGTAAGTGTGCTCACTGGTGGGGTTTGCTTTACCTTTGATAGACTGGGCCATATCCAATTCTTCTTGTAGGTTCTTCCGTTCAAGGGCATTGGCATTTCCATACCAGGCTGTGCTGCAGCCAGTCAATATACTCTCCACCACACATCTGTAGAAGTTTGTCGAAGTTTTATATGTTATGCCAAATCTTTGCATATATCTAAGGAAGCAGAGGCACTGGCGTGCTTTCTTCATAATGGCACTTACAGTATGTGCTGGGCCCAGGAGAGATCTTCTGAAATGATAATGTTAAGGAATTTAAAGTTGCAGACCCTCTCCACCTGCATCCCTTGATGAGGACTGGCTCATAGACCCCCAGTTTCCTCCTCTTGGAGTCAACAATCAGCAAACTTTAATATGACATTGGAGTTGTGCTTAGCCTCACAGTCATAAGTATACAGAAAATAGAGCAGAAGGCTAAACACACAGCTTTGTGGTGCACCTGTACTGGTGGAGATCATGAAGGAGATGTTGTTGCCAATCTGAATGGACTGGGGTCTGCAACTGAGGAAATTGAGAATCCAGTCACTAACATACTAACTTCACGGCAACAGTACAATGAAATACATGACAAATATAGAGAGAGAAAAACCTCAGTTACATTAAGCATATATCTGTCTATTAAATAGTTAGAATAAGTAGTGCAAAAAAACAGAAATAAATAAGTAGTGAGGTCACATTCATGTCCATTTAGAAATCTGCTGACAGAGGGGAAGAAGCTGTTCTTGAATCACTGAGTGGGTGTCTTCAGACTTCTGTACCTCCTTCCTGATGGTAACAATGAAAAGAGGGCATGTCCTGGGTGATGGGGGTCCTCACTGTTGGACATCACCTTCCTAAGGCACCGTTCCTAGAAGATGTCTTGGATACTGTGGAGGCTGGTACCCTTGATGCGTTTCTGCAACTTGTTCCGAACTTGTGCAGTAGACCCCCTCCCAAAATATTAGATGGCGATGCAACCAGTCAGAATGCTCTCCACAGTAAATTTGTAGAAGTTTTTGAGTGTTTCAGTTGACAAACCAAATCTCCACAAGCTCCTAATATAGCCTCGGTCCTGCTTTCGTTATAGCTGCATTAATATGTTGTCCAGGTTAGGTCCTCAGAGGTATTGACACCCAGGAACTTGAAAGTGCTGACTCTGTTCACTTCTGATCTCTCTACGCATATTAAATTTTCAGGAACAGGGTAAATGGGGATGAATCTGTGGCAAAAGTGTGCCACCTGCTAGCTGGTAACTAAGTCTACTTCAGGTGGAATGAGGTCCACAGAAAAAAAGGAAGCCCACAAGTTCAATAGCACAGGTTTGAAAATGGGTTGCATATTTTTTTTCCTTACTCTGGAGTAGAGAATATTTCCAAGAAAGGATTGATCTTTTTAATCATGTTTCTTGGTTGCCTATATACAATTCTCTGTGTGTAATTTCATTTTCTAGATCGACAGGTGGATTCCAAATGTTTCTGATTTATATTGTATTCCTATAATGTAGGAAAATGGTAGTAATCTGATTTATTGTAAAATAATTGGTCAGACCAAGTGATTTGTTAGTTTTTTTCTGCAATATATTTCCCTTAAAAAATACTAGAGCAGTTTTATCAAATAGCATGATTGCTGATAATGATCATTTGTAGCTTTCAAAATATTATTGTTTTTTTTTTGTACATTTTTGATGGCAATTGTAGTATTGAATGGAAACATAATTTAGAAATTCTATTATAGCCCATCACTGTTGAAAGTCCAACAAAAACTATGGCTTTAAATGTAGCAACCTAAATAGGCTAACTGTTATGCTAGTGCATCAACTGATGTTAAATATTTCAGTGATATTAAATAGTTTTTTAAATTCCAACAGCCTAGAGAAACATTTTAATGAAAATCTGTGCCTCTTAAGAATGTTTTGTAGAGGGTTTTACAACTGATTTTAATGCATTTTCTAATTTTGTTTAATTCTATTATAGGTCCTGTCCTATCATGCAACATGCCTGAAGACTGAGGTGGACAAATTTAAGGTAGGAGGCAACAAAAATGAAACTCAAAATCATGGTGACATCATCTTCCTTGTTCCATTTTTATCAAACATATTATAAAGTAATGAAGCAGTCTAGAGAATAATTTATTAAATACTTGGCTCCAAGCTAAACTGAAAGAGGATTACAAATGTGATGAATGCAATACAAGATTTGTTTGAATATGATATAAAGTGTAGGGACAACTCTTCACACTGGTGACATTTTAAACAATAATGTGATTACTTATGACCATTCCAAAAAGGTTTGGATTCCTCTGTGTAAATTATATATCATCAGAAGCATACTGAAAATCTAGCTGTGTCCTTTGTAAAATAGAAGAAAATTATGGTCTTGGTTTTAAGTGTTTTGTGACAATTATAGATACAGTATATAAATGGCAAGCCACTGTATGTGATCATAACATCAAAGTAAAGTTAAAATCAGGAAAATCAAAGGTGGATGACATGCATATAGAGGATCCCTCACTCAGAATTAATAATTCAGCTTGTCTTCTTTATGGTAAAAAATTGTGGGATTGTGTTCTTTTCCTAACCATTATAATCAACAAAAAACGAGGCAGCCTCAGCATAAAGTTACCTTGCCAACTATGATTTCAGCATACATAGGTCAACATTTCCTCTTTGTCCAGATATCAATTGTAGAGAATCTGATCTGATCAGAATCAGAGAAGTACTAACAAAAGCTCAATATTGATAGCTAATTGTAATCTCCCTACTGCTGTACAAGATACAGAGAGTGCTGCTCCTTAATAATAACCAGCTGATTCTTTCTCACTGGATTTCCTTTATTTCTAGTTATCTGTGTTAACATAAATTGGCTCCATTTATAGATGGACCATGAGTAAACTACCTGTTAATTTCAAAAAGTCAACTTAATAAACCTTCAAGTGTGAACTAGATTAATAATTCATAATATCAAAATATTTCTTTGCATTTTTGAAATTTACCTAACAGCTTGATTACAAAGGAGTAATTTGGTAAAAACTAGCTTGTTGCTGTAATCAATTTTATGCTTCTTCTATTGCCAAATGGCCTTAGCCCTGGCGGTATTTAGTGTTTGGTTCAAGATTTCCGTACTGACAATATTGATTACAGCACTTTATTAGAAAGCTGGAATTTAAGTTAGCAATGAGCAGGTTTCTGGAGAGCAGTTATTTTGTCAGCAACCGCACAAGTACAGTTAATTCTTGGAAGTGAGAAAGTACAACCCGAAGCAGTAGATTTCTGAAAACATCTGGCCATTCGAGTGTATTGAACAAAGCTTCTGTACTGACCTTATGGATCAGGAATAACCTCAAAGAGTTTGTACAGTCTAATACAAGTTCTCCTGTAACTCGGATTTAGTTCTCAGCTATTGCCAACCTCTTGAATATTAACTGTAATTCTGTGAAGTATCATTCTTTTAATAATCTCTCGAGGTTTCAAAAAAATTGAATTGTTATTTTACTTTTTCATTTTGTCTTGTTATTCCTCTCAATCCAATTATAATTTCCCTCACTGTATTTTTTTTACCAGTTTATCAATGAATTCATTATCCTAGTATATTCTATTCTCCCTGATTATTGTAGCTGTTCCTTCTGAGTACATTGGTGTCAGATGCTCTGTAGGGAGTATAGTGTTCTTCTAGTTATCTGACGAGAACATGCCATTCAAAAGTCCACAAAAAGTTCATGGGAAGTGCAAGTGTTCAGACATCACCCAGAGCAATGAAATATTAGCTTAGTGGACTGGTTGAAACACACGCAAAATGTTGGAGGAAATCTGCAGGTCAGGCAGCATCTATGGGGAGGAATGAACAGTTGATGTATTGGGCCAAGACCCTTCATCAGTTGCTGCCTGACCTGCTGAGTTCCTCCAACATTTTGTGTGTGTTGCACCAGACTTACAGTATCTGCAGGATCTCTCGTTTCTCCTTTAGTGAACTGCCAAGTGATTTTATATCCTATTCAACTTCTTTTACTTTGATTCTTATAAAAACTAAAATTTATTTTGCAATGTAAAGTAGGTTTCCATACCCTCTGCTCAACCACAATGCCCCCCCCCCAAAACTCTTCTCAGACATTTACTGCAGATTCAGGTACCTGGTACCTCCAGCTTCTCCAAATTTCACTTCTCCCCCCCCCCCCCAACCCCCACTTGCTGGCCAGTGTATGAAATCACAATTTCTTCTCCTCCTTAGTCCCAAGCCTCAAAACTCACAATCAGGCAGACAAACAGACAGACAGACATGCTTTATTGATCCCGAGGGAATTTGGGTTTCATTACAACCGCACCAACCAAGAATTGTGAAGAAATATAGCAATATAAAACCATAAATAATTGAATAATAATAAGTTAATCGTGCCAAGTGGAAATAAGTCCAGGACCAGCCTATTGGCTCAGGGTGTCTGACACTCCGAGGGAGGAGTTGTAAAGTTTGACGGCCACAGGTAGGAATGACTTCCTATGACGCTCAGTGTTACATCTCAGTGGAATGAGTCTCTGGCTGAACGTACTCCTGTGCCTAACCAGTACATTATGGAGTGGATGGGAGTCATTGTCCAAGATGGCATGCAACTTGGACAGCATCCTCTTTTCAGATACCACCGTCAAAGAGTCCAGTTCCACCCCCACAACATCACTGGCCTTATGAATGAGTTTGTTGATTCTATTGGTGTCTTCTACCCTCAGCCTGCTGCCCCAGCACACAACAGCAAACATGATAGCACTGGCCACCACAGCCTCGTAGAACACATCCTCACCTCAGCAGGGGTGAAAATAGTTAAACAGTAGGAGTTTGAAATGTCTTCTTCACTTTGGTTGAAGTCCAAATCCACCCAACATGACCTACAAGACTCTTGAAATTCACGCAAAGTAATGAAGGTGGTCACAGTGAGCAAAGTCACATAGCGTGCTCAGCCTGCCTGCAGTAATGTGCTGCTCATCCATTGCCCCAGGCACTTGTTGGCTTATGGAAAGTTATTGCTGGAACTGTTTACATTATTGAAAAATTTTCAGTAGGTTGGAGCAGTGTTGATAGTGACGGCCCAGTGCAGTTTTGTGGATAATGAAACTTTTATCAATATGACCATCAAATAGTAGTGTGCATTAGACAGAAGATAATGTGCCTGATATGCTGTTCAGTAAGGCCATGGCTGACCTTTCTTGTATTTACCCCATATCTTGCCATTCCCCTAACATCTAAAAATCTAACATTGTTGTCCTTGAGCATTCTCAGAGGCTGAGCCTTTAGAGTCATGTTGAGTGCTGAGAGCAACGGAGAGCATTCTGACAGGCTACATCACTGTCCGGTATGGGGGTGGGGGCTACTGCACAGGACCGAAAAAAGCTGCAGAGGGTTGTAAACTTAATCAGCTCCATCTTGGGTACTAGCCTACAAAGTATCCAGAACATCTTCAAGGAACAGTGTCTCAGAAAGGTGGGGTCTATTACTAAGGACCTCCAGCACACAGGGCATGCCCTTTTCTCACTGTTACCATCAGGTGGAGGTACAGAAGACTAAAGGCACACACTCAGCAATTCAGGAACAGCTTCTTCCCCTCTGCCATTCAATTCCTAAATGGACACTGAACCCTTGAACACGACCGCACTTTTTAAATATATATTATTTCTATTTTTGCACGACTTTTAATCTATTCAATATACAAACACTGTAATTTATTTATTTATTTTCTATATAATGTATTGCATTGAATTGCTGCTGAGTTAACAAATTTCACGACACATGCTGATGATAATAAACCTAGTTCTGAACTCAATGTAGATCTGCCTTAGGGACACCAGCTCTGGATTTTTCCTCAGGGTTTACTCCCTAAATTTTCTCCTTGAGTGAGTATAGCTTCAAGGTAGTGGACATTTGAGATCAGAGTTTTCTTTCTCTTAGATGAGCTGCCAACCACAGCGGATTCTGCCTGGATCAATCTCTCACAACTTAAGAAAAATATTCTTCTATATTTTCTTCCCTGAGCACATTGCCTCACACTTTCCATATCCTATCTCATTTTCTCATACATTTACCTCTGGACCCACTTCACAGTCTACACCACTACTCGATTTTGTAACATTAACCAGCTTGTGTATATTCTGCATGATCCATCATTAAATCAAAGACCTTTGGGATCAAAAGTCTGTGAACAGCTGGAGCCCCAGCAACAATCATTGCAGTACCTTACAGGTTAACATTCTCTGCCTGAAAATAATCCACTTATTACTAATCCCTGTCTTTTATTAACTAATTAATCCACAATTTACTCCCAATACCATGTCCTCTAATTATGTTAAATAGCCTCTATTGAACCCTATTAAAGGCCTTCTGAAAATCTCAGCACAGCAAGGCAGCAGCAGGTCACTACAGCGAGAAAGAGCTTTGACCTGTGCCCAATCAGTGTTTAAGATTGATTAGCAAGAGCAAATTAAAGGAAGATGGGCCATTGTCTGAGTGGTGATCTTGAGGCTTTCGCTCTTCGAGGCTTCTGTGAAGAATTGAATTGAATTGACTTTATTTCTTACATCCTTCGCATACATGAGGAGTAAAAACCTTTATGTTACGTTGCCATCTGAATGTGCAATGTGCAACCATAGTAATTTTTAATAAATAGAACAGCCAATGTAATATAAAAATTATGTTACACATTCAAATCAGCTGATTGACATCAATGGATCTGGGTCGAGAGGGTGAACAGCTTTAAGTTCCTCGGCAAAACACACCACTGAGGACCTCACGTGGTCTGTACACACCAGCTGTGTGGTGAAAAAGGCACAGCAGCGCCTCTTTCACCCAGGGGTCAGCAACCTTTACCACTGAAAGAGCCATTTGGAACCGTTTCCCACAGAAAAGAAAACACTGGGAGCCACAAAACCTGTTTGACATTTAAAATGAAATAACACTGCATACAACGTCTTTTTTTGCCTTTATGCTATGTATAAACAAACTATAATGTGTTGCATTTATGAAATCGATGAACTCCTGCAGAGAAAATGAAATTACATTTCTGCATGCAACAAAAACATTTTGAACTCCGAAAGAAAGACATTGGGTTGAAGGTAACTTTTAAGTAAAATATTCAATGTCTATTTGAGTCCTTCTTGTATTTATGAAAAACGCCGAACTTAAATTTTCCGCCAGCAGCAAACCAAAATTAACGTCAGCCAGCTGTCAACCTGAAAAATAAAAGGACTATTTCACTGAACAATGAAAAAATATGAATATACGTAAAATAATAGGCAATTAAAATATTTATCATACTTGGTTAATGGGATTTCTGCTCCTGGACCTCAGCGCACAGTGTCTGCACATCAGGGCTGTATGACATCACCTTCATCTTTACACAGGATCGCAAGCTGTCATCTGTGAGGCGGTGCACGATGTTTGTCTTTAATAAAGTTCATGTTGGAGAACACCTGCTCACATACATATGTGGATCCAAAGATCGACAGGACTCCAAGCGCATACTTTTTAATGTTTACATAAATGTCGGGGATAGCATTCCATGTTTCAAACACAAGTTTGTCCGGTTTAGGGAGGTTTTCAATATCACTCCATTTATGATTCTGAGCAAGAATGGCCTTCTGACGGGCAACATCTTCAAGGTCTGCTGTCAAGCGTCTAAACTTTGTCGGCTATGTCGGCCAGTTCCATCTCAAGATCAGGTTGACTCACACCTGCCAATGCAGTCATATTCAGTAGGGATGGATCGATGCTTAGGGGAGTGACCGGGAAGGATGATGTGTTTTTTTCCTCTCTGAACTCACAGAAGCATTTCCCAAATGATGTTTGCATTTCGATGATTGTAGAATGTAAATACTCCAAATTTATCATGTCGTGACCTTGTTTGAACTCTCTCAAATTGGGGAAGTGAGACAATGTGCCTTTCTGTAAATCTCTGGCAAGCACTGTCAACTTGCGCTCGAATGCCAAAACATCCTCCAACATGTGTAGGGCTGTACTTCCTTTCCCCTGAAGAGCTGTGTTCAGCGTGTTCAGGTGCGCTGTCATGTCTACCATGAAGTGTAGCTTTTCCAGCCACTCTGGCTGTTCCAGCTCAGGAAAGGTGAGCCCTTTGCTGCCCAGGAAAGTTTTCACTTCTTCCAGATACGCGACAAAGCGTTTCAGCACCTCCCCTCTGGACAGCCAGCGATAAAAACACGTTGTAGCGGTGTGCTACACGCAGTCAGTAAACTGCAGTCAAAGATAGCTTTATTCGAACTAAACAGCCTTGCTTTTAAGCCTCCCTCAACCCGCCCCCCCATGGGTGCAGATGCTCCAAAAGACACGTACTCACAAACCCCCGTAGGCTATCTCCCTTAGCGTGAACGCTGGCTAATTGTGAGCCGGGAAATGTGCCAGGAAATGGGTCGCCACAACGTCTTATTTAGATTGTACAAGATCACCATAATCTTCAAATTTAGAATTACATTTCAAAAACTAACAAACTAACATAAAATACATCTTAATTAAATACTCACCATTTATTTTCCAAAGCCACAGGGAGCCGCAGCACAGAGATGAAAGAATCGAATGCGGCTCCGGAGCCGCGGGTTGCCGACCCCTGCCCCAGACGGTAGAGTAATCAGCGTGAGGTAATGAGTCTGATGGCCTGGGGGAAGAAGCTGTCTCTGTTGGTCCTGGTCTTTATGCTGTGGTACCGTTTCCCAGATAGTAGCAGCTGGAATAGATTGTGGTTGGGGTGACTCAGGTCCCCAATGATCCTTCAGGCCCTTTTTTCACACCTGTCTTTGTAAATGTCCTGAATCATGGGAAGTTCACATCTACAGATGCACTGGGCTGTCCACACCACTCTGCGATTAAGGGAGACACGGTTCCCATACCAGGCAGTGATGCAGCCAGACAGGATGCTCTCAATTATGCCCCTGTAGAAAGTTCTTAGGATTTGGGGGCTCATACCAAACTTAATCTACCATCTGGGGTGAAAGAGGCGTTGTTGTGCTTTTCTCACCACAGAGCTGGTGTGTACAAACCACGTGAGGTCCTCAGTGATGTGGATGCCAAGGAACTTAAAGCTGTTCACCCTCTCAACCCCAGATCCATTGATGCCAATAGAGGCTAGCCTGTCTCCATTCCTCATGTAGCCCACAACCAGCTCCTTTGTTTTTGCGACATTGAGGGAGAGGTTGTTTTCTTGACACCACTGTGTCTTCTTCCCTGTAGGCTACCTTGTTATTGTTTGAGATTAGACCAATCAATGTAGTGTCAGTGGAAAATTTAATTAGCAGGTTAGAGCTGTGGGTGGTGACACAGTCATGGGTATACAGGGAGTAAAGGAAGGGAATTAGTACACAGCCCTGAAGGGCTCCTGTGTTGAGGGTCAGAGGGGCAGAAGTGAGGGAGCCCACTCTTACCACCTGCTGGTGATCTAACAGGAAGTCCAGGATCCAGCTTCAGTCAAAGAAAGCAAAGGAAAGAACAGCTATTTTTTCCCTTCTCTTCTTTATATCTGCTCAGCTAGGAAAGTGGAGCTGTCAGGCAGAATAGTGAAATGCTCCTCTTGTGGGATGTGGGAAGGCAGGGAGACCTCCAGCACCCCTGACAACCATACCAACAAGTGCATCCAGCTGCAGCTTCTAACAATTTGTGTGAAGGAGTTGGAGCTGGAACTGGATGAACTCTGGATCATTGGGGAGGCTGAAGGGGTGATAGATAAGACATATAGAGAGGTAGTTACACCCAAGGTGTAAAACTCAGGAGACTGGGTGACAGTTAAGAAGGGGAAAAGGGTTAAGGAGCCAGTGCAGAGTAGCCCTCAACAACAGGTATATCACTTTGGATACTTGTGGGGGGAATGATTGAACAGAGGAAAGTCACAGTGGTTAGGTCTGGCTCTGTGACTCAGAAGGGAAGGGGTGGGAGGAGAAGAGGCACACTGTGGTGATAGGGGATTCATTAGGTAGGGGAATGGACAGGAGGTTCTGTAGGTGAGAACGAGATTCCCGGATGGTATGTTGCCTCCTGGGTGCCAGGGTCTGGGATATCTCAGATCAAGTCCTCAGCATTTTTAAGTGGGAAGTTGAACAGCCAGAAGTCTTGGTCCATGTAGGTACCAATGACATGGGTAGGACGAGTGACAAGGTTCTACATAGGGAGTTCAGGGAGTTAGGTGCTAAGCTAAAGGGCAGGTCTTCCACAGAGGTGATCTCAGGATTGCTACCCATGCCACATGCTAGTGAGGCCAGAACTTGGAAGATTATACAGTTTAATACGTGGCTAAAGAGTTGGTGTAGGAGGGAGGGCTTAAGAATTTTGGATTATCGAACTCCCTTTCAGGGAAGGTGGGACCTGTACAGAAGGTGCAGTTTACAGCTGAACTGGAGGGGGACTAATATCCTAGTGGGAAGGTTTATCAATGCTGCACGGTAGGATTTAAACTAGAGTTGCAAGGGGAGGGGAACCCGAGTGCCAGAACAGTTAGTGGAGAGGTTGTGGAGGCAGATGTTCATAAGACCTTTGACAAAGTTAGAAATCGAAAGGTTGAGCATGGTGCGACTAGTGTCCTGAGCTGAATATACTTCAATGCAAGAGTATTGTAGGAAATGTGGATAATAGTGCTGAAGATGAGGTAGCTGGTTTATAAACAGAGGCAACGGGTAGTGAGGATAAGGCAAAATTGCAGTCAACAAGATGAGTTGCAAGTTAAAAGGTGGACAAAATTGAAAAGGGTGAAGACAAGACTGAAGGTGTTGCATCTGAATGTGCGCAGTATACAGAATAAGGCAGATGAACACAACATAGTTACAGATTGGCAGGAATGATATTGTAGGCATCACTGAATCATGGCTGAAAGAAGATTATAACTGGCAGCCTAATGTCCAAAGATATCAAAAAGACAAGCAAGAAGGCAGAGGAAGTGGTGTTGCTCTGTTGGTAAAAAATGAAATCAAATAATTAGAAAGAGGCAACATAGGGTTGGAAGGTGTTGAATCATTGCGGATAGAAATAAAAAAAACTCTGATGGGTTTATGCAGACCCCAAACAGTAGTAAGGATGTGCCCTACAAATTATGAGGGGGGATAGAAAATACATGCCAAATGGGAGATATTACAATAGTCATAGGGGGCTTCAATATGCAGATAGATTGGGAAAATCAGGTTGCTGCTGGATTCCAGGAGGGGGAAATTCTAGAGTGCCTGAAGGATGGATCTTTAGAGCAGCTCATGGCTGAGCCCACTAGGGGATCAGCTATTCTGGACTGCGTGTTGTGCAATGAACCAGAATTGATTAGAGAGCTCAAGAACCCTCGGGAGAAAGTGATCATAATATGATCAAATTCACTTGGAAGTTTGGGAAGGAGAAGCTAAAGTCAGATGTATCAGTATTATAATGAAGTAAAGAGAATAACAGAAGCACAAGTGAGGACTTGGCCAGAATTAGTTGTTAAAGAACACTGGAAGGGATGACAGCAGAGCAGCAATGGCTGGAATTTCTGGAAACAATTTGGAAGGCACAGGAATATATACATCCCAAAGAGAAAGAAGTTTTCTAAAGAAAAGATGATACAACTATGGCTAATGAGAGAAGTCAAAGTCAACATAAAAGCCAAAGAGAGGGCATATAATAGAGCAAAAATTACTGGGAAGTTAAGAGGATTGGGATACTTTTAAAAACCACCAGAAGGCAATTAAAAATGTCATTAGGAAGGTAACGATAGAACACGAAGGTAAGCTAGCAAATAAAACTAAAGAGGATACCAAAAGTTTCTTCAGATACATAAAAGAGAGGTGAGAGTCGATATTGGACTGCTGGAAAATGATGCTGGCGAGGCAATAATGGGGGACAATGAAACGGCGGAGAAGCTGAATATGTATTTTGTATCAGTCTTCACAGTATGGTGGAAGCTCCAGGTGTCAGAGGTCATGAAGTCTGTGAAGTTACCATTACTAGAGAGAAAGTTCTCAGGAATCTGAAAGGTCTGAAGGTAGATTAGTCACCTGGACCACCCCAGCGTTCTGAAAGAGGTGGCTGTAGAGATCATGGAGGCATTAGTAATGATTTTTCAAGAATCACTAGATGCTAGAAAGGTTCCGAAAGACTGGAAAATTGCCAATGTCACTCCACTCTGCAAGAAGAGAGAGAAGCAGAAACTACAGGTGATTTAGACTGACATCTGTGGTTGGGAAGATGTTGGCATCTATTATTAAGGATGAGGCCTCAGGGTACTTGGAGACACATGATAAAATAGGCTGTAGTCAGTATGGTTTCCTCAAGGAAAATCTTGCCTGACAAATCTGTTGAAATACTTTGAAGAAATAATGAGCAGGATAGACAATGGAGAGTTGGTTGATGTTGTGTACTTGGATTTTCAGAAGGCCTTTAAAACAAAGTGCCGTACATGAGGCTTCTTAAGACACTATGAGCCCATGGTATTACAGGAAAGATTCTAGCATGGATAAAGCAGTGGCTGATTGGCAGGAGGCAAAGAGTGGGAATAGTGGGACTGTTTTCTGATTGGCTGCAGGTGACTAGTGGTGGTCCACAGTGGCTTGTGTTGGAACTGATTCTTTTTATATTATATGTCAATGATGGAATTGAAGACTTCGTTGCAAAATTTGCAGATGCTAAGAAGATAGGTGGAAGGGCAGGTAGTTTTTAGGAAATAGAGAGGCTACTGTTACGTATTCAGGCAACAATAAATATATGAGTTCGGCAAGGGATTTTATAACAAATAACACGTTTATTAAACACTGAAAACAAACCCCCCCAAAAGTAAACAAACACTAACGTAACCGGAAATCAGCTGCTGTGCAGCAGCTTAAACAGTTCTTAAAGCGATGTTGCAAAAACAGTTCTTTTAAAGTGTATTCCCAAAAGTTCAAAAATGCTCACAGTCCATTTAAAAGGAGAGACTTTTTTAGATGATTTAAATTCTCTTTCACATCGTTTTGCTTTGATCCCCGACGTCAAACTTCCCATGAAGGATTTACGAAACTGTGGTGAACTATGTGCCTGTCGGGACACGCCCCTGCTGACTGCTCCTGTGGCTCCTCCCACAGGCCCCTGTATAAAGGAGACCTGCAGCCTGAAGCTCGGCCTCAGTCTCCAAGACCTTGTATGATAGACACTCACTCCTGGTTCCTTCTTCCAGTCAATAAAAGCCGATATCTCGCCTACGTCTCAGTGTGAGTTATTGATGGTGCATCAGAAACGAAACGGCTTAAAGGCACTGACTTTTCCTTTATCACACTGTCCTCAATCTTCTGCTATCCTGCAGAGATTAACACGAGAACAGTCAACGAATTCCCTTTCGAATAAGGATTAAATAAGGTCGAATCCGTTTCACCGTCAAAATAGATTCTCCTCGATTTTTAACTCCCGAACTCCGATCTTCACTCTCCACTGATTTCTGAACTAGCAGTATTGTAGATAAACTGCTGGCAATGACCTTTTAAACTTTAGGCATTAGATAAAACTTCATCTTTCAACTAAACTGCGTCATCACATTAAATCACGCAGTGGCATGAAGTCAACTTGGCAAATCCAGCCACGAACTGCCCCTCCTCACAGGGTGGGGTCTTCCTTTTATAACCTGTAAAAAAAACCTGTCACATGATCTCTACTGGCGGGAAAATGACATCACTCCACCATCACAAGACCATTACCTCAAGTCCAGTATAACTTCAACCCCAGTCACGTGACAAGGGTACCACTGTCATGTCATGAGTACGTAACACTACAGAAGGACTAGACAGATTAGGAGAATGGGCAAAGAAATGGCAGATGGAATACAGTGTTGGGAATGTATGGTCATTCACTTTGGTAAAAAAAAATTAAAGGGTTATCTATTTTCTAAATGGAGAGAAAATACAAAAAACTGAGGTGCAAAGGGAATTGGGAATCCTTGTGCAGTATTCCTAAAGGTTAATTTTCAGATTGAGTCTAAGGTGAGGAAGGTAAATATAATGTTAGCATTCATTTCAAGTGGTCTAGAATATAGAAGCAAGGATATAATGTTGAAACTTTATAAAGCACTGGTGAGGCCTCACTCAGAGTATTATGAGCAGTTTTAGGCCCCTTATCTTAGAAGCTGAAGCTGGAGAGGGTTCAAAAGAGTTCACAAAAATGATTCCAGGGTTGAATGGCTTGTCATATGAAGAGTGTTTGATGGTGTCTGGGCCTGTATTCACTACAATTCAGAAGAATGAGGGGTGACCTTGTTGAAGCCTATTGAATAGTGAAAGGCCTTGATAGAGTGGATGTGGAGAGGATGCTTCCTATGATGGGAGAGCCTAAGATCAGAGGACACTGTCTCAGAATAGTGGGGCATCCTTTTAGAACAGAGATGAGAAGGAATTTCTTTAGGTACAGTGTGGTGAATCTGTGGAATTCTTTGCCACAGGCAGCTGTGGAGGCCAAGTCTTTATGTATATTTAAGGCAGAGATTGATAGATTCCTGATTGGTCAGGGCATGAAGGGATATGAGAGAAGGCTAAAGATTGGGTCTGAGAAGGAAATTGGATCCATGGTTAAATGGTGGAACAGACTCGATGGGCCAAGTTGGCCTAATTCTGCTCCTTATCCTATGGCCTTATTGTCTTAAATCCATTGACACATCCTTGCTGACTCTTCTAGTTACAGTCTCAAAAATACAATCTAAATAATGTCCTAATCATAAACCCATGGTCAACCCTGCCCAATCCTTTTACCTGAGTGTCCATTTTCAAATTCTGGCCACTAGATAGTAAATGTGTTTGGGAGAGCTCATGTAAAAAGCATTTATTGCATCAAGTAAGATGAAGACAATTAAGGAACAGGATTAATGATCATTTAAAAAGGCAGGGACTAACTGGGGGAGTCAGCATAGTTTTGTACAGTGGAAATCTTGTCTCACACACATGACTGAATTTTTGAGAAGTTAACTGAGAAAATAGATGAAGAAGTTGATGAAGACAGGGAGGTAGAAGTTGTCTAAAGCAGGGCTTCCAAACCTGTGGACAATGGACTCCCTACTTAATGGTATTGGTCCATGGCATAAAAATGGTTGGGAACCCTGACCTTTAGACTCTAAAGGGACTTTAGCAAAGCTTTTCACAAGCCCCACATGGTCAGCTGGTGCAGAAGGTTAAAGCCAATGGGATCAAAGGTATGTTGGCAAACTGGACCCAAAATTGGTTTGAGATATGAGGCAGTGGGCAGAAGTGCAGTGTAATTTTTGTGACTGGAAGTCTGCAATCAGTGTTGTAATGCAGGGATCAATGCTGGGACCTTAATTGTTTGTCATATAAACCTAAGTGGCCTGATTAGGTTAAAAGGCCAGTGGAAAAAGCAGTAAGACAGTCAACAATATGACCTAAGTGTAAGGGTTATCACCTCAGCAGTCTGAACAGGATAAATGGTTTTAGGTTATATTAAATAGTATGAAAGGCAAAAATCAAGAGCAATCCAGGGGACAAAAAGCTAAACCCTAATTCAAATTCTAAAATGCCGATACTCTGATGACCGGTAAAAAAATATTTGGGAGTCATTACTAACAACATTCAGACTGGGAAAAACAAGATGTCTCTACTTTTACCATCAGAGAATTGAAAGCCAATTAAGTAAATCAAGTTTAATATTTTAATTATTAATTAAATGGTAAAAAGCTAGTGGTATAGATGACAGGAAAGCTCTAGTGAGTAGATCAATAGCAATGGTGGGAAGATATATGTTTGCACTCCTGTTTCTCCAGGCTGCTTGTAATGCAAGGCCTGGGGGCTGAGCTGATGATAGACAGCTGAGGTCTTGGAGCTGCACGTCTTTCTGAAGAGGCCTCATGTGTAGTCCTCACAGACTGAAACTGGTCAAAGCTGCAGGGTGGATTGACATTGACAGTGTTGATTCCAATCAGCAGAACAGCAGGAACAGAGGCAGGTAACTGAATGTGTGGTTTCACCCACAGACGAACCAAAACAAAGACCTGATATAGAGAGAGTTTCCACAATGCTTTGAAATTCCAGCTGCCCCTCCTCCTCCCAAACCAAACACAATTCTGTACTGCCAAGAAAAACAGCTCTAATGTCATGAAAGATGAGGAGCAGCTGTACAAATTGCTGCTATATCCATGTGAGGCATTTGTTAAAGGCAAAAAGAGATTTTAATGAAATGCTGTCAACTTAGTGTTCAAAGGCAATCTGTGAGGCCTAAGTAAACAAAACAAAATGATGAAAGATTTACCAACAGAAAGAAAAATATGCACCATATAAATCACGCTCCTAGACTGCAGGATTTTTGAAGATTTTGACAGAACGACTGATAGCCAAGTAGAGGGCTTTCTTAAAACATTAGACCAGTATTCTCATCTGACAGAAATGCAGGAACAAAGCATTCTTACTTTTAGATGTTGCATCGCAACATATGTGATTCATATATTGACCAGAGGTTAACAGTACAAAATTCGTGCACCTTCCTTTGCCTTTGCATTATTAATTTGCATCTGCTGACTACACATCACAAAATAGAATGCCAATTATTTCATCTCTTTTCAGTAGCTCTAAAGTTTCCTTTGACTCCGAATCCTGACAGCTGGAAGCTCATGCATAACTAAACCATTCAACTTGCAGCACCAGAGTCTGCAATGTCTGATCCCGAAAAAGCCTAGTGCTTGTATCCATTAAACACTACAACATCCATTTATGCATTAAAACAAGGGGAATTTTGATTTCTGATGAATTTTTGGCCAGCCAAGTGTTGAGATTGTACATCTACAATTAGGGTTCCTCCAGGAAGAATGACTGCTGACTTCCACAATGGTTATGGACAGAGGAGGAGTGGATGGGGAACAAAAAATCCTCAATATATATATCATGTTGGGTACTGTTGTGAGGATCAGCTTCCTAGGGGAAAACAGCAGGAACAGCCCAGTTTGTGCCACTTTAAAGGGCATTGCTGCACAGAAAGAACTGTGAGAGTGATAGTGGTAGGGAATTCCATTATAAGGGAGACAAAAGTGTACCTGTGGCTGCAAAGTGTGTTAGTTTCCCCCTTCCCACCCCCCCCCCCCCACCGGTGCCAGGGTCTTGGAGCAGCTGGAGGCTATTCTGAAGGACGCTGAACACGCACTGGTGATGTCTCCTCGTATGGTGCCGAAACTTCTGCCAATGGATTGCCAAGGTCGGAGAACAGCCCAACCCCAACCAGAAAATGCAGTGTAACCACGGTTATCAAGTTAAAGTTAGCATCAGGTCAAAGGAAAAGGTTTATAATATTTCCAAAACAAGCTGCATGCCTGAGGATTGGGAAACTTGCAGGGGTAGCAAAGGGTGACAAAATTTTGAAAAGAAAAGGTAATATGTCAGTAGTCCAGTCAGGAACATAGAAATAGTCTGTAAAATCTTCCATAGAAATGTAAAACCAAAGGCTATCATGAGTCCCATACACGCTGAGGCAAGAGGAATTATATTGGAGAATAAGCCTCTAAATGGGAATTAAACATGTTTCTTTTTGTAATTTATTTTTTTTAAAGTTCATCAAACTAACATTTCCATAAGATGTATTTCAGACATTGTATATATATATCATATAATCATATATATCACAAATCTCCACAAAGTATTTATCTGGGGTATACATTTATAGAAAAGAATGGAAAGAAAAAAACAAGCAAAAGGAAAGAACTATGTACAAGTAGGGAGTGATCTTTTTTTACAACAGATTCATTGATTTGTGAGAATAAAATCAGGCCTATGAGGCATTATGTAGTTAAAACATTTTTCCCAGTATGAATCAAATTGTTCCAGCTTATGATTAACAGATGCTGTTATCTTCTCCATTTTGTAAATGTCCATTGTAATTTCCATCCATGTATTTAAAGTTGGGCTCTCCTGTGATAACCATTTCCTAGTAAGAGTCTTTTTACCAGCCACCAACTGTATATTCATTAAATATTTATCTATTCTCAACCATTCTTGAGATATATATCCAAAATATATGGTCTTACTCTCCAAGGTATTTCACATTTAAAGATGTCTTGTAGGGCATTGTGTATCCCCCTCCAATAGTTTTTGATAACAGGGCAGTCCCAAAAAATATGATAATGATTTGCATTTTGATTCCCACAATTTCTCCAGCAAACAGGGAGGTTACTATTATAATGGAATTTCTGAGAGGGTGTAATAAAATTTCTTATGAAGTTTTTCCATACAAATTCCCTCCATTTCTGTGAATTGGTATACTTCCATTGATATCTCTATATTGTTGTCCATTCTTCTTCAGATATAATTATCCCTCCTTCCTTCTCCCATTTTGTTTTAATGTATGAAGTCGAATGTGTTTTAAGATTTGACAACTCCTTATACATGCTTGAAATGGTTCTACTACCATTATCTGAATTATATGCTTTTCTAAAGAGCTCTATCAAGCATGTATTTGCCTTGGTTACACTTTTAAGCATCTTATTAACATATTGTCGCATCTGTAAATACTGATAAAAATGTTGTTTTTCTAATAAGTGCTTCTCTTTAAGCATTTCAAAACTGAACAGTGTTCCTTTTTTCATTATGTTGCAAAGAACTTTAGCTGTCCAGTCCTTAAATCTAGCATCCAATTTAATTGGTGTAAAATCAGAGTCATATGACACCATTTAAGAATTGCAATATCTCCCTCTAGATTATATTCTTTTATAGTGGTTTTCCATATTTTAAGAGTCAATTTCGCCCATAGATTATCAATAGTATTTATGTACCTTTGCAGGTTGCTATCAGTCAAAATTGCTTGTATGGGGATGGGAAGTACCCGCTCCTCAATGTTTTTCCATCGAGCGTCATATGATGGGTTGCACCAACATATCACAGCTCTCAACTGAGCTGCAGAATAATAATCTCTAAGAGAAGGCAAGCCCCATCCCCCCTTTTACTTTGCTAATTGCAAAGTTTTGAGATGAACTCTAGGCCTTTTACCCTGCCAAATATACCTTGATAGCATCTTGTTCCATTCATTGAATTGATTTTGATTAATCTCTATTGGTAGGGTCTGAAAGAGATATAACAGTCTGGGCAGTATATTCGTTTTAATAGACTCAATCCTTGAACTGAGACTGAAAAAAAGGAATCAGGCTCCATCTTGCCACATCTTCCTTATTTTTTTTATTTAGAGGCTGAAAATTACATTCTGATAATTTTGCCAAATCTTTTGGCATAATGATGCCCAAATATTTGAAAGATTCTGTGTGCCATGCCCAGGGGTATCAACTTTCAATTTCTCTTGGTAGGCTATATTAATATGAAAGTAATTGGGTTTTATCTATGTTGATCTTGTATCCTGATAATTGACCATATTGTTCAAAGGATTGCATCAATTTAGGTAAAGAGTATGTTGGTTGCCCTAGATAGATCAAAATGTCATCCGCATAACAAGCCAATTTATGCTCTTTCCCTTTAATAGTAATTCCCCTGATATCTTCATTTTGTCTGATGTATTGAGCTAATGGTTCCAGATATAACGCGGAGTAGTGGTGACCATGCACAACCCTTTCTAGAGTAAGACTATTTGATGAATATCCATTGATTTTAATCCTAGCAGTAGGATTGTCATATAGTGTCTGTATAGTTTTATAGTGTATTGTGTCTTGGAAACCAAATCTATGTAAAACTCTGTAAAGAAAATTCCAATTAACTAAATCAAATGCTTTTTCAGCATCCATGTTTATCACTATTGCTTTGATTTTATTTTTTTGTTTATGATCCATAATGTGAAGTGTCCTTCGTATATTGTCTTGAGTCTGGTGTTGTCGTATAAAACCTGTCTGATCATTACATATCAATATGGGTAGAAACTCCTCTAATTGTTTGGCCATGATAAAGGTAAATAACCTATAATCTACATTAAAAACGGATATTGGTCTAAATGACCCACATTCTATTTTATCCTTCTTTCGGTATAGCTGAGATTATCCCTTCCTTCCAACTGGGAGGCATTTGTGCCTTTTTTAGAGCCCAGTTCAGTGTGGGGAGTAAAACAGGAATTAACTCATTTTTAAATTCTTTGTACCACTTTGCCATATACCCATCTGATCCTGGTGACTTGCTTAATTTAAGCCTACTAATTGCAGCTTTTAATTCAACTTCAGTTATGTCAGTAGTCATCCTATTTTGTTCTTCGCTTAAAGTGGGTAACGCTAGAGAATTCAAGAAGGTGTCAATTTGGGTTATGCTTCCCCCTGGAAGTTTGGAATATAGCATTTTGTAAAACACTTCAAAAGCTTCTTGAATTTCACTTAGCTTATTTTTTATCATTTTCGTTCTTGGGTACCTAATTCTATGAATTGTATTTTCTGCTATCTTTTTTTTCAGTTTCCACGCCAGTATTTTCATATATTTTGATCCACTTTCATAATGTCTCTGCTTCAGAAACATTGTTTTTCCTGATTTCTTGCTAGCCAAATTATTTATTTCATTCCTAATTCTTTTAATTTCCCCTAATGTATCCTGTGCCAAATTCAATTTGTGTTTTTTCTATAGTTCCTTTGGCCTATTTTGTAATTCCTCTAATGTTTTATATCTTTATTTTTCTTATATGACGATATCACTATAATTTTCCCTCTTAAGACTTCCTTCAGAGTATCCCATAAAATGGGAGGTGAAACCTCTCCATTATCATTAAATTCTAAGTAGAGACCAATTTCTTTTTTAATTTGTTCCTTAAAGTACGGATCATTGAGTAGACTTGAATTTAGTTTCCAATTAGTATTCTTTGGTTGTAGGTCAAAATCAACAGATAAATATATAGGTACATGGTCACTTACATCTATTGTCCCAATTCCACAGGTGTTTATTTTGTCTTTGTCTTTTCCAAATGTTATGAAATAGTCTATTCTTGTATATACAGAATGTGGAGCAGAATAATGAGTGTAATCCCTTCTGTCAGGGAAAAGGTCCCTCCATATATCAATTAAACCAACATCCTCAAAAAGTGTATTAACTTTCTTATGTAAAGATTTTGTTTCATAGGTTTTTCTATTGGAAGAGTCTAAGTTTGGTTGTAATTGTAAATTTAAGTCTCCCCCACATATCAGGAGACCTTCTGTTTCTGTTACCATAATATCAGTAATTTTTTGAAAGAAACCAATGTCACTTCCCGGGGGTGCGTATATATTCAATAGAGTAACTGAATTTCCATCTATATTCCCCCTTACCAGAATATATCTGCCTTCTTTATCTCCCATTATGAATATTTTTTCAAAATTTAGCTTACTTGAAATAAAAATAGCAACTCCTCTCCTATGTCCTGATTTATATGAGGAGAAAAACAGATTAGTGAAGCCCATTCTCTTTAGTTTTTTATGCTCATTATCACTTAAATGAGTTTCCAGTAAATATGCTACATGGGCTTGTTCTTTTTTCATTTTGGATAAAATTCTCTTACATTTGATTGGATTTAATAGCCCATTTACAATAAAAGAAATGAATTTTACCTTGTCCTTAGCCATCTGTATTTATCTGTCAATGTATCATTGAAATTAGAATAAAACTTAATCGATCTACTCCCTGAACAAACAAGAACCAAGAAACTCAAATAATAACAAAAATGGCAATGAACATGTGATTCCAAGGCTGAGGTCTCTAATAAATGACCCTTCGTTGAACTAGACGAAATGTCTAGCTGTGGGGGATAACCTCTCCTATTTGTGAGTTGAGGGCCCCCAATGCAGTATTCATAAAAGTCAGTGAACAAATCCATTCCACAGAAAAGATTTCCCTGTGTACTCCTCCTACATATACATATATATATATATATACACACTTATGCACACACACAAATATATATATACATACACATATATGCACACATATACATATATATATATTCTCATTTTGGTGGGGAAAAAGGAGTAAGTGAGTGAATAAAGATTAACAACAACGTAATATAAAATCCACATTATAATAAGTATTTCTTGAGATAGGTATATCAACATGTACTTTTGCTTCTGTTTAGCTACTCAACATTTTTAAAGTTAGCCACACCTTATGGCTCTTCTGAAGGGGGTGAGGACTGTCTTTGGGAAACTCCCGGTCTCTTCCTGATATGTTTCTCTTGGCTTCCTTCCGTCTCCTGCCTTCCGGTTTCTCGCCCTATTTCCCAAGATGAGCAGGACAATTCCTCAGCCAGGCTTTCTTTCGCTTTGGTCACGCTGACGGGCAACCCTCTGGCCTTCATGTCTGTAGTCACCTCTTCCACTGTCTGGTACAACTGCATCCCATTGTCATAAAACACTCAAAGTTTAGCAGGGTATGGAGTTTGAAATCTAATCTTATTTTGCTTTAATACTCGCTTTATTTCGGAGTATTCTTTGCATTTCCGGAGGACCGCAGGGGGGTAATCTTGGTCGAGATATATTAATTTATCCTCTAAAAACAATCTCTTCTTACCCTGGACCCTGCGTAGAATCTCCGCCTTGGTGCTGTACCAAAGGAATTTAATTATAATTGAGCGTGGTTCCATCCTGGGTAGGTTTTGGGACTAGCGTGCAGTGTGCTCTCACGACTTCCAGCTCTATAGCCGGGGGAAGCTCCAGCGCATCCCGCAGTAACTTTCCAACAAACTCAGTCATAGATAGGCCCTCCGTTCCTTCAGGAACGTTGTAGATTCTGATACTTTTCCGCCGTGATCTTCCCTCCAGATCAAGCAGTTTACCTTCTTGGTAATGTATGATTTTTATTGTCTTGCTCAGTATCCATTCCACGTTTTGAATGCGATCTTCCACCTTCTCAATGCGAGTCTCTGCCACCGCTATTTTTTGATAGCGAGCTCTGACTTAATATCACGGAGCTGCTCCTTTATTTCTTTCTGGACCTCCATTATTTCTTTCAGGATTTCGAAGACATTCGCCGCTTCGACTGAACGAGGCCCGGCAGCCACCTCGCTCGCACACGGTTGGGTTGGAGAGCCGCTCGAGCACTCCTCTCAGACGCAGGCTCCGCAGTGTCGCTTTTTTTATTTCCACTTCTTCTCCCCGGAGGAGCTAGTAACTTAAGCTGCCATTCTCAACGATGATGTCACCGGAAAAACTAAACATGTATTTTGTGCCTGTCTGATGCACCATCAATAACTCACTCTGAGACATAAGGCAAGATATCAGCTTTTATTGACTGAAGAAGGAACCAGCAGTGAGTGACCATCATACTACATCCTGGAGAATGAGGCAGAGGATCAGACCTCGATCGCCTTTATACAGGGGCCTGTGGGAGGAGCCACAGGAGCAGTCAGAAGGGGGTGTGTCCAGACAGGCACATAGTTCACCACATTCACCCCCCCCCCCTTTGTTTATAAGAGTCCCCATGTGGTGAAGTTTCTTACAGGTCAAGTCTATCAGGTGGGCGAATCTGTCGCTGCGATCTACGTAGCACCGGCTGTGATTGCACCGATGCCGGCAACATTGGTGATTGCACAAGAGACGGAGGTTGTGCTGGTTCCAGCTCATGCAGGTGCGAGGCACCTGGTATATAGGTGTCATGAGGAGTCCATGTAGGGCCTGGTGAGCGCAGTGTCACCTCGGGTACAGGGTTCATAGTTACCGGAGAGTCTTCAGGGTAGTGGTCTGCTGCACCTGTGGGCGCCAGGTCGCGGATGGAGACTGTGTCCTCCCGCCCATCAGGTAAGACCACGTAAGCATACCGGGGGTTTGCATGCAGAAGGTGAACCCTCTCGACCAGCGGGGAGTACTTATTGCTCCTCACATGTTTCCGGAGCAGCACTGGCCCCAGGGACGTCAGCCAAACTGGTAGAGTGGTCCCAATGACAGACTTCCTGGGAAAAGAGAATAGGAGTTCGTGAGGGGGGGTGGGGCCGCCATCCGACCACCTGGGCCCTCCAGGGGCTTGTGCTTGGCTCAATGATCCCCTCCCTGAGCAGCCGCTGCACCTCTGACTGAATGAAGGCCCTGTCCCCCGCACTGTACCTCCTGCTTTTAGTGGCCACAGGTTTACAGTCGGGGTCAGGTTGGTGAACAGCGGTGGGGGAGGGACCTTGAGAGTGGAGAGACAGCAAGTGGTGTCGGTAGCGCAGCTGTCGTGCTGGATGGGATGTGTGTGTCGCTGTGTGTGTGTGGTCAGTAGTGATGAAGTCCCACAGAACGGAGGATTCCGGACAGTGAGTGGTGGGAGGGGCCCGTCATATACCACAGTCACACTTTCGAGATGGCTCTGGAAGTCCAGCCCCAATAGCACAGGTGCGCACAGATTGGGCATGACCAGTAGCGCAAAGTTCCGATATTCTGTGCCCTGCACCACCAATGTCGCTACACAACCCGCCCATATGTCTGTGGAATGCGACCCAGAACCCAAATGGATCTTCTGACTTACTGGCCGTGTTGCGAGTCCACAGCGATGCACTGTGTCCGGGTGAATGAAACTCTTTGTGCTGCCCGTGTCAAACAGGCATCTAGTCCTGTGCCCCTCCACCCGGATGTCCATCATGGACCTTGCAAGCTGGTGTGGGGCGCTTTGGTCGAGAGTTACAGTGGCCAGAGGTGAGCTGTCGGGGTACCCGGTAAGCATTGGAGGGTCAGGGGCGGGGCATGCTGACGCCGACAAAGATGGCCGCCCACATCCGGGGTACCCGGTAAGCATCGGAGGGTCGGGGGTGGGGCACGCTGACGCCGACAAAGATGGCCGCCCACATCCGGGGTACCCGGTAAGCATTGGAGTGTCGGGGGCGGGGCATGCTGACGCCGACAAAGATGGCCGCCCACATCCGGGGTACCCGGTAAGCATCGGAGGGTCGGGGGTGGGGCGTACTGACGCCGACAAAGATGGCCGCCCACATCCGGGCATGCAAGATGGCGGCCCCCACGTCTTACCCGCAGCGCTGCACTCCGCTCGTAGCTTAGACTTACAGACCTTGGCGAAATGGTCCCGCTTTCTGCAGCTGGAGCAGGTCACTTCTCGCACTGGACAGCATTTTCGGGGGTGTTTTTTGAGGCCGCAGAAATAACAAAGCACAGGCTTCTGACAGGCCACCGCCGTGGTCGGGTTCGGGGAGCTCGTGGAATCGCGACTGGCAGCGGCGAGTTCGCTCACGGGAGCCGGCAGTGGCGGGGTCTGAGGTGTCCACGGAACCAGCGGGGAATCATGCGACTAGACAGCGTCAGCATTGTGCAGAGCAGCTTCTAGAGCAGGGGTGGGCAAACTTTTTGACTTGTGGGCCATAAAGGGTTCTAACATTTGACAGGGGGGCTGGACCAGGAGCAGATGGACGGAGTGTTTTGGTAATACACCTCATAAGAGAAAATAAAATATCATGGGATATGTAGAAAACATGTGCTTTAATTTCAATTGAAAATGAACAAATGCATTACAACAAAATATCTGTCTTTGAAGTCCCATGGTATTTATCTATTTATTGAAATGACTTTTAAAACACTGAAAATTAAATGAATAAAATACAGCTTTTTTAATAGTAACAGTTATTATTTTAAAGCACTGAAAATTCTGTTATCCTTCAAGATATTATCATCATCACTCTCCTCCTGACTGTCTTTATTTCAAAAACAGTAGGAGATGCAGGTCTACTTGTCCTGCTCCTTCTTATTCAATTGTCCCCTGTGCCAAAACTCAACAACGACCAGCACAAGGACAGAACAGTGACAGCGCGCCAGTATGCGGAGCGCGTTATTTGATCTGGAGCGCATTTTTTATTTTGCGAACGTACGTGCACCCGTGCACTACTCATGTCCATCACTTAACAGAAATGACATGTAACATGTAAGGCTTATTGAAAAAATATTTTCAAATGCATTTTTTACATAACACAACGAAGAAACTTATTTTTAATTTCAGTGGGAACAGTGTTGTTGGTCTCCCTTTTTAGCCAGCGCATCAAAGTCTAGATTTAGTTTTGTTGTGGCGATTCTGGGATGGATCTGAGGTGTTTGTCAGTTAACTTGGATCTGTGGCTGGCTTTGTTGATGTTCATGACGCTGAACGCCTGTTCACACAAATAGGTCGAGCCGAACAAAGAGTAAAGCGCAAATGTGGAGTAATACGCTGCACCTCAACAAAGGTCAATGTATATAGAATGCGTCATCTATTGGGAAAATGCCAGAATTGCGGGGGAAAAACGTTAACAAGGTTTATTAATATAATTTCTTCAAGTTCTGCGGGCCGGATTAAAAAGCTTAACGGGCCGCATATGGCCCCCAGGCCGTAGTTTGCCCATGCCTGTTCTAGAGTGTTGGCCGTCTCGATCGCCGAGCGTAAGGTAAGATCGGAGTGTTCCAGCAGTTGCTGGCGCACTTGCACTGACCTCAGTCCTGTAACAAAGGAGTCTCGTAATAGCAGCTCCGCATGTTGTTCTGCCATGAGCGTCTTGCAGTCACAAGCTCAGACGAGTGTCTGTAGTGCTCGGAGAAACTCGGCGCTCGATTCTCCAGGCCGCTGTCGCCGGGTAGCTAAACGATGTCTTGTGTAGACGGTGTTCACCGGCCGCAGGTACTGTCTTTTGAGGGCGTCCAGTGCCCCTTCGTAGGTCGGCAGGTCCCGGATAATGGAATAAACTTTTGGGGTGACCCTCGAGAGGAGAATTCTGTACATAATGGCAGGGTCAGTCGCACGAAGCTCCACCAAGTATGATTGGAAGCATGCAAGCCAGAGTTCAAAAGCAAGAGCTGCTTCAGGGTCTTGAGGGTCCAAATCCAACCTTTCCGGACGTAAAAAGGTTTCCATGTTTTAAAATTTTCTTCAGTCAATAAAATTGATGCACCATCAATAACTCACTCTGAGACGTAAGGCGAGATATCGGCTTTTATTGACTGGAAGAAGGAACAAGCAGTGAGTGACCACCATACTACATCCTGGAGAATGAGGCAGAGGATCAGACCTCGATCGCCTTTATACAGGGGCCTGTGGGAGGAGCCACAGGAGCAGTCAGAAGGGGGCGTGTCCAGACAGGCACATAGTTCACCACACTGTCTTTATGGTAACTCACACAGAAACCTTCCCAGAAATCATGTATGACACATTAAGAAAGATAAAGAAGCTGAAAAATCGTTAGCATTAGTGAAGTTAATGAGACTGAAAGTCAGTTAAGTTCTTAGCAGTTGAGGGCCTTTCTCTCAAGGTTATGAAACAGGTGGCTGTGATAAGAGCAAATTAACTTCCAAAATTTCATAGATTCTACAATACTTCCCACAGACTGTAAGGTAACAAATGTCATCTCATTATTTAAGAAAATAGGGCATCTAGTAAAGATCGACTTTAATATCAGGCAAAATTCTAGATATCCTAACAGAGACTTTGAGAAAATTCTCCATAAAGTGCCAGCAACTGGTTGGTAAATGAAATCATGGCACATGTAAAGGGGGGTGGGGGTTAAGTACTGGCAGAGTGGGGTATGTTCAATGGACAAGACACAGTGAGTATCTAGTCATTTTCAGATGGGAAGGCTCTGATTTATAGGGTGCTGCTGGGAAACCCAGCTAGTCAGAATGGTTTGAATGAACAGACAAATTATACTATATTAGAATTCAGGTGTCTCACTGCAATCACCTCCAGCCCTGGTCTCTCTACTCAAGGAAGGCCACATGAATCAGAGGGAGTGCAATGGCAATTCACCAGAATGATTCCTGGTGTAGGAAAGACTGGGTAAAATGCACCTTATCTGGTTTCTTCACTCATGTCGAAAACTTGCAGGTTGGTAGGTTAACTGAACACTGTGTATTACCCTTCTCTGTGAAGTAATGGCAAAAGAAAGATTTGGAAAGCTGTAGGGACAACTGAGGAAGAATAAAGCTGGGGTTCAGGAAAGTAAGGAGAAGGGGAATGGGACTGATGGAGTTGTTCCCTTGGGAGCTGACCTTCTGTATTGTTATGAGCCTGTTGAAAATGAGTATTCACTCTGCGTTGAACTGAGCATGAAGTACAGTCTGTTTATAATTATAAAATGCTAAACTCTGATCTTCTATTGTAATTTTCCTGTGACCTGGATACCACAGGCAGTGATGAATTGCTGTTGACTGAATGATGAAGTTTCTCCCAGAACCCAATGAGCACTGGGACAAAGATTAGTTTTGGAACACTCCCTTTGATTAAGTAGTATAAAATTAGGGATTCAGAATTAGCAACTATCACTATGAAGATATTTCTTATGATACATTGGAAATAATGTGGCAGCTTATATGAGCCACATAATACCAAATATAACGCTATAAATGTTAATGATCTGCATTTTATAATGCGGAACATAGGTATTAGTTTTAGATTCTCTTGATATATTTCACAAACTGATGTCCTTTATTAGTTACTAGTATTGTGTGCCTCTTCAGTTAAATCATTTCATTTCTGCAAAGTCCTATTTAATAAAAGCAAGATCTTGATAGATTTTGACACAAAATCTATTTTGTCTTGTTCACAAATCATTATAGTGAAGAATAAAGTGAATGTCATGTTTTGACAGATAAGAGCCAAGCTGAATGTCAGTGCCAACAATGAAAGGATCAACTCAGAGCTAGAATCAAGGCCCATTAATTGATAACCAATACAAGGGCACCTTGTAGATGATTAAAGAATTAGATAAGATGGAGATAAAAGGGGAATACAGAAGTTCCTTCTGAAATACACACCTGGAAGGGCATAGAATTCCTCAGATGTTAAGAATTTATTTATATACAGATAAAATGAAATGAAAGGAAAAGCATGATATGCACAGAGAATCATGGGAAATATGCTGCCAGAGAACATGAAGAGATTAGGGAAAAGGTAAAGTAAAATAAAGAGGGTGAACAAAGTTAAAACATTTGATTTAAGAAGAAATGAAAAGTTTACAGCAGACAAAATAAAGAACAAGATGACATTTAGGGATATGCAGGATCATTTCACAAATATCAAGGCAGATTTTTTTGTCCAGCAGATATCTGACCCTGTACTGAAACTGTTCTCCCATTGAGTCCAACATGGCAGTGTGAATTTCCTCGAGATTCTCAGTTTTCAGGCTGGAAAATCAGCCTGCCGAGTCTGAAACAGGTTACTTCCAGAATTACTGCATGAAACAATAGAAAGAACTAGCTGCTAGAGAATAGTAAGTGGATCATGTCATAGAGTTATAGAGTGTAGTCTCACAAGTGCCTTTTAGAGCTGCAACATCACATCCCTGCTCTTATATTCTAATAACAATAACAATTTAACAATTACAGCACGGAAACAGGCCATCTTGCCCTTCTAGTCTGTGCCGAACGCTTACTCTCACCTAGTCCCACTGACCCGCACTCAGCCCATAACCCTCCATTCCTTTCCTGTCCTTATACCTATCCAATTTTGCTTTAAATTACAATACCGAACCTGCCTCTACCATTTCTACTGGAAGCTCGTTCCACACAGCTACCACTCTGAGTAAAGAAATTCTCCCTCGTGTTACCCTTAAACTTTTGCCCCCTAACTCTCAACTCATGTCCGCTTGTTTGAATCTCCCATACTCTCAATGGAAAAAGCTTATTCCCGTCAACTCTATCTATCCCCCTCATAATTTTAAATACCTCTATCAAGTCCCCCCTCAACCTTCTACTCTCCGAAGAATAAAGACCTAACTTGTTCAACCTTTCCCTGTAACTTAGGTGCTGAAACCCAGGTAACATTCTAGTAAATCTTCTCTGTACTCTCTCTATTTTGTTGACATCTTTCCTATAATTTGGTGACCAGAACTGTACACAATACTCCAAATTCAGCCTTACCAATGCCTTGTACAATTTTAACATTAAAATGTTAAATATACCTCTAGAAATGAATGCCAATATTGCATTCGCCCTCTTTACCACCAACTCAACCTGGAGGTTAACCTTCAGGGTATCTTGCACAAGGACTCCCAAGTCCCTTGGCATCTTTGCTTCTTGAATTCTCTCCCCATCTAAATAACAGTCTGCCCGTTTATTTCTTCCACCAAAGTGCATGACCATACATTTTCCAACATTGTATTTAATTTGCCACTTCTTTGCCCATTCCCCTAAACTATCTCTCTGTTTCCTCAACACTACCCGCCCCTCCACCTATCTTTGTATCATCGGCAAATTTAGCCACAAATCCATTAATACCATAGTCCAACTCATTGACATACTTCGTAAAGTGTAACGGTCCCAACACCGAGTCCTGTGGAACTCCCCTGCTAACAGGCAGCCAGCCAGAATAGGATCCCTTTATTCCCACTCTCTGTTTTCTGCCGATCAGCCAATGCTCCACCCACGCCAGTAACTTCCCCATAATTCAATGGGCTCTTACTTTGCTAAGCAGCTTCATGCGGCACCTTGTCAAAGGCTTTCTGAAAATCCAAGTACACCACATCTACTGCATCTCCTTTGTCTACGCTGCTCGTAATTTCCTCAAAAAATTGCAGTAGGTTAGTCAGGCAGGATTTTCCTTTCCTTTGGCCTATCTTGTCATGTGCCTCCAGGTGCTCTGTAATCTCATCCCTAACAATTGATTCCAACAACTTCCCAACCACTGCTGTCAGGCTAACAGGTCTATAGTTTCCTTTCTACTGCCTCCCACCCTTCTTAAATAGCAGAGTAACATTTGCAATTTTCCAGTCATCCGGTACAATGTCAGAATCTATCAATTCTTGAAAGATCATTGTTAATGCCTCCACAATCTCTCCAGCTTCTTCCTTCAGAACCCGAGGGTGCATTCCATCAGGTCCAGGAGATTTATCCACCCTCAGACCATTAAGCTTCCTGAGCACCTTCTCAGTTGTAATTTTCACTGCACAAACTTCACTTCCCTGACACTTTTGAATGTCCAGTATACTGCAGATGTCTTCCACTGTGAAGACTGATGCAAAATATGTGTTCAGTTCCTTTGCCATTTCTGCATCTCTCATTACAATATTTCTGGCATCATTTTGCATTGGTCCTATATCTACCCTCAACTCACTTTTACCCTTTATATACTTTAAAAGGCTTTTAGTATCTTCTTTGATATTAGTTGCCAGCTTCCTTTCATAATTCATCTTTTCCTTCTGAATGACCTTCTTAGTTTCCTTCTGCAAGTTTTTAAAAGCTCCCCAATCCTCTATCTTCCTACTAGCTCTGGCTTCCTTATATGCCCTCTCTTTTGCTTTTACTTTGGCTCTGACTTCATAAGTCTGAGTCACAGCAAACTACAGCAAGGAAACTGGCCCTTCGGTCCAGCTCATTGATCCTAGCTACCCACATAAGCTATTCCCATTTGCCTACGTTTGGCCTGAGTCCCTCTAAGTCAAAGATTTCCAACCTTATGCCATGGACCAATACCATTAAAGAAGGGGGCTCTGGACCCCAGGCTGGGAAACCCTGCTGTAAATCTTTCCTGCTCATGTACTTATCCAAATGCATCTTAATATTGTTATAGTAGTCACCCTAACTTCCTTCCCTGGCAGCTTGTTCTACATACGCACTATTCTCTGCATAAAGAAGTTGCTCCGGTGTCTCGGCCGGAAACGGCAACAATATTCTTTTCCATAGATGCTGCTTGGCCTGCTGAGTTCCTCCAGCATTTTGTGTGTGTTGCTTGGATTTCCAGCATATTCTGTCTTGTTCCCTTTAGTATTTTATTCCTTTTCCCTGGAAACTATAATTTGATTTGATTGTTTTTATAGTTGGTTTAAATGTTTTCATGCTTTTGTAAACATCTCCGGTTGGTTCCCAAGTCATAGAGTTATAGGATAATACAACATGGAATCAGCCCCTTCGACCCAACTCACTGACCAAACTTGCTGCATTGGCATTGGAGATGAACTCCAGTGACAGAAAAATGTCAGAAATATTAGAATCATTACTCAGTGTCTAACAAGGAATGTGACATGGTGGGAGTGACATTTTGTATGGGGGCAAAACAGGTGGCAAATGCTAAAACCAGGAAAACTAACTCAGCATTGGAGTGCTAGCAGTAAAGCAGGATCCAGGGTGTCATGTGAGCTGTAGGTTACAATTTAACTCTCTAATATTGGCACATATTTGCTCCCTTTAAGTTTGGATAATGAGTGTTCTTGGAATTTACCAGTGAAAGCACAGTGATTTAAGTACAACGTGGAATCGAAAAGCTGAAACAATCTAAGGGAAGATTTTCATGCAGTTCCTTCCCTACTTGTGGGAGTGGGTTTGCTTACAATTTGTCCCTCGACTCTGACAGCAGTTGGGATGAATTTATCACCTGGTTCTCTGATGCTGATGTGGGACCAACCAAACAGATCACCAGCCTGACAGTTTTGTCAGCAAGATGATCAAAAAGCAAGGCACCATGAGAAAGTCTGCAGATGCTGGAAATCCAAGGCAACACAGACAAAATGCTGGAAGATCTCCACAGGTCAGGCAGCATCTATGGTGTTTCAGGCTGAGACCCTTTATCCGATCCCTTCAAAAGCAAGGCAATGCAGTTTGCTTTGGAGTGAAGCAAGATAGTGCCCCAGGGACATGGTAGCATCAGCCTTGGTTTCCGACGGTGCCAATGGAAGGTGGCAGTTGAAGCCCAGCTCTCATATTCAGGTACTTCCTTCTAATCTCCAAATATTCTTTTCTATTTGTTGTACCTGTGTCTTAACTTGATATATTCAGTCTCCTGCTGTTCTTTTATTGTCACCAAGTCTAAATCCTGAAATTCCATGCACTGTGTGGCTGGGTACAGCTCAAGCTCCATCTATAGATTTGCCAATCACACAACTATTGTTGGCAGAATTATAGATGGTGATGAGGAGGCGTGCAGGAGTGAGATAGATCAGCTGGTTGTTTGTTGTTGAAAACAACAACATCAGCTGGTTGTTTTGAGTGCAGAAACAACCTTATACTCAGTATCAGTAAGATCAAGGAATTGATCGTGGACCTCAGGAAAGAGAAGTCGAGGGAACACACTCCAGTCCTCATTGAGGGATAAGCAGTGGAAAGGATAAGCATTTTCACATCCCGGGTATCAATATCTCTGTGAATCTATCCTGGGCCCAACATATTGATGTAATTATAATGAAGGCATCTCATCAGCTACATTTGATTAGAAGTTTGAAGAGACTTGGTATGACACCAAAAATTCTCACAAATTTCCATAGATGTACTGTGGAGAGCATTCTAATTGGCTGCATCATTGTCTGGTATGGAAGGGCCACTGCACAGGATCAGAAAAAGTGTCAAAAAAGCAGCATCCATCATTAAAGGCCTCCATCGCTTCAGACATGCCCTCCTCCCATTGCTACCATCAAGGGAAGGTACAGGAGCCTGAAGACACCCAATCAGTGTTTCAGGAGCAGCTTCTTCCCCTCCGCCATCAGATACCTGAATGGACAATGAACCCATGTACACTACCTCACTATATTTTCTTTTTTTTGCTTCTTTTTGCTGATTTAATTTACTGATTTAATTTAATTTTATATATATTTCTTATTGTAATTTAGAGTTATTATTACTAGTATGTGTTGCAATGTACTGCTGCTGCAAAACAACACAATTCGTGACATATGCCGGTGATAGTAAACCTGATTCTGATTCTGAACAGCACTTTGGTATGATGTTCAAGAGAACCTTGCAACAGTGTTCACTGTCACCTTCATAATCAATTAGTGATAAACACTGCAGACAAAAGCATAGTAGTCCTGCACCATTTAAACTCTGCCTCGTGAGCGCAGTTGGTGATAGCATGAATGCAGGGAGGTGTGCATCAGTGAGCAGTTCCTGTGCAGTAAGAAGTGTTGGGATTTGCATCTGCCTGACGTTGTGACACTCATTACTCATTACTCATTGTAGACAATATATCAATGCAACCTGTTATTACAATAATATATCAGCTGTGTATTTTACTCTATCCAGCTTTCTTTTCCATTGAATGATAGAAATAAAGCAAAGTAACAGACTAAAGCTGACTTCATCATTCCCAGAAACATTGTCACCCTCTAAGAACTAAAATGTGTAAAACAACAGTAGTTTCTTCTAACTCTTCTGTTGAATACAGCACTATTACTATTCTAATATTGCTTGTACATAATACTTTCAACAAAACAAAATAAATTGAAGTTGTATTCAAACTGTGTCATATAAGTAAAGAAATTTGTGGCTCTCACATATTAAAATTTCATGAGTAAATCAATGGTCAATTTTCAATATACACAATTAATGTTTTGTTAAGGAAAACAACCAGAAACATTTGAAAGTGATAAAATGTTAGAGCTATCGATCAGGTATACGATAGAGCACATAGAGCTATTGATCAGGTGTACTATAGAACACATAGAGCTATTGATCAGGTATACTATAGAGCACATAGAGCTATTGATCAGGTGTACTATAGAACACATAGAGCTATTGATCAGGTGTACTATAGAACACATAGAGCTATTGATCAGGTGTACTATAGAGCACATAGAGCTATTGATCAGGTATACTATAGAGCACATAGAGCTATTGATCAGGTGTACTATAGAACACAGAGCTATTGATCAGGTATACGATAGAGCACATAGAGCTATTGATCAGGTGTACTATATAGAATACGATAGAGCACATAGAGCTATTGATCAGGTGTACTATAGAACACATAGAGCTATTGATCAGGTGTACTATAGAACACATAGAGCTATTGATCAGGTGTACTATAGAGCACATAGAGCTATTGATCAGGTATATTATAGAACACATAGAGTTATTGAGCAGGTGTACTATAGAACACATAGAGCTATTGATTAGGTATACTATAGAGCACATAGAGATATTGATCAGGTGTATGAAAGAGCACAGGGAAAACAAATGTATTTTCTTTACTCAAATCTCCGAATATAGTTATTGTTTTGATAATGACATTTAACAGAACTTGGCTCCTGAGAAGTACACTGAGGTAACATAGGGGTACCAATGCATAAATTCTTTGAGAAGCCCTACAATTTATCATTTACTATACCACCATCTCTGTAAGTGACTTTTTAAACATCTCCCTGAGATCTTTTTACCTCTGGAGGATTTTCTTAAAAGCACTCCCTCTGTTAAAATGCTGTTTGTTATGTAGAGCAGATGAAAAGTCAATTGAAACCACAACTTTGAATTATTAAAACCCTGAAAATTCTCTCCACTTGCAGGCAGCCAACATTCCACTTGCTTCTGAACTCAATATTGATGATTTCCATTTCAATGATTTCTCCCTCGACAAGGATGCTATGATTACTGCCGCTCTCCGAATGTTTATGGAGCTTGGAATGGTGCAGAAATTTAAAATTGATTATGAGGTAAGTCACCCAAATACATGTTGAGTAATTTATATGATATCCTTTCTGTAGATGACAGATGTTCGCTTAAACTATATAAAATGTGTTAAGAAATGTTCCTGGTCCTGTCAGAAATCAAGCCTATCATTTCTGACTTTTTTATCTGCCTTGAATTTCTCCATATTTGTCTCTGTATCCTACAGAGCACTCAGCAAAATTAAGCATAACCATTAAGTTATTATCTCTATTACACCTCAGATACTGATTACTCATTTTCCTAATTGTGTGACAACTTCAGTTTTCTTTTCAAGTCTACATTTCTGTCCATGGCTGGCACCAAGTTCAGCGTTCTGCTCTTCTATAATTCAAGTGCTTTTATTCAGAGTTCCACCAAGCTCAAATGGCAGGATCACAAGTCACCGTCAAGGACTCTGATCTATAAGTTGCTTTAATAGTGCCTCCTGGGTCATGTAGCCTCCTGGTGACAATCCCAACTGGCCTCCACTAAACCATGTGCCTAAATTTTCACTCCAAAACTATCCCCAGATTCCAACCAGGCCCTTTCTTCCCCATCACTCATGTGCAACACTTTGAAGACAAATTTGTGTGTAGTTTTAATATATGCTTATCCTGGCCAGGCTTACCTCTCCTTCACCCCTCTCAACAATACGAATTACTTGTGTTGTCATATTGTTTTGTCAGATTAGTTAGAGTGTAACCAGCTGAACAATAAAAGCCATAAAGAAATTCTTTTTGTCTTGCACCGAAACATAACCCTGTGGAACCCTATACCACCCTCCAGATATTTGTTCAGGCAGACATGATACTTGTTTAATCCTGAAAAGCAACTGAGTTCCAATACCTGTCCACCATCTCCACTATTGTACTTTCTATACACACTCAACAATTCAATACCTCTAGAATCATCTTCACATGTTCTCATTATCAGTCTCCTCATCTTCAGTAGAGGTTTGCTAACCAGTCAGGTGTATGACTGTGACATCACAGCTGGCTTAAGGTCAGCCTTCATAGGCTTAACTTTCCTTAGCACAACTTAACATGCTTATACTTTGACCCATTCACTTTTATAGCTCTTCCTTCTGGAAAATGCTATCATCTCAATTCTACACTCTCTCTCTCTCTCTCTGCTCTAAATATCTCCCAATCTCCCTGCCATGTTTTAAGAATCTCCTCAAAATCGAACTATTACCCTTATATTCAGTCACCTTTTCTCATCCTTTTCTCAAAAGTAGTAATACAATGCTCGCCTAAGAGTGTAATTTTAAAGTTTTATTGCATTTAAGCCATATTGCAAATGCAAGTTGTATTAATGCAGTGTATTCTACAGACTTTGTGTAGGTGGTTGCTAACCGTCCGGAAGAACTACAGAATGGTTCTGTACCACAACTGGCGACATGCATTTAATGTGTCTCAGTGCATGTTTGCAATGCTGACGGTAAGTATTCTTAGTATCAAGATGAAGTATCTAAACAAAGTAAAATACTGTCATCCTGGTCATTGAAACAAAACAGAGCAGTTATGGATGTAAACAGCAGGTCCGGTGGCATTCAGGAACAGAGTGAACTTTTGGGACCAGTGGTCTTCATCAGAACAATTACATTTCTTCCCTGTGCTTCAGTTTCCTCTCACATCCAAAGACGTACATGTTATTAGGGTAATTGGTCACAATAAACTGTCCTGTGAGTAGGCTAGGGTTGTCGGGCAGTGTGGATCGTTGGGCTGGAAGGGCCTAGTCCGTGCTGTATCTCTAAGTAAATAATTAAACAAACAAACAAATAAGTTATTCAGTTTTATGTTGGTTTTGGGTTAATTTTAACTTTGTTCACTGAGTTAAGTATATTTTACTTCATACCACTAGAAGTTAAGAAAATACAAGAACTTTGACTGGAATTTTGCCACCTTAGTGCAGCTAGGCAAAGACGTTTTGTTCTGAGGGTGTATTAAGTATTCTAATAGTTTCACCCTCACTTCTCTTGTGATAGTAAAACTATTAGAATGGAATACTGTATTTAAAATAATTTTATGACTTTGGAAGGGATGATAAATGAGCACTTCAAAATTATAACAAGAATAAACATATAAAAGCTGGCTAATCTATTAAAATTGTGGAGCAGTTGTTAACAAGTTGTTCATAAGAAATATTTATACAATGGAGAAAGGGGTCTTGGATTATTTAATGAAAGAATTGCAATAAGTTTATTCAAATTTCTTATCATCCTCAGAAACTCAAATAGACGAAATGTTAATGTGGAGGATAGGATAGATATTCTGTAGCTCTCTTTAACAGAAATTTAATAAAATACAGGTCATCAAATCTATATCATGAATGCAATGAAATCAAATCAAATCATTAATCACTGTGAAATCTAGGTTTCCAACTGACTAAAAAAAGACAAGTATCCAATTGGTCGGCATTTCAAATGATGTTGCTGTACTTTAGTCTAGTGACAAAAATCAAAATTGTTATCTTTGATTCTCACCTGTCAGCACGTGATTTGCATTAACAAAGCATCTTTCAAGTACAGGGGAAAGTAACACAAGAATGATTTTAAATACCACAACAGCTTTTGTCCTGGTTTAGTCTGTCAGTGTCATTGTTCATAAAACTCAAATCCATCTATTGCCACTTTGAGGAACTCCCATACAGACAGTGTAATGCGAATGCACCAAAGGACTATTTTTGCACTGTTCCTCCATCCTAAGGACCCTAGAATTAGTAGTGAGAATTTCAAACTGTGCAATAAGCCATTTTGAATTGAAATGAGTAGAAATGTCTTCATTCATAAACTGTGCAGCTTTGGAATACTCCATCCTAGTAGATCATAAAGGCTGTTAGTATTTGCATTCAAAACAGAGCTGGTAAATTATTCGATATTAAAGTACCGAGGGATATAGGGACCAGGCAGGTAAATATTTTTGAGGTAGAAGATAAGCAATGAACTTGGTAAATGGCAGAGAATATTGAGGAGCCAGGGGCCCCACTCCTGCTCTTGTTTCTTGCTGTCTTGTGTGAGCACAATAACACTTAAAAAGCATGAATGATAAGGACAATTTGAGCCCTGAATCATTTTTTTTACCGAATTTAGCAGATTGCCCTAAAATGTGCACAATTTGTGATATGAATTTGAGGGGATAGTTTACAGTCAATTGGCATAAAACATGGAGAAATTTAAAATAAAATATTTGATACAGTGAGGGAGATTATGATCAAGGCCAGAAATCTGAACATCTGTTTAAAATCTGATGAAGTCTGTTTATAGACAATGAATATTGAAAATATACAACTTTGGCCAACTTCAAAGTGAACAAGACAAGAAAGGGACTGATGCTTTTGGGATTTCATTAATTTAATGGTCAAATGTAGGCTAATGTAATTATGAACAAATACTAGCTGGTGTAGTTGAAGTTCACAAACATGGGGGATTCTTGGAGAGATAATAAACATATCTTGAAGAAAGAAATATAATTAAATCAAACAGACTAGGTGAGTCCAGCTACAGGAAAATGAAGGGAAAGGGGGCAGAGTTTTATTGCTAATCGCAGTTGAAGAACAGATGCAGATAAGCATCTCTGCAGAAGAAGCCTCCAATAAAGAGTGAGAAACATATTAGATATTATGGGGAAAACTGTGATTATTTCCCAGTTGGTGCTTTTCCTTAGACCTTTCATACTTGGCTGGATGAAAGCATGTTTTGATGTAGGTGCTACCCAAAATATTTCTTTCAAACTCTGGCTAACAGGGAATATTTTCTCTTCATATTTCAACCCAGATTTCTACAAAGACAACAAGTCCAAAGTGCAATATTATTTTATTTCCAGTTGAATATAGTTATTATATAGTTTATTTCCAGTTGAGTGAGCAGAGGGAGTTAAGAGCAGCGTTTAGGCAGTGTAGCCAAAGGGGCCACGAGGAATGAGGAAATTCTAAAAGAAGTGGAGGAGGAGGAGGAAAGGGAAGTTGAGTGTGGATGAATAAGGAAGAGAGTGATGGTAAGCAGAGGCAGTCAGTGCATACAGTATGTACTCTTGACGGCTCCAAGAAGCATAAGTCAGAAGCATAAGCATAACCTTCTTGGCATGAAGCACCACTCAGTATGCCACAGAGTCGGAGAGTGGTACAGCTGTGAAACAGGCCTTTCATCCCAGCTCATCCATGCCAACCAATTTGGCCATCTACGCTTGTCCCACTGGCCCAAATATGGCTCATATACTCTTACCCTTTCCTATCAAGGCACCTGTCCAAGTGCTATATAAATGCTGTTAAGGTCTCTCCTCAACCAATCTCTCTGGCAGTTCATTCCATATACGTGCCACCTTTGTATGAAAAAATTGTCCCTCAGTTCCTTTTTAAATCTTCTCCCACTCACCTTAAGTCCCCACCCTCTGGATTTCAATTCCTTTCCCCTGGTAAAAGAGTGTACACATTCACCCTATCTATGTCCTTCATGTCTGTATAAACTTCTATAAGGTCAGCCCTCAGCCTCTACACTCCACTGAGTACAAATAATACTCTGCCCCTCCACCATTTCCTTCGCAGTCACCAGTCAACTTTCCATTCCAACGTGGTACCAGCTGAACTCGGGACTCTGGCCCCAAAGCTGCTCAGTGTTATTCATCGAAGATAGCACATCTGCCTGTGCTGCAAACGCTGTTGTAAATTTGCATAGGGAGCATCACAAGACACGTTAAGTGACATGGAAGACACATTTCAAGGGAAACCACAAAGGAGGTTGTTTGATATCCGCAAATTAATCAGAATCAGGATCAAATTTATTATCCCTGACATATCGCGTGGAATTTGTAGTTTTGTGGCTCAGTACAATTAGTTTCCCTAAACTAATAATAATCACAGACTAATCCCAATTAGGTTTAGTTAGTTGGGCCCTTGGCTCCCAGTGGAACATAGGCCATCGATGACATTCTGTCTCCATTGTCCTGAAGTCGATGGTCTGGTTGGAGTTCATCAATGTTTCTATAATCCATTGTATCCACTGTACAGGGGATTGGCCTCTACAGCTTCACCAGAGCCCTGCTGGCCGACCTTGCCCACTTCCACCTCTCACAGCGGGCACGTAGATTTGGACTTTGAGAGGTCCCAGTTAGTTTTGGGATACTTACTTTATGCTGTCTTCTGATTTCAAACCATGTCTGAGATGGCAATAGTTATGTGTAGGGAGGGTTTAAAAAGACCAGTGGCAACTCAGGTTAGAGTTGCTGGTATCTCCGATGAAGTTAGAGGCTACAGCAGTTTGTAACAGGAAATAAAGAAATGGCTGAGATAGTAATTGTATCTTTTTAATCTGTGTTGACAACAGAGAATAATATAAATGTAACCAAGGCAGTGGGAGCCCAAAGATCTAATGAGAACAAGCAAACAAAACAAATAATTGATTTAGAGAGGAGAGTGTACAGCTAGAATTAATGAGTCTGAAACCAAACAAGTCCCTGGAATTTAATTGCCTGTATCCCATAGTTCTGAATGAAGTGACAGCAAATACAACAATTTTATAATCCCAACTGTTATTAAATTATTGAATTGACTTTATTAATAACATTCTTCATATACATGAGGAGTAAAAATCTTTACGTTACGTCTCAGTGTAAATGTGCAATTTATAGTAATTTATAATAAATATTATATACAACAGGACAGACAGTGTAACATAGAAATATAATCTTGTCAGTATGAATTAATCAGTCTGATGTCCTGGTGGAAGAAGCTGTCCCGGAGCCTGTTGGTCCTGGCTTTTATGCTGTGGTACTGCTTTCTGGATGGTAGCAGCTGGAACAGTTTGTGGTTGGGGTGACTCGGGTCCCCAATGATCCTTCGGGCCCTTCTTATGCAGCTATCTCAGTAAATGTCCTGAATAGTGGGAAGTTCACATCTACAGATGCACTGGGCTGTCCGCACCACTCTCTGCAGAGTCCTGTGATTGAGGGAAGTACAGTTCCCATACCAGACAGTGATGCAGCCAGTCAGGATGCTCTCAATTGTTCCCCTGTAGAAAGTTCGTAGGACTTGGGGGCCCATACCAAACTTCTTCAATCATCTGAGCTGAAAGAGGTGCTGTTGTGCTATTTTCACCACACAGCTGATATGTACAGACCATGTGAGATCTTTGGTGATGTGTATGCGAAGGAACGTAAAGCTATTCACCCTTCTCAACCCCAGATCCATTGATATCAATAGGGGCGAGCCTGTCTCCATTCCTCCTGTAGTCCACAACCTGCTCCTTTGTTTTTGTGACATTGAGGGAGAGGTTGTTTTCTTGACACCACTGTATCAGGGTGGGTGACTTCTTCTCTGTAGGCTGCCTCATTATTATTTGAGATTAGGCCAGTGTAGTGTCATCAGCAAATTTAGTTAGCAGATTGGAGCTGTGGGTGCAACAGAGTCATGGGTAAACAGAGAGTAAAGGAGGGGCTTAGTACACAGCTTTGAGGGGCACCTGTGTTGAGGGCCAGAGGGGCAGAGGTGAGGGAGCCCACTCTTACCACTTGCCGGCAATCTGACAGGAAGTCCAGGATCCAGCTACACAAGACAGGTTGAAGGCCAAGGTTTCTGAACTTCTTGTTGAGCCTGGAGGGAATTATGATGTTGAATGCTGAACTACAGTCCAAGAACATCATTCTCACATAAGCATCCTTCTTCTCCAGATAGTAAGCATAATGTCTCTATTAAATGGATGGATGGAAAGCCGAACTATAAATCAACTGGCCTGTTGCTGGTCTCACTATAATGATTGATCTGTTATTAAGAATACAGTGTTAAGTATAGAGAAAATCATAATATGTTAGGGTAAAGTCAACTTGGTTTTATGAAGAGAAAATAGTCATTAGAGCTTATAGTTGTGTTATCCGGAATCCATCAGGAATGTTGAGAGCTTGTTAATCAAATAAACTGGTTGGTCAAGAATTAATCATGATTTCATGTTATCTGAAGGTTACAGAATGAGGAAAGTTGAACACAGCACTCATCAATGAGATGAGAGACTGCATTACCCAGTGGGCAAGAGAAAGGGTATAAGAATGAGCAATGGCAGGAATGTACAGAGCTGCCCTCACAATGCTCCTGTACTGCCTTCATGGTGCCTGGTGTTGGTCCAGGTGCTCCCTCCATGTCAGCGTGGGTGCTCCTTCAGTACTGCACGATGTCAGCGTGGGTGCTCCCCCAGTACTGCACGATGTCAGCGTGGGTGCTCCCCCAGTACTGCACGATGTCAGCATGGGTGCTCCCGCAGTACTGTACGATGTCAGCGTAGGTGCTCCCCCAGTACTGCACGATGTCAGCATGGGTGCTCCCCCAGTACTGCACGATGTCAGCATGGGTGCTCCCCCAGTACTGCACGATGTCAGCATGGGTGCTCCTGCAGTACTGTACGATGTCAGCCCTGGTGCTCCCCCAGTACTGCACGATGTCAGCCCTGGTGCTCCCCCAGTACTGCACGATGTCAGCATGGGTGCTCCCGCAGTACTGTACGATGTCAGCGTGGGTGCTCCCGCAGTACTGCCCGATGTCAACGTGGGTGCTCCCCCAGTACTGCCCGATGTCAGCATTGGTGCTCCCCCAGTACTGCACGATGTCAGCGTGGGTGCTCCCGCAGTACTGTACGATGTCAGCGTGGGTGCTCCCGCAGTACTGCCCGATGTCAACGTGGGTGCTCCCCCAGTACTGCCCGATGTCAGCATTGGTGCTCCCCCAGTTCTGCACGATGTCAGCGTGGGTGCTCCCCCAGTACTGCCCGATGTCAGCATTGGTGCTCCCCCAGTTCTGCACGATGTCAGCGTGGGTGCTCCCTCAGTACTGCCCAGTGTCAGCATGGGTGCTCCCGCAGTTCTGCACGATGTCAGCGTGGGTGCTCCCTCAGTACTGCACGATGTCAGCATGGGTGCTCCCGCAGTTCTGCACGATGTCAGCGTGGGTGCTCCCGCAGTACTGCCCAGTGTCAGCGTGGGTGCTCCCGCAGTTCTGCACGATGTCAGCGTGGGTGCTCCCGCAGTACTGCCCAGTGTCAGCGTGGGTGCTCCCTCAGTACTGCCCGATGTCAACGTGGGTGCTCCCCCAGTACTGCCCGATGTCAACGTGGGTGCTCCCTCAGTACTGCACGATGTCAGCCCTGGTGCTCCCCCAGTACTGCACGATGTCAGTGTGGGTGCTCCCCCAGTACTGCACGATGTCAGCATGGGTGCTCCCGCAGTACTGTACGATGTCAGCGTGGGTGCTCCCGCAGTACTGCCCAGTGTCAGCCCTGGTCCTCCCTCAGGGCTGTTCTGAGTTCAGCTCAGGTGCTCCCTCATGGCTGCCCCAGTAATGACAAAGATACTCCCTCGTTTTCAGCCTGAAAGATCTTTCTGCACTGCAGTGACTGGAGTGTACCTTTATCATGAAGAGCTGGAGAGGTGAGCTTTTACTGTTGATGGGGAACAGATTCTGTATTCCAGGTCTAGGATACAGAATCAGTTGAAGGGCAGACAAAAGATATTCTTTTCAAGTTCGTAGGCTGCTATTGATAAAGTGCCAAAAGGATCAGTAACTGATCAATAATTAGTGCTAACAACTCAGGCTAAATGAGGAAAGGACATATCTAAGCAAGGTAAGGTCTGAGGAGGATGTGAAGTTTGTTTAAGAATAAAGGCATACAAGTCCACAGCAAGGTTGTATAATAATGACAAATGTGTGGTTATTCACTTTAGTAGGAAGAACAGATAAAGAGAATATGAAAGAGTAAGAAGCTTTTAAAAACTACAGAGACATTTTGACATGCTGATTTATGGAATGCCGTGTTACAAGACTCTCCATCCTCGCCAGCTTCCAGGATGTTGGCGCTCAAACTTTCTGAAGTACGGATAGCTGAGGCAACCCCTTTAAAGGTACAGGATGGTCCTGCTAATTGGTAATCATGCTTTGAGCATCAAGAGTTGAGTATTTAAGGAACACCCGAACTGTGGCTGCTCAGTCGTAAGCCTGCTCGTGATATCGTCTAGTGTTTGTTCTGAGCTCAGATCCAGTGTAAAACTGTGTCTCAAATCTTGCTTTGGATATCCCAGCATTTGGGTCCAATTCATCTTCGTCATTGATTCTCATCACATACTGAAAAGCAATCTCACAGGAAACAAACAATAGAAAGCCAAATAGTATCTTGGCAAAGATTTTTAATTACAAAGTTAAGGAAGACTTAGCTTTATTATACAGGAAACATCATCCACAACCCTACTTAGACTGATATTGGATTCTTTCTCTGTTCACTGTTGTCAACTTCTATTGTCTACAGTGGATTTGAACTCTAAGTTACTCATTCAGTTTGGCCAAACCCAGCCCCTAAATTTTCCTCCTCACATTATTGCTACCAAATCCACTACTACTACTATGTCGACTCAGGCCTGGGGGGCCGGTGTCGGGCTCGAAGACGGACTCTCCACTCCTCTCTCTCCCTCATCAGTGTGTTCAGTTCATCTACATTAGCTGTGCCGCTATTTTCTAGGAGCGTGTTGACCATAGTCTTGGGAGGACACCCAGGGTTCATCCTCCCACGCTTGGGCTCCCATGTGATGACTAGGCTGGCAGGTAGCTCAGGGTGGTGTAGTCAATGCCCGGCTAGTTGCGGTCTTCTCGCCTCAATTGTAGTAGTGAGCATCGGTAGGTCGTCATAGAGCTCGACGTTCGTCATGTGCTGTTGCCAACTCGCGTCAAGAGCCATCCAGAGCATTCTTGTGTAGCAACCATCTAGTGACTTTCGCATGGTCTTGGTGAGTGTCCACGTCTCGCATCCGTACATGAGAATGGACTCTATGACTGCTACAAAGATCCTCTTTTTGAGCCCTCTGGGCAGGTTCGACCCTCAGATTTCCTTCATGTTGTTCATATCCAAATCCCAGTTAACCAACTCATTCCAATCAGCATGTTCATCCCGATTTCCAAAGCACAACATCAAACATGAACCATCTCATTGCTACCAAGGTCTGTACCCCTCCATGATTTAATTTCTGTTCAGTGCACTTTATTAATGTCTCATTAAGGTTCCAGTTAGGAATCAGCACATTTTAAAAAAACCTACACTCTTACAAAATTCATCATAGAACAAAATAGAGTATAGTAAGGATTATTGTAGAAAGATGCTGCTGTAACGGTGTGCTACACACAGCGCTGGAATAACAACACGCAGACGGTGAGTTGCAGTTGTGTAAAAGATTTATTCAAACTTCGCGGCCTCGCTTTTAAGCCTTCCTGATTCTGCCCTCCCTGGGCGGGAATGCTGTAGGGAACGCATATTCACAGTCCCTTCCCGCGCGCGGATTTTTCCCCTTGCTGGTGAAGAAGGCCTGGCGCCCTTTCTGGGGCCGGTCACTCTCCTCTGCTGGCATGCAATGTTTTGTGAGCCGGTTCGAGTGTGCTGGAAAGTGGGTACCACACTGCAATAATTTTATCTAGTAAAGTCTGGTATATAGACATTGGCAGATATAAATTTGCAAATCTTTTCAAGATCTATGTGCCAGCCTTACTGGGTAAGATTTATGCAACATCTTTGCTCAGTGCATTACTTGCTTATTTGTAATAACCACATTTAACTTTTGTTAACATTATTTGTTTTACGCTGAATGCTGAGGAGAAACTGAATTACATGCAGGACAAGGCAATGAATCAAGGCGTACAAAAATGCTGGATGAACTCAGCAGGTCGGGCAGCATCCGTTGAAAGGAGCAGTCAATGTTTCCGGCCGAGACCCTTCGTCAGGACTCAACATGTGCTTGGCACAGAGATCAAGGGCTTATCGATACGGAGAAGTTTTCCTAATAGTGTTTTTGATTACCAGAATGAACACTTCCCACATTTTTTACAGCCCATCCCAATGCTTATTGTTGCTTTGCTCTCCAGTCGTTTACTGGTAGCATTGACTATAAAATATGAAAAGTGAATGATAAATTTAGAAAATCCTAATGAATAGATCTGAACCTTCAACATTCAAACATCCTACTTTACTAAGTAAAGATTCTCTTAACATGGGTGATCCATTTTTGGAGGGAAATTCTCTATTAATAAAGAGAGCCGACATCTGCAAAATACTTGTTTATACAGTTACTAAGTCTGCTTAAAGTTTAAGAGTTCAATAGTTCTAGTTAACATCAGAGAATGTATTGAATATACTACCTGAAATTCCTACTCTCCACAGACATCCTCAAAATGGAAGATAAGCCCCAAATAATGAGTGATAGAAAAAACATAAGAACACAAAGCCCCTTACCCCCTCCTATGCACAAAGGGCAGCATTGACTTTCCACCCTCCCCCTCTCCCCAGTTATTCTGGCAAAAAGCATCAGCATTCCCATCACCCTCCATGCAAGCAAAGCCTGATCACGAACTAACTGTCCACTCCAACATTTCGACATCCCACAGGCTCTCTCTCTCTCTCTCTCTCTCTCTCTCTCACTCACTAACAAGGGAGAGACAGATATCACTGTACAGTTCATCAAAAGCTAACTGTTCACTCCAACATTTTGACATCCCACAGGCTCTCTCTCTCTCTCTCTCTCTCTAACAAAGAAGAGACAGATATTGCTCCTTCCACAGTGACAGGGGAGACAACAGCCACTATTCTAATGTTACGTTCAGTCTGAAATGTTGCTTTTTATTTCGAGTTCTCCAAGTTGAGAATCAGCAAATCGACTTCCAAGTGCAGAGCCCTCCGACAGCAACTGTCGATGTCTTCGATGTTCCAGCTCCTGCTACACAACACCAACGAGAATTCATGTTCATAGGTGCCTGACTTCAGGCCAAACCTGGACGCTGAAACGTGGCTAACCGGCGAGCTCCAGGAATGACAACACGCCATCGTGCAGAACCGTAGTCTTTGAGTGCTGCTGTAGATCAAAGGTCATGATAGGACCCAGCAACCCTGGAAGGGAAAGCAGAGACATTAGAACAAGAAGAATTTAACTGTTTCACTGATGAGCTGGGAGGAGTCGCCCTCTGGTGCCATCTTTACCTTGTAAGTTTGATTCAAAATTGTAGTTACAAAAAATAAAGTGAAGAGCTTGCACTGTGAATTATTTGATTAATTCTATACTGCAACTCATTTCCATCACTTTTAAGATGCTGCTCAAACTTAAGTATTTTAAGAAGCTGAACAGCGTAAAAGCAACAGTAATGCTCTTTCCAAGACTGTCAAGAGAAGAATTTCCCTTGTGGTCTCAAAATACTGGCATTCTATACAATACATATTAGTTGTATGCCGATTGTTGAAGTAAAACTACAAAATAAGCAAAAGGCCAAACATGACCATCAACCAGGGCTAGAGTTAAAGACCATTTTCAGCTGAATAAGTCTTTGAAATTCTTATTTCTGCTGGAAGAAATTAGCTCCTGTCTATTTCCCTCATCATGGAATTCCCTATCACTCTAGTTCTGCCACTCCTTTTCCTGCCCTCACAGGTAGAGCAGCTCACAGTGCTATGATTTTGGTACGGCTGCTTTCCACTGGTAATCCATCTTCTCCAATAGTATCTAAAGTTGTAAATATGTTTTGGATGGAGATGACTGTAGAGAACACGTGCACTGCCTTCCTGCTACAGTGGATGGAGATGCTTGCAGGGAACACCAGCACTGCCTCCCTGCTTCTCCTCTTATAACGGAAATTCTCAATTTTCAGTTAATTTTTCTAAAATTAACAATTTCAAGTATTAATTTTAATTGTTTTGGGAATATTTAAAGTTAAATGTTATATTTTGTTTCTGGTCTTTTTTCCTCTGTCTCTCCCTACTTTACGTTTTGTAAGTGAAGTAGATCTTGTGTTTCCAACTCTGTGCTGTCAATTTCATCAGCACTTGACTCTGAGGGAGATAGTTTCTTACCCTGTTTACAGAGGTTCCAGTTGCTTTGTATGGTCACTTCTACTTACAGAAGCCTGCAGTACAGAGCTTTGTGGAATTTACATGAGAACGTAAAGTCTTCAATCACTAGAAAAGCTAAACTTTCGTCAATAAGCTTTTGACTAATATCTAGTTAAATGTGATCTTTAATTCTGGTTGGATACAACTGTTGCTGTCTAACTTGGTAAATTGCTTTTAATCAAAGATCACATTACTATAGTTTTAGCTCAATATTCTGGATCAAGCTAAAATTTTGCACAGAAACTAGCATAAAATATTCAAACATGCAGCTATATAGGACCTTGGTCAGATCCCACTTGGAGTACTGTGCGTTCTGGTTGCCTCACTACAGGAAGGATGTGGAAGCCATAGAAAGGGTGCAGAGGAGATTTACAAGGATGTTGTCTGGATTGGGGAGCATGCCTTATGAGAATAGGTTGCGTGAACTCGGCCTTTTCTCCTTGGAGCGAAGGAGGATTAGAGGTGACCTGATAGAGGTGTATAAGATGATGAGAGGCATTGATTGTGTAGATAGTCAGAGGCTTTTTCCCAGGGCTGAAATGGTTGCCACAAGTGGACACAGTTTTAAGGTGCTGGGGAGTAGGTACAGAGGAGATGTCAGGGGTAAGTTTTTTTTAACTCAGAGAGTGGTGAGTGTGTGGAATGGGCTGCCGGCAACAGTGGTGGAGGCGGATACGATAGGGTCTTTTAAGAGACTTTTAGATAGGTACATGGAGCTTAGTAAAATATAGGTAAGCCTAGTAATTTCTAAGGTAGGGACATGTTCGGCACAATTTTGTGGGCTAAAGGGCCTGTATTGTGCTATGGGTTTTCTGTTTCTATCCTTCCTTTTCTTGTGGAGAGCTTTAACACAATAACTTTATTCAAAGCTCTACTGTACATGCAGGAACCTAGATGCATGATTGATCAGTATTTAGTAAACAAATATATGAACTATGAAGAATATGCAACTCACATTTTGGTGATCTATTGCAAAAAGCCTTTTCTTCCTGATGGAGGCCCAAGGCCCAAAGTACCGATTGCTTATTTCCCTCCATAGATGCTGCCTGATCTGCTGAGTTCCTCCAGTATTGTGTGTGTGTTGCTCAGGATATCTTTCATCTGCAGAATCCCTTGTGTCTCAATTCTTTTTTTTTGTTTACGTAAGAGAACTTTGCAACTCTAGTTCTTTGAAACTGAAAACAATTCCACACCCCCCCCCCCCCGTGTAGAAGTATATAAAAAAATAGTAAAATGCCGCCTAAAGAAGGAGCTATGGGACAAAGTTTATTGCAGTTGTATAATTTGGTTTTCTGGATCTAGGTTCTCATTCTGCAACTGAACTCCTTTAGAATATTTTTTTTTAAATTTTGATTGGGTAACCCCACCAGAAACAAAGCCAGCAGTTCATTAAGCCTTGCCTCATGTATATTTATTTTTGATTTTGCCAGACTGCAGATTTTCAGGAGATTTTAACAGACACAGAAGTTCTTGGTCTAATGGTTGGCTGCTTGTGTCATGACTTGGATCACAGAGGCACTAACAATGCTTTCCAAGCAAAGTAAGTAGAAGCACTTAACACCTAAGTTGTTCATCTCTGTTCCTATCAGACAAAGTAAATTAAAAGAAACTTTGCTCTTCCTCATTCAGTTTTACTTTCTGATGCTCTGGGGTGTTATTACTTTTATTAGATAATTTACAGCTTCTGTAAAGAGATTAGCAAATTGAATCTGGTATTCCTGTCCAAAGGGATTAAAACACACTTTAGGGAAGCAGATTTTGTAACTGCAACATTATTTTCCTTTGTCCAGTCATCCCTTCCCACTAATCTGCTACCAGGCACTACTGCAAGTGGCCCAAACACCTCCTCTCTCACCTCCATTCAGGGCACCTTCCAGGTGAGATTCAGCGGTCAATCTGCTGGGATCGACTATTGTGGCCGGTGCTCCCGATGTGGCCTCCTCTGCATTGGTGAGATCAGTCGTAAACTGGGGAACCGCTTCATCGAGCTTCTCCGCACCAACAACACTTGCCAGTGGCGAAACAAGTTTATTCCCATTCCTGTTCCAGCATGGGGTGTGTCATTCCAGTTATATTAAGAGTAAAATGTATAATAATGCATTTTGGTTAAAAGAACAATAGTGCAGACTATTATCTAAATGGGGAAGGTTCAAACATCAAGGGTATAGAGGGACTTAGGAGTCCTCGTGCAAGACTCCCAGAAGGTTAATTTACAGATTGAATCTGTGGTAAAGAAGGCAAATGCATTGTTGGCATTTATTTCAAAGGGAATAGAATATAAAAGCAAGCAGATAATGCTGAGCCTTTATAGGACAACAGTCAGGCCGCACTTGGAGTATTATCAACAGTTTTGGGCTCCGCACCTCATAAAGAATATGTTGTCATTGGGGACAGTCCAGAGGAAGTTAACGAGGATGATTCCAGGAATGAGGAAGTTAGCATATAAGGAGCATTTGGTAGTTCTGGGCCTGCCTGTACTTGCTGGAATTTAGAACAATGCGGGGGGATCTCATTGAAATCTACCGAATGTTGAAAGGACTAGATTGGGTGGATATGGCAAGGATGTTTCCTATGGTGGGGGTATCCAGAACTAGAGGCCACAGCCTCAGAATTGAGGGATGACCATTTAGAACAGAGGTAAGGAGGAATTTTTTTTTAGCCTGAGGCTGGTGAATCTGTGCAATGCTCTGCCACTGACTGCGGTGGAGGCCAAGTCCATGGGTATATTTAAGTTGATAGTTTCCTGATCAGTCAGGGCATCAAAGGATATGGTGTATGGGGTTGAGTGGGATCCAGGATCAACCATGATGGAATGGCGGAGCAGATTCGATGGACTGAATGGCCTAAATCTGCTCCTATGTCTTATGATCTTAAGGATTCATGGCTTCCTCTTGTTCCAAGATGACGCCACCTCAGGGTGGAGGAGAACACCTTATATTCTGTCTGGGTAGCCTCCGACCTGATGACATGAATATTAATATCTCCATCCAGTAAACAAATTCCTCTTCCTCCCCACCCCACCCTCCAGGTATCCCTACTCTGACTTTCACTTCTATTACTGACCTTTCACCTGCCTATTACTTCCCCCAGGTCCCCTCCTCCTTCTCTTTCTCCTATTGTCCACTCTCCTCTCCTATTGGATTCTTTCTTCTCCAGCCCTTGGCCTTTCCCACCCAACAGGCTTCCCGTCCCCCCCACCTTTTTACTCTGGCATCTTCCCCCTTCCTTCTCAGAAGAAGGGTCTCAGCCCAAAATGTAGACTGTTAGCTCTTTTCCATAGATGCTGCCTGACCTGCTGAGTTCCTCCTGCATTTTGTGTGTGTTGCTTTATCTTCAGATAACTTAGCAGAGAATATTTTTGAGGTGAATTTATTTGGAGAAAGAATATGCATCCATTTTGTGGAGAGAGGGTCAGGATTAATGTTTCAGCTCCATGACCCTTGGTCTAAACTGGAAAAGGGTAAAAGTGAAACACATTTTAAATGTGTGTGCATGTATCTTTTGGGGTTGGGTGCGGGGTGTAGGTTCAGAGAGACTTCAGAGGATATCTGCACAGTGTTGAGACTAAAGGAGACTCAGTAGGTGCTGCCACGATTTGCATCATTTGGTCTCTCTTGGTCTCCATCCCATCACAAATAGTCACTTTATTCATTCCACCTGCTTATACCCACAGTTAGCTGGGATCACAGCCAAGCCAATGTGCTCTTTCAGCTCACGTAGGCTGCTTTCATTCTTCATGTATGTCAACAGATCTAGGAACCAATAGCAATCATGATGGTGAAAAGAAGGATTCACCTTGGAAAATGTTAATGTTGAGTGTGAGTATTTGCTGTATTATGGTTGAAATGTTTAAAAGATCTTTTGCTTCCTCTAGGAGTGGCTCTGCCTTGGCACAGTTGTATGGCACCTCAGCTACTCTAGAACTTCACCATTTCAATCATGCAGTTATGATTCTTCAGAGTGAGGTACCAAAGCCTGTTTATTTCTTCTAAGAACAAATACCAGTAAAATACTTGGTGTAAGTAAAGTGGAAGTCTGTGGGCGGCTCTCCTGCCTAGTGCAAAAGCAAGGTCAAAGCTACATTCAATTATCTACTCCAAGGTCACTGAGGTATTATCATACAACCTAAACAAAATGCATGCAGACAGTTTGCAAGGTGAAGATAAGAGAAATGTCAACAATCCATGCAGCATCCAGTCACTAACGCTGTACTGATCTTTGAATGCTTTGCTTTTCATTGCATTTAGCAGAATTTCAAACTAAGCATTCTTTATCTGCCGTTGAATCAGAATCGAGCTTATTGTCACTGACATATGTCATGAAATGTGGTTTTTAGTGGCAGCAGTACAAAGCAGGCCCAATAAATTTTTATAAGTTACAATAAAGATTAATAAATGGTTGTGCTACAGAGGAAGAGTGAGATAGTGTTCATGGACTGAATGCAGAGTGGGCTAAGTTGTTCCTAAATCTTTGAGTTGGAACCTTCAGATTCCTGTGTCTTCTCTTTACTGGTACAAAAGAGCTGAGAGCTGAGAGTATATTCTGGATGCTGTGGGTTCTTAATGGTTGATGCTGCCTTCTTCACAAGATCACAAGACAAAGGAGCAGAAGTAGGCCATTTGGCCCATTGAGTCTGCTCTGCCACTCCACCATGAGCTAAACTATTCTCCCATCTAGTTCCAATTTCCAGCTTTTTTCCCATATCCCTTGATACCCTGACTAATTAAATACCTATCAATCTCCTCCTTAAACACCCTCAATGATTGAGCCTCCACAGCTGCATATGGCAACGAATTCCATAAATCCACGATCCTCTGGCTAAAAAAATTTCTCCTCATCTCTGTTTTAAATGGGTACCCTCTAATTCTAAGACTGTGGTCCCTTGTCCTGGACTCTCCCACCAATGGAAACGGCCTTTCAACATCTACTTTGTCCAACCCTTTCAACATTTGAAATGTTTCTATTGAATCCCCTCTAATGAATACAGTCTAAGAGCCGACAAACACTCTTCATATGTCAGCCCCTGCATTCCAGGAATCATCCTTGTAAATCTTCTCTGAACTCTCTCCAAAATCAGTACGTCCCTTCTAAGATAGGGGGCCCAAAACTGCACACAGCATTCCAAATGAGGTCTCACCAGTGCCCCATAGAGCCTCATCAACATCTCCTTACTCTTATACACTATTCCTCTTGAAATGAATGCCAACATAGCATTCGCTTTCCTTACTGCCAATCGAGCCTGGTGGATAACCTTTGGGGTATCCTGCACGAGGACCCCAAGATACTTTGCACTTCCGATTTTTGAATTTTCTCTCCATCTAATTAATAATCTGCCCGATTATTTCTTCTTCCAAAATGTACAACTGTACATTTCTCAGCATTGTTTTTCATCTGCCATTTCTTTGCCCACTGGCCTAAACTGACCAAGTCTCTCACAACCTTTCCATTTCTTCAACACTTCCTGCTCCTCCACCTATCTTGGTGTCGTCTGCAAACTTAGCCACAAAACCATTTAATCCATTATCTAAATCATTGATATACAGTGTAAAAAGAAGCAGTCCCAACACCGACCCCTGCAGAACACCACTAGTAACCGGCAACCAACCAGAATAGGATCCCTTTTTTTTCCCACCCTTTGCTTTCTGCCTATCAGTCAATGCTCCACCCATTCCAATATCTTTCCTGTAATTCCATGGACTCTCATCTTATTAAGCAGCCTGTTCTGCGGCACCTTATCAAAGGTCTTTTGAAAATCCAAATACACGACATCCACAGCCTCTTCCTTGACAATCTTATTTGAGACTACCTCAAAAAATTCCAACAGGTTGGTGAAGTAGAAACTTCATGAAACCATGCTGACTTGGGCCTATCTTGTTGACTCCAATAGCTTTCCAACTACCAATGTCAGACTAATAGGTCTGTAATTTTTTTTTTGCTGCCTGCCTCCTTTCTTAAACAGCGGAACTACATTTGCAACCTTCCAGTTCTCCAGACCCATGCCAGAGTCTATTGATTCTTGGAAGATCATTTTCAATGCCTCCACAATCTCCAAAGCCATTTCCTTCAGAACCCGTGACTCCACCTCATCCAGTCCGGGAGACTTATCTATCCTTAGTCCATTTAGCTTCCCAAGCACTTTCTCTCTAGTAATCTTGACTGTACCTAGTTCTATTCCCTGAGACCTCTGGCTATCAGGTATGTTGCTAATGTCTTCCACTGTGAAGACTGATGCAAGATACTCATTTAGTTCCTCTGCCATCTCTTTGTTACCCATTATAATTTCTCCGGCATCATTTTCAATCGGTCCTATATCTACCCATGTCACTCTTTTACTCTTCATATATTTAAAAAAACTCTTAGTATCCCTTTTTATATTAATTGCCAACTTCCTTTCATAATTCATCTTTTCTTTCCTAATGACTTCCTTAGTTGAGGCAGCACCTTTGGAAGATGTCCTTGATGGTGGGGAGGCTTGTTCCCTAGAAGGAGCTGACTGAGTCTACAACCCTCTGAAGCCTCTTACATAGAAACAAAGAAACATAGAAAATAGGTGCAGGAGTAGACCATTCGGCCTTTCGAACCTGCACCACCATTCAGTATGATCATGGCTGATCATCCAACTCAAAACCTGTACCTACTTTCTCTCCATACCCCCTGATCCCTTTAGCCACAAGGGCCATATCTAACTTCCTCTTAAATATAGCCAATGAACCGGCCTCAACTGTTTCCTGTGGCAGAGAATTCCACAGATGTGTGAAGAAGTTTTTCCTCATCTCGGTCCTAAAAGGCTTCCCCTTTATCCTTAAACTGTGACCCCTTGTTCTGGACTTCCCCAACATTGGAAACAATCTTCCTGCATCTAGCCTTTCCAATCCCTTCAGAATTTTATACGTTTCAATAAGATCCCCCCTCAATCTTCTAAATTGGCATTCTTACATTGGCACCTCCATTCCAGATGGTAATAGAATCAGTCAGAATTCTTTCTATGGTACACCTGGAGTCTTTGATAGACTTTGGTGACATATTAAATCTCCCCAACTGTCTAAAGAAGAATAGACACTGGCATGCCTTTGTTGTGATGGATCAACGTGGTGGGCTCAGGATAGATCTTTTGAGATGCTGATGGCCAAGAACTTGAAACTTCCACCCTTTCCACTGCTGACCCTTGAATTCCCCTTCCTGATGTCTACAATCAATTCCTTGCTCTTGCTCTCGTTGAGTGCAAGATTGTTGTTTCAACATCATTGACCAGCTCATGCATGCCCCCTTGCCACCACCTGAGATTCCGCCATCAGCAATTGTGATGTTCTTATTATCTACATGTGGAAATGCAGAGCACAATTTTCTGCACGATAAGTTCCAGCAAAATTGAGATTGCTAGCGTTAGAATGACATAATTGTGGGTGCATATCTACAATGATATCACCAGGTGAGAAATGAATTGGGGACAATAGACCCTGAAAATGATGTTAGGAAAGTAACACAGCTGGAGGTGTTCCGGCGAGAAATTGGGTAGGTAAATGAGGAAACAAGCAAATAAGTTCCCACTGTGTTGAATATTAGAGGAGATCAGGGTCTCCCACTCTGGCTGCAAAGGTTATACACAAAATGAACTTCGATCATTTCAATTCAGGCTATATTAAACTTGAGCCCACAATATTAGCATGAAATTGATATGGCCAAATGATGACTAATGGTAAAATTCATGCTGAAACAGCATATGTATTTCTAAAGCTGAATGAGCAGACAGTGCTTTCCACCACACATATTAGAGAATTTTGTATTAACTCCAGATAATCAAAGTGTTTCATTACTGAGTAACCTAATGTATAGAAAGTTCAAAGAAAGTTCTTTTTTATAGTTTATTTACATTGGTATGTCAGAGATATCCTAAAGGGTTGATGGTAGAAGATCCAGCTCACACTAAATTTATGTCAGAGAGAAAAGAGGACACTGGAATCAATTCTTAGTTTATGCAGATGCTTTATCTGAGCTAGATAATAATTGAGACACTGAAAAGGGCTTTAGTATCTTTGGCCTTAGGGAAGGAAAATGATCAAATGAGAGTCCACCTTTGAATATCTCATCTGGGAAGATCAGATTTGAACAGAATAATCGTGTATTCTTTTGGAAGAGAAGCTAGATGACTCCAAACATGTATGAAACTATATCCAACTGAGTCAGAGCAGATGGAGAGGAAATAATTTACAAATAAATTAATTCTAATGTACATCACTAACCAGAATGTGATAAAATTATTTTTAGTTAGGGATACAGCACAGTAACAGGCCCTTCTAGCCCACACTGTCCAATTATTATAAGCTTAAATTTACACGCATCTCTCCAGTCAGAGTAAGAGAGCCTAGAAGAAGGGAAAAGATTCAAATGTCATTATTTGTAAAATGTTATTGGGATTAAAAAAATACATAGCTACACTGAAGCTTTTATGTATTTTGAATTTCTTACTTCACTGTTATAAAGTCTGAAGTTTTATAATCTGAAATTTTTACCTCAGATTTTAATGTTGCCAGGTTGTCGTACTGGCAAATTCCAAAGGAAGGCCTTGGGTTGCTAATGCATTCTAATGCAAGTTATATTCATCTGCAAGTAAATTGCTGCACTCAGATAATTGTCTACGCAGAAGAAATTCATGAGTTCAGTTGGCTAAGCATGAAGCAAGTTAAGACAAAGTCAGTCAGGCAAGAATTGGATGAACATTCTTAAAATGTCAGATGACCTGATGACCCTGGCTTGTGGTACAACAACATGTGTTTCACACCCAGGATCAGCCCCTGCACCATAATACTTTCTTTACAACTCACATTTATTTTAGAAGACTATCCTATAGCATATTTTACAAATATAAAATGTAAAAATATTGCATTTTAGTTGTTAATTAATATAAAGGTTTTGAAAGAGAAATCCCTTAATCCAGGCAAATGACTGCATAGAAATCACAGTGGAACAAAAAAAGGCTGTGGTGATGTTACAGATATAGAAAACTTGTGTTAAAGCTTTCATGTTTCAATATTTTATAATGATCTTGTCATTTCCCTTCCATTGGTATGTGTACTGCAAATGCTGCAATTCCTAACATTTCAAAGGTTTATGGACAAAGAATTTTCTGCACATTAAAAATGCCATGTTGTGGTTCATCCTTTTGCAAGTGTAGGCTTTGAAACATCATTGAAGTTAATATTATAAATTAAAACATTTTATTATCAATTAACCTTTAGTAAGCAATTTCAGTTACAGTTATGATGAAAGGCTCTGTGCTAAATTAGAATTTTTGTTATTTCTATAAGGTACTGGAGATAGGAATCAAGAATGTAATAAGCATGAAACATTGACACGAGTTCTGTTGAGGTGCTTTTGATCTTTAGATTTCGCACTTTTTTCTTATGCACCAGGACTAGGCAGAATTGGATCAAAAGCTAATCACCTGCAAATTGATTTAAAATTCTAGCATGGGTTATTGTGCCCACCATTACACAACATTAATGGCATAGAACTTCATGCCAGGACAGGGGTGTGATTAAACATGGGGAGAAAATGGAGAAAATCTTTTGGAAATTGCAGCAATCTGCCTTGAAAACATTTACAGGAAATGGCATCTATCCACCTATTTCATCTGTCCAACATGTTAAGTGGAATGAAATTTGTTATTCTCCCTGCAAACACAAATTAAGCTCCTCACAGATTAAACCATCATATTAAGTCTGCAAAATGTTAGATATTGCCAGACAAAGCTCTACAGAACTGAAAACTATCAATTACAAATGCAAAATCTTCAGATATTATTTGTCTTAGTAACTCTTGATGCTATTCATACATTATAAAGCTCATTCTTTTCTCTCTATCGTTACAGGGACACAATATTTTTGCAAGTCTTTCCTCCAGGATGTACAGCGACATCATGCAGCTTTTGAAACAGTCAATACTGTCCACAGATCTAACACTGTATTTTGAGTAGGTTCTGATTAATTTTTGTATCTCAGTGGAAGTGTCATGTATTTATCTGAAAAAAAAAGGATCTATTATACAAGATGTCTGTGGATTAGCTGTCATATGTACTGATTTCAGTTTCTGCTGGTCAGAGTTGGTGAACTGTGGAGCAATTTCCAGACCTGTGTTTAGAACTTGTAACAAAATTCTGGATTCTAGCTTACAAATTTGAATTAACCTTTAAACAAAGAACTTTTAATCTCCCCCTAATTTGGTCAAATTGCAAGTTTCAAGAGGACCTATTCTTCCAAATAATACCTGTTAAGATTTTCAACATACAAGACGCAACTTACTTTTGTCAAATTTTAATTCATAGACTTTTGATATTCATGCAACTAGGAAAGACCAATCATTGGAGAAGCTCTTAAATTTCATTTACTTTGAATGTGAGTGAACAAAAAGCAAAACAAAAATCTGATGCTGTAAACCTGAAGCAAAAGCAGAAAAGGTTGGAAATAGCAGGTCAGACAGTGTTTATGGTGGGAAAAATGAATGTTTCAGACACTGCTAAGGCCATACAAGTTCACTCCTTTGATAACTTCAGATATAACGTTGCTTTTTCTGTCTGGATTTCTTCACAATCCCCCTTGTCCAATTAAATTTGCCTTTTGCTTTACCAGTACACCAGTTTTGTCACTGATCTCCTACTGCCGACCCATTACCTTTGCATTTTTCTTCCTTCTGCCCTTTCACTCCACCTTAATGCTTAATTTTCTCTAAGTTTTTCAGTATGATAAATATCTTTAACCACAGATTCTCCCTGATTTCCTGAATATTTTCATCTTTTCCTACAGTATAATGTATTTCATCTTAGAACTGGAACTATGGGAAAGAGCAGAAGATTGGGATTGTGCTCCTGGGACATGGCATTGAACCGATAGCTGGATGGTTTCCTTCTATGCTGTAATAATTCTACGATTCTATAAATCTGCAAAACAGAACTCATTTCAGCAAGGAAGTCAAGAGATAGTTATATCATTTCATTCAGCTATCAAATACATAGGAGGAAAGATTTTGACACTGCAGGTCAAAAGTCCTTTTTAAATGGCTTTGTTTTCAGTGGAATTGCTAGCTGCCCAGCAGAATCCTCACTGATTTGATTTGACACAAACATTTCACTGTATGTTTCCATGTACATGTGAGAAATGAAGCTAATCTTTCACAGAGAGTAGCTGAGACTAGGAAAGTCACATTTTTGGGTGAAGAATAGAAGCCTCACCAATATTTTATAATGATTTAAATAACTTGTTCTTTTTTAAACTGGAACAATTCTCTAATGATACAACAGGAGTTTAATACTACTTTAAAACTACTTAAAACAGTTTATCAAAACTACTGCCTTTCAGATTCATAGAAGAGGACTCTTAAAGCTCCAATGAGGACCTCTCTTGTTGCTTGTATTTCACCAATAAACTGAACTAGTTCTATATCCCTATCACACAGTCATTATAGGGTACAGCACAAACAACAAACCATCCTCCATTGTTTATATATTACCATCAGGCCTTCTGTTGCAAGCATCAAAGTAGAAAATATTTAAAGTGACAAAGTGACTAAGTTCTCAGAAAAGAACAGCATCTGTAAAATTATCATTTGATATAGGTAAAACAAGGTCAAATAGCTTCAAAATTAGTACCTCATTAGCATAAAGGAAGTCAAGTGCTTCCAACTGTGAAGGGAGACGTGAAAAGCAAAAACAAAATTTAATGAAATAATGATATAGTTGAAACTGCGTGGGTCTAGTATTCAAGTTATTGTGATTTAATACACCTTTGGATTTTTTTCGTCCAGCTACATTACCACTAGCAAAATCTATTCCCTCATTCCATTATCTAACTGACTAAATCTTTCGGTATATTTATTGGTTAAACTAAATTCAACACACAGATTGAGCCAAATATCCCAAGTGTGTCTTTGATACTGAGTCAATTTGATTTATTTCTTACAATAGCCAATGCATGAATGGACTGTAATTCCTTGGGTTGCTATTTTCCTGATCCTGTCCTTTCATTTAAAAATAACTTGTACTAATCCAAGCTGACTTCCCTGTTGGAATATGATTTGTGTATAGACACCACTAGGGCCTGGCTAAGCAACCCCTGCCTTACTGGGTTCTTGTTATAATAAAGTCAAGCCAGGTCATACATTGCTGTCACTGAATTTACCCTAATCAGGTTAATTTGCTTCATGTCACCACACTGCCTCTGCTCCTGATCAACAGCAGTACAAGAGAAGCACAGAAAGCTTCTCACCCTGCTTTTTTGCTTATGCCTTTGGAGCAGTTTGCATGAGATGAGGTGTCAAAAAGTGGTAAAACTCAGGCTTAAATTGCCCGTGTGGTTGGATTGGGCTTTGACTGGTAAGGGTCACAGTGAACCTCTAAACCACTGACCATTTTCCTAAACTAATACTGGAGAAAACCGTGTCCTCGGTCCTATGTTTTGGAAAATTATTTCTGCCCAATCTGTGGCAATTATTTCGATTTGGTCCAATCACTGAATGTGTATTTACAACTAGGGTGTGTAAAATTAGATCGAATTCTCAGTAAACCCAGCTGTTCTCATCCATCCTTCAAGGAAAGCCTTCCTGTAAAACCCAGCCCTGAGCCAGTTGATAAAATGCAAGTCATGTCCATGTCTACAAATGAAACAAACTCTCCAAGCCCGCTTTCTCCTCTTAGCTGTCAAATAAAAGATTTATTGCTTGTTTTGGATCACATAATTTATTCTGAAAGCTTGGGATGATACAACTAGCTCCTAATTAATGACTGAGATTTTTAAACAATAGCACCCAAATCCAAGAGTAGGTACAAGGCCCAGAATTAAAATTAACTCAGCAGTAGCTATGCTGATGAGGAAGAACAGCTATTTTGTCCCATAAATTACATGGGCTGTCTATGGATTGCTTTTGAAGTGGCCTATTGATGTCTGCATGCAGAGCTTCTTTTTAAGGAAATCAAATAATTAATTGTAAAAGTAATCAAATGCAAGGAAGCAATTCAGAATGTTTGACTCTAGAGGAAACAAAAGTTTTCATGTGAGAAAGTTCTAAATTCAGGTAATTGGCTAAGAATAATGCTTTAACTAGTCAATTTAGCTTCAAAGTTATTGCATTTTATGCATGGGCTATAAACTGAGTCACAATTTTACATTGCTTTGTGCTTGAAGAAAGCACAGCCAAAAAGGATAGACGAAGGGATGAAGAAATATTGCCATTTCATTTGCCAAAGAGAATAAAATTATTCTCAGTAGTATTGGAGTTGCTTAGCTAGATGGCTTTCGATTCAGTTCAATGCTTTTCATGCAATGAGTATTAAGATTAAGTCAACAGATTTTTATTTGTTAGAAAACATGGGTCTGTTGTATCAGTGAAAAGTAATGACATTTGCACCTTATGCCAAAGCTATTAGAGATGAAAGGGGATGAAAACAAATCTCAGCAGGATTTGTACATGTGCTTCTCTTTCCAGGATGCCGATCTGATCTGTTAAGTGTTTACAGAATTTTAATTGCTGTAAACAATCAATAATTACATCACTTGAGTATATTTAAAGTGGAGGTTAATAGGCTCCTGATTAGTAAGGGAGTCAGAGGTTACAGGAAGAAGGCAGGAGAATGGAGTTGAGAGGGAAAATAAATCACCCATGATCAAATGCCGGGGCAGATTCAATTGGCTGAATGACCTATTGTTTTCCATTTCATATTAGTTTTCCACTTTGTGCTGAAGATAGCAACCGTTTCTCTGTATAGTTTTCAGTCATAGCTGTGTTTAATTACTAGACCAGTGTCACCCCAGTCAATTTATTCCCAGGGATTCCATCTAAAATTCACCTCATGTAAAACAACCTGTACATAAAATACCTACTCTGTGGTTACCAGCAATTACTCATTTAAACTTTAAATTTTTATGACCTGCAAGTTTCCCTCAAACCAAAGAAAGAATATGTTTGAATTTACTGTGTGATGTTTTCTACACAACAATCAAGTGAGAAACCTGCTTTGCTGATGTTCTCAGTACTCCGATCATTATCTATTTTAAAAGAAGCCAGTGGGAGCAATCGGCACATTTTGCACATCACAGTTCCCAAGGAGACATTGGATTGCATGGAGGGAGAGAGAGCAATGGTTGGTTAGAAAGAAGGTTCTGTAGACGAGAATGAAATTCCTGAATGGTACGTTGACTCCTGGATGCCAGAGTCAGGGATATCTCGGACCAAGTCCACAGCATTTTTAAATGGAAGGGTGAGCGACACTGTTCCTTCTAAGCTGTGTGGGTGCACAGTAACTGAAATGCACATAGCCTTCGTTGCCATGCAGCTGGCATTTTCTTTTAGTGGAGGAGTTCAAGGTGGGAAAGTGTAGAGTTGTGTTAACACTGAGGGGCTCCAAGGACAAGCTAATAAATCAAGTAAGAGTCACAACAAGATTGGGCCGAAAGTGGGACGCCAACGAGACCAGGCTGTGAGCTCCCTGCAATTGAGAGACATCATCGGCAACCCTTGCCTGGGACAGCGAGGCCTCAGCTCTGCATACGTCCAACGATGGGGGAGTGCAAGTGCAAGGGATAGGCGTGACATGGTCCAGGCAGAGGTATCGAAAAATAAGGATGAAAGGTGGTTATCGAAGGCAGTGGAGTTGGGGGGTCACAGGACGCCTGGATACAAAGGAACCTTCCCAAGTGCAAGCTCACTTGACGAGCTTTGGAGACTGGAGACCTTCCGCATTTCTTTCCTCCTGCGGTCCATTTATGACACTGTCCCTGCACACATGGGAGCTGAGAGAGGACCCTAACTGCAAGGCTTGTGGTCAACGGGGTTCACTGGCACACATACTGTCAGGATGCAGAACAGCTTCAACACAAAGATGTTATCGGTGACACCACAACAAGGTCCTGCTGTCCCTTGCTGACACACTGGAGTGGGAGAGGTGTAAGAAGAGGCCAGCTGGCAGAGAGGCAAACAGGGCAGTCATTTTCATCAAGGAGAGGGCCACACCAGTCATATCAAAGAGGCATAAATCCAATCTGCTGCAAACCGCCAAATCATGGGAGATGAGGATTGATGTGGAGAGAATGCTGCAGTTCCCAGAGGTGGTGCCAACCACATCTTGACCAGATATCGTACTGTGGTCCACCAAAGACAAGAAAATCATCCTGGTAGATCTCACAGTACCGTGAAGGGAAGGATGTGAGGAGGCTCACAAGAGGATGGACCTGGTGTACCAGTCTTTAGCCGAAGAATGCAGGGACAAAGGATAGCAGATGTAGCTATTCCCCATGGAGATCGGCTGTAGAGGGTTCCCAGCAACGTCAGCTTGGAGGTTACTGTCTGTGCTGGGCCTTGATGGAAAGAGCAAGAACCAATCAGCTCGCAGGATGGGGCAGGAAGCAGAATGAGCCTCTTGCTGGATATGGAGCGGGCAAGAGGAGTTGAACTGGAAGTCTGGAGCAGATGGGCAGTGACCTGGCCCCCACTGCTGTCCACCAACTGGAGAGTGGAGTGGTTAAGGGTTGAAACACTCTTTGGAGGATGGGAACCACCTGATGACATCTGCCCCTGGCCAAAGGCTACAGCTACCTCATCAGATAACTGAAGAGAGCACCCTGTCTTCTATGCATCAAGCTCATTTGAAAGTGAAGCCCTGCTGTCACCACTTGATATAAGAGGTGATGATAGTATTCAAGCCCTGCCATAATTGTTGAGCATACATTGTTTATTCAAGTTTAGTCTGGACTTGCCATTTTGCCTGTGAGATGGCTTTCTGGAGATCATACCTGGACCTCTTGTAACTTCCTTGGTCACCAGACCTGAATGCCTCTGATCTGGCCCTCAGCAGATTGCAGATCTCATGGTTTATCCAGGATTTGCGGTTGGGGAAGACTCTGAGTGATTTTGTGGGGACACACTTGTCTACAACTGTTTTAATAAAGTCCATAACAACCATGCTGTATTCATTCAGATCCACAGTGAGTCCTTGAACATTGCCTTGTCCACTGACATGAAACAAACTCATAACCACTCCTGTGCCTCCCACAACCAACTCTTTGTCGTCCTATTCACTGAAGTTTTGCTCTTTAGCCTCTGCCTGTAACCAGATAGGAGAAAGACAGCCAAGTGATCCAGTTTAGCGAAATGGGATTGTAGGCATTCCTTATCTTAGCATAACAGTGGTCTAGTGTGTTGGGGTCTCTGGTGCTACACGGTATATGCTGAAGGCAGTTGGGCAGGGTTTTCTTCAAACAAGCCTGGTTGAAGTCCCTGACTATGATTTGAAGTGTGCTGGGATGGACTCTTTGTTGTTTGGAGATGACATCATGCAGTATCTGAAGCGCTTGATTATAGTTGGCCCCTGGTGGTATGAAAACTGTGCTCAGGTCTATGGATGAGAACTCCCTATGTAAATAGAATGGATTGCATTTGACCATCAGATATTCAAGGTCAGGGGAAGACGACTCCAACAAAACTGCCACATCGGAGCACCACCAAGAGTCCATCATGAAACACACACCTCCATCTTTTGCCTTTTCTGAATCAGCAGTTCAGTCCATATGGAAAATTGAGAAGCCTTCTAGTCCGATTGCTGAACCTGGCAGGCTGGGAGACAAAGTCTTCCTCAGACTTAGAACACAATAGTCCCCAATTTCCCTCCGATACAGCAACATTTCCTCAGATTCTCAATTTTGTTCTCTAGCAACTGTGCATTTGCTAACAAGGTGCTGGGTAGAGGGGACCTCAATGTTTCAGTCTGGCTTGCAGCCCCCCCTTTCCTGTCTCACTTCCAGCCATGGTGATGAACCTTCATCTGCTTAAAGGAGCCGAAACTCTGTCGTCTGTCAACACCTTCAGACGATTGTGAATCCTAGCAGGAAAGTTTACTAGTGCTGCACGGGGTGGGGGAGGAGGTGCGGGATTAACTGTAGTTACAGAAGGATAGGAGCCAGAGCACCAGAACTGATAGTGCCGTGGTTCTGAAGAACGATATTGTTAGCCTACATACAAAGTCAGGAATCAAAAGGTTGAGCACGGTGGGACTAATGTTCTGAGCTGTGTAGATTTCAACGCAATCAGTATTGTAGGAAAGGCAAATGAGCTTAGGGCATGGATCAGTTTATGGAATTAAGCTATTGTAGCCATTTGTGAGCTTTGGTTGCAGGAGGGGCAGCTCAGTATTCTGGAGTTCTGTTGTTTTAGATGTGATAGAGGAGAAAGGATTAATGGGGGAAGGGTGGCATTACAAATCAGGGAAAATGCCCACGGTAGTGCTCAGTCAGACTGGAAAACTCATCTAGTGAAGCTTTATGGGTGGAACTGAGGAATAAGAAAGGTATGACCACATTGTTGGGTTCCTACTATAGACCGCCCAACAGTCCGCAGGATCTTGAGGAGCAAATTTGTAGAGAGATCGCTGACTGTTGCAAGAAACATAAGGATGTGATAGTAGGTCATTTTAACTACCACCTATTGACTGGTATTCTCATACTATAAAGGGCCTGGATGGGAAATAGTGTGTCAAATGTGTTTAGGGATCTATATACTTAGCCAAGGGAGATACTGGAGGACTGGAGGATAGTTAATGCTGTTCCATTGTTTAAGAAAAGCTCTATGAATAAGCTAGGAAATTATAGACCAGTGAACCAGACATCAGTAGTGGGAAAGTTATCGGAAGGTATTTTAAGGGACTGGATATATAGGTATTTGGAGAGACAAGGGCTGATTAGCGATAGTCAACATGGCTTTGTTCATGGTAAGTCATGTCTAAGTAGTTTTATTGAGTTTTTTGAGGAAGTTACCAGGAAGATTGATGAAGGCAAGGCAGAAGATGTTGTTTACAATTAACTTTAGTAAGGTCTTTGACAAGGGCCCTCATGGGAGGTTGGTGAAGTAGGTTCAGGCTCTTGGCAGTCAAGATGAGGTGGCAAATTGGATTAGACATTGGCTTTGCGTCAGAAGCCGGAGAGTTGTAGTAGTTGGTTTGCTTTGCTGACTAGAGGCCTGTGACTAGTGATGTGCTGCAGGGATCGGTGTTGGGCCTAATGTTGTTTGGCACCTATATCATCAATCTGGATGATAATGTGGTAAACCGGATGTGGGGTTTGAGGACCTGAGATATAGGGCAAGGTTGAATAGGTTAGGACTTTATTTAATGGAATGTAGGGAAGATTTGATAGAGTTATAAAAAAATTATGAGGGGTATATAGGTAGGCTAAATGTAAGCAGGCTTTTTCCGCTGAGGTTAGGTGAGACTACAACTTGAGGTCATGGGTTAAGGGTGAAAGATGAAATGTTTAAGAAGAACATGAGGGGAAACTTCTTCACTCAGAGGTTGGTGAGAGTGTGGAACAGGGTGCCAACACAAGTGGTGGATGTGGGGTCAATCTCAACATTTAAGAGAAATTTGGATAGGTGGGGTATAGTCCAGGTGCAGGTCGATGGGACTGGGCAGACTAGTGGTTTGGCACGCGCTAGATGGGCCAAAGGGCCTGTTTCTGTGCTGTAGTGTTCTATATAAATATATTCACAGTTTACTTTCTGGATCAAAATGTATTTTTAGAAGGTCCCAATTAACTTTCACCACATTTTGGAACAAATTCTCCACCTTTCCAAACTGAATTAGAAAGGGACACAGTATAAGGAGATTTGAATCAGACTCAACTAAATTTGTCCTTCTCCTGCTTTGTATCATATAGTGGAATTTTAATATACTGTTTAGCTTTGAATGTCCACACTTGACAAATGAGCAATTTTGGATTCTTCATTGTGATCATATTATTTATATATACCCTGGCAGAGAAGCATAAGCCATCTAACATTTCTCATGAATAATCTAAGATGTTTTTCTTTCTAGGCGAAGAACAAAGTTCTTTGAACTCGTAAATTCAGGAGAATACAATTGGAATGTAAAAGACCAACGGGAAATGCTCAGGTCAATATCTGCATGAAACGTCTGTCAAACGAAATATTGAACCCAGATCTTATGTGGTATAAACTGGGTGTATGTGGCAATTTTTCTTTGGGTACTTCATGATATCCTAATATGCAGAAGAGTTCAAGATAGACAGACAAATTTTGGACCAGTGCAGCCTGTGCCATTTTGTAAAAGGTGTGCATGTACCCACCTAACAACTGATGGCCACAAGAGAAGGAAGTTGATTGTACAAGGGTGCAAACCACATAGGACACCAGATCCCCATTTTCCAAACACTGCTCCTGCCAAAACAATGTCGAGTTTGCTGTAGGTGGAATTAGTAAACTGAGCTGTAGATAAAGCTGGCAGGACATATGATGGGAAGGCAGTTTAAGCAAGAATAAAATATCCCTCTCTGGTGCATTTAGAGGACCCACTGTCCTGGCACTGACTCCTCTTCATGGCACCATCTTGGAGGGATCTTGGAGTTATATAGGATATAACCAGCTATTCACATCCTCATCATGATCTCTGACATTTCCTGACAACCCTGATCCTTGATTTCTTACCGGCTCAGTGAGCACACTATTCATAGTACCACAGCTGAGAATGTTCCTAGCAAAGAACTCTCCCCTACTTCCTGAGCCCACAAAGCACCTCTTCTTTAAGAGACCCTGGTTGCCTTAGAATACTCCCATCAACAGCACAGGCAACAGTGACAGCAAGCTACGCTCATTTGCAAGATTAGGCAGCAACAATTCAATGTGAACTTCAATGAATATGTATGCAAGGAGTTATCAATTAACATATATCAGTTCCTACACTTTTTTTCTCTTTTGGTGAAGGCGGTGTGAACCAATTTTTCTAATTTTAAAGTTACTGCAAAAGTAAATTATATACATGCATGTTGCAGTGCATATGCAAACCCTGTAAGTCATTTAAAATCCATCAGAGTGCATTAGTCTATTGGTCAAAGTTTCACAGAAGTGTATTAACAAAGCTGCCTGCTAATGAAAATGCGTATTGTCATTGTAGGTCAATGCTGATGACTGCCTGTGACCTTGGGGCTGTAACAAAACCGTGGGAGATATCAAGACAGGTCAGCACATTGAAAAAACATGATCTTTTGCTCTGAATTGCCCCTTAACTGCAAACTATATAATTTAGACATATTTGTAATTAAAACATAAATGTGAATTTGCACATTTGCAAATTAAGTGAAAATTCACAAATTTTAGCAGTCCAAAATCTGTCCTTTATTAAAGAATTGTCTGTTCCTATAAGGATCACTTTAAACTTTGGGCCAGAATGCACTGGTGGCTTCTTCTGAGAAGAACCACTGGCTGCAATATGCAGGGTGATGCATTCCGGGCCACGTGGCTGCTATGACTGGGGGGGTCAAACACAGCCTCAGTCATTGCATTAATGTCAGTGAGGATCACTTAAAAGTCAATGCTTCTATTTCTCTTTTAACGTATGGTTTTCTCTTTAACTAATAGTAAATTAATGCTTCTGTGAAGAAATCTATTTCTAGCATTTTTTGATTTTTTTCTAATTTTTTTTCATTTTGGAAGCAGCGTAACAAGTAGCCAGAAGGCCATTCAAGATTCATGCCTGTGTCCTGGTCACCACCTGTGATCCACTATGTCAGGTGGAAAGGTAGCAATAGTGCTTAGGGAGCTACGGGGCAGATAACTCAAAGAAACAGGAGCAGGAGGAAGCCAGCTGTCTCTTCATGCTTTCCACCATTCAATACGGATGTGTTTTCATTGGACAGAGTCCAGAGGAGGTTCAGGAGAATGATTCCAGGAATGAAGGGGTTAACATATGAGGAGCAATTGGCAGCTTTGGGCCTGTACTCACAGGAATCTAGAAGAATGCAGGGGGATCTCATTGAAACCTAGTGAATGTTGAAAGGGCTAGAGAGTGTAGAGGTGGAGAGGATGTTTCCTATGGTGGGGGTATCCAGAAACAGAGGGCACAGCCTCAAAATTGAGTGGTAACCTTTTAGAACAGAGGTAAGGGGTAACTTTTTTAGCAGGAGAATAGTAAATCTGTGGAATTCTTTGCCACAGACTGTGGTGGAGGCCAAGACCGTGAATATTTAAGGTGGAAGTTGGTCGCTTCCTGATTGGTCAGGGCATCAAAGAATATGGCGAGAAGGCAGGTGTATGGGGCTGAGTGGGATCTGGGATCAGCCATGATGGAATGGCGGAACAGACTCGATGGCCTGAATGGTCTAATTCTGCTCCTTTGGCTTATGGTGTTATGATCATAGCTCTTCTGCATCAGGGCTCCTCTTCTTTGTACCAGTCTGCATTTCCACCATCTTTCAAAAATTATCTAACTTCTTTTTAAACAGCTCCAGTGCTCCGGACTCAGCAACCTTGTGGCATAGAGAATTTCAAAGATTCAACACTATCTGCAAAGCTTAATGGAGCTGTGGGACCAGCATGGTTGACAATCCAGTCAAAACCCAGCCCATTGTTTTGTTAATGTAGTCAAGCATCTCACTGAAATAGTGAAAATAATAAGAACAGGCGAATCGGTTACTTGCTCCAGCCAGACACATCAGTAAAGGAAAGTTTCACAAGGCAAAGACACCAACATTTAGATTTTACTGTTTTTCTTTAAGACACATCTATTTGTGCTCAACAGCAAATTTATTCTTGTCGAAAAAATATTGTAACATCTTAGTTACTAACACCCTAATTAGAAAAATCTTTAGAACTTGTTCAGAAAAGTCTATTTGAACCTTGCTGTGTTCACATCAGTATTGATGTTTGAAACAAATAGCTTTTCTCTGTGTTTCTTACCTTTTTATCAATGCTGTTCAATTCACTAACCAATGCGAAGCTAGATTCTTTTCTATGGGTATAGCTTCTCTGGATATTGACATTTAGCATTCAGAGAAAATATTTTCTCATTGAGAAATCTGTGACCCTCTTACAGGTTGCCAAACTGGTTACGAGTGAATTCTTCGAACAAGGAGACAGGGAAAGATCAGAATTAAAACTCACCCCCTCAGTAAGTGAAAGCTCTTTACTTGCACATCCACACAGTTCCATGATTAATGGTCGAAGCATTGGTGTTAAGTATTGAAAGGTTATGTACTTTCCTAATCTGTGCACACCCACAAATGAGGGAGCTTTCTACATCAGCTTCAATTTGTCCTTAGGGCTTCATGTATGTATGATAAATTAATTCACACCACTTAGATGTGAACCCTAGATAACTATTTTTAATAAAGCTGCAGTACAACCATGCCTCTAATTAGCCTGGGAAATAGTGAAACTCTCTGTCATTTTCCTTGTCCATATCAGCAGTGGCCAATACCTGCTTTAGGTGATGGAGGAAAGTTCAGGGAGATGCCAGAGGTATAGAGGGGTGGATGACTGGAACACACTGGCTGGGGTGAGAACAGTGGTTGATATAATAGGGACATTTAAGAAACTCTTAGATAGGCAGATGGATGTAAGAAAAAGGGAGGGTTATGGTACAAAGAAAGGGTTTGAGTGATCATGAAGTAGTTTTATGTAGGATATCACAACATCATGGGCTGAGGGGCCTATAGTGTGCTGTACTGTCAGCCTAAAATACATTATGGAAATATTGGTACTGTGTATTTCTATCCATGGAGCATAGCATGCTGTATGTTATAATAAAAAGATAACTTTGTCATGTATTCCAAAGCATCAATGGCTTTATAATGAAAATTTGTGAACTTAGCAGCTCATACATAATTATGAATCTTCGCGTAGAAATTAGATCACCCCAAATAGAAACAAAATCTTCATTATATCTCCAGACCAGTGTTCCCACATGTTTACTGCTCATAGAAATTCCAGATCTTGTGGCAAGCGCTGTGATGCTTCCTGTCGTCTCAGCGACAATTGCACTTGCTCCCAATGTGTACAATAGTTGGTTATGCAAAAGCCTGGTAATTTCATGCCAAAAGCCATTCTTATTTCCACCTGGTTCTGCCATGTGTGTCACTTCCCAGGGTGAAGAGCTTTGGAATAACGTGCCAGGTTTCAGGAGTAATGCTAATGGCGGTCTGTTTCCTGTTGCGAGGAGGTGGAAGAGCTCGAGGCCTGATGCCAGGCAAATAACCACTTCCTTGGTGTCAACAAGACAAAGGAGATGGTTATTGACTTCAGGGGAACTCGCACCAGTCACATCCCTCTTTATGGCAGTAGCACAGAAGTGGAAACCGTGAGGCGTTTCAAGCTTCTGTGAATGCACATCTCCCCCCACAACCTCTCATGGACCCAGAACACACCCTATGCAATCAGGAATGCTTGCCAATGCCTTGACTTTCTGAAGAGAGCTGGAATATGCACATCTATACTCAGGGCATTCCGAAGAAGTGCAGTAAAGAACATCCTAACATGCCACAAGACTGCATAGTATGGAAACTGTACTGCAGTGGAGCAGGAGACTCTACACCAGGTAGTCAAACCTACCCAATGCGTCACCGGCACCTGAACGACATCTATACAGAAAGGTGCCAGAAAAAGCCCAGTCACATCACGAAGGTTCCCACCCACCCTGCTCACGGACCACGTGTCCCACTCCCAACATGGAGAAGGCTACGAAGCATCCGCACCAGGACCACCAGACTCAAAAACAGTTACTCTCCCCAAGCAATAAAGCTGATCAACACCTCCACCCACTAATCCACCCCTCCCCACCCCAACCACCACCACTTTAAAATTTCCTGTCAGAGTCACCTAATGTGCAGGCACTCCTGTGCCTAGCATCACATTATAGACATACTATCAATCTATGTGTATAAGCTATCATACATATTTATATTTATTGTGGTTGTTTTATTATTGTGTTCTTCATCTTATTGTGTTTTTTTTTTGCTGCATTGGATCCGGAGTAACTATTACTTTTTTTTTCTTTTGTACTGGAAATGATATTAAACAAACTTGAATTCTGAATCTTATGTCAAGGAGATGCAAGCTACTAAACTTCCTGACTGTTAGAAATGTTTTGTTGAAGGATGAGTATCCGAGGTATGCCATGCGTGATTGGAAATGTTTGAGTGATGGTCTATAGTGGCTGTGGTTTTAAAAAAGGGCTTTGAATAGAACTCCAACTACTTCAGTCTCCACCACAGACTAATGTTAATAAATTACAACTTGTTTTTTCAATGTGGCTATTAAATGCATGAGACTAACTGACTGCACCTTGTGCTGTGATGTTACTGTCTATAAGAAACAGGAGCAGGAGACAAGACAGCTCCTCGAGCCCATTTTCTGATTCAATCAAATCATCAGCTCTTCTGACGTTTGGCCTCAACATTTAATATACATATCTTTCAATGCCTCTGCTGAACATAAATCTCTCTCAGACTTACAAACAAGGTATAATATCCCTCTAATCCAGAGCTTCCCAATTTGGGGTCCACAGACCCCTCGGTTACTGTTAAGGCTCCATGGCATAAAAAAGGTTGTTAACCCCTACCCTGATATAAGGACTCAAAGCCAGAGAAATTTCTCCTCATCCCAATTTCAAGTGGTCAGTCCCTTAACCTGAAACCACCCCTGCCAGATTTGGTGAAAAATTCTTAGCAAAGGTTCTATCTGGTGATGAATCAGATGACCTAGCTCTACAGGGAAAAGCTAATACTGAAATTTAAAAGTTGTCGCAAGAATAAACCTGGACAATTTAACAACGGATCATCATTAATGATGCTTTCACCCATTATGCTATTAATAGTAAAATTACTTGTTATAACAATAAATCTTACTTCATCTTTAATTATAAAACAAATGTCAGCTTAAGTTATTCAGCATTAAATAAATTATATATAATCAGAATCCGGTTTAATAGCACTGGCATATGTCGTGAAATTTGTTGTTTTGCGGCAGCAGTACTTCGCAATGCATAATAAAAAACTATAATTTACAGAAAGAAATATATATTAGAAATTAAATTAAATAAGTAGTCCAAAAAGAGCAAAAAAAGAAAGCAAAGTAGTGAGGTTATATATCTGGTGCTGAAGGGAAAGAAGCTGTTCCTGAAATGTTGAGTGTGTGTCTTCAGGATTCTGTGCCTTGTCCTTGATGGTAGCAATGAGGGCATGTCCTGGGAGATGGGGGTCTTTAGTGATGCATGTCACCTTTTTGAGACATCACCTTTTGAAGATGCCCTTAATATTGGGCAGGCTGGTGCTCATAATGGAGCTGACTGAGTTTACAACTTTCTGCAGCTTTTTCCAATCCTGTGCAGCAGCTTCTCCAGACCAGATGGTGATGCAACCAGTTGGAATGCTTTCTGCAGGATATCTATAGAAATTTGCGAGAGGCTTCGAAGAGTTACCAAGTCTCTTCAACTCCTAATGAACTATAGCTGTTCTTGTGCCATCTTTGTAATAGCACCAAAACGTTGTGCCCAGGATAGCTCTTCAGAGATGTTGACACCCAGGAACTTGAAACTGCTCACCCTTTCCACTACTGATCCCTCAATGAGGACGGGTGTATGTTCCCTCGACTTCTTGAAGCTCACAATCAATTCCTTGGTCTTAATGACATTGAGTGCAAGGTTGTTATTACAACACCACTCAACCAGCTGATCTGTCTCACTCCTGTACGCCTCCTGATCACCACCTGAAATTTTGCCAATGATAATTGTATCGTTGACTACTTTATAGATGGTGTTTAAGCTGTGCCTAGCCACACAGTTGTGGGTGTAGAGAGAGCAGAGCATCCTCAGGGTGCACCAGCATTGATTGTCAGTGAGGGGGTGATGGTATTTCAGATCCACACTGACCATGTCAAGGATCTAGTTGGAAAGGGAAGTACAGAGGCCCAGGTTTTGGAGCTTATTGATTAGTACAGAGGATATGATTATATTGAATGCTGAGCTGTAATCAGCAAACAGCAGCCTGACGTAGCTATTGCTTTTGTCCAGGTGTTTCAAGGCTGAGTGGAGAGCCAGTGAGATTGCATCCACGGTAGACTTATTGTGGCAATACACAAATTGCAGCAGGTCCAGGTCCTCGCTTAGGCAGGAGTTGTTCTGGCCATAATCAACCTCTCAAAGCACCACATCATGGTAGATGTGCACCTGGGCCGTAGACGTTGATGCAGTTCACCCTGCTCTTCTTGAGCACTGGCATGGTTGTCGCCGTTTTGAAGCAGAACGGAACCTGTTACTGCAGCACTGAGAGACTGAAGATGCCCTTGAACATCTCTGCCAGTTGGTGGGCACAGGTTTTCAGTGCTCTACCAGGTACACCATCAGGACCTGGCACATTACGAGAGTTCTTTCGTACTCTGAAGTCGGCCTCCGAGACAGAGGTCACAGGGTCACCGGCTGCTGCAGGGATTCACACAGGTGTAGTTTTATTCTCCCTTTCACAGTGTGCATAAAAGGAATTGAGCTCACCTGGGAGTGAAGTATCAAAGCCGTTCACTGGCAGTTCTCTATTAAGAAGCATTCACCCATTTGATGGACCAGTTCAGCAGCAGAGTTCATTGACAGGGACATAATATTGAAACAAGGCCATGATCCAAATGTGATGTTAGCATTCATTTCGAGATGACTAGAATATAGATGCAAGGAGTAATATTGAGGCTTTATAAGACACTGGTGAGGCCTCACTTGGAGTATTGTGGGCAGTTTTGGGACCCTTATCTAAGAAAGGATGTGATGACATTGGAGAGACTTCAAAGGCATTTCACAAGAATGATTCTAGGATTGAAAGGCTTGTCACCTCTGGGCCTGTCCTCACTGGGATTCAGAAGAATGGGGGGATGGAATCTCACTGAAACCGATCAAACATTGAAAGGGCTCAATAGTGGATGTGGAGAGTCAAAGACTGGAGGACAGTCTCAGTGTAGAGGGGCGTCCTTTTAGAATGGATATGCAAAGGAATCTCTTTAGCAGGAGAGGGGTGAATCTGTGGAATTTCTGCCCCTATATCTTATGGTCTTATGATCTTATTAACCAATTTCATTTGGAAATGACACCAAAGATTGGGAGTGAGAAGAAATAACATACATTCACCTTAATAACTGAATATTGAGAAACATTGACAAAACCCTGAGAGGAACTTGAAAAGTAAACAAAGAAAAGTAATAAAAATATTTAATTACAACCAGATAAAGATGGCAAGATTGAACTGTATAATTTCAATGGGAAAAATGGAAATGTATGTTGAAATACTTAAGGCACCAAATTAGAAGCCCACTAAAAAGCAAATACCACAGTACTAAGTTGCTAACTTAGTGCTGTTTTCTTACTTGAACAGCACCCTTGCCTGTTCATCAGCAGAGCCAATATCACATGTGACCAGCAAGAGTTAAAGGTAGCCTGAACCACAAAGAGGTCTGCTTTGGGCTACAGCATGTCCTAGCAGTTGTCGCAGGAAGAAAATCTGACGAATGAAACATAGATGAGAGTGATTTTTTCAGATATTGCGCTGTAGAAGGAGCAGAGATCTTCAGTGAAGATGGAAAACCCTGTAGACAAACAGTTAAAAAGGCAGAAGGAGTCATTAGATATTGGTCCCAATATATCAATGCAGTTATAAAGAAGGCAAGTCAGATATTATACTTTATTAGGAGTGTGAAGAGATTTGGTAACTCAACAAATACACTCAAAAACTTCTATAGTTGTACCATGGAGAGCATTCTGACAGGCTGCATCACTGTCTGGTATGGTGGGGGCTACTGCATAGGACTGAAAGAAGCTGCAGAGGGTTGTAAATTTACTCAGCTCCATCTTGGGTACTAGCCTACAAAATACCCAGGATATCTTCAAGGAGTGGTGTCTCAGGAAGGCAGTGTTCACTATTATGGACCTCCAGCATCCAGGGCATGCCCTTTTTCTCACTGTTACCATCAGGTAGGAGGTCCACACTCAGCAATTCAGGAACAGCTTCTTTCCTCTGCCATCTGATTCCTAAATGGATGGATTGGGGAGCATGCCTTATGAAAATAGGTTGAGTGAACTCAGCCTACCTCACTTTTTAAATATATATTATTTCTGTTTTTGCATGATTTTTAATCTATTCAATATATGTATACTGTAATTTATTTATTTTTCATTTTTTTTTTCTTCAATATAATGTATTGCATTGAACTGCTGCTGCTAAGTTAACATATTTCACGACACATGCCGGTGATAATAAACCTGATTCTGATTGTAGTTGATGTCAAAGGTCCTAATTCTACAGGGTCCATGATCTCATTCCTGATCAATAGCATGACCACATATTAAAAGACGATCCCAAAGATTCTGCCATAACTTGAAATGGTGATAAATTACATGATTAAATAACATATCTAATCTCCTGTGAAGTTCAACCACACCCTTCCCAACCAAAATTGCTCAGCAGCCCATGATATCTGTTAATCAGGACTCATTCTGAATAGGTTTGTGCTCCACCAGACAGAACAACTGTAAACCTCACCCTTTCCTCTTGCAGACTGGGCCCACAGCCAGCTATTTACTCAAAACAGCACTTCACCCAAATATACACTTCCAGTTCTCCTCCAGGACAAGGTAGCGCTCAACCCGTCATGAGGAGCTAATCAGAGAGGCTGGTGAGCACAACTCCTTCTCAAACCAATGGCTAAGCCCATGAGCAGTGGCCAGGTTAAATTAACTGAAAGATGTCATCTTCAGCACTCTTAATCCTGCTTCAATTCCTCCTCGTGTCTCAATCTGTTGTGGTGTATCCCTCTCAGTTACCATTATTAATTTATCCCACACTTACCTTTGAGTCCTCCTGATCTCAAATGGCAGAGTAAACTGGCCAGGCAAGAAGATTTGAAGTGAAGATCGAGCATTTTACAGCTCCACATTTGCAGTCACAATTTTAGAAACTGACACTGCAGAGGAAAATTGAGGCTATACTTGAAACTTAGGTGTTACCACTGCAGCAAGAAGTTGGGGGGGGGGGGGATCATGCAGCCGACAGCTCTCAAGGTCACGCACAAATTCTGCTGTAGAGACTGAAGACTTTGGAGAAGCTTACAGAGGATAGCTGACAGAGGAGGCAATGTGAAATGTTTCATGCATTGCGAAGCTGGCCAGAAAAAAAAATCTGAGATTAATGTAAGAGAAGCTGGGGGAGTCCAGTTTGGCTCCAGACCTTGTACACTCTCTCTGGCAGGGAATTAGTGGCCAGTTGCAGAGCACTATCACCGAGCAGAATTTGGTGGCTGAGCAGCAGCCAGCCGTAAGCACAACAGCAGAAGCTCAGACCACTGTCATTCATCATTGCTGGCACCACTGTACGAAGGGATTGCAGGGCATCACAGTATCCAGGAATTCTGCAAAGGTTTACCAAAATTTTTTGAAGCATCACCTCAAGAGTAGCAACAGAGGTTCCATGGAACCCATATTTGTCAGAAAACTTTTACGTCTCCCCCCACTTCCTTCCCCCCAATGCAACCACTCTGCCAGTACCCTTCTTGTTGCCTGTGAGCTAGTTCAGTTGCCAATATATCAAGATGGTGCCTTCTGGGCTCAAACACACTCAGTGTCACCAAGGCTGTCTATATTTCCCTCTGACTTCCACTTGGAATGTTGCAGGCATGTGGTTAGCACTGTTCAGAAGTACTAGATCAGGCAAGAGGAACATGAAAGACAAGCCTTCAGAACCCACAAGGGATTTTGAATCAAACACAAAATAAATTTAGTTTTGAGTTTTGCTTTTTTTTTTGGAATACAGCCAAGCAAATGGCATCAGTGACAGAAGCAGATTAAAGTGCAGATCTGCTGCAAAATGGACAGCTGTGGTATATTTACTGGGAATGTGGTTAGTGATTTCTTGATGGGCATCCTGGGTAGAAGGAGACAGTCTAGGTCACTTTCTGCTCTTGGTAACTGGTGGAAAAAGGCATCATCTCAGAATGACTAGGTTGTACAACTAGGTTGAAGTCTATATTGGCACCTATTCTTAGCACACTCGACTTCTCAACAAAGAAAAGGATCCCAAGCATTTCCTCAAGAAGTCAGAGGTTGGCCAGCCAGAATCATTGGTGACTCAAATCTAAATCACACACGTTTACTTCTGACCAACAGCTTATTTTTTTCTATTGTTATGGTCTGCACCCAACCGTGCCAGCCTCCAGTGTTTAGATACTCCAATTCTTCGGAGTATGGATAGCTGGTGCCGCCCCTTTAAAGATTCTGGCCCACCCCGCTAATTGGCGGCCATGTTTTGGCACCAAGATTTGGATATTTAAATAGCACCTGATCTCAAGTTCGGTGCTCAATTGTCAGCTCAACATTGTTTCAGTCTATGATTGTGTTTAGGATTTCTATCTTGTTTGGAACCTCATCAGGTTCTCATCTAGAATCTAGTCAAGAACCTTGTTCTCGTCTCAGTCTCAAAATTGTGTCTCAGTTCTAACCTCAGATACTGCTGCACTTGGACCTTTACCATCCTTGCCTAGACCTCTTGCCATGCCTGTGCTACATATGAATTAGAACTCAAGGGCTTTATCATATTATACTGCTTCTCAAGATTCTCCACACTTAATCCTATCATCATACACTAGGACATCAACCGCTCGGCAATGATCATCACCTCATGCTCTTGATAGTCATAAATAACCAGCATTCAATCTCATGGGATCATTTCATTTTCAGATCTGATTAGCTTGTTATAATTTTCCTAGTATCATTTATGGCAAAAAATAATTAAACCTCAGATTAGCTTTGATTATGTCGGGTACTTTGCTTGTGATAACTTAATGAATGTTGGAGAATGTGATCATTAAAGTATTAACTACTATATTCTGTGCTGAACTCATTTTCAACCCTATTAGCATCTCAATACTGTCTCATTTTCTGATGACCACTTTACTGATGTGTTTGTCTTTACAGAGGAGATGATCTGTGAATCTGTCTTTTTAGAGCTGTCTGTAATAGTCCTTGAGAAACAGCAGCTCAGAAGTGGTGTTTATGCCCAATTAACAACACACGGTGTCATAGATACAGGATTATTTACATATTTGCCCACAATCACACCACACTGTTCTCCTCCTTTGAAAATTTTTTTTGCAGATACTGTATATAAGCCGTTACATATTCAGTCTTTCTCAGTTGCTTAAACCTGATTGGGTTTTGGCCTCTATTGTAGTATTAACTACTCAATGTATTGAAGATGTGAAATCTTCTGTTACCCAACCTTACCATCAAACCTGCAGACAAAGGGGGCGCTGTTGTGGCATGGTGCACTAACCTCTAGCTTGCTGAGGCCAGGCGACAACTCTCGGACATCTCATCCTACCTTCCCCTCGAGGAGGACCCCACTCCACACCATCAGAAAACTGCCTCCAATACGATCACTGACCTCATCAACTATGGAGAAGTCTCAAACACTGCCACCAAACTTACAGTTCCCTTACCCTGCACTGCTCGCTTCTACCTCCTAGCCAAGATCCACAAACCAGACTATCTAGATAGGCCTATTGTCTCTGCCTGCTCCTGCCCCCCTGAACTCATGTCCTCATATCTTGACTCCATTCTATCCCCCTTAGTTCAGTCCCTTCCCACCTTTTCACACCTTCAATCTTCCCAGTAACTTTCAATTCCCTGGCCCTGGCTGCCTCATCTTCATGGTTGTTCAGTCACGATACACTTCTATCCCCCATTAGGAAGGCCTCAAAGCTCTCTGCTTCTTTCTTGACAGAAGAACCAACTAATACCCCTCCACCACCAACCTCCTCTGTCAGGCAGAACTGTTCCTCACCCTGAGCAATTTTTCCTTTGGCTCCTCCCGCTTTCTCCAAACCCAAGGTGTAGCCATGGGCACTCGTATGGACTGAAGCTACATCTGCCTCTGTCAACTATGTTGATGTTCGAAGCCTACCCCAGTTATACTCTTCAAATCTTCCTCCGCTACATTGATGACTGCATTGGTGCTGCTTCATGCAGCCATGCTGAGGTTGTCAATTTCACCAACTTTATCTCTAACTTCCACCCTCCCGTTAAATTCACTTGGGCCTCTTTGACAGCTCCGTCCCATTTCTTTATCTCTCTGTCTTCAACTCTGGAGACAAACTGTCAACTGACAGTTTTATAAGCCTACTGATTCACATAGTTATCTCAACTATTCCTCTTTCTACCCTACCTCCGTAAAAATGCTATTCCCTTTTCCCAGTTTCTTCATCTCCACCGCATCTGTTCCCAGAATGTGACTTTCCATTCCAGGTCATCAGAGATGGCCACATTCTTTAAAGAATGGAGTTTCCCTCACTCTACTATTGATGCTGCTCTCACCCACATCTCCTCCATTTCCCATACATCTGCGCTCATCCCACCTTCCCACCATTGAGGTAGTCCCTCTCGTCCTAACCTACCACCCCATCAGCCTCCACATCTAACACATCACAACTTTTGCCAAGTCCAAGGAACCCCATCACTAAACATATCTTTACCTCCCACCCTAACTCTGCTTTCTGCAGGGATCTTTCCATTCATAATTTCCTTGCCAATTCATCGCTCCCCACTAATTTCCCAACAGGCACTTATCCCTTTAAGCAGCATAAGTGCTACACCTGCCCATACACCTCCCCTCTCACCTCAGAGCTCAAAACAGACCTTCCAGGTGAGGCAACACTTCGCTTGCGAATCTAATGGGGCCCTCGGAGTACACGCCAACCTGATGGTATGAATATTGATTTATCTTTCCGGAGAACAAAATTACTATCCCTCCCCCCACCTTCCTCTATTCCCTACTCTGATCTTTTACTTCTTATCATCTGGCTTCACCCTCTTTCTCTTTCTCCTATTGTCCACTCTCCTCTCTAGCAAATTCTTTCCTCTGCAGTCCTTAACCTTTTCCACCCTTTTGTCTCCTCCTTCTAGCAGGCCTCTTTCTCCTCCCCTCCCCTTTTAATTCTGGCATCTCCACCCTTCCCTCTCAATCCTATGAAGGGTCATGGCCCAAAACGTCGACTGTTCACTCTTTTCCATAGATGCTGCCTGACTTGCTGACTTCCTCCAGCATTTTCTGTGTGTTGCTCTGCATTTCCAGCATCTGCAGATTTTCTTGTGTTTGTGATCCTTAACAGTAGTTGGTTACATATTCATTTCTGGAATAAACTCGTTATCACATGTTTCTTCAAGATCTTACGCTGCAATCATTTGGTTAGTGTGGTCTCTTCTAACGTCAGACAAGATAACATATAATTAGCAGCATCGAACCAACACAATACACAAATGTAAGATACTCGTGACTTGGTATCCTACATATGCGTTACTTTTTGGTTAGTTGCTGCTCATACACTATTTTTGTGTTGTCAGGTCTACTTCTGTTTGATATTGCCTTTGTGTTTGTTTCAGCTACTTTTTTCTCCATTCTCTCCTCAAATCCTTGCTGTTGCAAATCCAAACATGTCTTAAGCTCATGTTGTATGAACAGCTCGGCTGGAGTGAATCCTGTAGTTCAATGTAGTGCTGTATGATATTTGAACTAGAATTTGGCTAAATAGAATTGAGTTAAATTTAAATAAACTTGGAAAACTTGACTTTGAAAGACTTCCATAGTAATCCAGCAGATCAGGCAGCATCCAATGAAATGAGCAGTCAACGTTTCGATGAAGGGTCTCAGCCTGAAACGTTGACTGCTCATTTCAACGGATGCTGCCCGACCTGCTGAGTTCATCCAGCTTGTTTGTATGTCTTGATTTGACTACAACATCTGCAGTACACTTTGTGTTTTCCATAGTAATCCAACAGATCCTTCAAGTGTATATAGAGATTGGATTGTATGGGGGAAATTTAATTAATGTTTGATACCATTACACTTCACGAAGCATACGATCAAACATGACATGAATTAGCACCAATTCTTCACATTGTTTTGGATTGCACAGATCAATCACAGCTCCGTAATTTTATGTTCTGTTAAGCATGAAGACAAATGTCAAACGAACGTTGATAAGGGCTAGAAAGCTGTCTTTGCCTTCTGAACAAAAGACATGAACTCTCTGAATTGTGTTGCTCCTCCATATCTGTTTTTAATTGTTTTGTTTTGCAGTACAGACAGTACAAGCTGTCACGAAATCTTCTAGATCTTTGTTCATACCTGGTTAATAATAGAAGAAGCTTCTTGCAAAGGACTTCATCTTTACAATGGTGGGATGTCTTAAGTGAAGATCTTTCTCCTCCTAAGACATTGAAGATGATTGTTCTACCTTGCAAGTAATTTGAGTGCAAGACTTTGCCTGGCTAGCAATTTGAACCAAATCTGTCCATCATTTAAACCACACACATAACCATCTTTCAGTGCGCTATTAAGATTTCACCAAAGCTGCGCTGTCTGAAAAGTTATTTCATACAACAAAACTTGTTGAATGTTTCACATCCGTTCTTGTTGATTCCTTGCAAGAGACTTGTAATTCTGTGTTCTTTCAAGTGACTGTGGATTGAAATAATCTTTCAACATCTGCACATGAATAGAACATCTCTGGCTTTCTACAAAGTTACTTATTTGGTGCATATGAAAGTATGCTTCAGAAGCAAGAGTGGGTCTCTTGGCTTCTCCAGCCTATTCCACCATGTAATTAGATAGTGATTGATCTGATTGAAATCTCAACTCCACATTTCCTGCCCGTGGTATGTTTTCCCCCTCACCCCTTGTTATCATCAATAAACCTATGTATTAAAAATATTTAAGGATTCTATTTCCACTGCCTAATTGGGAAGAGAGTTCCAAAGACGCACAACCTTCAGAGAAAGAGTTTTGCCTCAGCTTTGAATTGAATGGGCAATTCTGTGTTTCTTACACATGAGGAATCATCCTTTCTGCATCAAACCTTTCACATCCCCTCAGGTGCTTATGATTTAATCAAGAAACCTCTAACTCTTCTAAACTCTAGCAGATACAGGTTGCACCTGTCTCACCTTTCTCCATTAGGTTAGACAGCCATTTCATGTATTAGTCTCAAACAAGAGAAAATCTGCTGATTCTGGAAATCCAAGCAACACCTTGTGTGTGTTTTGTGTATTATTCTCGTAAGATTTCTCTGACTTCCTTCTGTTACGAACCCCGTAACTGGGTCACTTACCAGCAAAGATAGAGAGGTCTGTTGAAGTCTGATGATACTATTTTTAACAGTATTTATTAGTAAAAATACACAAAAATAATATCAATGCAAATGTACAGATAATATACTTCGTCAATACTAAATCTAAAAGTGCGGGTATAATAATAATCAATAAGAAATAAACTCTATCGTTGTCTAGGGGATAATGTATTGTCTGATGGAAATATAAAGTTCACTCAGTTCATACAGGCTGCAGCCTTTAGGGACCGCTGGGTTTGCAATAGGTGGAGAGAGAGAGAGTTTTTGGAGAAAAACTTGCCGGCTTTCCTTTTATGATTTCGATCCGTCGGAGCCTCGTTGGTGTGGCCGTTCACTTGTGGCTTCTCCTTTAGCTAAACCGTTCTTCCGTGGTGAGCCCACCAATCCCAGGCAAAGGGAAAGGATGCACACGAGCCCCACCGGCTGTCGCTATTAAATGCTGTCACGGGATCTCTAGCGTTTCTCCTGGTGCGTCTAAAGGGGTTGTTCCCCTGACCCTCTTTTCTCCTTACTCACGGGGTCTCAGATGTCAATCAGGTTGGGATGATGCAATCCCTCAACCAGTCCACTCTGGTCATCCCCTGAGGGGCTTCAATTAAGTACTCAATACACAATTCCGTCTCCAAGAGACAATAGCCATTATCAATGATTCTGTTTCGCTGAGGCCAGGACACATTCCAAACCCTGTGTATTCTGGACGTCTCTCTCTCATTTCCTGGGTCCCAGGCCTGAATTAATAGCGATCTTGCGATTCTCAAAAAGGAGGGGGCGACTTTGTACCCTTCGGCCCCTCAGGGTTGCAGCACATTCGTAACTCTTCCAAAGCATAACCACCCTTCCTTAAACAAAGAGACCAAATCTACATAACCAGAGCATCAGACATTACTTTCGTATTCATTTCTCCTTGCAATAAACGTTAATATTCTATTAGCATTCTGTATAGCTATCTTATGTGAATCATATACCAGAACACCCTTCTCCCCCTGCATGCCTCATCTAGTGATCATAATTCCATTTGTTTCAAGATAATTATGGAGAAGGTTTGGACTGGACCTTGGGTTGAGACTTTGAATTGGTGGAACGTCAATTTTGTGGGCATCTGGAAGGATCTGACAGGTGTGGATTGGGATAGATTGTTTTCTGGCAAAAGAATGCTTGGCATTCAAAAGTGAAATGTTGAGAGTATACAGTTTGTATGTTCCTGTCAGGTTAACAGGTTTATGGAACCTTGATTTTCAAGGGATATTGAGGCCCAGGTTATGAAGAAGAGGGAAATATATAGGAGACACAGGCAGTAAGGAACAAATGAAATGCTTCAGGAGTATAAGAAATCCAAGAGAGAATTTAAAAGGCATCAGGAAGGTTAGTAGAATGCATGGGGTTATTCTGACAAACAAGGTGAAGGAGAATCCCAAAGGCTTTTACAAATATATTTCGAGCAAAAGGATAGCAAGGTCTGAAATTGGTCCACTTGACGATCAGTGTGGTCGTCTATGTATGGAGCCAAAAGAGATCGGGGAGATCTTAATGGATTTTTTGCATCTGTATTAACACAGGAGATGGACAGAGCTTATAGAAGTGAGGCAAAGTAAACCTATACAGACTGAAGAGAAGAAGGTGCTTGCACCAGAGATGTACACACAGTCTATAGAACAGAAGCAAAACAGTAGTGACTCATTGACTGTATCTGGATTACAGAACTGCAAGTGCTTGCTGTCTTGAAGCAAGTTAAAGTGAATAAGTCTCCAGGGCCTGACAAGGTGCCTCCTCGGCTAGTGCAGGGGCCTTGGCACAGTGATTAAAATGTCCTTAGCCACGAGTGAGGTGCTGGAGGACTGGAGGGTAGCTAATGATATTCTGTTGTGCAAGGAAGCTCTAAGAATAAACCTGGAAATTATAGGTTGGCGAGCCTGATATCAGTATTGAGAGGTTTGTGCGCGGTAGGTCATATCTAACTAATCTTAAGAGTTTTTTGAGGATATTACCAAGAAAGTTGATGAAAGAAAAGCTCTGAACATTGTCCTACATGGACTTCAGCAAGGTCTTTGACAAAGTCCCAGTTGGGAGGTTACTTGGCATTCAGGATGAGGTAGTAAATTGGATTCAACATGGGCTCAGCAGGAGAAGCCACAGAGTGATATTAGATGGCCTGTGACTCGTGGTGTGCTGCAGTGCTGGGGCCGTAGTTGTTTGTCGTCTATGTTAATGATCTGGATGATAATGTGATCAAGTGGATCAGCAAATTTGGGGATGACACCAAAATATCGGGCTTAGTAAGGAAGGGTATCAAAGCTTTGCTGTGAGATTTGGACCAGCTGCAAAAAACGTGCTGATAATGGCAGGTGGAATGGAATGCAGACAAGTGTGAGGTTTGGCACTTTGGGACAAATCAAATCAAGGCAGGACTTACACAGTGAACAGTAGAGCACTGAGGGGTGCAGTAGAACAAAAGTATCAGGGAGTACAAATGAGTAATTCTTTGAGAGTTATATTACCGGTGGATAGGGTTGTAGACAGAGCTTTTGACACATTTTCCATCATAAATCAGAGTGTTGAGAACAGGTGTTTGAATGTTATGTTGAAGCTGAATAAGAATACAGAACAAATTTACAAGGATATTGCAAGAACTGTAAGACCTGATTATAGAGGAAAGGTTGGATAGGTTAGGACTGCAGTAAAGGCTTTTTCCATTGAGGCTGGGTGAGACTAAAACAAGAGGTCATAGGTTAAGGGTCAAAGAAATATATAAGGGGAACTTGAGGAGGGGGAAATGCTTCACTCAGAGGGAGGTGCAAGTGTGGAATGAGCTGCCAGTGGAAGTGGTGGATGTGGGTTTGATTACAACATCTAAGAGAAGATTGGATAAGATCCTGGATGGGAGAGGTAAGAACAGTGCGATTGGTTAGACCTGGCAGAATAACAGTTTAGCATGGACTAGATGGGCCAAAGGGCCTGTTTCTGTGCTTGTAGTGCTCAATGACCCCGTGATTCTATTTAGATATTAAACTTCTTTTTCACTGACCTGCCAAAATAGACTATCTAATATTCTCCAAAATTATATATAATCTAGATCCTGCCCTTTCACAATATTTTTAGCCTCCTTTTGTCCTTTTTATAACCTCCTTTCTACACGTCATCAGCAAATTTAACATCTATCCCACTGTGTGCCTTCATCTTTAAATTTATATTAATTGTAAAAGGTTAATGCTCCAGAACTAATCCCTGTGGCAGACCACTTGCCAACCAGAAACAGATAGATTTATGCCTACTTTCTGTTTCCTGGTAAAATGCCAATCTTCAATCCATGCCAATATATTACTACCTACAACATTAGCTTTTATTTTTGCAAATAATCTTTGGCAGTCCACGTCTTCTGGAAAATGAAGTTTAGTACTGATCCTTTTAATCCACAGCACAAGTCACTTGTTCAATGAACTGGTCAAACAGATCAACTATGGCTGATCACCTTGAATTTCCTATGTGCCCTGTTAGTAACATCCTTAATTCCAACAAAACATTTTTTTATGACAGGCGTTAATTGGTCTGAATGTTTCTGCTTTCTTTTTAAAACCAAGATTTTAGAGTTTGCTTGGTTTCAGGGCCATTTCTGTCTTTGAAATTGGCACCTGAAATTTACTTAGGGTTATGTACAGTATTCAACATTTTCTCTTTGAGAACATAGTTAGCCATAAAGAACACTTATATCGTTTCTTTATATACTCATTTGATGAAACCTGCCTACACACAAGCTGTCATTTTGACCCATTTCTTGGAGCAATGAAAAACATGAGAATTAGAAGCAGCAAAGCCATTTGACACTGCGTCTGTTCTTACATTCAAAAACATCATTGCTCATCTTTTATCTCAGTGCCTGATTCCAGCAGTATCCCCATATTTCTTGATTCTCTTAATATCTATGCATCTTTTGATCTTTTTATGAAGATTTCGAAAGTGAAAGATCCTCTTCAGTCTTCTTGCGTGGAGAATTCCAAAGACTCAGTCCCCTCTGGGTGAAGAAATACCTTTTCATCTCTGTCCCTAATGGCCAATCGTTAGTTTTATACTATGATTCCTGTTTCTAAACTTTCTGTACAGGGAAAATATAAACTCTGCATCTACCCTGTCAAGCCCTAGAATTGTTTGAGTACTTCAATGAGATTGGCTGTAATTCTTTGGAGCGTAGAAGGCTGAGGTACTTGTTAGAGGTGTTTAAAATTATGAGGGGAATAGATAGAGTTGACGTGGGCAGGCTTTTTCCATTGAGAGTAGTGGAGATTCAAACAAGAGGACATGAGTTGAGAGTTAAGGGGCAAAAGTTTAGGGGTAACACGAGGGGGAACTTTATTCAGAGAATGTTAGCTGTCTGGACCAAGCTTCCAGTAGAAGTGGTAGAGGGAGGTTTGGTATTGTCATTTAAAAAAAAATTGGATAGATATATGGACAGGAAAGGAATGGAGGGTGAGTGCAGGTCAGTGGGATTAGGTGAAAGTAAGCATTCGGCACGGACTAGAAGGGCCAAGATGGCCTGTTTCTGTGCTGTAGTTATATGGTTATATGGCTCTCATTCTGTTATACTTAAAAGAGGGAAGGCAGTCTCTGCTTAACCTTTCCTCGTACAACCAACCTGTTATTGCCAGGAATCAATCTGCTAAATCTCTGCCACACTTCCTCAGTTGAAAATATACCTTCCTTATGTATATTTTCAAATGTGGTCTCACCAGGGCTGCATATAAGATGTCCCTACTCCTGAACTGAAATCTTCCTGAATAAAGGACTTAACTTACGTATAAGGACACTGCAATCATTCTGAATGCCATCACCTTTCAAGGTACATTTAACAGCATTTAATAGGAGTTCCAGATCTCATTTATCTGCCAAGTTGGATGACTTTGCAATTTTCTACATTGTACTTCATCTATAAGGCCTCACCCATTCACTTAACCAATCTATCTCCCTGAGGCTCCACTTTGGCCTTTCTCAGTTCACGTTGCTCCCTGGGTCTGTGTATTCAGCAGCTTGCAGATATTACATCTGATCTCCTCAGCCAGATCATTGATACAGGCTGCCAACAGCTGGAGCTCCAACAATACCCCGGTGGAACCTAATTAGTCACAGTATCCCAAGACAAAAATATTAGGTTTATCCCTACCTCCTGCTCATGCCCTGTAACTAATGCCCAATCCATCAGAAAATTCTATTAGATCTGTTAAATAAGGTTTCCTTTTCATAAATGCACGAAGACCCAGCCCAGTCATGTTACTATTTTCAAAGTGCCTTTCTGATTAACAGATTTAAGTATTTTCCCCATTATTGATGGCAGGCTTAACCTGCCATCTCCTGTTTTCTCTTTCTCTTTCCATCCTTAAACATTGGGGTTACATTTGCTTCCTTACAATCTGTGGGAACTACCTTAGATTGCATGGAATTTCTGGTGAAGATAAACAGTGCAGCCATCCTCTGCATAGTTACCTCCTGCAAAACCCGGAACTCAGGATGTTGGGGCCCTGGCGTTCATTGCTCTTCCATCTAATTTATTTCTCCAAAGCTATTTGTCTTGACATACTATTTTCTCCTACACTGGATGTCTGCAGTTTCTGATAAATTTGCTGAGTCTTGTTTTGTGAAGACAGATGCAATTTCTTTATTCCCTAATATATTTCACCTGCCTCAATCGGTAAGGAACTCATATTAGCTCTGGCTTATCCTTTCCCTTTTTATTCCTACCTGTAGAAGCATTTAGAGTTGCAGAGTCATAGAAAAGTACAGCACAGAAACAAGCCCTTCAGCCCATCAAGTCTGTGCTGAACCGTTTAATCTGCCTATTTCCATTGACCTGTACCGGGACCATGGTGCTCCATACCCCAACCATCCATGTACATAAAGTTATTAGGAACTACGAAGCATTTATAATCTGTTTTTGTTTCTCCATTCCTTGGTCTTCCTTTGCTGAATTATGACATTTTCCCAGCATTGAATTTTTTGGTGAAATATTAATATTTCCCTGAAATTCAATGTTTCAAAGTACATTTATTATCAAAGTATGTGTGTACTATACAACCCTGAGATTCATCGTCCCCACAGACAGTCACAAAACAAAGAAAACCATGGAACCAACCCATTCAAAAGGCATCAACCCCCCTCCCTCCCCCACGTGCAAACAGCAGCAAAGAGAAAGTGAAAACACCGAATATAAAACACTAAATCAAAAGGCAGTTTAGCTCGCTGTTCATTATCTGCAGGCTGCCCCAATTTAAAAATCACCCAAAAGTAGAAGCAAAAAGAGTGACCAGACCCAGGACTGAAAACTAGAGCACATGATAAACCCGAATTAGAGTCCAAATCCTCCACGTCAAACAAACCTTGCTTTGTCACCATCCGCTGACAACTTCAAGGTAGTGAGAGAGATCACTCGAACGCAAGGACCTTCCCTCAGGAGCAGTGCGAGAGAGAGAGAGAGAGAGTGAGTGAGAGAGAGAGGGAGAGAGTGAGAGTGAGAGAGAGAGTGTGTGTGAGAGAGAGAGAGGGAGAGAGTGAGTGAGTGAGAGAGAGAGAAAGAGGGAGAGAGAGAGTGAGAGGTAGAGAGAGATAGAGAGGGAGAGAGTGAGTGAGAGAGAGAGTGTGTGAGAGAGAGAGGGAGAGAGTGAGTGAGTGAGAGGTAGAGAGAGAGTGAGTGTGTGAGAGAGAGAGTGAGTGTGTGAGAGAGAGATAGAGAGGGGGAGAGAGAGAGAGAGAGAGAGTGAGAGGTAGAGAGGGAGAGAGAGAGGGGTAGAGAGAGTGGGGGAGAGAGTGAGTGAGAGAGAGGTAGAGAGAGAGAGCACCACACGCAGACACCCTCCTCTAGCAGCAGTGAGTAGGAGACCAATGGCCAGTGCTAAACACCTGCTCTCTCCTCGATGATTTCAATCTTCCTTCATGCTTTAATTGGCGAGATCAGTGAGAGATGAGTTGATCGTGGACTTGCTCCCCATCTACTGGCTTCCTGGCCTCAATGCTGCACACTTTGGTTGTAGCCTTGTGGAACACTCTTGGAGACAGCAAAGATGTGGTACTATCTTCAACTTCTTTTTATAAGCACAGCTATAGCACCATTCCAGTTGTATATTTTTTACCTTAACATAAATGATCTGCAAATTATGTAATAATTCCTTACATTTTAGTCATCAGACTTTCCTAACTTATTCAATGTGGCTCACCATTCCACCTAACCTCCTCATATCCGATGCATTTGTAACTTGGATTTAAGAACCTGGTTTTGGATAGTTGTGCTTAAGCATTCTCTTCCCTACATTCACTCCTCCTGTGTTTTATTCTGCTATAAGCACTCTCTCCATGCTGCAGACTACCATTTCTTGTCTTTTTATTCTTTTAATTACCAGCTTACTTCACACCCAGCCAAACTTCAATGCTCTCTTCTCTCCCTGAGTGTAGAGTATTGAGTTCAGTGTTCTTAGTCAATCATCAATTCTCAGTAGGTGCTTTGAAGTATTTCTTCAAGCTGTCAAGTTCTTCTGAAAAATATATCAGTTGCAGTGACTATCTTTGATATTAGTTGTAGTATATTGAGTGCTGGTCTGTGAGTCAGTCTTGTGGAGCTGGCAACTCCCGTCTCTGTAAAACCTGGCAACTGCAGGACATGTTGACCTACATTGCATAGTAGATTAACATGTAACACATGTGCTTTTGTCACATGTATAATGCCATTGTAATCTACAGGTCATCTATTTACCAAGAATATATGGCTCCTCCCAGTCTCATTCTGAACCTTGTGTTTCATTGTTTCTTTTCCTGTTAATCTTTGATTGCTTTGTAGGTCTGTTTAATTCAAAACCTAGTTTAATCTACAGTTGTTAGCCTGAGATAGAAGTCCATCCTGCACTCTGCAAGTACTCTGTGTCGTTTCCCAGTAGCATGAAGGTATCTCCAGTCCTCAGAGGCACTTGGGGCATCCTCTGAGCACCGAAGCCCCAGTTCAAGGGTGGGGAACTGTTAAACCCAACTCTTTTAAATGTTAGCCAGTCTGCAGCCTCTCGTTTCTAAAGCCTGGTTCTTTCCCCTTTTTCAGTGCAACCCAGTCTTATCATTTTTAGGGTTGACTTCTCCATTGCTCTTCCTTCTGTCTGAACCCCTCGGAGTCTGTCCCCATTCCAGTGATTTAGAAACTGTTGTCAATCACTTCAGGTTTCTCTGTTCCATTCGTTCATCAATCTTCTCCAGGTATGCTCAAATGGTCTGCTTGTACAGTCCTGACTTACCACACTGATACTGTTTTTGCTACTCTACCCCCTGGTTTTCCCTTCTAAAACCTTTGCCAACAACCTGTCTCTGACTGTGAAAAAAGCAGAGGAGATGGTTGTTGACTTCAGGGGGGCACGGAGCAACCACTCCCCGCTGAACATCAACGGCTCCTCGGTAGAGATCGTTAAGAGCACCAAATTTCTTGGTGTTTACCTGGCGGAGAATCTCACCTGGTCCCTCAACACCAGCTCCAGAGCAAAGAAAGCCCAGCAGCATCTCTACTTTCTGCGAAGGCTGAGGAAAGTCCATCTCACACCCCCACCCCCCCCATCCTCATCACATTCTACAAGGGTTGTATTGAGAGCATCCTGAGCAGTTGCATCACTGCCAGGTTCAGAAATTACACCACCTCAGATTGCAAGACCCTGCAGCAGATAGTGAGGTCAGCTGAGAAGATCATTGGGGTCTCTCTTCCCGCCATCATGGACATTTACACTACACGCTGCATCCGCAAAGCAAACAGCATTATGAAGGACCCCACACACCCCTCATACAATCTCTTCTCCCTCCTGCCATCTGGGAAAAGGCTCCAAAGCATTCGGGCTCTCACGACCAGACTATGTAACAGTTTCTTCCCCCAAGCTATCAGACTCATCAATACCCAGTGCCTGGCCTGACACCTTGCCCTATTGTCCTGTTTATTATTTATTGTGATGTCTGCACTGTTTTGTGCACTTTATGCAGTCCTGGGTAGGTTTGTAGTCTAGTGTAGTTGTTCTGTGTCTTTTTTTCTCTGTGTTGTTTTTTACGTAGTTCAGACTAGTTTTTGTACTGCGTCATGTAACACCATGGTCCTGAAAAACGTTGTCTCATTTTTACTGTGTACTGTACCAGCAGTTATAGTCAAAATGACAATAAAAAGTGACTTGACTTGACTTGACTTGACTTGCCTCTACCTTATGTCCCAAGAGGGTCCCTGAAATTCCTCTACCACAACTTTGGATCTGACCTACAATCCTTGTTTTCTCTGATGCATTTCCCTGAACTGTGCTTCTGAGCATATAGTGTTTATATTTTCCATTAGAGTTATCAATTCATACAGTAGAAAAACCATCCCTTCAGCATATCAAGTATATGTCAACCTTTCTGTCCATCTACACTAATCCTTCTTGCCCACATTAGAATCATATCCTTCTGAGCCTTGCCTACTTGAATGCCTCCCTAAATATCTCTGAAATGTAGTGATTGTCTCTGATTTTACCATCTCCTTTGGCAGCAAGTTCCAAGTATCAACCAACTGTGTAAAAGAAAACCTTTCCCCCATACTCATTTAAAACTCTTTCCTTTCACCTTAAGCTAATTCCCTCCTGATTTTGATCATATATGACAGGGTGGAGATACACCTCTACCAAATGAGACGTATGGTGTTTCTACCCTCCGCCAGCCTGCAGGTCACCTTTGGCCAAGGTGTACCACCTACTCTGAATTGAATTGACTTTATTTCTTACATCCTTCACATACATGAGGAGTAAAAATCTTCACGTTACCTCCACTCCCCACCCCATATCAGGGTCATGTGAAGCCATGGGAGCAGGTGGTGGATGGTCATATGAGCAGCTGGTACATATCACAAGTCCTGGTTACGCGAACACTGATGCCCGGCAGACAACCTCTGAAGAGTATTGATAGTGGCTGGGGTCACCCGTCTTGTAACGACACTGCCCACAAGAAGGCAATGGCAAACTAATTCTGTAGAAAAATCTGCCAAAAACAATCATGGTCATAGAAAGACTACGATCACCCATGTCATACAATATGGCACATAGCAAATGAATGAACATAGTTACAGTAGAAATTTAGAATCTTCTTCCCTATCATAGGAAAAAGATTCAGTCTATCTACCCTACCTATACCTTTCAACATCCTTTGTGCTTCTATCTGGTCACTTACAGTCTTTTCCATTTCAGAGGAAACATACCCAGCCTATCCAGTCTCTCCCCATAACTAAAGTTCTCCAAATCGAGCAACCTTCTGATGAATCTCCTTTTGACTCTCTCCAGTGGTGACCAGAACTGCACACCTTACTCCAAGAGCAATCTAACAGTAATTTTGTAAAGCTGCAAAATAGAGTCCCAGTTTCTATATTACTACATATCTCCCAACTTAGGAAGCAGAGTATGGCCTTATTGACTGCCTTGTCTACCTGTATTGCCACTCATAGAGGACTATAAACTTCAATCCCAATACTCCTCTGTTTTAGCACCCCTACCGTTAACTGTAAAGGTCCTACCACTATCTGAATTCTCAAAGTATATTACCTTGCACTTGTCAGGATTAAAATTCATCTGCTAATGCTCTGCATATCTCTCCATCTACAGTATCTTCTGCTGTGACCTTAGACAGCATTTTGCACTCTCCAAAGCACCACCATGTTACCTGTAGTCTCAGTGCACCTCCTATATTGACATCTCAATGCACAGCACACGCAGATATACGTAGCCCACTGCTCTACCTCCTGACACGCATGACTGACACACCATCTCTAACTACAGATGACACCACTGTTGCTAGTAAAATCTCAGATGACAATGAAAAAATGTTCAGGATCGAGACAGATTGGCTGATTGAGTAGTGTCACAACAATCTCCCATTCAGTGTCAGCAAGGCCAAGGATTTACTCTAGATCAGGAATGGGATGTCGGAAGAACATACTCCATTCCTCGTTGACGGGTCAGTCATGGAAAGAGTGAACTGCTTTAAGTTCCTGGGCAGCAAAATCTCAGAGGGTCTGCCCTGGGCTCAACAGATTGAGACAAACATGAAGAAGGCATGAAGGTGGCTCTGCTTTGTCAGGTCTTTGTAGAGATTTAGTACACCACCAAAAACTCTAGCTCATGCGTACGATGGAGTTCATTCTGACTGGCTGTATTATTGCCTAGTGTGGAGGCTCCAATATGCAATATCACAAGAGGCTACAGAGGGTTGTAGATCCCATCACAAGCACAGCCCACTCATCACTGAGGACATCTTCAAGAGGTGGTGCATTAAGAAGGCAGCATCCATCATTAAAGGTTATCACCATTTGGGACATGCCCTCTTATCATTACTGCCGTCAGGGAGGGGGTTGTGGGGACTGAAGACCCACACTAAATGGTTCATGAATCCATCAACACTACCTCATTGTTCCATGTTTTCACACTTTGTTTATCTTGTAATTTATAGTAAATTTATCTCTTTGCACTGTAATGCCACTACAAGATAATAAATTTCACGACATATAAGACAGTGATAATAAACCCAATTCTGATCCATTGTTAACATATTGTAAAAGAACTACCAGGCAAATTTCCTTTCACTAATTGTAAGGCAGTAAAATGTCTGTTCTTACAATTGCAATACCAACAAAATCCAAACGGAATCAACAGAAGATACACTACAGAAGATATAGAGTAGCTGTGAGTAAAACCATTTATGTTAGTGATTTTACAGTTAATCTTTTATATTATTTTAAGGTTTAATTCACTTGACTGAAATTTCCACACCCCATAGACTAATACCTCAGCATGCTTAGATGCAGAGACATAGTCAACAAATTAAAAATGTTCCTCCAATATTAAAAATATAATTTAGTACAAAACAGATGAATGTACATCAATGAAACTAAAGGCTTCATTATAGATATTTAAACTCATTTTAACTTACTTGGATGGTAGCAGACTAAACATTTTAATGTTTTTAAAAGCTATATTTTAAGAGTTGCATCTATGCTAAGTTAATTTAATAAATTTGTAACAGGGTACGAATCTTAAATGTATTTCCAATCTTAAATGGATCAGAAATAACACCTCCACCTCGCTAAAATGCAACTCTGGTATACCTCAGGGATGTGTGCATAGCCCACTGCTCTACTCTCTCTACACCCATGACTGTGTGGCTAGGAACAGCTCAATGCCATCTATAAATTTGCTGATGACTTAACTATAGTTGGCAGAATTTCAGATGGAGATGAGAGGGCATACAGGAGTGAGAAATATCAGCTAGTTGAGAGGTGTCGCAGTAAGACCAAAGAACTGAATGTGGACCAACTGGGTGGGTGGGCGGGGGTGTGTGTGTGTGTGTGTGTGTGTGTGTGTGTGTGCGCGCACTTATCTTTTACTAGTGAACAAAGGAATTTAGGGATTTAAACTGTGCACAAAAGGTTGTCTCCCTCTACCTCGCTGGCACGTTAAGTATATTTCGCGATGGTATACAATCACATTTCCTTTTCTGGTTTCTGATTTGGACGGTGTTGACAATGTAGAGTTTGCAATGATTTGTCTGCAGATTTCAGAACTGGCTTATTTATACTGTTTTTATTGAAGAAATTGTTGATTCAATTCACCATGTCAAATTCTAATGAAGCAAAGGGTATAAAATGCAAAAGAACTGCTAGTTCACTTAAAGCGGAATTACTAAATGAAGCGGGAGAAACCGCTACACCAAAAGCTCATGAGGTCAGGAACGTGCAGCTACAAAAAATATTTATGTACAATACAGAAACTGGTGTTACCTACATGTATCGTTGCTGGAGAATTTGCAAGTGGGAAGTAGTGGAGTGATATTTGGAAACTTGATTATTAAAGCATCATTTAGCAAGAAAATCACATATGGATGGTGTATAAAAGGTCCAGCAAGGAAATCCTTCATTATCCTCTACACGCCTGCTAATTATGTTTGTGAGAGTGCAGATGAACAAGACTGGAAATGATCTAACCAGAGGAGATCAACGTTCTTATTGACAGTTATTTTATTTCTTTTAAACAGTGAACGACAAACTGGACTTGGTAGTTCATTATCCTTAGAATAACTTCAGGTTCACTTCCACTTAAAAATTCCGTGTGCACATATTGTTGTCACTAGGCAAAAATTGCACAGAAAAAGATTTTTGTGCTCACTGGTCATTGCAAGTTAGAAGGAGCATTGCTGTGGACTTCAGAAAGGGTAAGACGAGGGAACACGCACCAGTCCTCATAGAGGGGCCAGAGGTGGAAAGGGTGAGCTTCGGGTATCAACATTTCTGAGGATCTATCCTGGGCCCGACATATCAATGCAGGTATACAGAAGGCACAACAGTAGCTATATTTCATTAGGAATTTGAGGAGATTTGGTATGTCACCAAACATATTAGTGAATTTCTACAGAAGTACAGTGGAGAGTATTCTGACGGGCTGTATCACCAGCTGGCATGGGGGTGGGGTGGCTACTTCACAGGATCGAAATAAACTGCAGAAAGTTGTAAACTCAGTCAGCTTCATCAGGAGTATTAGCCTCCACAGTATCCAGGACATCTCCAAGGAAAAATGCCTCAAAAAGGCAACATCCCTCATCACCCAGGACTTGGCCTCTTCTGATTCTTACAATCAGGGAGGAAGTACAGTAGTCTGAAAGCACACAATCAGTGATTCAGAAACAGCTTCTTCCCCTCTGCCATCCAATATCTGAATGGATATTGAACCCATGAACACTACCTCACTGCTTTTTTTTATTTTTTATTAGTGCATTATTTAATTTAATTAAACTATTTAATATATATACTTACTGTACATCATAGTTTTTTCTTTTACACTATTATATATTGCATTGTACTACTGTCACAAATTGAACAAATTTCATGGCATATGCCAGTGATATTAAACCTGACTCTGATATATTTTAATTGAAGAATATTACAGCTGCTGCCCAGCTATATTTGCGTATTAAAATGTTCTATAGTATAAGCAGTGCAATCATAGATATTTTCAATGCAGTTTCCTAGTTCAAACCCAAAACTACCTGTCACGGAGTGTTCCGGAGTTATGTGAATATAGTAGATATTAATTCAAACAACAACCAGTCTTCAATTTGTTTGTAAATTGTGAGCAGTAAATTTAAATTCAAAGCACAGGCTGGCCACAGACTAAAGATTGCACATACATCAGCTAAATGTTAAGACAATAGGGTTGTGTTAATTGGCCTGCATCAATCCAGACAACTATGGGTTTAAGTAATCTGTAGCATTGTAAGTAAGTTCAGTGAAGTGTCCCTGTCAAGGTATTTGAACATTCAGAGGTGCCTTCCACAGTAGATATGTAATTAAAAGGAACATAGAAGTAAAGATTAATTAGTTTTATTGTCAACTGTCAATTGAAACATTGAATGAAATGCGTTGCTTGCATTGGATCATATCAGGATCGAAGTCAATGGAGAGACAATGAAGCTGATGATGTAAAAGTCTTTTCACCACAACAAGTAGGCATCATTTTAGAGACACTCTCAGTAGAGGTTCACAAACTCAAAGCTCATCACATTTTTATACCCTTGGGATCAATAGTAACAGTAGGTGATTCAATACAGTTTTAATAGCTACAATGGTGCTGTTTACTTTGGGTTGACAATGCTTCCTTTGAATTGCATATCTACAGTGAGAGACCCCCCTGAATGTTCAAAAACCTTTGCTGGGACACTTCCCTGAATTTACTTACAATGGTGCAAATTACTTAAACCCATAGTTGTCTGGATAGCTGCAGGCCAATTAACACAACCCCATTGTTTTAACGTTTGGCTGATGCATGTGCAGTCTTTAGCTATTAACTTCAATTTACTGCTTGCATTTTACAAAACAACCTCAGACTCTTTCTTGTTTGAATTAATATCTGCTATATTCCCATAACTCTAGAATATTCCCTAGCAGCCTGAAATATCTTTATTACCATTAGAATCAAATACACAGAGCCATTCCAGAACCATCTATTTTAAATTGCAGCCAAGAGATTTGCTGATTCCTTGGTTAGTGTATGAAAGCAGAACTGCGAAATTCAGCCCTCACATCCCTTTCCATTCTGTCTTTCCACATCCTTCCATTCCCTTAGTAAACATAATTCCATTGATCTGTCTTGAGAATGTACAATGACTGAGACTCCATGCCCCATTTGTGGAAAATTCCCAGGATTTACAATTCTCTGACGACTGCAGTCTCTCATCTTAATCCCAAATGTCTGCAGTTTTGTGAGCCATCAATTCCAGATTTCACAGCCAAGGAAAATATAAGTATCTACCTTATTAAACTCCCCAAGAATTCCATATGTTTCAAAATAATGCATTTTATTCTCATAAATTACAGGGTATATAGACACTGCATTTTCAATCTCTCTTGTTATTATGTTCTCATCCATCTTAGGAATGAACTTTTGATACATATTTCAACAGATTCCCAGATATGCAGGAAGGAGTAATTATTTATTATTGTTTCCAGGCTATCTTTGACCGAAACAGAAAAGATGAACTTCCAAGACTGCAGCTGGAATGGATCGATGGGATATGTGTTCCCCTTTATGAGGTAACATGTTGGATCTTCTCAAATATTCACTCAGACATTAACGCATAGGGTCCTGCTCTACTTCTAAGAGGTCAACAGGGAATAGTTTTCTTGCATGGATGACCATGGCAAATTTGAGTCAGCTTTGCCTTCCAGCAGGGATTTGGAGGTGAAAGCTGACGCCTCCTTTCTCTGGCAGACAACTGGAGAAAGACTGGAGCTCTCTGGCCCAATCCCTGTAATGATAGAAGGAGTAAATGATAGATTTCAGTGGGTAACTTCCCAATCGTGGCTCAGGTAAGGATAAAAACAGGCAACCCTCCTTCTTCGTTCAGGTACACACTGTTTTTTACGCCCACACTGCATCTTCAAGGATGTGTGCATGTTTGAAGCTTAAAGAACTGACATCAAATGTGCACAGTGTGATGGCTGACATCATTAGCAAACCCAGCAAAGGAATAGTGCATGCAAGCACTATTGATCAGTTTTCTCTTTCAAAATTATAAAGTAGCACATAAAAAAACTATCCCTCAAACTCTCAGATTCCATGCCAATGACTAAGCAGTCTTTTCTAAACAAGATTAAAGATACATGATCTTTGCTCTTTGCAATAAATATTTTGCCCAAGTTACACACGCTTCGTCTTCAAGGATTCCTAGGTAACCAGCTACTGCTTTTACTTTATTGACATTTTAGACCTTGTGGTGAAATCTCAATATTAAAAGCTAACCATTTTAAGTTGACAGACAAAGCAAATAATTGTATAACAAAGCAGAAATCTTTTACTATGTTCTGGGCACAATTAAATAAAAAGTGTACAGACTGTGTTCCCAGCTGAGTTTTTATTACATAATGGAAAATTTTCTCCTTACACGCCAGTAGATGTATCTTTGTGAGAAGGGACTTGGCCACACGCTCCACTGCAATATTCAGCACACTGCAGAGTACAAATGATCTCCCCACATAATATGTCTGGCTTGCAGCTAGCTGTCTAATTAGTTCTATATAGACTCAAATAGGTTAGTGACTACCATTTAACAAAGCTTTGAGAAGAATGCAATGCTCAAAATTCTAACCATTAGTTATGCAAGCCAAGATCATAGAATCAGTCTTCTGTCAGAAAGTTGATAAATTTACAAAGCACAATTATTACTATTGAACAGAAAAGAGTTTTTTTCCCTTTGGGCAGTCTGTAGTGGGATTACCTTCCACTCCAGGCCACTTGCTGTTCTTTTCATGTCTCACGAGAGGTATCAACACTGTCAAGAGATTCAATTTCAAAGAGGACATAATGTCTTCGCTGGCATTTAATTTAATATTTTCTCAAAGGGAGTGTTTATTTTGAACACTTAAAGCTCTGAAATCTCAACAGAATATCTTGTTAGCTATGTTCACTTTTTTTGTCTGGATGGAGTATTATTTGTTTGCAGGAATTATTTGTATTATTTGTACCCAGGCTTTTCTCCAGAAGTTCAGATGCTGGTCAACCTGGTGCTGAATTAATTGTTGGTGTTTGTTGGATCAACTCGATGACTGAGACTTCTCAAATCTCCAGGACAGAGAATTCCAAGCATTCACCACGCCAAAGTGAAAAAAAAATAAACATTCCCACTTCATTTACCCCACAGCCCAGCATAACGGCCTTGTGTTTGTCCCATTCTGTGATTCTCGGGAAGATTTTATAGTGGGGGAGGGGAGGTAGAGGAGCTGGTTCTACTTCATAACAGCAGCGTTGCAGTTAGTGCAAATGCTATACAGTGCCAGCAATCACCAACTGGGAGCTCATTCTCACCGCTGTCTGTAATGAGTTTGTACGCTCTCCCTGTTCCTCTGCGCGCTCCAGTTTTCACCCACATTCCAAAGCTCTATGGTTAGGATTAGGGGTAGTAAATTGTGGGCATGTTTTGTTGGTGCCAGAAATGTGCCGACACTTGACGACTGCCACAGCACAATCCTCACTGATCTGATTTGACACAAGCAACACATTTCACTGTATGTTTCAACATACACTTGACAAATCTTTACATCCAGCTGCTTTAACTCAAGGTGCAGAACATCTAGTAACAAATCACCTCCTTGTTCTAGAACAGCATCAACTGCTGTGGCTAGTAGATATTCTAAATATAATGTTCTATTTCTCATTGTTTCCTGCAAAAAAAATCCCTCTCACACTTCTATTCTTCGCCTTCTATTCTTTTTGTTATTAGCATACATCAAGGAGTAAGTTAATATACACCTTGTTGTTGTTGTTCCTCTTCACGGCTTGTGGCACTTTGGGCAGCGTTTTTTGCCATTTCTGTAGTATTTTGCCTCCTTTTATGAGGCCGAGTTGCTAGCTCAATGCTCAACCCAGCACTGATGGAAAACATGCAAGGAGCTGGCTGGATTTGAACTTGGGACCATTTGCCTCGAAGGACAGTGCTGATACCACTACACTACCAGCTGGCTTACACATCTGTGTGTGAAGACTAAAACTGGGACACCTGGAGCAAACTCACCTTCGCAAAGGACAGGAAAACTCCACAGAGACAGTACCCAGTGTCAGTATAGGAGCCATGTATCTATTGTCTGTCTGTATTTAACTTATGTTGTGCATCCTCACTCTGGGTTGAGGTAATTTGTCATGTGGGTTTAGGCAGTGGTTAGCAGGGTGGCAGTTAAAGTAAATGAATATAGTTGCCTGTTCACCTATTTGGTGGTAAAGAGAGGGGGTGAGTATTTTCCACTGACCACTTGTCTTTGACCATTTGTCCTTGTTTGAATTTGATCCACAAATGAGAGAAAATCTGCAGATGCTGGAAATCTGAGCAACACACACAAAATGTTGGAGGAACTCAGCAGGCCAGGCAGCATCTATGGAAAATAATACAGTTGATGTTTCGGGCTGAGACCTTACAGTCTAGAGGAAGGGTCTAGGCCTGAAACATCGGCTGTACTTTTTTCCATAGATGCTGCCTGACCTGCTGAGTTCCTCCAGCATTTTGTGTGTGTTACTTGAATTTGATCCAATTAATTTGACATGCAGTACAGAAAATTCAAACGATGTTATCGTTGGTTTGTAATAAAGGATTAAAAGTGTTTTTTTGACTTGGAGGAAAGTTTGTTTCAGGTAGTCACTACAGTCAGGATGAACCTGGGCCCCTGGAGTGGTGAAGATCTTTAGTAATATTAAATGAAACACTAATCTTTTTAGGAGCTTCATGTGGCGTCTAAATATGTTTGTTTAATTGGATTTTGACATTACTGTACATCTTCACTTTTGAGAAACAGCCGATTACAAAATAGAAGTATGGATACTAGTCAATGGCCAGTCTGCGTTTGATGTTGAACTTCTTAACTCAGTTTATTCCATCGTTGTTCAGGATTTCTCAAAAGCAAGTTCAGAGCAGACTGAGATAATGATTTATTAAAGGATAGCTGCGATACAAAACAAAAGGATTCAAAGGAAATCATGAAAGATTGCTCCTGCAAAAGAGCAAAAGGTGGATCACGGAAATATTGGTTTTACCAAGCCTCAGCCTCAATGGTTTAGCTATTAATTTGCCACAATTCAGCAAAATAAAATAATTATTACTTTGTTAGCTTCAAGTAAATGAGAAAACCTCTGTCAAGTGAATTTTTGCTAGCTAATTTTATATCATTACTGATGAAGATGGAGTAAGATACTCTCTTCTCAACATTAAACAGGACTTGCCTGAGCACTGACGCTGGAGGTAAATGTCCCATACTGTGAGTGACTGCCTAGTCTCGCCTACTCTATGACATCACTAGGGAGCCGCTCACCCAATCACGGCCAAGGAGCCAGGTTGTTAGAGTTTAAATAAAATCAGAAAATGTTGGAAACACTCAGGAGGCCAAGGAGATAATGTCTCATGTCAAAGTCTCTTCATTAGAACTGGGAATAGTGCGGTTAGAAGTGAATTTTAAAATGTCCATCAGGTCCATGATGGCCCCAGCTGTGCAATCCCATTTGATTCCCTTTACCTTATTTCTCTATGGATTTCCTACTTACTCTCTCTCACATGACTGCTTTTCATTTTTTTGCTGCTTGCCAAAACCAAAAGGTAATTCTGCTCTTGTTAATTAACCTACCAGGATATCTTCGGCATCGCTCTCAAAATGTTGGAGGGACTCAGCAGGTCAGGCAGCATCTATGGAGGAAGAAGGGTTTCGGGTGGAGACCCTTCTTCAGAACTGTCTCGGCCTGAAATGCTGCCTGTTTGAGTTCCTCCAGCACCTTGCTCAAGACCTCCAGATCTGCAGAATCTCTTGTGCCTCAGACATTCTTTGGGATGCGGGAGAAACCTGCAGGACAAACATATAAAATCTGCACACACAACACCTGAGATCAAGATTGAATCCAGGTCTTTAGAGCAGCACCGACTGCTGTGTCACCATACTGCCCAGGGAGTGTGGGAGGAAATATAGCTGTGGGATCCTGTGGGCCTATGATACATGTTGGGTTGCAAACTGGACTCCTGAGACAGAGACTGAGAAATCTAGACAGGGAAACATCAGAGATGAGCCTTATGAAAGGCAAATGTATAAATAATGACTGCTATATTCCAGTAATCAGATCCACTGTGTGCTTGAGCAAAACTGCTGCAGTGAACAAGCAGCCCAACATTACAACCATTACCTTGTCTAGACAGAGAGAAGGACTGGTGACAGACAGTTCAGTATATAAAAAAAAACAATTTGGTTTTTAAGATGGATGATCGAACTTGTAATCTGCTAAATCGAAACCCTGGTATGAAAATATCTGGAACATTTATCAAATGTGTATTGTTCTGTGCATTGTTGCATATATTCTCATCATGCCAAAGGGTTCTTTGCATACATCTGCTTTCTCATTCTCTCTGCAAGGAGCTTGATGCTCTTGTGTATTCCAATATTTCTTTCCATCTATTATTTATCAATTGTTGGAATACATCTCTTCAGCATCAGGTCCAAGTGAAATTATCAGTTGTCAGTTATATTCAGCTCCTGATACTGAATTATATTCAAGTCAGCAGAATAAAACATAGGGAGGGAATATAAATGGAGGCTGGTACTATCTTAGAGATTTAGATGAATTTTTCTCCCTTAAACCACAATCTGGACCATCTAATCTAAAAAAACGAACATAATTTCCAACCTTGCACACCTTGGTTACCTCGGTTACTTCCTTGGTTACTTCCCTGGATTTCTTGAAATATAATGGACCAATGCATTACCTGTATAAAACAGTATAAACAATATTAATTACTCTGGAACATAAAGTGTTTTTTTTATCCACATGTTGATGGTAGGGAAGTCTTCTTTATATAAACTTTAATAACCCACGTTTCCAGAGGATTTATAATGACAGTAGCAGAAATCACAGTTCCTGGTTGGCCAGCCATTGCAGATTAGAATTCCGCATGAAAAACCTTTAAAAAATATTTTAGGAGCTATCTTTGTGCAGCAGTTAATAATGCATATTAGAATGCAGATACACTCTTAGCAGCAGTTCCCATTAAATCAAGAGGTTGGCAGTGAAAAAATGACCAAGTCAAAGCCCGTACTGAAATAGCCACTTTCTAAAGTCTGTTAGTTGTCACCCTGTCAGGAGTGTGCATTGTATGAAATAATTTCACTAAATTAATTTAATTGCAAAAAACAATCCGGATTTTAACTATTTCTAATTGCATCCTATTAGAGGAAAATAAGGAGGCCAAGAACATTGTGTTTCCAAAATAACAAGAAATGAAACTGAAAACCAAGTTTGCATGAACAAACAAAATAATCTAATGCATCAGCTCAGTCAGTAATCGAAATAAAATATAGCCAGTCCCTCTCCTCACTCATTGTTAACTAATTGTGCTACTGTGTGTTTTTTCCTGCGAGTCCATGAGATGGATAATGGCACTACTATATCAACATCGTAGACTAACAACTAAAAGCACAAATCAGTTTTCAGTGAGAAATACTTAGCAACATTGGGATCATGTTATCACAGCAGGGAAACACGTGGCCTATAATGCTGTCAAAGGTAGGAAAATAGTACCACAGGCAACATTGCTCTGACGCAACATACTCTTTATCCACTTGATTATTGCACTCGAAAATGAAATCATAAACAGTGATAAACATTATAGTCCATCAGGGGAGAATAATACCTCTATTTGTGATTTGGTATTTTTAAAGATCGTATTTTAAGGATTTGATAGTTTCCAGCCAAGGAATCAACAGCATGCTGTGTGCTGTTGTGGAGAGCTCCAGCCATCCACCAAGTCCAGCTCCTCACCCAATGCTGGGTGCATGTACCCTGTTGACACCTGAGCAACTGTTCCTCACTGACAACTTTATCACTGCCCCCCACCCCCATGCAACTAATCTTGTAGGGTTGCCAAGAGCTTTGGGAAATAAGAGGGTGAAAAAATTCTCTGAGAAATGTGGTTAGCTACCTGTAGCCTAGGTCATACTGAATAGACTTTTCACTGATAACATTGTAGCTGTTTGGAAGATATTTAAATGTAAATTTAGAGAAGTTAACTGTCAAGAGAAAATTGTTGTTTAGTCAAATTCCTGCAGTTTTAAACTAACCAGTTTTGGAGAGGGTTTCTGCTCATCATACATTGTAAAGGTTTGCAACATGTGCTGCATCTGCACAGGCCTGAAATCGCCACCAAAGGATGTAATATAATTATAAAATGCACTCTTGTAAATACCATCACTTTACCTCAACAAAGCTTCAACTGTGTTACTCCTAGATCTGCTGGTCCACCCTATGTCTTCTGAGCCAATCCATTCTGAGGACATGTCCATTGGAACCATTCCTGTTTAGACAAGCTGTGGTATCTATACACGGAAGCAAGCCATTCAGCCTAGTTGTATGTTATACTGCACAAGAGATACAGCCGCTGCCTCATATCACCAGTGGAGCTTACACGTTCTCCCTGTGAGCTTGTGGGCTTCCTCTCAATACTCCGGTTTCCTCTCACTACCCAAAGAAGTGCAGGATAGCAGTTTTATTGGCCACTGCAAGTTGCCTCTAGTGAGGAGACGAATGGCTGAATCTGCAGGGGGAGCCGGTGAGAATGTGGGATTAATGTAGGATTTAAATAGGTGGTCCAGGGTCAGGTGAATTCAGTGAATCGTGCTGTAATGCCTTCTTTCATCTTACTTGGTCTATTGATATAAAACCTTACTTATCCTCATCTTCTCTCAAATATAATTTACCCTAGCTATTCTACTCAGCAATAAGCTCCAGATGCCAACCATTCCCTAGATAAGGACTTTGCATTTTTAATGATTATCTTGTGCTTATGTTATCTAGTCTTGGAAGTCTCCACTGCATCAGACTCTTTGCAAAGTTTTAAGTTCTCTGTATTGTAAATCATTTTTGCATCTTCTCTAGTTCCCAGTAGGGTTTTTTGGTAAAGTAGGGACTAAAGTGATCGCCACATGGTCACTGTCTGGCTTGCTAGGCAGGACGCCACTGCAGATGGCCTCTCCTACACTACTGCATCCGTAGCAACACCTTCTCGTCAGTGCCCCCTGTTTCCACCGAGCTTGCTACGTCATGGCGCGACCGAGTGTCTGGCAGTCTAACTGGATGGGTAGGCTGGGCTCATTAGCCTTGGTTCTTCCTTGAGTTTTTATGGTAGTTGGCATCCACACCGTTGCATTACTGCCATATTAGCCTTGTTTGGCAGCCAGCCTAAGAGAAGGACAACACCGGGCAGGTGGGGCTCGTTATCCTTGTCAGGCTATCCACTTAGGAGAAGGACACTCTGACGTAACTCCTACAACCCGAGGACCTCGCTGTCACTGTCCCAGCTTGCTGGGCTATGGCAGATGGACCCCGGGTGTAAAAGGTGGGGCCAGCACTGCACTCACTGCACTCCACTGAAAAAAAACATTGCGCAGGCCGAAGGACACACCCACATCTACGACCATCCTCCCCGACCATTCATCAAGGTTCCAAAATTGACCTCTGAGGAACACCAGTAGTCACTGGCAGCCAAACAGAAAAGGCCTCTTTTATTTCCATTTGCTATCTCCTGAGTGTCAGCCATTCTTCTATTCATGTCAGTATATTTCCTGCAACACCATAGGATTTTATCTTGTTAAGCAGCTCATGTGAGGCACCTTATGAAATGTCTTCTGATAGTCCAAGTAAATGACGTCCAACATCCACTGCCTCTCTTTTGTCCACCCTGCTTGTTACTTCCTCAAAGAATTCTAACAGATTTCTCAGGTAAGATTTCCCTTGACAGAAACCATGCTGACTTTGACTTATTTTATCATTAGTCTCCAAGTACCCTAAAATGTTGTCCTTAATAATGGACTCCAACAGCTTCCCAGGCAACATAAGTGAAAATGCAGATGCTGGAAATAAATAAAAACACAAAATGCTGGCAGAACTCAGCAGGCCAGACACCGTCTATGGGAGGAGGTAGTGATGATGTTTTGGGCCGAAACCCTTCATCAGGAGGGTTTCCTGATGAAGGGTTTCAGCCCGAAATGTCGTCACTACCTCCTCCCATAGATGCTGTCTGGCCTGCTGAGTTCTGTCAGCATTTTGTGTTTTTATCCAACAATTTCCCAGTTGCTCCTAACTACTGTCTTCCAGAATGCAGTTGGATATTAATTTACCTAATTAACTGAAACTTCAAGTTACTAATCAATTCAACCAACAAATTCCCACATAATTGTCAAATAAAATTAGTTCTATATTAATACTAATTCTCCAGGATAGATAAGGCTTCTTACAGAAGCTGGTGCTACTATCTCCCACATGGAATGAGTGGCTGGATAGAAGTTGAAAGGATGTTTAGTTAACCAGAAGCCAAGACATGAAGGCTGATCCACCACCCACATCTTCATTCCATGTGCAGTAATTGTAATGGTCCAAAAAAATTCATTGGGAGATAAACATGGAAAGAGAATGGGGTGAGAACACAGAGAGAAAGATGAGGGAGCAGGGAGCGGAAGGATGAAAGTTGGAGTTATCCAGGATATCTGGGAATCTCCTCCATTTATCCACACCTTCACATTAATCTCAGTTAGTCACAGCAATCATGGTTCCTTCTTCCAAATTATAATGTGATTTCTGATAGAGTGGTAATAATCATTTATTTGCTAATAGCTAGAGATTTTCTAGAGTTTGATGAAGAGTGTGGTAGCTTATATTTTGCAAAAAGACCACTCGACAACTTGATGGCCAAAAGAGCATCTTTATCTGGGACGGCAAATGATATTTACAATACGGAGTCTTCCGGGTACCTCGTGTGGCCTGGGTGGAGGAACTATATACAATGCATACTGGGAATAAAAAGAGCGGAAGTAAAGACCTCGACAATCCAGGATCCCGCCTCTTGCTACCAACAGCTTCCCGATTAGTATTAACTTACTTTTAATAATACTCACATTACAACAAAGAGCTTTCCACCTTCCCAAGTAGGGAGGCGGGCAGAATCTGCACTGCCTCTCTCAACAGAGTAACAAGCTAGACCCTCTGGAATGGCGAGCCAGCAATTCAGAATCTCCCAGTGCCACCTGAGTACAACCAAGATCCCTCCTGGCACAGCAATCAGGATGATGGTCAAAAACTTAAAGAAGTTCCAGGTCTGGGGCCCAGTCAGTTCAGATGCCCATTTTTAGAAGGGAGATGGCTGGACAGAATGCCTACAGGTGAGAGTATAACTAAACAGGGGATGTAAACGCACCAATTGTATCGTCAGACAGGAGGTCGTGGAATAAAAGGGGTCACACCGGCATCGGTTAGAAAAACAGCAAAGTGACAGAGAGTAGAGAGGTGCAATGTCAGATATTTCTTTAGACTGGAGGCAGACAAACAATGAAGTCCTCAGCAATCAATTCCAGAAACACTTCCTTCTTTATATACGTTATCAATTTGCATTTGGTATTTTCAGACGCAAATCAGTAGGAAAGCTTGAAGACTTTGAAGAGTGTTGAATCACGAGGAGGGTTGTAATAGATAGAAACACAATATGGACAGATCAGTGGAATGGTTGGAAATGCAATAGGTGAGCATTAAGGCAGAAAAATGGTGTTAACATTTTGATGGGAAGAATAAGGATAGACAATATAAACTAGAAGCCGAAGTATGACAGAAGGCCATGAAATTACTCTGTGCTTACCCTCTGCACAGATTCTGCCTGGCATGCTGAGAATCTTCAGCATTTTCTGCTTTTATTTCAGATATCTAGCAGCTGCAGTCTTTGCTGTCAGTCACATTTCTAAGAAGCTGCAGTAGTAATTGGAGGTGTATGTGTTCACATTATTGAAAGTAGAAGGGCACTTTGAGAAAGTGCTTCAAAACAGAAGCATCCAGGATCTTGACCTTTATTAATAAAGATTTGAGCAAAAAAAAAACATCAAGGTGACCTTTGCAAAACACCGGTTCTGCCACCAATGACTGGACTTTAAATGTTCAGAGAGCAAGGGAGATCTACACTGGCTCCAGTGATGGAGAATTTAGTTACAAGAATATTTGATGGGGATGTTCTACTTGGATAACATTTGTTTGAAAGAAAATCAAAAAGAAGAACTTGAAATCCTGAGGGAACCAGGAAGAGTAGATAGAGAGAAACTGTACTTGGTAAGTAGCTGAAACTCAGATGTGACCTAAGGGAAAACTTTGTAAGCAGCGAATGATTTATGCTGTAAGGTAACACCAGGGGGAAGCAGTGGAGGCAGTTTGAGAAGGTGCTGGGTACTTGAAAAGGAAGTGTTTGCAAGTATATGAGGAGAGGTGGCAAGTGGGACCATCTGGATTGTTCTGTTGTGGGGATGGCATAGAGTTGTTGGACCGAATAGACCCATGCTGGAGCCATTCTGTGACTTTGTGAATAAATAGTACTGAGTACATTAAAATCCCTAACAAAATAGGGTAAAATGCCTCTGGTGATCTCAGTCAAATACAAAGCTCAATTTATTCTAATTTCTGCCAGTTAGACAGCTTTCATAACTAAAAATCAACCTAGTGAATGTTGGTGCGCTTTTTTTCAAGGCAAGCATAATCTTTCCTTAGGGGTGGAAACCAAACTCATCAAAGGCCTGGTATATCAATGAGGCCTCAACTCCCTTTAGTGGAGCCTCATCAGTGCCTTAATTTTTCAAGGTGCCGGAAACTGTTTGCTGCAGCTGTGAACAATTGATTTATAGCTGGCTTGTATTGTATTACACAGCCAAATAAAACCGAAAATATAATGCTGAAAAATGAAGAGGTGTAAAATTCTTGCTCAAGGGAGAGGCATGCTGATAGGCAACATTGAATCTACAGTTTAAACTCGCTCTCTGAATAAAATCCAGTCAAGGTCACTGAGATGGAGAACGAAGGAATGAAGGATAGATGGAGTGGGGAGGTTTTCTCTCTTACATGTGCTCTATGTGCCTTATGCTGTGTATGGCTGCTCCTGCTATGTTTTACACCTTAGCCTCGGAGAAACATTATTTTGTTTGGCTGTATTCATGGGTATTCATGTATGGCTGGATGACAATTATACTTTAGTTTGAACATGAACTTTTGAGATGATAGTGTTGTGTTGCATAGGTTATTGCTTGATAGACTTCGGCTATGATCACTAGCTAAAAACAAGTTAATAATGGAGTGTAAACACAAAGTGCACTGCAGATGCTGAGGTCAAATCAAGACATACAAAAAAGCTGGATGAACTCAGCAGGTTGGGCAGCATCCGTTGAAAGGAGCAGTCAACGTTTCGGGCTGAGACCCTTCATCAGGACTGAAGAAGGAGGGGGCAGGGGCCCTATAAAGAAGGTGGGGGGGGGATGTAAAACCATTCAGAGGAAAGATCAAGGGGTGGGGGAGGGGATAGGCAGGAGAGGTGAAGCAGGAATGTAAGGGGAAAGCACTATGGGTAGTAGAAGAAGGCAGAATCATGAGAGAGGTGATAGGCAGCTAGAAGAGGAGACAGAGTAGAGGTGGGATGGGGAAGGGCGAGGGAGGGAATTACTGGAAGTTGGAGAATTCGATGTTCATACCAAAGGGCTGGAGACTACCCAGACAGTATATAATAGGTGTTGCTCCTCCAACCTGAGTTTGGCCTCATCATGGCAGTAGAGGAGGCCATGTATGGACATATCCAAATGGGAATGTGAAGCAGAGTTGAAGTGGGTGGCAACTGGGAGATCCTGTCTGTTGTGACGGATGAAGCGTAGGTGCTCGACGAAGCGGTCCCCCAATCTGCGTCGGGTCTCGCCGATGTAGAGGAGGCCGCACCAGGAGCACCGGATGCAATAGATGATCCCAACAGACTCACAAGTGAAGTGCTCCCCAACACAGTACGTCTTAGTAATGGAGTGTTTCTGGTTGCATTTCAGCAAAAGGAGTGAAAGACACCAGTTATCATCCTTAGGAACAGCAATATCTGTACGTCAGGTTGCAGCTCACAGACGAAGGATTTAGCCTCTGTACCTTCTACTCCAGTATATGGCCAGGGTTTTATTATGCTGAAAATTGGAATCAGTTCTCACATTCTATGTCATTATAATCTTGCACCTCATCATTTCCTCGGTAGCTGTTCCATTTTATTCTGCATTTTGTTATTGTTCTATCTCAATGCACTGCGTAATGATCTGTATAGGCAAACACAGGACGAGCTCTTTTACTGTAACTCAGTACATGTGACAATAATAAACCAATTCCAATTCCACTTTATTACAATTCACTAATTAATGGATACTGTTAAGGATTTACTGAGATGGGGAAGTTTCCTGTTTGTATTCCAAACTGTGAGAGAGGATTTTGCACAGGAAGTTGAGGGGGGACTTTATAGAGATCTATAAAATCACAAGAGGCCTGGCTAATATAAATGATCAGATGGAAAAGGCATAGGCTTAAGGGAAAATGTGAAAAGTTTAAGGGAGACCTGAAGGGCAAATTTTTCACACCATGGGTGCTGGTATGTGGAATGGGATGCCAGAAGTAGTGAAAGAGGAAGGGGACAATTACAATGAAAGGTTCAGAAGGATATGGGTCAAATGCAGAAGCAAATGGGACTCACTCAAGGAGCCAACTTAACTGGCATCGACAAGTTCAGAGTAAATTTTATTATCTAAGTATATATATGTCCCCTGAGATTTATTTTCTTGTGGGCATCCTCAGAGAATCTATAGAATAATAACCATAACAGATCAATGAAAGACCACCTGACCAGGGCATTCAACCAGAGTGCAGAAGATGATAAACCATGCAAATACAAAAAGCAGTAATAATGATCATAAATAAATAAACAATAAATATCGAGAACATGCGATGAAGAGCACTTGAAAGTGAGTGCTTTGGTTGTGGGGAGTTTTCAATGATTGGGCAAGTGAAGTTGAGTGAACTTGTCCTCTTTGGTTCAAGACCCTCATGGTTGATGGGTAATAATTGTTCCTGAACCAAGTCATGTGACTCCTGAGGCTCCTGTACCTTCTTCCTGATGGTAGCTGCGAGAAGAGAGAACGACCTGGGTGGTGGGGGTGATGCTGCGTTGCGTTTCATGTAGGTGTGCTCAGTGGTGGGGAGAGCTTTACTTTTTCCACTACTTTTGTAGGATTTTCCATTCAAGGGCGTTGGTGTTTCCATACCAGGCTGTGATGCAGCCGGTCAATATACTCTCCACTACATCAGAGAAGTTTGTCAAAGTTTTAGATGTTAAACCAAAGAGCCTGCTTCCATGCTATATAACATGTAACTGAGGAGAGACGCTTCATTTTCCATTAAAATTAGTGAGTCTGATTCTCCTTGTGGTAGAATTTTTAGCAAGAAGCATTTATATCTTTTTATGAATTAATTCCTAGGCCTTGGTGAAAGTCAACCCACGCCTGAAGCCAATGCTAAATGGGATTATCCAGAACAGGCTTAAATGGGAGGAGATGCACCAAAGAGGACAAGGAGGCAGAGACAATCCCCGCCGCAGCACAACCACGCAAGACATCAGTTAAAGCTCCGCGTGTCATCTCCAGGGATGGGCAATCAGCTTGATATGGCTCATATTCAACTGGATTGGGACATCCTTCAGTTGTGCTTTGCAAAGCCTGAAACAGTGTGGCCGTGCTGAAACCCCCCAGTGTGTTTCTGCGTGGGGCAGAATCCATCCACTCTGAACTGAGAGTGAAAACAACAAAAACGATGAGTTCACTGCAAGTACTGTGTTGTAGGCATATGTTGATAAAGCTCTTAGGAAGCTCACAGAGTCCCTTTGACAGTTTGCAGGTAATACAGTTCCATCCAGTGCTACCAATTGCTAAGGGTTTGCTGTCTGCTGCAGAGAATATATCGCCACCATAAGCAGGTTGAAGGAACATCAATTATTCAAGGACAGAGAACCGAAGTGTCTGAGCATCCTTTGTCTGCCATGTTGTTTCTACTTTCATTCTTCTCACCATTATTGGAATGAACAAGCAGTTTGTTTACTTTATACAGTGGATTCTGGTTAATTGGGACACATTGGGACCAGGACGTTTTGGCCCATCTAAGTAGCTGCCCCAAATAACCAAAGTTTTATGGAAATAATAAAAATGTATTAAAAAAACAAACTACTGTTTAATTGAGTAGCACATTATGTATTTTAAATGAAATACAGAACAAATTGGAACACTACCAATACCTCTACCGTACTATAAAACTACGTATTAGTTCCTAATAGTTACCAACAGAGGAATTCAGCTGCTGTACGCTGTCATGTTCTTCTGATTAGTTGTAAATGAAGTCAGCTTGGGTGGACTGGGTGGATCTATAGCGAGATCCACTAGGCAGGAACCATCAGGAGCGAAGGGCACAACGAGGCACGGATGGTCATGGTCATTCAGTGCAGCCAAGGAAGACCCCAGTCGTGATGCCTACTCGTACCACTGGACCCAAACTTCTGAGGTTGAGAGAGTGGAACTGCCCCAGTGCAATGGCTTCTCCACTTTAAAAACTCTCCTGAATCGGTTTTCCTGTCATCGTTGGATAGATGGACAACTACTGCCAAATAAACAAAAGTTATCCAATACAACGGCTACATACAATGCTCTCCATGCTTGCATCCTCAAAATCTTCATTTTCATTGTAACTTTCAGGATGATTGTTGGTACCTTCAAATTCTTCATAGTTCCTAACTTGTTGAAAGAGTGAAATTATTTCATTTTCCCTCCCAGCTGTTTCTTACTGCTTATTTCTTGCCAGCTATCAGTGACAAAAAAACACTGCTTTTGGAAAACAAACGCTCACAACTGATGCTATTTAAAAACTGGTCAATCTAAGTTTGTAGAGTCTAACGGCCGCACAAGTGCAGGTGACTGACACTCAATAGAAATTGTTCACCAATAGTCTCGTGTCCCAATTAAGTGCCATGGTGTCCCAAATAAATGATGGGAATCCCGCATATTTTCTTGATTTGTTTTTGTTCTTTAAGGGTCATCCTAAATAAGCAGCCATCCTGATTAATTGGTGGCCCAGTTAGCTAGAATCCACTGTACTTAAAAGATTTTTCTACTTAGCTCTTCTGCATGAGGATGCTCTGAAATTGGTTCTCTGGATTGGAAATATGGTTGATAGATGCACTAAGGTAAAATCCTTTAAGGACAAACCATTGACAGATGGTGCTGTGGTGGTTATGACTGAAGCACTGGTTACTATAAAGGTGGTATATAGCTGTAAGCAAGATAATTTTTAAACCTCTGCTGAATGTTGTTGTATGTTAAACAGATTGCATGTTAAAGCAATGCAAGTCAAATTTGCACATGTAACAAAGCAAATGGTGGCATGGAATTTCATCAGCATGAAAAACCCAAGCTAAAGAGAAAAAGAATATTCATCGCTGTAAGAAGAGCTTCAACACCGACAGGACAGACAGGCCCCATGACCCACAAGGACAGAACCGATCAAAGGTTATAATGCCTGATTTTACCAGTATTGCATGCGTTTCATCTCCATACCTGTCAGATATGGGAAAATGTTTGGAAGAACACTGCAAGAGTCTTTATTTAAGTGGAGGTTGTCAATGTTGGTCTGTTTTCAGTTTAAGTACATTGCTTCTTCCTGGCCTTGTAACATCCTCCATTTCATTAAAACACACTTTTGAAGATGGTGTTCACTGTTCCTGTCGCCACAATTAGATTCCTTTATACAAGGACTTGAAATGTTTAACTTACTGATTGAACAGGAACCAATTTCATCGGTTGAACTTAAAGACAATAACTCATAATTTGATCCCATTGCCTGTTTAGAACGGAAACTCAGAACGAGGTGCCTATTCCTTACAAAATCCATGCAAACTGGAAGCGTGTTAGCCCAACAAATCAGAATATAGATTCAGAATTAGAATCCATATCCAGCTTTACCTTAACACCATTTTACCTTATGAAGTATTGGTTTAATTTAATTTGATTCATCTTAATTTTATTTTCTTCCTTTTAAAATTAGTTTAGTTTCTGAATTCTTACGTCGACAGTATAACATATAAAGACCAACACAACTTGGGAAGCAACATCTCCAGATCTTCGGAATCTACTAGAATGTTTAAACTTGTTTTATCTCGCGCTTGCATTATATGTATATTCAGTGATCAAATGATTATTGTTGCAATTCTATTGTTATCTTTTGTTAAACAAAATCAACCCAAAAGAAACTGTTATTTTAAATTATTTTATCCCAGCCTTACTTGTAAATTACTTCCTATTTGATTGATCTATACCCCCCCCCCCACCCCATAGAAAACACGGTTCGATGAATAAAGGTCCGTTGTGGCAGTTTTTGACATGATGACCCTTGCGCAATTAGCTTGGCATCACAGAAACTACATCATCAGAAAAATAATGCTACGTACAGGAATCTGGTAAACCTATATTCTTGGAAAATTCTGCATACTGCAAGAAAAGGGTCACAATATGCAGTATATATATTTTTACATTACTGTGCTACTTTTTACTTTGAGCAGGGAAGCTGGTCAATCTGTTACAAAACTGCCACCTCCTGGAGCAAGCAAGCATTACAAAGAGCATCTTTTAATGTAATGTACTTAAAAATGTTTTAATCTTTTGGATTTGTTCCTTTAATATATTTCCAACTCTATTTTTTCATCCAGGGAATTCTTATTGATAGCTTATTGAGAAAAACATGTCCTTCGTGGTCCTGGAAGTGTTGTTACAGAAAGGAACTAGTTGACTTTTTGAGAGGAAAGTATTTTATTTACAAAGATAACACAGATTGGGCCCTTCTGGCCCAACGAGCCACTGCTCAGCCACCTTTTTAACACTAGCATAGTCCCGGGACAAACTACAATGATTAATTATCCTACTACCCGGTATGTCTTTGGAATGGGAAGGAAGCCAGACCACCCGGTGGAAACTCACGTGTTCACAGGAATGATGTACAAACTCTCTGTTTACAGCACCTGAACTGAACTCTGAAGCACTACTGTCGTGCCTCAGTTCTACATTATATCCTGATGCAGGGTTTCTGTAAGAAACATGGACTGCTTTCCCCTCTCCATAGGTGCTGCCTGATTTGCTGAATTCCTCCAGCATTTTGCGTGTCTGTTGCTCAAGATTCCCAGGATCTGCAGAATCTTTTGAGGCTATATTAAATTTTCTCTTTAGCCTGTCACAGATTTTACTTGTATTGCAACTTGAATATTTGATCCTTTTTTTGTTTTAATAATTAGACAGAAACATTTATTTTATCCACTTTCATTATTCAAGGGCTTTCACATCCGGACAGAAGCTAACAAGACTTAGCTTTATGTGAAACCATCAGCAGCTACTGCAGCTGGGTTGGAAGAGATGGACTGAATTTTTTGAAAACTTTAATGTTTTCCCCTTTTGTCCCCACTGATGAGGAAATAGTGACCTCCCCAACAGTTTACTTCTAGAGTTGAAGAAAATTGAGCACAACCTTTTGTTGAATCATAATTTATAATGAAAATTCCATCTAGCTAAGTTCAAACACATACAAGGTCAGGTAGCCTGGGTTTGAATCATGTTTTTTTCCCTTTAAATTAACCTTTTTTCCCCCACACTTATTCATTTACACCCATTAATGTCACAACTCTTAGAATTCAGCAGCTGTGATATTCTTACTTGCCATCCCTGATCTACAGCTTGTAGCAAAGGCAGAGGAAAGGAGTGCATCTTTCATTTGGATTACTGCCACAAATCAGAGGTAATAAGCTTGATTGAGGCAGTAAGGAAATTCTCCTGTAATTATTTGTTCCAGACCAACTAGGTTAGATGAGCTTTTCGTCATTGGTAGTCTGTCATACCTGTTGATGACATAAACCTGTGTGGGAGATTTTTCAAGTGGAAAAGCCATTGCACTTGGGTAGTTCCACTCTCTCGACATCAGATGTCTGGGACCGGTGGTATAAGTAGTCGTCACAACTGGGGCTTTCTTTGGTTGCATTGAAGGACCTTGTCTCTGTGTCCAGCATTCATTCTGATTCTTTTCAATGCTGTGTGGACCAACCATTGTTCTGAATAGAGAATTATTACATTGCCTGAAAACTACCTTCTATGTTTTTTTAAATTTTTTGTAATATGCACATAATAAAACACAGAGCACAACTCCCAACACAAGTAAACCATGTCAGGTAGTCAAAACAACTGACATGCACAGTGGCAAAAGTAAAATGTTTTGACTAGATAGCATCGGTGTTCAGCAGGCTGGTGGGTTATTAACCAACTTCCATTCTGGGTTTATTGTTACAATTTGTAACAGTGTTGTAACTTGAAACACAGACAATGCAAATATGTTGAAGCTCTAAAATGTTTCAAAATGTGGTACATTTATTATTTAGAAAATTTATAGATTATATTCATTAGTACATCATTAATTACAGGGCATTTCACAATCATATTAACATACAGATTTCAATTATATTAGCATAATTTCTAAATTATATTAAGATTACATACAAGGAAATTCCAGCTGTCTGGATACAGGTAACTCAGTGACCATCAGCAGATGGGAAGGGGATAGGCAGCTGGTGCACTGAACCTCTGCGGCCATTCCCCTCAATAACAAGTATAATCACTTTGAATATTGTTGGGAGGGGATGACCTAGTAGAGGAAAGCCACAGCAGTCATGGAGTCAGCCAGAAAGGGGGGAGAAGAGGTGAGCTGTAGTAATAGGGAATTCAGTGCTTAGGAGTACAGATAGGAGGTATTATGGATAAGAATGAGACCTCCAGATGGAATGTTGTCTCCTGGTGCGAGGGTCTGGAACATCTCAGATTCAATCCATAGTAATTTTAAGTGAGAGGATGAGAAAACAGAGGCCATGGTCCTCATCGGTACCAATGACATGGTAGAAAGGTTGATGAGGTCCTGCAAAGTGAATTCAGGGAGTTATGTTCTAAGTCAAAGGACAGGACGTCCAGGGTTGTGATCTCAGGATTTCTTCTTCTTCTATAAGCTAGTAAAACCAGAAATATGAAGATAATACAGTTTAATACATGGCTAAGGAAATGATGCAGGAGGGAAGGCTTCAGACTTTTGGGTCATTGGGCTCTCTTCCAGGGAAGGTGGGACTTGTATAGGCGGGGTGGTTTGCACCTGAACTGGATGGAAACTAATATCCTCCTGGGTAAGTTTGCTGGTGTTGCAGAGGAGAGTTTAAACTAGAGATGGGAACCAGAATGGCAGAGCAGATAGTGGAGTGGTTGTGAGGAAAGATGTTGTTAGGCCTACATACAAAGGCAGGAATCAAAAGGTAGAGCGTGATGGATATGTTTGTTTCAATGTATATGTTTGTTTCAATTGTGTATGTTTCAATGCAAGGAGCATTGCAAAAAAGATGAATGAAATTAGGGCATGGATCAGCATTTGGAATTAGGATATTGTAGCAATTTGAGACCTGGTTACTGGAGGGACAGAACTGGCAGCTCAATATTCCAGAATTCCATTAATTTAGACGTGATTGTGCTGGAAAAATTAAAGGGGGAAGGGTGACATTACTAGCCAGGGAAATGTCATGGCTGAGCTGAACTACTGAGACGATATGGGTGGAACCACCCAATAGTCAGTGGGGTTTAAAGCAGCAAATTTGAAGTGAGCTCACAGACTTTTGAAAGAAGTCAAATGAGAGGACATGGTTTGAGAGTTAGGAGGCAGAAGTTTAAGGGAAACACGAGGAGGTATTTCTTTACTCAGAGAGTGATAACTGTGTGGAATGAGCTTCCTGTAGAAGTAGAAGAGGCCAGTTCAGTTGTGTCATTTAAGGTAAAATTGGATAGGTATATGGACAGGAAAGGAGTGGAGGGTTATGGGCTGAGTGCGGGTAGGTGGGACTAGCTGAGATTAAGAGTTCAGCACAGACTAGGAGGGCCAAGATGGCCTGATTCCATGCTGTGATTGTTATATGGTTATATGGAAACATGTTGCGATAGTAGATAATTTTAACTTTCCACATATTGACTGGGACTCCTGTTCTATAAAAGGGCTGGGTGGGATAAAGGTTAACAAGTGTGTTCAGGAAAGCTTCCTTAATCAGTACATAGAGGTCCCATCTGCAGAGAGAGAGAGCTAACAGAGATCACCAGTTAGGGAATGAGACAGGGCAAGTTGCATCTTCAGATATATTAAGAGCAAAAGGATAGCAAGGGTCAAAATTGGTCCTCTTGAATATCTGAGTGGTAATCTATGCATGGAGCTAAAAGGGGTGGGTCCACATGCAAATGTGTTTACTTAGGAAATGAAAACAAAGTCCATAGAAGTGATGCAGAACAGTAATGAGGTCAGAGTTCATATGCAGATTACAGGAGAGGAGGTGTTTGCTGTCTTGAGGCAAACTCGGGAGCAGAAATCCTTAGGGCTTGACAAGGTGTTCCCTCTGACCTTGTGGGAGGCAAGTACAGAAATTGCAGGAGCCCTAGCAGAGATACTCAAAATGTTCTTAGCCGACAGATCAGAGGATAGCTAATGTTGTTCTGTTGTTTAAAATAGGCTCTAAGATTATAGGCTGGTGAGCCTGACGCCAGTGGTGGGTAAGTTATTGGACGTTATTCTAAGGAACAAATATATAAGTATTCAGATAGACAGGGACTAATTAGGAATAGGCAACGTGGCTTTGTGTTTGGTAGGTAATGTCTAAACTAATCTTATAGAGTTTTTTGAGGAAATTACAAGGAAAGGTGATGAAGGCAAGGCAGTGAATAGAGTCTACATGGACTTTAGTAAGGCCATTGGCAAGATCCTTGTTTCAATATGTGGTTTTATGACCAAAGAAAAAAAATGACTGGAGTCACCTAGTACTATAGTGCAAGAATGTTTATTAAGTGCTTCAAAAATCAAACTTTAAAAATTAGCAAAAAAATAGTGAAAGGAAAATTACCAGTATTTACAAAAAGATATCTACCAGAAATCACAATAAATAGCTCCATACTGTTTTTTCCAGTGTGAACTATTGGAGCCTAATCTCTCTGTTCCCCCTACTAAGGGCAGAGGGCTCCTTTAAATCAGCAATGGGACATACCATCTTTCATTACCAACAAAGTCAACTGAAAAGTATACATGAATCAGAAAGTGATGCGAGAGCAAGAGGGGGGGGGGGGGAGAGGGGGAATGAATGAACATGTGTAAGGAGTGAGTTTATCAAGTGCTCTCTCTCATAGTCCTACATGGAAGGTTGGTCACGAAGGTTCAGTCACTCAGCATTCAGGATGAAGTAGTAAATTGGATTAGACATTGGCTTAGCAGGAGAAGCCAGGGAGTGGTAATAGATGGTTGCCCCTTTGACTAGAGGTGTGCCACATGGATCAGTGCTGGGTCCATTGTTGTTCATCATCTATCTTAACAATCTGGATGATAATGTAGTAAACTGGGACACCAAAATTGGGGGTGTAGAGTACAGCAAGAAAGGCTATCAAAGCTTTGCAGCAGGATCTGGATCAGCTAGAAACGTGGGCTGAATACTGGCAGATGGAATTTAATGCAGACAAGTGTGAGGTATTGCACTTTGGGAGGACTAACCAGGGTAGGACTTAAACGCTGAGTGGTAGGACTCTAAGTAGTGTGGTAGAACAGAGGGATCTGGAAATGCAAATACATAATTCCTTGAATGTGGCACCACAGGTAGAAAGGGACATAAAGCTTTTGGCCCAATGGCCTTTAGAAATTGAAGTACTGGGTACGGAAGTTGGGATGTTATGTTGAAGTTGCATAATATGTTGGTGAGGCCTAATTTGGGGTACTGGGCCCAGTTCTGGTCACCTACCTGCAGGAAAAAGATCAATAAAATTAAAAGAACGTAGAGAAAATTTACAAGGATGTTGCCAGGGCTTTGAGGCCCTGAGTTGCAGGACAAGGTTGAAGGTGTAGGAGAACGAGAGCACATTCAATAGGGTTTACAGAATTATGAGGCGGGTACTGTAAATGCAAGCAGGCTTTACTCACTGAAGTTGGGCAGGTCAAGAACCAGAGGCCATGGGTTAAGGGTGAAAGGTGAGATGCTTCAGAGGAACATGAAGAACTTCTTTACTCAGAGGGTGGAATGAGCTGCCAACAGAAGTTGTGAATATGGGTTAGATTTCAACACTTAAGAGAAATTTCGATAAGTACATGGATGGGAAGGGTAGGGAAGGTTATGGAAGGCTATAGTCTGGATGCAGGTTGATGGGACTAGTTAGAGTAATGGCTCATCACAGATTATATGGGCCTGTTTCTGTGCTGTAGTACTCTATGACTCTATGTAAGAGTTAAAATTTCAGTTAATGTGTTTTTAGAGACTTTTGAAAGAAACATTATAATTTAGCTTTTCACAATATATCTATCTTGATTAATGAATCCACAAATCCTAGAATAAACTTTGCCCTCTGCAATGCTAGGCAATTATCCTTTCTGGGGGCAGTGGCAACGAAGGTTAGAAAGCAACACCACCACCACTATTTATTTAATATTTTTAGCATTGAAGAAATGTCAATGAAACGTTGGGTCTAATCCACCCAGCCCATTACAGTTCAGAGAGCGAAAGAACCATGGGGGTGGTGATGAGGTGACGCTGGATATCACTGGAAATTGATGCTGTGCTTTTAGACAATGATAACAATAGGGGTAGCATGTAGAATGGAATCAGAGAGCATCCAGCCAGGGAATAGCAGACAGAGCTGGGCAAAGACAAATAAGTCACTGCTTGATCTCTGGAAGAACAGGAGCTACTGAGTGCAGTCTCACCATATTGGGAAACAATAGAGAGGAATCAGGACCTGCCCACTGGATCAGTCAGCACACTATCTGCACTGTGTACCAACAGATGTCAGAACACATTTTAATGAGCTGATATACTTACTCATGGCTGAACAATGCTTAATTATTATTTTGCAAAGCTCATGTGAGTCGGTTATTCAGAGCAGGTATTTCTAAGTGCACACACTAACTTTTCCTTTCATAAATATTTTGCACTGTGCTGGATTGGAATGATTTATGGCTCTGACTTCAGTAAAATCCTTTGTCTATTCACTGGTTCTTTGTCTTTTTCAGCTGGTACCCAAACCACAATGCCATCCAATACCCCTAGCAGACTGAAGCATCGATCGTCTGATGCACGGCTGGATGCTGTTTGACCTAAAGATGTGGCACGTTTAAACACTGTTGCTGCATAATGCTTGTGTGACATAATTACTGTCCACAGCTGTGGATCAGCATAACAAATAGAATTGCACTGTTTTACTGGCTCAAACCCACAGCTCCATTTGGAAAAATCTGACAAGGGTTCCAAAGAAATGAGTGATAACACAGTTTATAAATTGAAGGGATGGGAAGAGCTGTAACTTCAATATTTAGGCATACTTTTGACTTTGCTCAAGTGTAAATTCATGGCCTTCTGCTGCTGACCAACCACTTCGGAGATTCTCTTCTGCACACCACTGTGTGTTGTAACGTGTTGAGTTACTGCTGCCCTTCTGTCAGCTTGAACCAGTCGGGCCATTCTTCTCTGACCTCTCTCATCAACAAGGCATTTTTGCCCACAGAATGGCCACTCAGAGGACATATCATCACTGTAAGTTGTAGAGACTGTTGTGTGAGAATATCCCAGCAGATCAGCAGTTTCTTAGATGCTCAAAGAACCCCATCGGGCATTCCATGTCAAAGTCACTTAGATTACATTTCTTCCCTATTCCAATGTTTGATCAGAGCAATAAGTGAACCTCTTGACCGTGCTTTTATGCATTGTGAGTTGCTGCCACATGAAAGATAGAAACATAGAAAACCTACAGCACAATACATGCTCTTAGGCCCACGAAGTTGTGCCGAACATGTCTCTACCTTAGAACTTACTAGGCTTACCTATAGCTCTTTATTTTTTTTTAGCTCCATGTACCTATCCAAAAGTCTCTCAAAAGACCCTATCATATCCGCCTCCACCACTGTTGCTGGCAGCCCATCCAGGCAACATCCTTGTAATTCTCAACTGCACCCTTTCTATGGCTTCCACATCCTTCCTGTAGTGAGGCAACCAGAACTGAGCACAGTACTCCAAGTGGGGTCTGACCAGGGTCCTACATAGCTGCAACATTACCTCTCGGCTTCTAAATTCATTTCCACAATTGATGAAGGCCAATACACCATATGCCTTCTTAACCACAGAGTCAACCTGCGCAGCTGCTTTGAGCATCCTATGGACTCAGACCCCAAGATCCCTCTGATCATCCACACTGCCAAGAATCTTACCATTAATACTATATTCTGCCATATTTGACCTACCAAAATGAACCACTTCATATTTATCTGGGTTGAGCTCCATCTGCCACTTCTCAGCCCAGTTTTGCTTCCTATCAATGTCCCGCTGTAACCTCTGACAGCCCTTCACACTATCCACAACATCTTTAACCTTTGTGTCAACAGCAAACTTACTAACCCATCCCTCCACTTCTTCATCCAGGTCACATAAAAATCACGAAGAGTAAGGGTCCCAGAACAGATCCCTGAAGCACTCCACTGGTCACCAACCTCCGTGCAGAATATGACCCATCCACAACCACTCTTTGCCTTCTGAGGGCAATCCAGTTCTAGATCCACAAAGCAATGTCCCCTTGGATCCCATGCCTCCTTACTTTCTCAATAAGCCTTGCATGGGGTACCTTATCAACTGCCTTGTTGAAATCCATATACACTACATCTACTGCTCTTCCTTCATCAATGTGTTTAGTCACATCCTCAAAAAATTCAATCAGGCTCGTTAGGCACGGCCTCCCTTGACAAAGCCATGCTGACTACTCCTAATCATATTATACCTCTCCAAATGTTCATAAATCCTGCCTCTCAGGATCTTCTCCATCAACTTACCAACCAGTGAGGTAAGACTCCCTGGTCTATAATTTCCTGGGCTATCCCTACTCCCTTTCTTGAATAAAAGAACAACATCCACAACCCTCCAATCCTTCGGAACCTCTCCCGTCCCCATTGATGATGCAAAGATCATCGCCAGAGGCTCAGCAATCTCCTCCCTCGCCTCCCACAGTAGCCTGGGGTACATCTTATCTGGTCCCAGTGACTTATCCAACTTGATGCTTTCCAAAAGCTCCAGCACATCCTCTTTCTTAATATCTACATGCTCAAGCTTTTCAGTCCGCCGTAAGTCATCCCTACAATCACCAAGATCCTTTTCCATAGTGAATACTGAAGTAAAGTATTCATTAAGTACCTCTGCTATTTCCTCCGGTTCCATACACACTTTCCCTCTGTCACACTTGATAGGTCCTATTTTTCACGTCTTATCCTCTTGCTCTTCACATACTTGTAAAATGCCTTGGGGGTTTTCCTTAATCCTGCCTGCCAAGGCCTTCTCATGGCCCCTTCTGGCTCTCCTAACTTCATTCTTAAGCTCCTTCCTTTTAGCCTTACCTTCTCGATCTCTACCCATAACTTCGCTGTCTCATTGGAATGTACCTATGCAGAACTTCACACGAATATCCCCTGAACATTTGCCACATTTCTTCCATACTTGATTTTGAGAACGTCTGTTTCCAATTTAAGCTTCCAATTTCCTGCCTTATAGCCTCATAATTCCCCTTACTCCAATTAAACACTTTTCTAACTTTTCTGTTCCCATCTCCCTCCAATGCTATTGTAAAGGAGATAGAACTGTGATCACTATCTCCAAAATGCTCTCCCACTGAGAGATCTGACACTTGACCAGGTTCATTTCCCAATACCAAATCAAGTACAGCCTCTCGTCTTGTAGGCTTATCTACATATTGTGTTCCGAAACCTTCCTGAACACACCAAACAAATTTCACCCCAACTAAACCCCTTGCTCTAGGGAGATTCCAATCGATATTTGGGAAATAAAAATCTCCCATCACGACAACTCTGTTATTATTACACCTTTCCAGGATTTGTTTCCCTATCTGCTCCTCGATATCCCTGTTTCTATTGGGCGGCCTATAAAAAAAACACCCAATAAAGTTATTGACCCCTTCCTGTTCCTAACCTCCACCCACAGAGACTCTGTAGACAATCCCTCCATGGCGTCCACCTTTCCTGCAGCCGTGACACTATCTCTGATCAACAGTGCCACGCCTCCCACCTCTTTTGCCTCCCTCCCTGTCCTTTCTGAAACATCTAAAACCTGGCACTTGAAGTAGCCATTCCTGTCCCTGAGCCATCCAAGTCTCTGAAATGGCCACCACATCATATCTCCAAGTACTGATCCAAACTCTAAGCTCATCTGCTTTGCTCACAACACTCCTTACATTTAAATAGACACATCTCATACCTTTGGTCTGAGTGCGTCCCTTCTCTATCACCTGCCTATCCTCCCTCTCGCACTGTCTAGAAGCTTTCTTTAATTGTGAGCCAACCACCTCTTCCCCAGTATCTTCAGTTCGGTTCCCACCCCCCAACAATTCTAGTTTAAACTCCCCCCAGTATTCTTAGCAAACCTTCCTGCCAGGATATTGGTCCCCCTGGGATTCAAGAGCAACCTGCCCCACAAGAGGTCCCAATGATCCAGAAATCTGAATCCCTGCAAATCTGAATCCCTGCCCCCTGCTCCAATCCCTCAGCCGCACATTTATCCTAATAATAATAGGCATCCGTTAGTCTTGTGAGACCATGGATTTGCGCCTTGGAAGGTTTCCAGTGCACAGGCCTGGACAGGGTTGTATGGGAGATCCGCAGTTGCCCTGGCTGCAATCCTTCCCCTCTCCATGCCATTGATGTTGTGCAAGGGAAGGGCACTAGCAGCTTGGCACCAGTGTCGTCGCAGAGCAATGTGTTGTTATGTGCCTTGCTCAAGGACACAAACACGCTGCTTCATCCGAGGCTCGAACCAGTGACCTTCAGATCACTAGACCGATACCTTATCCACTAAGCCACGTGGCAACACTATTTATCCTCCACCTCATTTTATTCCTATTCTCACTGTTGTGTGGCACAGGCAGTTATCCCGAGATTACTACCTTTGCGGTCCTGCTTCTCAACTTCCTTCCTAACTCCCTGTAGTCTTCTTTCAGGACCTCTTCCCTTTTCCTACCTATGTCATTGGTACCAATATGTACCACGACCTCTGGCTGTTCTCTCTCCCACTGCAGGATATCTTGGACGTGATCTGAACCATCCTGGACCCCAGCACCTAGGCAAACTACCGTCTGAGTTTCTTTCCTGCATCCACAGAATTGCCTGTTTTACCTCCTAACTATAGAGTCCCCTATCACTGCTGCCATCCTCTTCCTTTCCCTACCCTTCTGAGCCACAGGGCCAGACTCTGTGCCAGAGGCACGACCACTGTTGCTTCCCCCAGGTAGGTTGTCACCCCTCAACAGTACTCAAACAGGACACTTCTCTTCCCTTTCTTGATCTCTCGGTCTCCATCTCTGGAGACAGACTATCCACGGACATATTCTACAAACCCACTGACTCCCATAACTATCTTGACTATACCTCTTCCCACCCTGCCCAATGCAAAAATGCCATTCCCTATTCCCAGTTCCTCCATCTCCGCCGCATCTGCTCCCAGAATGAGGCTTTCCGTTCCAGGACTTCTCTAATGTCCTCTTTCTTTCAGGATCGTGGTTTCCCTTCTGGCGTCATCAAAGATGCCCTCACCCGCATCTCCTCCATTTCCCACACTTCAGCCCTTAACCCATCCTCCCATCACCACAACAGGGTCAGGGTTCCCCTTGTCTTCACCTACCACCCCACCAGCCTCCGGATCCAGCATATTATCCTCCCCAACTTCCGCCACCTTCAACAGGACCCCACCACCAAGCACACCTTTCCCTCCCTACCCCTCTCAGCTTTTCGCAGGGATCGTTCCCTCCACGACTACCTGGTCCACACGTCCCTCCCCAGAGTACTCCCACCTGGCACTTAACCCTGCAAGCGCAAATGCTACACCTGTCCCCACATCTCCCTACTTACCACCATTCCAGGCCCCAGACAGTACTTCCAGGTGAGGCAACACTTCACCTGCAAGTCTGCTGGAGTCATCTATTGCATCCAGTAACTCCTTTCTATCACCTCCTCACTTTCCCTGACCAGGCGAAGGTCATTGAGCTGCATCTGCAGTTACCTAACTCGGTCCCTTAGAAGCTGCAGCTCTACTCACCTGGTGCAGATATGGCAGTCTGGGAGGCTGGGGGAATCCAGGACCTCCAAAATCTGACACCGAGCACAGAACACCGGCCTCATGCACATATTACTTCCTTTCCGCAAGTAACACAGGTAAGCCCACCTTGCCTCATCCTGTTACCGCCTAAGCCCATTGAGCCAAAGCCCTATCACTCTGCTGCCCGCTCCAAACACTGCCCACTGGATCTGGCTGTCTTCTTAAGCCTTTCGCACTCTACTGGCTGACGTCACACGCTTGCGCAGTCTTGCCTCTCTTTTACCCCTAGTGAAACTGCCTTCGCTCCTGAAATCGGCCATTCACTCGCAGCCTTCTTGCTTCGATTGGCTGATTAGATATATCCATTAATAAGGTGTACATGTGTACCTAATAAAGTGGCCCTGAGTGTATAGACACTGTTCAAATCCAGAAAACTTCATTCTAAGTAGCTGAACCTTGAATGTGAGACCATTTGACATCAGGCTTTCTGACCTGGGTTTAGTGTAGCACCCTGAATGTCTGCCGCATGTTCTGCAATAGGATTCTTTTCGGTTGAATTCTTATATTTACCCTAATTTATAGGTCCAGAAGGCAATGAATGCAACACCACCATCATCTTTCCTGTAGGCATCAGATCATTTCACACAGACTTCGGTAAATCCTGGATTGGTGTTCAGCACATTATCTATGTGAAAAAAAACAACAAAGTCACTGGAGAATTTCACAAAACCTAATTAATGTGTAAGGGATTTCATTACACATAGTTCTCTGATTTAGAACATTAATGCAGAGTAGAGTGCAAATTAGAAAATGCCAAATGGGCTGCAAGTGAATGATTAATTGCTTTCATCTCTCTATAAGAAAATCATTTACTCATTTTATTTTCAAATGAATTAAATAAAATTTCCATGGGGAATCCTAAGTCTGGTTTGCATATTTTTACTTAATTGGCCAAGTATTACTTTCTTGCTACATATAAGCTTTCAATCTACAAAAGATTATACCCACAAGTCATTCCTACTCTGCTCGGAAAGCTTAAGGCAGAATGTGCTTGTTCAATGTTATACAACAAAAAGTTTCACCAGATATTTATTGAATCCAGATCTGAACATTTTAAAACCAATAATAGTAATCAATAACAATCATAGAAAGTCTATCAATAAACCTTTCTAATTACATTAATCTAAGCTGTTTATGCTTTAGCACAGTGCCAGAGAACTGGAACATTGCAAATGACAGATCATTCTTCAAAAATAAAGATTAAGTCCAACAATTACAAACCAACCAATTTAATCTCTGTGGGAAAGTTTTTAGAAGAGTATATTCAGGAGGGGAATAACAATCACCCAGAGGAAAATGAATTAACAAAGGAAAGCAGACTTTGAGACCGTAAGGCCAAACTGTTTAACTAATTGAATGGGGTAACGGATAGAGTTGATGAGAGTAATGCAGTTAATGTGGTGTACATGGACTTCAGAGAGGCTTTGATAACATGCCACAAAACAGTCATTGGCAACATGGATATGAACTTGGCTAAGCAACAACAGCCAGAGTGATGTGGTTAGGTTGTTTCTTGAAATGAAGGAAGGTGAGTAATGGTCTTCCTTGGAATTAGTGCTGATAATTTAATCTTTATTAATGGCCTGGACCTAAAGGTGCAAACCACAGTTTCTAAAGTGGTAGGTGACACAAAAACTCAGTTGTATTGTGAGCTCTTAAGAAGATAGTGATAAGACTGTGAAAGAATATAAAGGGCAAGAGAGATGGGCAGATCAAATTAATGTGGGGAAAATGTACATCAAAGGCTTTTGGCAGGAAGATTGAGTAGAGACAATACAGAATAAAGGATGCTTATCTTAAATAGATACAGTGGACGATAAACTGGGATGTATGCACAAGTCACTAAAAGTGCAAGAGTAATTTGAGAAAGTGGTCAACAAGACATACACAATACTGGGATTTGTAATTCAGGGCATAGAACAGAAAAGCCGTGTTGAACCTTTATAAGAGAACGGTAGGGCACTGAGGACTGTGGTCAAACAGAGGGATCTGGGACTACAGATCCATAATTCCTTTGAAGTGATGCAGATAGGGTAAATGCAAGCAGGCTGATGTTGGGTTAAACAGGAACTAGAGGTGGTAGGTTAAAGGTGAAAAGTGAATTATTTAGATAGAACCTGATGGAAAACTTCTTCGCTCAGAGGGTGGTCGATTGTGGAACAAGTCACCAATGGAAGTGCTGGATGCAGGATTAACTGAAACATTTAAGAAACCACCATTGATCCTGCCCTCACCTGCATCACCTCTATTTCCTGCACCCCATCTTCCCACCGCCTTAACAGGGATAGAGATCCCTTTATTCTCACCTGCCACCATGAACCTCCACATCCAGCACGTCACTCTCTGCAACTTCTGCCATCAATTGGGAACCTACCAGTAAACACATCTCTTATCTGTTCCCCCACCCACCTGTTTTCCACAGGGATCACCCCCTCTATGACTTCTTTACCCATTCATTCCTTCCCCCTAATTTCCCTTCTTGCACTTACTGAACAAGCAGAAGTGCTACACCTGTCCATTCTCCTCTTTGCTCACCTCCACTCAGGGCCACAAACAGTCACAAACAAGATGGTCTACTGCAGTGATGTCCTTTACCCTGCTTTTCATTCCTTCTCCACCCCACCTGCAGACACTATAAATAGCTGCAATTACATTCGTCAGTTTTAGGTTCAAAATAAATCACATAAATGTGATATTGATTGGTGTGTTGAAGTCTGAAGTGGACAAAGTTCACATGATTTTGGAGATTAATTTCTATTAGCTCTTCCACGACCTTAAAAGATTCAAAGCATCAAGTCTTAATATAATACTGTATTTAATCCCATAGCTAGTGGGAAAGTGCTGTGCAATTTTCAGTTGGTGACAATTAAGGAAATGTGAAATAGTGTAGAAACCTATCATAAAAACAAGTTTAAAATGTCCAATTTAACAAGACAAACTGCTAGAGAACTATTTTGCATCATTATATACAAATTGATACATTTATACAATGCTTTTGAAAATGTATTAAAACTAGAAATTAGGATTATTACAAAAGCTTCAAAGGAAAATATCAGAAATGTTAAGATCTTGAATAGGGTAAGGAATGAAATTTTGCTTACAATTTCTGATTAATCAAATGGACATATTTATAGATTTACCACTGTTAAAATAGAGGAAAGTGCAAGATAATTTTTCAGGGGTTGATTAGAACAGAAAATGTTTAACTACAGATCAAAGGCCATAACATGATTTAAAATAGGGTAGTATTTAAAAGAGACAATAATATGTAGAGGATTAGGAAAACAGAATGAAATAGTATATTCAGTTAAATAGGCACAAGCACTATTCAATGCAGCTAATAATTTTGTTTTTTTAATAATTTAAAATATAGAATTATATAGGCTATTCAAGCCTCAGCATCAATTATGCAAGGAGTGATAGATCTGAATACGAGGTGAAAGAACTAAGATTCAGAGATGAAAATTCCAAGACTTGAAGAGATGGTGTGAAATATAGTGGTGATTGAAGATGGAATGAAACCAGGCTAGTTTTACACAAACTAAACAGTCACAACAGGTTTGAAAGAGACGTGAGCAACTCCACACAAGGCTCAGGAGGGTCTCAGCCTAAAACATCGACTGTTTGTTCATTCCCATCGATGTTACCTGACCTACTGGATTTCTTCAGACACAAGAATCGGATTGATGTGTTTCAAGACCTGAGAGGAAAACAAGTTATAGAAACAACAATGGGCTTAATGATTAGATGAAGAAACTAATCAAGATGCAAATACACAGCCAGATATTCCAGGACATTAGATGAGGAACACAAGAGATTCTGCAGATGTTGGAAATCCGAGTAATGCACACAGCATGCTGGCATATCTCAGCAGGCCAGTCAGCATCTATGTAGAGGAATAAACAGTCAGCATTTTAGGATGAGAAGGGTCTCACGATGAAGACACTCAGCCCAAAACATTTAATGTTTACTCTTCCTTGGATACTGACTTCCCGAGTTCCTCCAGCATTGTTAGTGTGCGCTACATTAGACGAGATGGTTTTTGCTTTAGGAGGGGATATAGGAAGGGAGGACGGTAATTGACAAGAAAGGACTTAAATGATTTCCATTTTTTTTAATAATATATTCACAGTTTTTCATGTTTATAGCGATATCTGAATGTTGGCATCCAGTACTCAGTAAACTGATACAAGGTTACAAATGAATTACTGGAGTCAAATGAGCAATTCCTTACAAGTTTATTTAAAGTGAATTCCAAATTACATCACATTAGTTCTTTGCCAACAGAAATGCAGGGGCCAAGACAGTTAAAGAAAGAGTTCAGGTAAGTTGAAAATATGAAACTTTGTCAACTAGTTTCACAAAACAGTGTTCAGGTGCAGTACGTTTACAAATGATTCAAAAAGGATCTGACATGCTTATTGTATAAATCAGCTCCAGAAAATAAAATAGTTGGGAAATTGAAGATTCAAAAAAAGTACTTATTTATATAAAGCTTATTACAAATAAGGGAAAAAATGAACCAAGAAGCACTCAGCCAATTTTTAAACCAAGTGAATCTTAATTGCAATTTATCGATCACTACTTCTCTCCAGACCAGTGCTTCCCAACATGGAGTCCATGGATCCCCTGCTTGGTATTGGACCATGGCATAAATAAGGTTGGGAACCCCTGCTCCACACTGAGAAATGCAGCAAGTGCTCTGTATACTGCCAATCCTTTAGCAGCTTCCTCAGATATTTGTGGAAAGGCAGAAGCAATGCTTCCAATTTTCCCCCATGTTCTTCCCTTACCCCAACTCCCAATAAACGGAAAATTACCCAAGCTCAGGTTATCAGCATCTTAACTCTAAATAGCTCAGACTGGCATCAGTCTGATTCCTTTCTCTGCATACAAGCACATTATGATTACATTTCAAGCCACCTGTGGGATTGATTTTCGTACATATGAAAGCAGGGCATGTGATTAGCTCAGTGTATTTTATCTAAGTAAACTCTACGCCTGAGAAATGTGCAAGTGAGGAGTGAAGAGAAACCAGTCAACTTTACAATAGACATTACTTCTGGCAAAAGGCACACCATATCCACAACCAATTTCGGGCGCTCAAACAAAAGAATCAATCACACATGATTATACATCATTGGTGACAGTCCCTAATATCAAAGTTTATCTTGTTCTTCCACAAGTGAAATGCCAGAAACTCATATTAACGGCAATACATTTAGCAAAATGAGGAGTGATTCAAGAAGAATTATAAACGTTTTCCAAATGTAATATAGATTGCACATTGCTGATTACAAGTTTTCACACATCAAACTTGATTTTCATTCAAGCAAAAATGCTGATGTCTTATGTAGCAAAATGAGTGATACACAACAGTAATGTTATATATTAAATGTATCAAGTTCCATTACACATACAAATAAAAAATCTTATGTAATTTTAGATTTTCATTTACAGAAACTCAATGTAATCTGTTTAATGCTCAGCAAAACTTTTAATAGAACAGCTTCATACAAAGACAACAGGAAAAAATATGCATTATTGAAATAATCCAAAAAATAATTAGTAAGGATGATATAAGAAACATCATCCACGTATCTCTATGCAAATATTAAGGTCACCCTTTTAATCTCCAGTGCACACTCGAGAATACCATTTCTCCCTAGAACAGTAAACAAATGTAGTAATTTTATTTAATCAGAAACCCATAATTCACAAAGGAGGTTTGTTACAATGTGCACTCTGTACATTGATATCTTTTCCCTTTGGGGAAAACAAGGAAAAACAAAATCACAGAATTAAAATGAACATTGTATAAAGTTGATAGTTTAACATTTAGTAACATCTGCTTACAGAAGTGAGTTAACATGCAAAATTATTACCAGTAATAAGCAGGTATGGCTATGTAATTAGTGCAGAAGTTTTTGAAGGACTTAAATAGGCAGAAATGCAGAGCTGACCAACCATGCCTTTTAAAATAAACAAGATAATTATAAGCAACCTCCAACCATCCATGTTTTTTAAAAACTGACATTTGAATGTCATCCTTGCTGCTGAACACATTTATCAAAAACATTCTTAGCTTTAGTGGAACAGGGCACTGCACTTGACACAGATCTTTTCTGCAAATATGTGCTATAAATCCCACATTAAATTAATTAGCCAAATAATTCTACCTTAAATGCTTTCTTTACAAATTATATGTTTTTGATAGTCTGGAGATTTCAGGTTTAAGACAATGGGATTTCTTTCCTTTCCAAGAATTCAAGCTTTTATTGCTGAGCACAATTTTGATCTATAGGAGGTTTCGGTTTCCAAATATGTTGTTGGGATCCACGTACTCCTTAACAGATTTAAGCATCCCCATGCCAACGTCAGAGATGCTTTCCTTCAACCATCGTTTTCGCAACTTTCCCACTGAAAAAACAAAAAAATGCTTCAATACTTATTTCATGTCAAAATAATTTACATAAAAACATGGTAAATGCAATGTGAAATTATTATTTATAAAAGAAATCCAAGCTTCCCGACCTACTGAACTCAGCCCATTATGCTCTGTGTTTCTCCAAAGGAGTTCCATACTCCGCAATCTTTTCATATTTGGAGGCAAAAATTCTAAAGAATTGAAGGCTGTAAAGCAAATCATCTTTGCAATGTCTTCAACTGCTTTTCAGGTACATTGTTTGGTCACACGAATTTATTTTAGTTGAATATATGATCATTGTAATCCATACAGCTAATTGACCTTCTGTTCCATACCCTTGAATTTTCCCAACCACCATCACCATCAACTATCCGGCATCATTCAATTCCCCCCAATAAATGAGGAATATATATTAATGTTGAAGTAAATATTGAAGTTACTGAAATGCTATCTTTTTAAAAAAAGTTAAAGCTTTGCAGAATGCTTTGTATAGTTACTCATGCAATGCAAATCAAAGAATTTTCTCAAAAGACATTTTAAAGACCCACAACTTAAACATGTCCACGGGCCAGGTCCAAATAGTGCTACGAAGGAAGAATATTAAGCATTTACAATTTTATCTACTAATACCAAATAGTTATTGTATTTACAAATATAAAAGTCCAGGAAAAATGCAAGCTGCAGTCAACACACACAAAATGCTGGAGGAACTCAGCAGGCCAAGCATTTTGTGTGTTGCTTAGATTTCCAGCATCTGTAGATTTTCTTTTGCTTGCAAGCGGCAGTCGCTTATTTGGAACAGTGTTGGTATTATGGACTATTAAAAACACACATGCCTGACTGCACACCTCCAACATAACTAACTCCAAATGGAATTGCACTGACATTTGAACAGCCAAAAAACAAACATCCCTGCATATGAAGAGAAGCCACGCACAGCAACAAAAGCAGAAGGGACTTGAAGTGCATTATTAGCTTTGTCAGAGTATTAATTTGCACATCCATCTTGTTATATTTCCTCAGTTCTTAAAAATCATAATAAATCAAATATTCTTCTGACTAGTGAGCCAAGAACTTTTAGGTCATATTGGATATGAATAGTCTGACTAAAAGTTTGCTTATCACCTTCAATTGATAAAGGACATATTCAATTTTCATCATATATATAAAACAATTTCAGGGAAAACCTAGTTTGAAATGGAATCCAGAATAGACCCTATGAACTGTGCTGCTATTAAGAGAGAGAAAGACATCCTGGGGGGGGGGGGGGGGGGGAGGGAGGGAGAGAGGGAGAGGGAGAGGGAGAGGGAGAGGGAGAGGGAGAGGGAGAGGGAGAGGGAGAGGGAGAGGGAGAGGGAGAGGGAGAGGGAGAGGGAGAGGGAGAGGGAGAGGGAGAGGGAGAGGGAGAGGGAGAGGAGAGAGAGAGAGAGAGAGAGAGAGAGAACTGCTCAAAAGATTGATGCTATGGTTTCTCTGCCAGCTTGTTTACCTTTTCCCCGAGGTCACTTGCCTGCTTGTTAAAGTTCCTGCAGAGAGAGCAGGGTGGAGCAGGTTGATGGACAGCTGGTGTCCAACATGGAGAGATAAAAGCCAGGTCCGCTGTTACACACAGACAGACACACTATGAGACACCCAGTGCGGACACCGAACAAGTTTTGTTGCACCCACAAGAAGGTGGGAGTTTTGGAGGATCAATTTGGGGAAATTGATCAGTAGCTCACAGTGTGAAAAGGTGCAACCGGTGGGGAATTATTTGTGTGTCCACCCTCGCCTGGGTGATAATTCCACCACTGAAGAACGGTTGTACGTATTATGGTCATAGTCGGTGATCACAACAGGACTTCAGAGATCAATGGGAAGATCGACGGCATCAGCTCTCACCTCTCTCTCTCCAACGTTACTCAACTAACTACCTCGAACTGAACTGAACTCTCTTCATCATATCGTAAGACTGTACCCACTTACCCCTAGGTTTGAAAGAGCCTAGTTTTGTTCCTATTTCTATATATATATCATTGCTAACCTGTTCAATATATTTCCATTTATATTATTGTATTGCTTAGTTACTAATAAACATTTCTAGTTTATAGCAAGACCAGACTCCAATGTGTTTTCCATTTCTGTTGGTTCTTTAACCCAGTCACGGGGTATGTGACAAAATTGGGGCCTGCATCCGGGATTTGAGCAAATTGTGTGGGGGGCTTGTTTGAATTGATTGGGGTATATTCCCTTATTTGATTTGGTCGTGTGGAAAAACAGAAGAAATGGACGTTGATAAATTTTTGGCTGAGCCAACCTCTGAGGCATTAGAAGACGCCAGGAAGTTGCAGCTGTTGAGCATTGCAAAAAAGTTGAAACTTTCAAAGGTGAAGTTGACAACGAGGAGGTCAGAGATTCAGAGAGCCATGCTGAGTATGATGTATCCAAGGAAGTGTTTCAAGTAGAGGAGTTGGAGTTGTTTCCTGAAAGTAAACCTAGCGGGTTTGAGGCCCAGTTTCAGATGGAAAGATTAAGGATCGAGGCGGAGAAGAAGCGAAGAGTGCAACGGCATGAGTTTGAGTTACGAATAAAAGAGCTGGAGGCAGAGAAGCAGAGAGAAGCTGAAACACAGAGGGGGAAAGGGAAAGAGAGAGGCAGTTTGAGCTGGACAAGATAAGAGCATTGCAGGAAGGGGAAATGGATGTCGATAGGTATTTTCTACATTTTGAGAAAGTCGCTATAAATCAGAACTGGCCGAGGGAGAAGTGGACTGTTTTATTACAAAGTGTACTTAAGGGGAAGGCTCAGCAAGCCTATTCGGCATTGTCTATGAAAGACGCAAGGGATTACGGTGAAGTGAAAGGGGCTACACTTAAGGTTTACGAGTTGGTTCCAGAGACATACAGGCAAAGGTTCCGAAATTTGAGGAAGCCATGGGACTGCATGTACCTAGAGTTTGCCCGTGAGATGCAGATGTACTTTGATCACTGGTGTACCTCAAAAGGGGCAAATGAGGATATTGACAAACTGTAACAGTTGATGCTGATTGAGCAGTTTAAAAGTTGCGTCACTGAGGGTGCGAGAACGTACTTAGATGAGAAAGCAGCAGAAACCCTGTCAGCACTGCTAAGTTAGCAGACGAGTACGCTTTGACCCACAAAGCAAAGTTTTTCCCGAGCAAGAGCTACTAGAAGGGTAACAGGGATGGCAGAGACAGTCCACCGGCTAAGCCAGAAAGTAAGCCGGGGACTAGCGAAAAAGATAAGGAGGAACGTCGGGAGGGAAGTTCCCTAGTCTAACATGTTTTAATTGTAGGAAGGCCGGTCACGTGGCATCTTGATGTTTCGCTCTGAAAAGGGATAAGGGAAAAGGAAAAGAGAGAACCCCAACAGCCTGTGTCCAGCTGAGTAAAATGTCATTGAGGAAGGAGGGGTCAGGCCGAGTTCAAGAAGGACACGAGAGATTTATTTCAAATGGGTTTGTGTCTGTAAAGGAGGGGTCAACCCCGGTTCCAGTGAGGATCTGGAGAGATACTGGAGCTTTTCAGTCATTAATCTTAGGGAGTGTGTTGGAATTCAGTGCTGAGATGAAGACTGGTGAAGCGAATGTTATCCAGGGTATTGGAAAAGGGACTGAGACCATACCTTTGCATAAAATAATTCTGAAATGCGACTTGGTATCTGGACCTGTCACAATAGGGGTGCGGTCTAAACATAGACAATGTTGATGTCTTACTCGGTTATGACCTTGCAGGTGGAGACGTGTCTCTAGCTAGCTAGTAAGCCTGTGGCTGCTGAGGAACCGCCCATGAATTCCAAAGGTTGTCCTGCAGGCGCAGTAACAAGAAGCATGTCAGAAAAGGCTGCTGACAGTAATATCGATTTATTCGAGACTTTCTTACCGTCCCTGTATCAACAGGACTCAGTGGATAGTAAGGCTGAGGAGAGTAAGGAGGGTGAAAAAGACGTCGTTATCAAGGAAAGAATTTAGAGAGGAACTAAATAAAGATCCGGAAATTGTGGCTTTGAAAGAGACAGCTCTCTCCGAGGAGGAGATTCAGAATGAGGCAGTGGGATATTACATTAAAGATGGGGTGTTAATGAGGAAGTGGAAACCTGCTACGGTGCCTGCAGATGAGGATTGGGCGATTGTACATCAGGTAGTAGTTCCAAAGATTTACAGGGCTGAGATTTTAAACTTAGCACACAAGATGCCTTTAGGGGGACATATTGGAATAAAGAAAGCAGTACACAGGATCATGATGGAATTCTAATGGCCTAACATGAGGGGAGATATTGTGAACTATTGCAGAGGGAGCCACACGTGCCAGGTGGTGGGAAAACCTAATCAGGCCATCCCAAAAGCGCCACTTCAGCCGATACCTGCTTTTGGTGAACCATTTTCCTGAGTCATAGTGGACTGTGTGGGCCCACTACCAAAGACTGTAGCAGGGTATCAGTATGTGCTAACTATTATGTGTGCTGCATCTAGGTTCCCGAAGGTTGTACCTCTTAGGAGTATCAAAGCAAAAGCTGTGGTAAAGGACCTCATCAAGTTTTTCACACTGGTAGGTTTACTTAAGGAGATTCAATCAGACCAGGGGAGTAACTTCACATCAAACACATTTCAGTGGATAGTTTCTGAGCTGGGGGCTAAACAAACTGTTTCATCTGCCTACCACCCAGAGTCTCAAGGGGCTTTGGAGCAGTTTCATTCAACTTTAAAAACCATGATTAGAACTTACTGTCAGGAGAATGACAGAGACTGGGATGAGGGTTTACCCCTATTACTTTTTGCTGTGAGGGACACTACTCAGGAATCACTGGGGTTCAGTCCATTTGAGCTCATTTTTGGGTTTGACCTTACTCAGGGAGCAGTGGTCTAACCCGACAGTGTGTGTCAGTGTGATAGATTATGTCCTGAAATTCCGCAAGAGAATTAGTAGGGTATGCGGCCTTGCAAGGAAAAATTTACAAAACTCCCAAGTCAAAATGAAGCATTGGTATGATAAGCAAGGGAACAGGTGTTTGAAGTTGGAGAAAAGGTCCTTGTTTGGTTTCCCTTGGTGACCAACCCCCTCCATGCGAGATTCCAGGGACCCTATGAAGTAATTAAAAAGATTGACTCTTTGAACTATATTATTGAAACTCTTAATAGGAGAAAGACTAATCAGCTAGTTCATGTAAATATGCTTAAACCATATTATGACCCCCAGATTATGCCAATTAGTATTGTCATGGAAACAAATGAGGGGATGGAATCTGATAGTGAGGGGCAAGAGCATTTTAATAAGTTAAATATAGTGTCAACCAGACTGGAGAATTCCATTATTTTGACCTACCTTACTGATAAAGTCTCTCACTTGGAGCTTGCACAGAGAACACAACTGATAGAGTTAATTAACAGGCATAAGGATTTATTTCCCGATGTTCCGAGATGGCGCACGAGTGCAATACATGATGTCATTGTAAATTCAGCCCAGCCCATTAAACAGCATCCCTTTAGAATGAACTTAGAGAAAAGCAAGCTGGTGGAAAAAGAAATTGAATATATGCTAGCAGCTGATATCATTAGGCGATCTACCTCAGACTGGGCGGCGCCTTGTGTTCTTGTTCCTAAATCGGACGGTAGCATGAGATTCTGTACTGACTACAGGAAAATCAATGCCATCACAAAGACCGATGCTTATTCTATCCCAAGAGTGGAGGACTGTATTGATAAAGTGGAAAAGGCTAAGTACCTCATAAAAATTGACTTGTTGAAAGGATATTGGTGCGTTCCTTTGACTGAAAGGGCTAGAGAAATCTCACCATTTGTCACACCTTCAGGGCTGTACGAGTATAATGAAAAATGAATGAAAAATGAAAAATGCTCCAGGGACATTTCAAAGAATGATCGACTTGAGATTTAGAAAACACAGGGGCTTATATCGATGATTTAGTGGTCTGGAGTGACATGTTGGAAGAGCACATTGTGGCTGTGGAAAAACTGTTCAAGCGGCTGACTGAGGCCAATCTAACAGTGAACCTCACTAAAAGTGAATTTGGCCACACTACTGTCACGTACCTTGGGTATGTGGTAGGTTAGGGGCAACTGGTTCCTGTACAAGCCAAGGTACAGGCTATTGCTGAGGTTCCCATTCTGACTAATAAGAAAGCTTTGAGAATGTTTTTAGGAATGGTGGGGTATTACTGAAAGTTCTGTAAAAACTTTGCAGATATCGCTCTCCCCCTTACAAAACGCCTGGGGGAGAGTAAGAGACTTGTATGGACTGACCTTTACCAGAAGGCATTTGAACGACTGAAAACTATATTATGTTATCATCCTGTGCTCAAAGCACCTGATTTTTCAAAACCATTCTCCATAGCAAGACGCTAGTGCCGAGGCTGTTGGGGCAGTATTGTTACAAAAAGATGTGGATGACATTGAACACCCAGTGGCTTATTTCTCAAAGAAATTTAATGTACACCAGAAGAACTATTCCACTGTGGAAGAAGAGTTACTCTCACTTATTCTGGCGTTACAACATTTCAAAGTTTATATTTGTCCTGCCCAGAAGCCACTGGTAGTTTACACAGATCATAATCCGTTGGTATTTCTGACAAATAAGAACAAAAGGTTGTTGAATTGGAGTCTGATATTGCAAGAATATGATCTAGAAATTAGACATGTCAAAGGTACTGACAACATTATAGCCGATTGTTTATCTAGATGTTATGTTTGAAATTGTACCTGTTTACTCTGAAATCTGATGATTACCTATATATTATTTCAAACTCTGTAACATACATATAACCTTAAAATTTTCCTTCATAAAAATTTCCTAAAAGGAAGGGGTTGTCAGGGAAAACCTAGTTTGAAACAGAGACCAGAACAGACCCTATGAACTGTGCTATTAAGAGAGAGAGAGAGGGAGGTGTCCTGAGCAATGAGAGAGAGAGACAGACAGAAACTGCTCGAAAGATTGATGTTATGGTTTCTCTGCCAGCTTGTTTACCTTTCCCCCGAGGTCACTTGCCTGCTTGTTGAAGTTCCTGCAGAGAGAGCAGGGCAGAGCAGGTTGATGGACAGCTGGTGTCCAACATGGAGAGATAAAAGCCAGGTCCACTGTTACACACAGGCAGACAAACCAGGAGACACCCAGTACGGACACCGAACAAGCTTTGTTGCATCCACAAGAAGGTGGGAGTTTTGGAGTATCGATTCGGGGAAATCGATCAGTGGGTCACAGTGTGAAAAGGTGCAACCGGTGAGGAATTATTTGTGTGTCCACCCTCACCTGGGTGATAATTCCACCACTGAAGAACAGTCGTACGTGTTATAGTCATAGTCAGTGACAACAGGACTTCAGAAATCAACGGGAAGATCGACCTCTCACCTCTCTCTCTCCAACGTTACTCAACTAACTACCTCGAACTGAACTGAACTCTCTTCATCATAAGACTATACCCAGTTACCCCAATGATATATATATATCATTGCTAACTTGTTCAATATATTTGCATTTATATTACTTAGTTACTAATAAACATTATTAGTTTATAGCAATACCAGACTCCAATGTGTTTTCCATTTCTGCTGGTTCTTTAACCCTGTCACGGGGTAAGTGACAACAATAAGAACATGTTTTCAACATGTTATATGATTAAGTGGTTGTAGGAAAAGGATGAAATGGTTTAGGAACTGTAAAATCAATGTTTCAATGGTTTATAACAATAAATTTCAATTTAATAAGAAAAAGCTTAGGCACAAATTTTACAAATACAACTTGCAGTGACTGTATTGTGCAAAAGTTAAACATTATTGACCATTTAAAGCCACTTTAATAGTAAATGCCAAAAGTACCTTGAATGGTCTAATTAATTTATACATTATGTGGTTCCACATTTTGCTTCACTTTTTCAAAGCCAAGTAAAATAGTTATGGTGAAAATTCTATTATTCAGAATTTTATTACCCTCTAGAAAAATTTTGCAATTAATTACCAAACATTATTTATCTAGTATAGAGTCATAGGGTAACACGAGGATGCTGTCCCCTCACACCAGCAAGTCTATTCCCATCACTGCTCACTCAGCTCACTCTAATTTCCTGCATTTGGTCTGTAGCCCTCTAAGCTCCACTCCTCCCTGTACCTATCTGAGTGCTTCTTAAATGATACTATTGTACCTGCCTCCTTCCATAAACTCAAAACCCTCTGCATTAAGTAGTTGCCCCTCAGGTCATTATTAAACTTTTCCCCTCTCATCGAGAGAAAATGCTGTTACTAACAACCCTAGAAAAAGACTTATCATCCACCTTATATATGCCTCTCATAACTTTAAACAGTTCTATAAGATCACACCTCATTCCCCAAAGATTAAAGACCTCGCCTGGACAACCTCTCCTTGTAACTCACACACTCCAGTCCTGGCAATATCCTCAAATCTTTTTTGAACTCTTTCCTATAACATGCATCTTAACCACATCTTTCCTATAACAAGAAGACCAAGGCTGCACATGGTGCTCCAAGGATAGTCTCACCCACAACTTACTGTCCTAACTCCTTTACTCAGTACCATGACTGATGATGGCCAGTATGCTTAACGCCCTGTTCATCACCCTGACACCACTTTCAATGACTATACACTTGTATGCTAAAGTATCTCTGTTCCATTACACTCCCCAGTGAGTTACCAAGATGTATGTCGGATTGAATTTTCAAAATGCATCACCTCACATTTAGCTGTACTGAAATCCATTTGTCATTCCTTGGCCCACTGATCAATATTACCTTGTGATCTATGATAACCTTTATTGATTGTCAACAATACCTCCTAATTTCAAGACATCCACAAATTTACTGATAATTTATGTATTTGCATCCAAATCATTTATATAAGTAATAAAGTTCTCAACCCTGACCCAAGACACATCGCTAGTCAGCAACCTCATTCCAAGAACAACCTTCAACAACCACAATGTGAAATAAAACTGATATAACAGAAATTAGTCAGCCCCACTTGCTTTCAAAATTACTATACTTTCCATGTATTACAAGATCCATCACTACTTAAATGATGTGTTGGATGTGAAGTGTGAACCTATTGATGAGTGTTATTGCTCCTTGTGAACATCAGCAACAAGGATCACTTGAAAGATGTTTGAAAGCGCTCACTCATTATTGTAGCTGGGCTATTTTATATTCAATCAGATATCTGGAATAAAATCTAGCATAGGTAATGGAGACAAAAATCTACCAAGCCATTGTAAAACACCACCTGGTTCAATAAATGCTGTTCAGAGAGGGAATTCTGCTATCCTGGTCTATCATGTGTGAGCAGAATTTGGCAATACAGCTAACTCTTACCTGCCCTCAGATGGTACCAAAGTTATATGGTTCAGGGACAATTAGTACCCACATCCTGGGAAAATCCTCTATTTACTGTTCCAGTTTAAGAACTATGATCTAAAACTAGTTGACCATAAACTGGTTTTAGTGTTCACTTTCAAACTTTTGAGGAGCTATCCTCTCTGCTTAGTAGATTCCATTCCTTGAACCACCTATTACATAAACAATACACAGGGTATTCCATCAACTATTTCCACTTAAATTTTAACTTATTATTTGAGTAGTTCAATTCTAAATTCTGTTTAAATCAAATGTTCTAATTTACAACCTCCATGGATGGCAACAAATACCAACTCTTCTCTTGCATAATGTAGATTCACGAAGTACAAAGAAATTCTGCACCACCAAGGGTGCTCTCTTTGCACAAAATCCACCTATAAATTCAAGGATGTGATAAAGACAGACAATGTCACTGAAAGGCACAAAGAGCAAACATTCATTAACCAGTATATTAACATCTTTGCTGTTTTGCTAGCTGGATTGCATAGTCTGTGGCTGCACTGTGCAAAATGAGGAACTACTTTGGCTTGTCCTTGCTGAAATGTGGCTCCAAAACAACATCTATGCACCATCAATCTACAGGCCATGACAATGAGGGACTTGAGCTATGTTATTATTTTTTACATTTTTTTGTAACTGTACATTTTTCTGCTATTTTAGTTTTATGTTCTATATGTGCTGTGTATGACTATTGATACTGTGTACCAGAGGAACACTGCTTTGTTTGGCTGTATTCCTGAGAATGGCTGAATGACAATTAACCTTGAACTTGAAGTTGTCAATGCAAACTACACAACATGGCTGCCTTGTTTCCCTATACAGGAATTTCAAACCAATCATAAATACCAGAGATTCTGCAGATGTTCCAGATGCAGATTCAGATTCAGATTCAGATGCAGATTCTCCAGAGTAACACACACAAAATGCTGGTGGAACTCAATAGGTCAGGCAGCATTTATGGAGAGGGGTAAAGAGCCGATGTTTCGAGCCAAGACCCTTCATCAGGTCTTGATGAAGAGCCTCAGCTTAAAACATCAGCTCTTGACCTGCTGAGTTCCCCCAGCATTTACGTAGAATCCATACAAAATTCCTTTCAAAGAATACTTGCATAAATTCAGGATCTGATTTGGCAACATGCCTTTATATAACTTAGTGAAGTTTGTATTCACATTTTGCAAACCTGAACATATAAAGTTTAGTTCAAAACCAAGAACACTATCTATCACAAAGTAACTGCAAACAGACAAGCTAGTCCAACGTTATCTATCGTGTATGATGCTCCTGGTGCAGCCTCCTCTACATTGGTAAGACCCGTCTTAAATGGGATCCGCTTCATCAAGACCTCCATACCATCCACAAGTGGGGCTTTCCAGTGACCAAATATTTTAATTCTGATTCCTATTCCCATTCCACGTCAGTTCATGGCCTCCTCTTGTGCCAAAATGAGACCACTCTCAGGGTGGAGGTGCAACACCTCATATTCCATCTGGTTACCCTCCAACCTGATGGCATGAATATTGATTTCCCCTTCAGAAAGACCAATTTTCCCAAACCCTTTATTCCCCAGTCTGACCTTTTATTTCTCCTAACCTATTACTTCCCCTGGGTACTCTCCTCATTTCCTTTTTCCTATGGTCCACTTTCCTTTCCTAGAGTATTCCTTCTTCTCCAGCCCTTGACCTTTCCCACCCACCTGGCTTCCAGGCCTCTTCCCCCTCCACGTCATCTTTTTATTCTGGTATCTTCCCCCTTCTTTCTCAGTCCTGAAGGAGAGTCTCAGCCCGAAACGTCAACCGTCGATTCATTTCCATAGATACTGCCTGACCTGTTGAGTTCCTGCAGTGTTTTGTGCTTTGGATTTTCAACATCTGCAGAATTTTGCATGTTTAAGACAAATTCATCCATCTCTTCCCAGATAACTATTAATCTCACCATAGCGTACGAGAAGTGATTGTTTTCTTTAGATAACAATAAATTCTGTATGTGAATATGATAGCAACGCCTCAAGGTCAGTACATGAAACCAATAAATTTAATGCCCAAACACTGTATTTTCAAAAGTTAGACAGTCAACAATGAAGTTGATCACAATGCAGTCTCAAAACAATCCCTCAGCTTCGATTGTTTTTTTCTACAAATAGTTTAATATTCTACGTTTTTACTAAGTCATTATAAAATGCTGATTTCATCAAAATGTTTTAAAGCATCAATAATTAACAGTTATCAATATTAATAGTTTCCTTAGTACAGGATGGAAGGAAACAGGCAGAAGGCCAATTTCTTAGGTCTCAAGGATCTGTGAATATTAACAGTGAGATAGATGCAGATGAACAATTGTGTGGCTAAATTAAATGCCAGGTTCAGAACATGGGCACATGTATACCAATACCCAAGTCCTGAACCTAAGCTATACTGCTCAACTCCAAGTCCGACCACCAACGGAATGGAAATTTTATGGTACAAGAAAGAAAGATAATAATATTGCAAATTTATCTTTTTTAAAACAAGGTTTACAACAATATCATCAGTTATTTAAACATGGTTTTGAATGCTTTCAGTCAGAAAACACATAGAAAAGACAAGTTTTGAAACATTGATTTTGGGACATAGCTTTGTTGCCTGTCAAAGGTTTCCTCAGCTATTTTGTGGCTGTAGCTTTTTCTGGTCCACCCACATTACTAGACCAAGTCACCCAAAGGCCGATGCTCAGCATAATGGCATACTGGTATTCACTTCTACTTTACAATACCAGGCATCATTTGATAAATATGCACTCTACCCCTTCACCAATGCCTCAAACCCATGTCATCTTAATAAGTAGTTATACTTTGATAAAAGCCATACTTATCCATTAAAGCCCTGTATTATTTTAGCATTACTTCTGCTATAATGCAGGTGTGATTCTGATTTTGAATTTATGAATTTGAAATCCAATCTCATTATCTTACAAAATACCAAATGTTCATCCACCTCACAAGGCCTCAGCACATTTCTACTCACCAGTAATTTTTTTCTTTTTCCAGTATCACTATGCTTCCAGAGCTTCATTTAGACCCCCAGAATCGCTATTTCAGTTCTAACTGTCTATAAGTTCAGACCAAATCATTAGTGTAACGAATGCATTTTTTTGAATAGAACCTTGTGAGCCAACAATACCTGCCCCCATTTTAAAAAACAGAAAATGCTGCCTGACCTGCTGAACATCTTCAGCATTTCCTTTTCATACTTACAGTATCTGTAGGTTTTTTTTTGGGGGGGGGGGGGAGACAGGCGGTTCAATGCCTGCTCCCAACTATTCTGGGAAACTGGTTAAAACTCTCAACATTCCTTCACTTTTAGTTTCTGAAATAAGATCTTCTAATAGTCATTTAAATTCAATCCCAACAACAAATTAACCTTCTCTAAAACCTTCAGCAGTTCTGCTGAGCACAATCTTCCTTTTTAAAAATCAACAGTGGCTACATTAATGTTATTTTATCCTCATGTTGAAATTAACTAATTTAATTTTGAATTCTAGTATTTCCATACTACAGATGCTAAATCAACTGACCCATAATTAGCCCCTTTTGGAAAAAAAACATACCGGTCTTTTCACATGTTGTCTCTTGCCAGAACCAAATCTCAATTTCTATAGCTTTCACGAGTGAATCTGCAGATGCTGGAAATAAATAAATACAAAAACACAAAATGCTGGCAGAACTCAGCAGGCCAGACAGCATCTATGGGAGGAGGTAGTGACGACATTTCGGGCCAAAACCCTTCATCAGGAGTGAAGTAACATGGGATGGTCAAGGGGGGATAAGTCGGGGGAGGGATGAAGTAGAGAGCTGGGAAGTGATAGGCTGAAGGGAAATGGGCTAGGGGGAAGGTGGAGAATTATGGGAAATAAGAGAGAAAGAAAGGTAGGACTGGGGGGAGATTATAGTGAGGAGGGAAAAAGAGAGAGAAAGAGAACCAAACTAAAATTATAGATAGGGATGGGGTAAGGGGGGAGGGGGGGGGAAGGGTATCAACAGAGGTCTGTGTGCTGAATGTTCATGCCGGCAGGTAGGAGGCTACCTAGGCGAGAGATATGGTGTTGCTCCATCGACCTGCGTGTGGCCTCATCTTGACGGTAGAGGAGGCCATGGATAGACATGTTGGAGTGTGAGTGGTCTGTGGAACTGAAGTGTGTGGCCACAGGGAGATCCCGCCACTGCTGGAGGACTGAGCGCTGGTGTTTGGCAAAACGGTCTCCCAGTCTGCGGCGGGTCTCCCCAATGTATAAATGGCCACATTGGGAGCACCGGATACAGTATCTCACCCCAGTTGACTCGCAGGTGAAGTGGTGCCTCACTTCAAAGGACTGTCTGGGGCCTAGGATGGTGGTGAGGGAAGAAGTATGGGGGCAGGTGTAGTACTTCTTCCGTTTGCAGGGATAAGTGCCTGGAGGGAGGTAGGTGGGGTGGGATGGGGGGGGGAATGAATGGACAAGGGAGTTGTGTAGGGAGCAATCCCTGCGAAAAACCAAGAGTTGGGGGGAGGGGAAGATGTGTCTGGTGGTGGGATCCCATAGGAGGTGGCGGAAATTACGGTGGATTTTATGTTGGATCTGTAGGCTGGTAGGGTGATAGGTGAGAACCAGGGGGGCTCTATCCCTGGTGGGCTGAGGGGGGGATGGGGTAAGGGCAGCGGTGCGTGAAATACAGGAGATGCGATGGAGGGCAGAGTTGATAGTGGACGAAGGGAAGCCCCTTTCTTTAAAAAAGGACTTCTCCTTTGTCCTAGAATGAAAAGCCTCATCCTGAGAGCAAATGTGGCGGAGGAATTGAGAGAAAGGGATAGCATTTTTGCAGGAGACAGGGTGGGAGGAGGAATAGTCTAGGTAGCTGTGAGAGTCTGTAGGTTTGTAGTAGACATCAATGGATAGGCTGTCTCCAGAGATAGAAACAGAAAGATCTAGAAAGGGGAGGGAGGTGTCAGAAATAGAAAAGGTGAATTTGAGGGCGGGGTGAAAGTTGGAGGCGAAGTTAATGAAGTCGATGAGCTCAGTATGTGTGCAGGAAGCAGTGCCGATGCAGTCGTCGATATAACATAAGAAGAGAGGAGGACAGATACCGGTCGGTGTAGGCTTGGAACACAGATTGCTCTACATGGCCAACAAAAAGGCTACTTCTGCCATAATTCTCCACCTTCCCCCTGGCCCATTTCCCTTCAGCCTATCACTTCCCAGCTCTCAACTTCATCCCTCCCTCCCACTTCTTATCCCCCCTTGACCATCCCATGTTACTTCACTCCTGATGAAGGGTTTTGGCCCGAAACGTTGTCACTACCTCCTCCCATAGATGCTGTCTGGCCTGCTGAGTTCTGCCAGCATTTTGTGTTCTATGGCTTTCACTGTTTCTCATCTCTTCAGCCCAGTGGATGTAGTACAATGTTTATGTTTATGTTCTTTATGTTCAGTACAATCTTAAATGCAACTACATTGAAAAATGTTTTAATCAACCTTCTATAATAAGCAAGATGTGGTACTTATGTCAGAGGTTTTCTCAAATCAATTAAACTACTCTGTTTGCTTAACATTGCCATAGAGGAAAGAAAATCCTTAGCACATGTTTTGTAAAAAAAAACAGGTACGTGCAGTGACAATGCTTTAGGAAACCAAAGTGGAGTCAAATTTAATTACCTATTGCTGTAATTGCCAAATTGATTTAATGCACACAAATCCTCCAATTTCTACAAAGTTGGACAAATGAGCACACATCTCTCATCCACCACTCTAACAGCTGTATTAGTCACTGGTTTCCACCCCACTATTCAAATACCATTTTCTAAGTCAAAAATTGAGTCAAAGCAAATTTAGATAAGAGTCAGGAAATTGCAAAAATTGATTGGAGTAGCCATGCAAAGGGTCAGCAGACAAATGGGAGGCTTTCAAAGTGAAATAAAGGGTTCAAAATCTACTTATTCCTGTTACAGTGAAGAAGGCAGCTGGCTGCAGCAGGGAACTCTGGATGATGAGGCTTTGATCATGGAAAAAGAGGCTTGGGTCCTCCTGGGATTCACTTGGATCAAGAGTTTTATGTGTATTAAGGGAAATAAAGAGTAACTACAGAAAAAACAGGGCTCATTAAAAGACCAATGTGGACATCTTGTGGAGCCACAAGAGATGGTCGAGGCCCCCAATGAGTACTGTTTTTATTGTGGAGAAAAACATGAAGACTTCGGACATGAATAGCTATTTAGGTTTTAAGAATAGGCTGTATTACAGGAGAGGTGATAATGGCTGTCTTAAGATAAATAAATCTCTAGGGCCTGAGTAGGTATATCGAAGAATACTATGGGAAGCTATTGGAAATTGTAGGAGCTTTGGCTGAGATATATGCATCATTAGTAATGGGTGAAGTGCCAGAAGACTGGAGGATGGTAAAGAAAAAGCTGGCAACTGTACACCAGTAGGCCTAACATCCATGTTAGGTACGTTACTACAGGGAAACCTGAGGGAAAAGATGTGCAAGCATTTGGAAAGACAGGGATTAATTAATGAAAGTCAGCATGGCTTAGTTTGTAAGTTGATAAGGGCAGGGCAGTACACGAGGACAAATGGATTTCAGTGAGGCCTTCAAAAAAGCTCCACATGGTAGGCTGCTTTGGAAAGTTAGATCACATGGGATCCAGAGAAAGCTAGCTAATTACATACAGAATTGGCTAGACAGTAGGAAGCAGAGAGTGATGCTAAGTCGTTTTTAGTAATGGAGGCCTATGATTCATGGTGATCTAGAGGAATTAGTGTTAGGTCCATTGCTAATTATCATCTATATCAACGATTTGAATAAGAATATACAAAGCATGGTTGACAAGTTAACAGTGAAATAGGTGATGCTGTTGATAGTGAAGATAGCTGTCAGGATTCACAGAGTGATCTTGATCAACTGAGTAAGAGGACCAAAGAATGGCAGATGGCAATTAATTCGGTAAGAGTGAGGGGCTGCATTTTGGGAAGACAAATGAGGGTAGGACTTTCACAGTGAACAGCAGGGACAAGTTTTGTAGAATAGGGGACACCTTAGTGTACATATATAAGGTCCTCTGAAAGTGGTGTAAAAGATAGAGGCAGTGTTTGGCATACTGGCTTTCATCAGTCAGAGCAGTGAGTACAGAAGTTGGAAGGTTATATGCAGTTGTAGAAGACATTGGTAAGGCCATATTTGGAATGTTTTTATTCGGCTTTGGTGACTCTGCTAGGAGCAAAGATGCTATTAAACTGTAAAGCATGCAGACAAGGTTGGTGGGGTTGTTGCTGGTACTTACAGGACTGAATTACAGAGAGAGACTGAGCAGACTGGGACTTTTTTCATTGGGCTCTAGGAGAATAAGCGGTGATCTTGATAGTATGTATAAAAATATGAGGAACAAAGATAAGGTTAATGTGCAAAGTATTTCTCCCCAGGGTTGAGGAATCAAAAACTAGAGGACATAGACTTAAAGTGAGTGGAGACCAATTCAACAGGAACCTGAGTAACAACTTTTCCACCCAGAAAGTAATCAATATATAGAATGAGCAGGTAGAGAGTGATTAAGCCTGGTAATCAACAACATTTAAAGAATACTTGGATAGGGAAGACCCCCCCCCCCCCCATCCCTTCCCACCAATCTCCCTCCTGGCACTTATCCTTGTAAGTGTAACAAGTGCTACACCTGCCATTACACTTCCTCCCTCACCACCATTCAGGGCCCCAGAAAGTCCTTCCACCTGTGAGTCGGCTAGTGTGATATACTGCATCTGGTGCTCTCGGCGTGGCCTTCCATATATTGGTGAGGCCCGACACAGACTGGGAGACCGTTTCACTGAACACCTATGCTCTATGCACCAGAGAAAGCAGGATCTCCCAGTGGCCACACATTTTAATTCCACGTCCCATTCCGATATGTCAATCCATGACCTCCTCTACTGTCAAGGTGAAGCCACACTCAGGTTGGAGGAACAACACCTTATATTCCATCTGGGTAGCCTCCAACCTGATGGCATGAACATTGATTTCACTAACTTACGTTAATGCCGCTCCTCCAGTTCTTACCCCATCCTTTATTTATTTATCTTTTCCCCCCTATTTTTTTTCTCTCTTTGTCCCTTTCACAATCACTCCTTGCCTGCTCTCCATCTTCCTCTGGTGCTCCCCTTCCCCCTTTCTTTCTCCCTAGACCTCCCGTCTCATGATCCTGTCCCTCCACAACTCTGCGTTCCTTTTGCAAATCAACTTTCCAGCTCTTGGCTTCATCCCTCCCCCTCCTGTCTTCTCCTATCATTTTGGATCTCCCCCTCCCCCTCCTACTTTCAAATCTCTTACTACTTCTTCTTTCAGTTAGTCCTGACAAAGGGTCTCGGCCTGAAACATTGACTGTACTTCTTCCTATAGATGCTGCCTGGCCTGCTGCATTCCACCAGCATTTTGTGTGTGTTGTTTGAATTTCCAGCATCTGCAGATTTCCTCATGTTGGACAGGGGAGGTTTGGAGCATGGACAAATAGGACTCCCTTGGGACTTGCTTGGTTGGCATGGGCCAGTTGGGCTAAAAGATCCGTTTTGATTCTGTGATTCATTGTGCCATTCCAGATTAAATATTCACCATTCTCAAACTGAAGTATGAAAATCTATAGAACCTCTGTAGTTTTCTCTTAGAAGAAGCCCACATTCTTTGATCCCTCCAACAAACTTCAATATCTTAGCATTAGCTCAAGTCCCAAGACAGGGTGGACCAGTTTCCCCCACTCCCCCCACCCTTCCAATGGTTTGAAGCAGCAATGTACAACTTCAACTATAACATTTTTCCAAATCTTCGAAAAATATTTCCTTTCTCTATCAACCCGCACCTGTGTCTAAATTCAAAACCATACAAACCTCTGCTCCATATCCTGGCCTCAAATAACCAATGTACTGTTGTACATTACCCCTACTCTTGCTGAAATACAACCAACATTATCACAATTCACAGCCATGAGCCTAGCCTGTCCTGTTCATGCACTACTTCAGAAATATATTCTTCTCAAATCCTTTGCTTCCCCATGTATTACACTGCAGTTGTCCTCTTTGTTCCATTGTCTGCGGCAGTCCTTTTGGCGATTTAGGCCCTAATCTTTGCAACACCTCTTATCTCCTTCCAACTTCAAATAGCTCTTGACAACTGGATCCCAAAGTAGTAATATGATCACTAAACTGATTTAGCTCCTTGAATATATTTAATAATTGAAAAAAACATTAATTTCTCTTCCCCAGAATAAACAATCTCAGCCTTTAAATTCCAAGTCTCTCAGATGCCTTAATCTGCCACGTCTAGGCTCTGGGAACTGTAGGAACAATGCAATATTTTATGTAATGTACAAACGAAAGAATGATTGGTGCTTATCCCTGCAGACTGTATACCCTAGGAACTAGTTAGCTTTCAGTCTTGCACTGCTGGTTTCTGTGAACCATCTGCCAATATCCCAAGAAAATGCTTCAAGAAACTGCTGAGAGCCTGCATTTATTGGTTGGAACTCAATAGATTTCCCAGTCCCAGAAAACTGCTGACTGTCCAGAATTAAGTGTAAATTACCATTAGCCCAACTTTCTTATCAACTCAAAGTATTTAGTCTGATCCCGTGACTCAAATACTGTCTTCAAAATTCAGTGTCATCTGTACAATAACATTTTCTTTCATTAAAAATGCTGCAATTAGCAAAAGTAAAAGTTCCATTCCAAGCATGATCAATGAGTTAAATTCTTCCAGATTTAACTGATTAAAAGAAATGAAAACAACATCCCTAAAGGCACGTTTTCTAAATCATTTAGGGAGCAATAAATGCAGAATTTACATTTATTTTACTCTAAGAATGCCCAAGAGCTGGGACATTTTATTTCCACTGCTGTTGGACTCCTTCCAGCAAGTCCATTTATGAGCCTTTTTGACCAAAAGATTCATTACAGATCTTGGCAGAGAATTGACCACATTATATCTACCAGTAATTCAATGTTATGTCAAAGCAGCTCCATCTAAAAATTAGCCAGTAGAAATGCAAAATAACTGCAAATGTTGGTAATAAAGGCAAGGTGTGAGAAATACTCAAGCAGGTCTGGCAGCATTTGTAGAAAGACAATTGGAGACAACACTTCAGGTAGATCACCTTCCATCATAGCTGGAATTCTAATAGTGATGTCAGTACGGAATCACAAATGAACTGCGTTATTCAACAAAAAAAAATAGTAGAAAAGCTACAAATTAAACCACCTAAGAAACACGCAATAAAACTGACAGACAGATGGAATAAGTGTCCCAAATGAGCATCATTTACACAAACATTTTGACTACAAGGAGCAAATAAAGCACATTGGTTGGCCAAATTCAAATTCAGGGGCAAAACATAGTAAGCATTAATTGAGACATAGACTCAAGGTGAACAAATCTAAGATTTAAAATATCTGGGAAAATGATGGAAGTGAAGGGGCAGAGTTAGTGGGTGAAAGATGAAATCAGTTCAATGATAACACAGCATATGACCTTAGTAATAAAGACATTAGAAACTATTGGCAAATTAAGATGTAGAAAGTATCTGAACTCTAAAATCAGGTTTAATACCATGGCATTTGTCATGAAATATATTGTTCTGCAGCAGCAGTACATTACAATAGATAATATAAAAACTATAATTTACAATAATATATTCAGTATATTAAAAATTAAATTAAATAAGCAGTGCAAAAAGATAGCAAAAAAAGAGAAAAAGAAACAGAAAAAATAGTGAGGTAGTATACATGGATTCATTGCCCATTCAGAAATCCTCAGGCTCCTGTCCCTCCTTAAGGTTTCCCTCACGCTCTAAGGTTAGGTTTTCTTATGCTTTGATTCTGATCTCACTGCTCAGCAAATGGACTCACCTGTCTTAAGGAAACTATCTCTGATTCTAGTAAATCCAAACACTACATATTCATCTTAAAAATTTGAATTACCCCAAAGTTTGAACTCTGCATTTCAAGGATGGAAAAAAATTGCAAATAGTTTTTGAAGACTATATTTGCTGTATATGTCTGCTGAGGTGTTACACTGAGCGATGCATTCAAGTTGTCGTGGTTGTTTCTTTTTGCCCTTGTGGTGCATTGTGCGGCATTTTGGCTGCTTCCATAGCATTTGACTGTTCTTTTACAAGGCCTGAGTTGCTAACTCGACGCTCAACCTTACACAGATGGAAAGTGTGCAAGGAGCCGGCCGGATTCGAACTCGGGACCATTCGCTTCGAAGTCGGATGCAAATGCCACTACACTGGCTAATACATTTAAATATCATCCACGAATATGCCAGCTCAGCTGGCTTGAGGTAACTACAATTACATGCAATTTTGTGGAGAGAGCAAATAAACAGACTCTAAATGTCACTGTTTACATTCATACTAAGAACTAGAGATAAATACCAGAACCTCATGAAATGTAATTATAGCACAAATTTGGAAAGGATAAAGAAAATAAGGCAAGATGAAAAGATGCACTCACCTCCATGATGGTGAGAAAGACTTCCTCCATTCTCAAGTATTTCCTCTCTGGCTGAAGCCTGATTCAGTACAAATAATTACAGCCTTCAGTTAAATCCATTCAGTATCATAAACCACACCATTTTTCTAATTATTTCACTACCTTTTATTGCACACTTTAGTTATAGCAAATAATATGAAGTCTGTCGTTTTCTATTAACATCTAGGTGTTCTTGGACATTTAAAAATACTTTAATATCTCAAAACAAAATATTGTAGTTGTGTGCCATTGGGCTGGACATTCCTTTTCACTTCTCCAGAATGAGAATAAATAAGGGCATGGAACATACCTTGAAGTTAATTTGAACCCCAAGATTATCTAGTATGCAAAATGATTTATGGAATTCCTCAAGAAAAATTCCACTGATCCAGCAACTGCTCAATATCTGGGCCTAACAATTTACATGTCACAATAATGATCATCAGGGTTCATAAACATCTTAACAATTAGATTTTGAGCAAAACTGGCCTGAATTCAGCCAGCAGATTGGGGTCCTCACCCACCTGTAGTTACATGGGCAAGAGATAAAGGGCTGATCGCAATGATCCTTTGCAACCAGGTGATGTCAGGTGAGCCACACCTTGGTCACCATATCTGTGAAGCATCAGGTAATGCCATGCCACCACAACACAGTGCCTTCCTTGATTGAAGGAAAGCTGGGAATGATACCTTGCCTTGTGTCAGAGCCTGTGAGGTGCTTCAGAGTTTTAAAAATGTTGCTGACAGTAGTTGTTCAAAGCTATTACGATTGAAAATTAAAAAGTTTAAAAGAAAATTTAAAAACAACTATTTTAATTGCATCCTCTTCAATCTGCATATAAAGAAATGCCACTGTCCCAAATTTACATATATGTCAATGGTTGAATTGCAGTTGTTTCCTTCACATCTGCCAGCCACAACCAGCGCAATTTGTCCATTGAAATAACAGGGAAAAAATCCCACTTTGTGGCCTGCCAAACCCACTACTGGCTCCCAAAGTCATGCAGGATAAGTTCGGCTTGTGAGAAATTCAGAAAGAGAGAAAGCTGAACTGACTACGTAAAATAGAAGTTGGCAGTTCTTAGTCCACAAGGAATCTATGTTAATAACTAACATAACTGTTGTTGAACATTTTATTTTTAAAAGCCACTTAGACAGAAGTCCAGTGTAAGAAAATGTTGAAGATGCTGGAATTGGTATGGAGTACAACATTACCTCAATTTGCTCAAATACAGCGATAGGGTCACTTATACCTCTGTAGTTAAAAGCAAAGTAGAAATACACACATGCGCCAGCATCATAAGTTTGGGTGACTCTGTAAAACAAAATTAAGTTGGGTTATCACAAAAATAATTTTCTTGACAACCTTATTAATTTTATCATCACTATGATTAATATTTTAAACACATATAGCATTGAGAACTTGCATTTAGCTAGTAGTTCTGTAAAGTCTGTTTAGTCTTTAGCGAGCAAAGCTCTGGAGTATACTATATGGTAAATAGGTCTCTTTGGCTAACAATGAAAAGCAGGGGTTTCTGTTAACATTTATAAATAAATGCTTTTTTTCTTACATATATTAGAAGCAAAAGAGTAAGCTAGTGAAAGGATAAACCCAAACAAGTACAAAGGAGGGGACTTATACATGGGAGCACTGGAAGTGGGAGAGACTCTTAACGAGTACTTCGCAAATCATTCCACATGGAGAAGAATGTAGATGGTAAAACCAGGGAACATCAAGAAAGGTGGTGGTACACAGTGTCATGAAAGACATTAACTTCAGTCCTCAGGGTTCAAAGGAACTATCCCAGGATACTGAGGAAAGCAGGTACGAGTTTGCTGCAACATTAACAGAGATCATGTTTCCTCTCCAGAAGGTGAAAGATTAAGGCTGGATCAGCAGTATTGTTCCTTTATTAAAAAGGAGCAAGAGGGTCAAAACACAAAACCATAGGCTGGTGAGCTTTACACAGGTGGCAGGGAAATTGTGGAAGATTCTTGGGAATAGGATTTACTCACATTTGGAAAAGCATGGACTTATTGGGGATAGTCAGTATGGCTTTGAACAGGGGAGCTCTTGGCTCACAGATTTGATATGGGCTTTTTTATTGAGGAAGCGTGAGATGATTGATGAGGGTAGGAGAGTGGATGTTATCCACATAGACTTTAATAAAGAATTTTACAAGGTCCTCTAGAGTAAGCTGGCCCAGATAATTAACTCACTAGTGATCCCTAGCAAGTTGGTGAATTTGGTTCAAAAATGGCCTGGCCATAGAAAGACCAAGTCCAGTGAATTTTTAATGTTGATACAGCAGGATGTACTGTAGGTTTTTTGGAAATTTGGGTGGAATAATTGCAGATGGAGTTTAATCTGATGAATGCGAAGTGATGCATTTGGGAGGTCAAATGCAACAGACGTATCACAGGATCATTAGGAACATTTGTCTACAGAGGTATCAAGGGGCACAAATCCATGGTTCCCTGTAAACAACAACACAAGCATGCAGCAGTAATGATGGCATATGGCAATAAGTATAAAAGCTGAAATACGTCTGTTGTATCTTCCCATCAAACCTGACCAGGTCCCTGCTGCTGAAAAGCATCCACATAACATGATGCTACCTCCACCATACTTTACAGTAGAGATGGGATGCATAGTATTAGCCTTACACCAGACATATCACTTACTATTGAGGCAAGAAGTTACACTTTAGTCTCATCCTGCCACAAAACCTTTTGCCACAATTTTACTCTAACTTCTAAGAGGTGCTTTGCAAAGTCCTTAAAGGAAAGCATATGCTTTGTTTTTTCAGCCAGGGCTTCTTCCTTTCCTCTCTTTAATAAATCCCCGTGTTGTACAAGGCCTTGGAGATTGTGGAGACATGAACTTCATTTCTAGTTGTAGCCACCAACTTCTGGAGCTCACGCTGTAACCGTTGGCATCACAGAAGCCTCTCTTACAAGTGCCATTTTTCTCTGGTGACCATGTTTAGAGGGGCAACCTGGCTGAGGCAGTGTGTTATGGTTTCATATCTTTTTCCACTTTTTTATGATGGACTGAATTGAGCTCTGAGGTATGTTCAGTGCCCTGGAGATTGTCTTGTATCCTTCCCCTGATTTGTGCTTTTCTATTGTCATTGCCCTGACTTGTTTTGAATGCTCTTTTGTTTTCATTTTGATTTGGTCTGTTGAAAATCTACTGAACTGTTGTACCTTACAGAGAGAGGGAGTATTTATTCTTATGAATTCATTAAAAACTTTTTTCTTTTTTCTTCCGATTTTCTACATCAACAAACTGAATGATTTGGTAAGGTAATATACAGTATTGCACCTGAAGAAAGGTCGTGTAGTAATTACAAAGGGAAGAATACTTTATCAGCTTCACCATTTCAGTTTTTAATTTTTAGTAAATTGTTGACAGGTTTTGCAATTTTTCTTTTGATTTGACATGATGCACAATGTTTTATAGATTAGCAGAAAAAGTCCTACTTCAATCTATTTTAAATTTAGAAAATGAGACAGTCAGATGTGAATATAGTTCTGGGGGCTGAATACTTTTTCAAGGCACCTGTAGACAGCGTGGAAAGTATGAGAGGAAATGTTAAATATAAGAGAGCAACGAGTTAAAGTTAGAGGTAAAAGGTCAGAGGAGGTTTGCAAAGGAAGTTTGGTAGATCCCTGGAACACAATGCCAGAGGTATTTAGAAAGACCCAAGAACAGGCTGGGATAGAAGGATATGGACCACACGCAGGCAGATGGGAGCAGTTTAGATTGGCACCATGCAGATGTGCTGGGCTGAAGCACCTCTTCCTGTGCTGTATTGTTCAGTGTGTGATTCATGCACAGTCGCTGAATCAAACTGAAAGTTGGAGGGTAGGCCGCCATGAATCCTCTCTCATAAAGTGGATTCAGTATACATTTATTTTCTTTGTCCCCAACAACACAGTTAAGATTTCTTTGGGATATGCTTCTTGAGAATAATGGACAGAAGTTAGTTTTGCACAGGTGGGGGCAGTCAGGGACAGAAACAGTTTTAAACTTGGCCCACAACAGTTTGTCTAGGAGAAAAGTAAGGTAAATAATAAAGGAGGAAAAAATAAAACCTGAAAATACTCAAAACAGAAGCTGTTGCTATCACAGGGAGAAAAGACAGCTTATGATAAAAAAGACATTGCCATTTTAATTGTGTTCAGTACCCCCTATATTTCTGACGTTTGCTTTTTCCTGCACTCAGATTAGAAAAGCTTGGATTTTAATATAGGGCAGGATATTTGGGTAAGTAGCAGAGTAAAAAATCTCAAATTATTTCACATGTATTTCCTTTGTAGCATTATGTGCTGCTTTGCAAAGGTTGCAGTGAGGCTGTACAGCAGGTGCTGCACAGAAACAGAACTACAATGAAAAGAGATAGTGGAAATGGAACTCACATGGCTTTCTCCAGTTACAACTAAGACGAAGAGGAATAGGATGTAAGTAACAGTTGCCTTGGAGGTGCAAAAGACATATAGGTGGTTTCCAGCAAGGACGTTGTCTTCAATTTGGCACTAAACTTGCACTGGTGTACAGGGAATTGCTGACGTTGCCTTTATTTTATAAGTCCATAAGACATAGAAGCAGAATTAAGTCATCTGGCCCATCAAGTCTGCTCCGCCATTCAATCATGGCTGACCCTTTTTTTTAAAAAAAGTCTCCTCAACCCCAGTTCCTAGCCTTCTCCCTGCAACCTTTGATGCCATGTCCAATGAAGAACCTATCAATCTCTGCCTTAAATACACCCACTGACCTGGCCTCCACAGCTACATGTGGCAACAAATTCCACAAATTCACCACCCTTTGGCTAAAGAAATTTCTCCACATCTCTGTTTTGAAAGGGCACCCCTCTATCCTGAGGCACTTTATAAGAGTGAACTAAACATCCTTATCATTTTGGCATAAAGAAAAGTTTATTTACTCTAAAAACAATCAATGCATGGGAGAGATTAAGTGATGGTAATCATTATGAATGTCCATTGAGAACCAAATCTGACCAACAATGACATCAGTTAGTGTTCTCATCATGTTTATAGACTTGCCTAATGGCCACTGACAACAATTTAGAAAGTACATCCCAGAATGATGCATTTCAGTATTTCTTGTTCCATGAATCAAATGGGAACATTTAAGACCAGATGACTACTTCTGGAAAGGGCAGAATAACTGATAGTGCATTCACTGGACAGTGGGGAGACAATAACAGAACTGGATCCTCTACAATGATGAGTCGGGAAAATGGATCATTCTGTGAGCCAGATTAAAAGAACTTACCTGCACGTAGCGAAAGGGGGAAACTGAACACCTTTTTCTTTACATTCGCTTACAAGTTTCTCCTTGACATTCCTGCAGAGGTCAAGTACCCTAAAAATACACAGGCAGAATACTGAAGTTATTTACAACTGAAAATATCATCTGCTTAACAAATGCTGGTGAAGTGTCACTTAAAAAAACATTCCACTGAACTTATTTTTTGCAATCACAAGAGTAAAGACAATGGTACATTATTTTACAAAGGTCAAATTATTTATTTCTTTAGTAGTCACGTAATTCAGCATTTTGTGTTGCATTTGTTAACTACTGATTGACTGTACACATAGTAGTAGTCTCTCGAAGTCCGAGGAAGACAAATGTGTTGCGCAATCAACATCTGCCGAAAAGTCACCATTGGGGTGCTCCTGGGATTAATTTTGTTACCTTAAAATTGAAAGCCCTCGCAACCATTGAGCACACCTACATAAAACATGTCGCAGGGAAACAGCATTCATCATAAATTCTCACCACCCAGACCATGCTCTTTACACGCAGCTGCCATCAGGTAGAAGGTACAAGAGCTTCAAGCCCCACACACCACCAGGTTCAAAAACACTACCCCACAATCATCAGGCTCTTGAACAAAAGGGGATAACTGTAGTCACTTGCCCATCCATTGAGATGTTCCCACAACCAATGATCTCACTTTAAGGACTCTTCATCTTGTTATTTCATGTTCTCGTTATTTATTACTGCTTGTATTTGCATTTACACAGTTTGTTTTCTTCAGCGCTCCAGCTGATCTTTCATTGATTCTGTTACAGCTACTATTCTATAGATTTGCTGAGTATAACTGCAGGAAAATGAATCTCAGGGTTGACATATATGTACTTTGATAATAAAATTTGCTTTGCACTAATCACAATCTGTATTGATGACTTGGAAAATGAGATCAAATGCATTCTAATCAAATGTGCTGACAATTCAAAGCACAGTGGGGATACCAAATGTGAGGAGCAAATGTTTGCAAAGAGATATAGACAAGTAGAGTGGGTAAAAATCTGGCCGATGGTATGTTACATAGCAAAATGCAACGTTATCCACCTTGGTAAAAGGAAAAATGATAATATTGCTTAAATGGGGAGAGAGCTCATTTTGGATGCTCTCAAATATGAAGCAGATTACCATCAACATACAGTTAGGAGGTAAATGTAACATTGGTATTTATTGCAAAATGAATGTGTATAAAAGTAATGAAATCTCGTTAGAATTAATGCTGTTAAGTCCTATCCCATAGCACAGTGTAGGATTATGGTTTCCTTATTTGAATATATTTGGATTGAAGGTTGTTTAGAGAAGATACACTAGTTTAATTCCCAAGATGAAAGAACTGTCCAGTGAGGAAAGCTTAAACAGGTTTGGCCTATATTCAGTCAGAACTTAGATGAATGACAAGTGACTGCTTTAATTGGTCTCCCTCTCCCTTGTTGCTGCTGGAGAACGGTGCCATAGTCTTGGGTCATGGGCAAGGTTTAATCTACGCAGTGTGTGGACTGGACTTTTATGTGTTTCTGGTTTCTGGCTGTTCCTTTTCGTTGCTATTTTGTGTGATTTTGATTGGGGCTGAATGGCTCTGTGGCCTGCAGTCAACAAGCAGCACAGCCCTAGACTGAACTGAACTGAACTGAAACAGAAAATTCCTGGACTGTTTCATTGATTTTTGTGGTTTGATGTTTTATATTCTGTGTTTTTTTGCTCCTTTTTTTTTTAATTTGTTCTTTCTTTTTTTGGGTTGGTGGTTTGATGTTTTTCTTTGAATGGGTTCCATGGTTTTCTTTGTTTTGTGGTTGTCTGTGGAAATACGAATCTCAGGGTTGTATAATGATTACATTGTTTGATAATAAATGTACTTTGAATCTTGAATCTTTGACATTGTTGAAATAGACACGATTCTGAGCGAGACTAAGGCAGATGATAAGAGGATGTTCCCCATCATGGAGGAATTTAAAATTAAGGAGCACAAGTTTAGAACAATAGCTCAGTCATTTAAGGCAGAAGACGAGGATTTTCTTCTGAGGGTCATTACCATTGGAATTCTTTACTCTTTCAATTATGATGGTTGAATCAGGGACAATCTAGGTTGGACAATAAGTGACAGTCTGTTGTCTGTATCCCAAGAACAGCAGACAAAAAATATATTCAAAGCCAATTTTTATTTAATTTGTAAGTCCATCAAGGGCTACAGGGAACAAGCAGGAAAATGGAGCCAAAGCCAAGATCAATCAGATTTAACCCTCTGAATGATGGAGAAGACTTGAGAAGCCACATGCCCTACTCCTGCTCTTACATTTGTCAAGATTAAGGGCAGGTTTACAGTATTGTACAATGTGAAGATGTAAAGTATTAACTTTAAAGCTAGTAATTAAAACATTCAAATTCATAACCATTTCACATAAAGTCTAAAAAGAATAAAAAACAATACTCTGCACCAATAAACTGTATTCTGACAACACCGGCTAAAACTCAAAAGTCTAAAATGGTAAAGTGAGAAAGCCAGTGCATGAAAGTTAATAGTTTTTACAAAACATTTGAAAGCTATGTCGTCAGTAATTTGCATTAGCATCTATAGATTGAAGGGAAAAAACCATGACCCATCTCTGGAAACTGAATTGAGTGGATGGTCCCACAGTGATGCTGAGGGTGAAGCCATTTGCAGTTCATTGGCTACAACAGTATTGCCAATGACAATTCAGTAAATCTCTTTTTCTGCTTGATGCAGCATTATTCACTGTGCGGCGGGGTTGGTGTGGTGAAGGGGTCTTGGTGAAGATTGAATTAGCATCTAATTCTGAAAAATGGGCTTATTTAAAAATTTTGATTGCATAGTAATAGACAATGCTTTGAAACTTAACTCCATAGAATTACTGTTTTACTTCAGTCTTATGGTAATCAAAGTCCAAAGTATCTCTACCAACTTTAAGCTTGTCATATCAAAAGATGCTCCAGTTATGGTAATGAAGAATTGACATGCAGTGGCCATGTGACAGGAATAGACACCAAATACATTAATTACTCCCAGCACTTCTTAAAAGAACACAACTTCAACTGAGCTACACATACTGTTTGTCGCTACCTAAAAAGAATGTGGACTACCAGGCTATAAAACAATAATTCCAGTCACTCACACAAGAAATACAGGAGTGCATATCTGGACCTTCCAAATGGTATCATTAATGAAAGATCCAGGCATAGTATTTTAAATTTGTATTTTAAATTGTTCTTTAAATAAAACTACACTATTTCATCAAGCAATAACTGCTACAGCAAATAAAATAATTTTAATAACCACTTTGAGAATTATTTACCTGTCCCAAGGAACAGAGGTTTCAAATGATTCGCCTATGATGTAATAGTCCATGCCCAAGTCCTAAAGAATGCACAAAACTATGTTATAAAACTACGATATAAGGATCCTTTTACAGTTTTTTCTGAACAGTAATTATAAAATATCAGTACATATTTCCCCTCAGAAAATACTGTGAGCTTATGGAACTTATTTCACCATGATTACCCCAGTGGTGATGTAACAGTGACAGTGACAAAACTAAATAAACACTCCAGGACTGGCATGGCACAGTAATGACTGTGCACAGCTTGATAACAGCAAAGAGAATCCATCAAGATCAATGGGGACTACATTTATGGTCATCATCTGCTGCTCAAGGAATCTTGATTTTGGAATTACTGAGGTGGATTCTTAGTTCTGGGCACTAACGTGCATCAGGGAGTGAAAAAGATAACTGAATATGGTTCCAAGAGAGAGTCATTAAACCCATTTAAAATATTTCAGGATTTGTCACTCAAGACACATGGGATTGGTACAGATAGGTACTTGATGGTTAGTATGGACAGGCTCCTTAACAAGATACATAACAGCCCGTGGTATCATGGTACTAACATGTATTGGGACTACTTCTTTCACATTATATGTCAATAATCTGAATAACGGGTCTGATGGCTTTGTGCCCAAGTTCGCAGAAGATATGAAGATGAGTTAAGGACCACACAATGCTGAGGAAGCAGAGAGTCTGCAGAAGGATGAAGACAGGTTGAGAGAATAGGTAATTAACTGAGAGAAGGAATATAGTGTAGGGATGTGTATAGTTATGCACTTTGGTAAAAGGAATAAAGGCTTAGACTATTTTCTAAACAGGGAAAAAATTTGAAGATCAGAGGTGTAAAAAGACCTGGGAGTCCTTGGGCAAGATTCCCTAAAGGTTACTTGCAGCTGGAGTCGTTTATAAGGAAAGCAAGTGCTACGTTAGCTTTTATTTCAAGAGAATATAAAAGCAAGGATGTAATGCTGAGGTTTTATTAAACATTGTCGGATGGGATATGGAGCATTGTGAGCAGTTTTCGGTCACTATTTAAGAAATGATGTGCTGGCATTGGAGAGGGCTCTGAGGAGGTTCACAAGAATGATTCCAGGAATGATAGGGTGAACAAATGAGGAGCATTTGATGTCTCTGGGTTTGTACTCATTGGAGTTTAGAAGAATGAGGGGGAATCTCAAGCAAACTTATCAAATATTGAAAAGAGTGGATCTGGAGAGGATGTTTCCGATAGTGGGCGAGTCTTTGACCAGAGGACACAGCCCCAGAATAGAGGAATCTGCATTTAGAACAGATATTAGAAGGAATTTTTTTAGCCGGAGGGTAGTGCATTTGTGCAATTCACTGCCATGGAAAGCCGTGGAGGCCAAGTCATTGAGTATATTTAAAGCAGAAGGTGATATACTCTTGGTTAGTCAGGGTATAAAAGGTTATGGGGAGAAGGCAGGAAAATGGGGTTGAGAGGATAATAAATTAGCCATAATGGAATGGCAGAGCAGTCTAAATGGACTGAGTGACATAATTCTGTTCCTAAGTCAGTTCCATATTTAGACCATACGATGTTGTGACCATGACAAAGACACGGTTGAAAGGGACAGGAATGGGTGCTTCATGTCCCAGGTTTTCAATGTTTTAAGAAAGATGGAGAGGTGTAATAGAGGGGTGGGGTGGGCTGGTAGGAGTTGCGCCAGTAGTCAGGGACAATATCAGAGCTGCACTCAGAGGGGACGTAATGGTAGGCTTCTCCACTGAGTCTATATGGGTACAAGTCAAAAACGGGAAGAGTGCAATCACTCTGATGGGATTGTACTGTATACACCAGGACATTGAGGAACAGACATGCAGGTAGAATAAGGAATGGTGTGAAAATAGGGCTGCTGTTGTGGGGGACTTCAGCTTTCCTAACGTAAACTGAACCTTCTTAGTGCAAGTGGCTTAAATGCGGCACCATTTGTTAGTGCATCCAAGAGAGTTTCTTAAATCTATATGTAGATAGTCCAAGGGGAGAGACTGTACTGGATCTGATGTTGGGTGATGAGTCTTGTCAGGTGCCAGAACTTTCTACAGATAAGGATAAGTATGGACCTTGCAGAAGAGGGTTAAACCAGAGCATAGCAAATTTGAGAACACTAGGCAGGAACTAAAGAGAGTTAATTAGGAACAGCTGTTTTTGGGCATGCCAACATCTGACATATGAAGGGTGTTTAAAGACCAACTACACTGAGTACAGGACAGGTATGTTCCAATGTTCCAGTCAGAAAGAAGGACAAGGATGTCAAGGTAAGAGAGCCTTGGATGTCAAGAGGGGTGATAAATTTATTCAAGAAGAAAAAGGAGAAGTATATAAAGCTTAGGAAGCTAGAACAAACAGGGCCCTTGAGGATTATAAAGAAGCCAGAAAAGAACTCAAGAAGGGAATTAGGAAAGCTAAGAGGGACAATGAAAAGTCTTTGGCAAGTAGAATTAAAGTAAATCCCAAGACATTTTATACATACCTGTCCATCAAGAACAAGAGGATAACGAGGGAGAGGGTAGGACTACTCAAGGATAAAGGTGGGGGGGGGGGGGGGAGAGGACATTTGCTTTGATTCAGAGAATGTGCATGAGATCCTTAATGAGCAGTTTACATCAGTATTTATCAAGAAGGATGTGAAGGATACGGGAATCAGTGCCAGAGTATTAAACATGTTAGGGCATTTCAAAGTAAAGGAGGAGGTAGTGTTGGGTCTGTTGCAAAGCATTAAGGTGGATATGTCCACAGGGCCTGATGGGATATACACCAAGTTATTGAGAGAGGCAAATGAAGATATTGCTAGGGCCTTCGTGAACATCTTTGTCCTCTCCAGCCAAAGGGGAGGTCCTGGAGGACTGACAATTAGCTAATGTTGTTCCATTATTCAAGAAGGGATCCTGGGATAATGCTGAAAACTATAAACTGGTGAGTCTCACATGAGTGGTAGAGAAGTTACTGTAGAGACTTCTTAGGGATAGGATTTATGAGCATTTGGAAAATCATCACCCAATTAGGGAGAGCCAGTATTACTTCATATGGGGCAAGACGTGTCCTATCTCGATTGAGTTTTTTGACGAGGTGACAAGAGTCATTGATGAAGGTGACAACAGCTGTGATGTTGTCTACATGGATTGCAGAAAGGCTTTCAACAAAGTCCCTAATAGGAGGCTCATCCAGAGGATTAAGATGTATGGGATCAATGGTGAACTGGCTTGCCCATAAAAGAGAGGGTGGTGGTCAAAGGGACTCATTCTAGCAGGATGAGTGTGGTACATGGTGCTCCACAGTTACTTGTACTGAATATTTACAAGGATGTTGCCAGGACTGGAGGACTTAAGTTATAAGGAAAGACTAAATAGGTTAGGACTTTATTCCCTGGAACGTAGAAGATTGAGAGTAGATTTGATAGAGTTGACAAAATTAAGCGGGGTATAGATAAGGTTAATAGAAGGAGGCTTTTTCTATTGAAGTTGAAAGGGACTACAACTAGATGTCATGAATTAAGGGTGAAAGGTGAAAAATTTAAAGGATACAAGTGGGGAAATTTCTGCACAGAGGGCCGTGAGAGTATGGAACAAGCTGCCAGCACAATTAGTGCATGCGAGCTCGATTTCAACTTTGAAGAGAAGTTTGAAGGGAATGGTAGGGGTAGAAGAGGCTACGATTGTAGTGTAGTTCGAAAGGAGTAGGCAGTTTAAATGGTTTGGCATGGACTAGGTGGGCAGAAGGGCTTGTTTCTGTGCTGTACATTTCTCCGATTCTATGACGTCTGCTGCTTGTGATGTATATAATTGACCTGGATGAAAATGTGGATGGGTGGGTCAGCAAGTTTACAGACAATATGAAGATTGGTGGTGTTGTGGATAGTGTAGATGACTGACAAAAAATACAGCAAAATATAGCTCAGTTGCAGATAAGGTCGGAGATATGGCAGATGGAGTTTAACCCATCAAATATGAAGAATAAAGAGAAGTACACTGTTAAGGGCAAGATCCTTAACAATGCTATGAGCACATGGATCTTTGGGTCCCAGTTCATAGTGAAAATAGCTACACAGGTTGATGAGGTGGTTAAGGAGGAAATATGGCATGCTTGCAATTATAAGTGGAGGCAATGAGTTGAAAAATCAGGAAATTACTTTGGGACTCTGGTTAGGCCACTTCTGGAGTACTGCATAGAGTCCTGGTCTTCCCATTATAGGGAAGATGTTGAGCCTTTGGAGAGGGTGCAGAAGAAGTTTACCAAGATGCTGATGGGATTAGAGGGCATGTGCTATAACCATCTGGAAAAACTTGGGTTGTTTACACCGGAGCAACAGAGATTGAGGGAAGAACTGGTAAAGGTTGATTTTTTTTTAACAAAATATACTTTATTCAAAAATAAAATTATATACAATAAACCACTGCTGAAAATATTGGAGAACTACTGGTCTGCAGTAAATGACAAGCTCAGAAAAATAGGGATTCATCAAAAAAAATTATGCTGAAAGGCATAAAGGGTGTTTAAAAGTGGCAGCTATAGAGGTCGTGCATCCATTGGTTATCTTCCAAAATTCAGAATACAGAACAGCTCCAAAAGAATATTAGGTAGGAATTGTAACCACACTGTTTCAAGCAGGAAGGTAAGAGAGAAAACAAGGAACATTTGACCAGTGCATGACATGAGTAAGAAAGAAAATTAGAGTGGTAAGGGCATTCAGAAAATAATTGGATTGGGAAAAGCAACATGTATTTAATTGAAAGAAATTATTTTTGACAGAATTGCAAGGTTCAATAGCAGACCTATGAAGATATAATTGGAAAAGTCTATTTTTAATCACTCATGGAAACTCCAGAATATGCTGCCAGTTCTGCAGTTCCTACATAATAAAACCTCAAAATCAAGATGTGTTAACATACCCGAATGTATGCAATGACAAATGTTAGCATATAGCCCCGCTGTCCATTATCTTCTCCAGCTGCCAGGCCTCTGAAATTAAAAACATTCATCTAACTAAAGACAAGGCAACACTTTACAATTTTTATCCATTGATTTGTTGAGCATTAATTCAACACTTTGTTTTTCAACACATTCTTAAGTCTCTGCAGCTCAGGCATCAACCTGCAATGGTAACCTTTTCTCACTCTCCACCAATGGTTTCTTAAAATGAACACCAGCTGATGCAAAACAATAGGAATGGATAGATCATTTGGAATGACAAGAAATGCTGAACAAAGTAAGGATTTTCTTCTTTTGTACTTCAAGTCGTCACTTTTTATTGTCATTTCAACCATAACTGCTAGTACAGTACACAGTAAAAATGAGACAACGTTTTTCAGGACCATGGTGTTACATTAAACAGTACAAAAACTACACTGAACTACATTAAAACACCACAGAAAAAAAGCTACACTAGACTACAGACCTACACAGGACTGCATAAAGTGCACAAAACAGTGCAGGAAGTACAATAAAGACAATAGGCACAGTAGAGGGCAGTAGGTTGGTGTCAGTCTAGACTCTGGGTATTGAGGAGTCTGATAGCTTGAGGTTAGAAGAGTTTGTATGTGGGGGGCATGGGGTCCTTCATAATGCTGTTTGTTTTGCAGATGCAGCATGTGGTGTAAATGTCTGTAATGGTGGGAAGCGAGACCATGATCTTCTCAGCTGACCTCACTATCCGCTGCAGGGTCTTGCGATCCAAGGTGGTGCAATTTCTGAACCAGGCAGTGATGCAGCTGCTCAGGATGCTCTCAATACAACCTCTGTAGAATGTGGTGAGGATGGGGGATGGGAGAGATGGACTTCTCAGAACCTTTGCAGAAAGTAGAGACACTGCTGGGCTTTCTTGGCTATGGAGCTGGTGTTGAGGGACAAGGTGAGATTTTCTGCCAGGTGAACACCAAGAAATTTGGTGCTCTTAACGAACTCTAAGAATGTTCAGTGGAGAGTGACTTAACAACATACATGCAATATTTTTACAAGATGTAACAAATTGAATTCATCCCATTGTCCATCCAGTCTCCCTGGTCCAGATACAGAGGAATAACCTAGCTGACTAAACCCAGCAGCTATTCAGCAAGGCATTGCAAGATTACAGTCAGAAGAGCCTCAGGTGACCTTCTCTAAGATCCCACTGTCAGAATATCCTAACAGCCTTTAATGAAGTCAGGAATCAAGATTTATCTTCTAGAGTCATAGAAAAGTACAGCACAGAAACAGGCCCTTCAGCCCATCTAGTCCATGTTGAAACCTTTAAACAATTCTGATCAAAGCTGTCAATGGTTAGTAAAAGTGTAAAACATTTTACACCCAATTTCCAGATTCATACAAATTTCTGTAAGTAATTAGAGGAACTAAACCACCATGAAAATAGATCAGAGCCACCTACCAATTTTTTAGTACATGGAGACGAGAGATGGAACAGAACCAGCTGTCAATGCTTAGTAAAAGCACCAACTTCTGACTTTCAACAAGTGGACTTCCAACAGTCTTGGCATTACTTAACTGGAATGGCTGATTGGAGTAGAGTCCACAGCCCCATTAACACTATTCTGTAGAACTCATCTTCATTTGGATAGAAAAGGTTTAGCAGGTTATGGGGCAAATAGGACAAGCTTGGATGGGCATCTGGTCAGCATGGACCAATTGGGCCGAAGGGTCTTTGTGCTGTAGGAATGTGACACCATTTCCCAATCAATTTATAGTTTATACTTGGTAAATAATCTCACCAATGGCATAACAAATAGTAAATTACATAATTTATGATGGGAAATGATACAACCAAGTAATTAAAGATGCCCATAAATAGCCAAAATCCTTTTCTCCATCACTGGTTTATATGCTACATCATAAATTTTTGTTACAGAACCTTGTAGTTCCGTTACATTATATTAAACACTTCTGTTCACTGTTAATTTGTGTTTTTTTTTTCATTCATTTAAGTTAGCAGTTTGCTTTGCAACAACCTGGAAGCTAACTGGAACAAAGAAAATCGAGTTTCAAACAGCACTGTCCTGAGATTTTGGAGCCTTACCCAACTTTAGCAGCAATATCGTAAACATGCTTTTCTTGCTGAAGAACCTTTTCTCTGTTACCTTCAAAAAGTAGGGTTGCTACACATAATTCACTGGGATCAAAACCCTTGAACTGTGGAGATAAAGAAAAAGAACAAGCATTTTCAAATAGAATTTAGAAAAGAAAGATGGATTACATATAAAACTTAAAGATAAACAAATTAATTTTCAAATACACTCATGCAAGGAATTCATTTGAAAACAAATGTCAAACACAAAGTAAGTACAGGCAGTGACTAAGATGAGACCACACACACCAAGTAGTGGTGAGTTATAAGTTATAAATTAGAACTTTTTGTGACCTCACTCAAGCCTTTGAGATCAACTGGGAATGATGGCATCCAAGCCGGAAAACTAACCAATAGGTCGACATCAGAACAAATCTAAGTGAAGCTACATGAAGCATTCTCACAATGATGTTGTACGCTACTCCACTAAAGCCACTGTTTTTTTAAAAATATCTAACTAAGAAAATAACTAAACAATAGTTGGCTGTCAGTGCTCTCTTTCTGACAATGCTAAACTTAAGAAAATGTCAATTCTATTAACTACTTCTTATTGCAGCGGCACCAACCAGTATACTTTTTTAGCTGCAAATATAACCAAATACAGAAATAGACCAATAACAGTCTATTAAAGCATCTTTGAAAACAAAACAAAATAAAAGTACTGAATGAAAGCTATCCTGAGACTCCAGAAGTTTTCCAAGTCATCCAGAATCAGAATCAGGTTTATTATCACCAGCATGTGTCATGAAATTTGTTAACTTTGTTATTGTTTGACTATGTAATTAGATTTTTTTTAAATGTTGTCTGGAGAGGGCTGTTTCAAGGGGAGACTGGAAAAGGCTGGGTTTATTCTCACTAGGACATAGGAGACCGAGAAGAAACCTTATAAAAGTTTATAAATGGATAGATAGTCAGAATATTTTTCCAACCAGAGGGCCAGGGAGAAATTTTAAGGAGAGCTTAGGTTTTTTCCATTCAGAGGGTAGTAGTTATCAGGAATGAGCTGCCAAGGATGGTAACAGACAATTATATTTAAAAAGGAACTTGTCAGGTACATAGACAAGAAAGGCATCCAGGAACATGAGCCTAATGCAAGCAAATTGGATTGGTGTGGTTAAGCAGCATGATTGGTATAAATGAGTTAGGCTGAAGGAGGCAGTTTTGTGTTTTGTGATTCGATTACACAACATAAAAGTGCAGGATAAACACAACGAATACAATGTAACTACAACATTCAAGATATTGGTCTATTTTGCTTTGCCAGCTGAAGCCAAGGCTGTATTATGTATCCTAACAGATCTGCTCACAATCATTCAAACAGTTGCCATCATCAAGCCAAAGTGTCCCAAACTTAAGCTCACTAAAATCAAACCTATTATATACAGTCACCGACAAAATTTCTCTCCACAACCCTTAATCGAAGCAGCTATTTAGTTCTCTTTCCATCCTGCAGATGGCCTTTCACCATCCTATAGCTTTTCTCTTGCACTACAGAAACAACACAAAGTACCAACCAAAAATAGGCCAGAGCTAAATAAGTGTTCGCCAATTCCCTCAGTTGGAACAAAAATACTCAATTTAAAACCAGGTTTTGTATGGTAGACAGTATGTTGGGAATTTTCTTTATGTCTTATGTTTAATACAGCTGGTGGAACAGAAAAATGTAATTTGGTGAAATTAGCCAGTTATGCCCCCTTTTATCCTCATTACTAACTGATTATGCTAATAATTAAAATACAAGAACATATAGTCAGTGTTAGAAAGGCAGCATCCATCATTCAGGACCCCAACCATCCAGGGCATGCTGCGATGTGGAGGTACAGGAGCCTGAAGATCTACAGCTCAAGGTTTAACAATGGCTTCTTCTGCAATGCCATCAGGTACTTAAACAACCCTAATTAATTCTGCCTCAGACTTCACTTCCCTCAACACGCACTAATGTCATTATGTATTTTTTTGTCATCTATGTATAGTATAATTTATGTTAATTAATAAAATTTGTTTATCATATTTAGTATGCATAGCTGCTGCAAAATTTTCATGGCATTATACTCTGGGTATGTACGCCCATGACAATAAACTTGAGATTCATCCATTCTAGCTACTTTCTTCCTTGTACTAGACATAGAACAAAGCAAGGCCTTCAGAATCAGAAAAGAGGAAAGTAGCAAGTTTGCCTTGTCATATGAATCGTTTAATTCCTTAGAAATCGTGTATTGCTTGGCCTAGACACGGCTTTTCTGTGATGATGACTACACTCAATTAAAGTCTGGAAGAAGAGTCTTATGTTAAAAGGTGTACTGAAGGAAGTAACATTGGAGATAGGAAAAGGCCATTCAGCACTTCATGCAAGAAAGAAATAAATAATTAAATAAAATCGTGGCTGATTCTGACTGCAGAACAACCCTATATCCTTCAACCCTCTAAAGAGACAGAAACAGGTTCTCTGGATAGCTGCTCAAAGTAGAAGAAGCCACTCTTATCCACATGGCCCTCTACAAAAAGAAAGAGTAAAAATTAAAAAAAAAACACTGAGAAATACAAATGAAGACTTGGAATACAAAGCATATTGATCCAATCTTGAAATAACCAAGGGTATCACTAATAAGTCTATCAAGTACTTAGTCAGTAAAATCTAAGGTATATTACAACTCATTCACTACAAACTTTGTACATTGCATTTTACTACAATATTGGGATAATGATATTTGATTCAATAAAGATCAACATTATCCATACTATCTTCTACATAAACAATTCTGCTGGAATTTTCTATCACAGCCTTTACCTTTTAAAGCCTTCTAAGCTTGGGGATCTACAATTTGCAGTTTTCAACCCTTCATGAGAGCAATGTCTTGCAAAGTGATTTTAAAAGTTTCGAATCCTTGGTATTTATCAGGGCACAATACCAACAGCTCACTGTAAGTTTAACCAGGATGAAATCTGCAGAGCAGGCTGCTTGTGATGGACCATGCCTACTGGCTGCTCCTCTTAAACTAATGCAGGATCAGATATTTTAGTTGTGTATACACAGGTAGACCTTCTCTCCACTCCACACAATCCACCTCTCTTCACTCCCATCTCCTCACTCACACCATCCATGACATGGACTGACCCCAACTCCCACACAAGTCCTTTCCATTCCTTTCACATATATAGGCTCTGAAGCTCTTTTCCCATGCTGTTAGGTATTAGTTCAAGCATCACATTTAGCAACAGATTGGCTGAACAGCCAATTGCATTAAAGAACTTTCACACTTAACAGATGTAAAGGTACAACTTTTACTTAGAATTAACTCTTTAAAAAGTAAAGAAACTGAATATGAGAACATGTAGCGATATACTACATACAGAGCTAGAGACAATGACACGCAGTCGGTAAGTTGTCTTGAGACTAGTTTATTCAAACATCACGGCGCTGGCATTTAATCCCTAGCGCCCGCCCTCTCCGGGCAGAAATGACATTAGAGGTGCATTACCAACATCTCTCCTCGCGCGCTGGCTATTTGTGAGCTGGTTTGCCTGTGCAGAAAGTGGGTCGCCACAAACATATATAAAATTGTGAAAGCCGAAATATGAAACTTAAATCAGTAACTTTAGATGGTTTGTCAAGCTAACACATTTTCAGTTTAAAATGAATCATCCTCTGCCCCAAGAAGATGGCCATTTGCCAGAAAAAAAACTTAGTCAGACTTCGCACTAATAAGAGGGAGATTATTTTCTCATCTACTCTGGTGGAACAGGCTGCAAATAATGGAGTCCATACAGCAGCAGGGAACCAGTGATCTGATTCAGGATTTCTATGTTAAAACTGCACTGCCTTGAGCTTTACAGAAAAAAATTATGATCAACACCACTTTCACCATCACACGATTTAAACCCTGGTCAGTCACACAAGTCACCGGGTGTTTCGGACCAAGAATATTGCTGATGACTGACTTAAATCATGCTAATTAACTGGACTGATAAAACCAAACATTACTACTGTGTTAACTGTGCACAATACTAAGGAAGCCAAATTTGATCTTCTAAGACAATGAGGACTATAAGGGTAACGGGCACTTCAAGGCAGCACAGCTGTACTGACCATCAAGCAATGATCCACACTAATACAATCTCTATTTTCATGTTGCATCTCTTCCTCCTCTCTTCAATTATCCTGCCACCCACCCAAACTAGAAGTAACTTTACAGTAGTCAATTTATGGTCTGATCAGCAATTCTTTGGCATACAGGAGGAAACAATAGACAATAGGTGCAGAAGTAGACCATTCCGCCCCTCGAGTCTGCACCGCCATTCTGAGATCATGGCTGATCATTCACTATCAATACCCAGTCCCTGCCTTGTCCCCATATCCCTTGATTCCCCTATCCATCAGATATCCATCTCGCTCCTTCTTGAAAGCATCCAGAGAATTGGCCTCCACCGTCTTCCGAGGTAGTGCATTCCACACCTGCACAACTCTCTGGGAGAAGAAGCTCTTCCTCAACTCTGTTTTAAATAACTGACCTCTTATTCTCAATCCATGCCCTCTGGTACTGGACTCTCCCAACATCTGGAACATATTTCCTGCCTCAATCCTATCAAATCCTTTAATTATCTTAAACGTTTCAATCAGATCCCCTCTCAATCTCCTCAATTCCAGCGTGTACAAGTCGAATCTCTCCAATCTCTCTGCATAAGACAGCCCTGCCATCCCAGGAATCAACCTAGTGAATCTACGCTGCACTTCCTCAACTGCCAGAATGTCCTTCCTTAAACCTGGAGACCAAAACTGTACACAATATTCCAGGTGTGGTCTCACCAGGGCCCTGTACAAATGCAAAAGGACATCCTTGCTCTTGTATTCAATTCCCCTTGTAACAAAGGCCAACATTCCATTTGCCCTCTTCACTGCCTGTTGCACTTGCTCATTCACCTTCATTGACTGGTGAACTAGGACTCCTAGGTCTCTTTGCATTTCTCCCTTACCTAACTCTACTCCGTTCAGACAATACTCTGCCCTCTTGTTCCTGCTTCCAAAGTGGATAACTTCACATTTATTCACATTGAATGACATCTGCCAAGTATCTGCCCACTCACTCAGCCTATCCAAGTCTCCCTGTATTCTCCTAACGTCCTCTTCGCATGTCACACTGCCACCCAGTTTAGTATTGTCAGCAAACTTGCTGATATAGTTTTCAATGCCCTCATCTAAATCATTGACATAAATCGTAAAGAGCTGTGGTCCCAATACAGAGCCCTGTGGTACCCCACTAGTCACCTCCAGCCAGTCTGAGAAACACCCATTCACTGCTACCCTTTGCTTTCTATCTGCCAACCAGTTTTCTATCCATGTTGAAACCCTGCCCCCAATGCCATGAGCTCTGATTTTACTCACCAATCTCCTATGTGGCACCTTATCGAATGCCTTCTGAAAATCTAGGTATACAACATCCACTGGCTTACCCTCGTCTAACATCCTTGTTACACCCTCAAAAAACTCCAACAGATTAGTCAAGCATGATTTGCCTTTGGTAAATCCATGCTGGCTTGGCCTAATCCTATTTCTGCCATCTAGATGTGCCACTATTTCGTCCTTAATAATGGACTCAAGCATCTTCCCCACGACTGACATTAGGCTAACAGGGCGATAGTTCTCCGTTTTCTCCTTCCCTCCCTTCTTGAAAAGTGGGATAACATTAGCCACTCTCCAACCTTCAGGAACTGATCCTGAATCTGAACATTGGAAAATGATTACCAATGCATCCGCAATTTCCTGAGCCACCTCTTTTAGAACCCTCGGATGCAGACCATCTGGACCCGGGGATTTATTAGCCTTCAGTCCTACCAGTCTACTCATCACAGTTTCTTTCCTAATGTCAATCTGTCTCAATTCCTCTGATATCTTATGACCCTGGCCCATCCATACATCTGGGAAATTGCTTGTGTCCTCCCTGGTGAAGACAGATCTAAAGTACGCATTAAATTCTGTTGCCATTTCCCTGTTTCCCATAACAATTTCTCTCAATTCATTCTTCAAGGGGCCAACATTGTTCTTAACTATCTTCTTTCTCTTCACATAGCTAAAAAAGCTTTTGCTATCCCCTTTTATATTCCTGGCTAGACTGAGCTCATACCTGATTTTTTCTCTCCGTATTGCTTTTTTAGTTAAGATCTGCTGCTCCTTAAAACTTTCCCAATCATCTGTATTCCCACTCATCTTAGCCCTGTCATACTTCTTTTTCTTTAATGCTATACAATCTCTGACTTCCTTTGTCAACCACTGTGGCCCCTTCCCCCTCTTTGAATCCTTCCTTCTCATTGGAATGAACTGCTTTTGCATCTTCTGTATTATGCCCAAGAATATCTGCCACTGCTGATCCACTGTCTTTCCTGCCAGGGCATCCACCCATTTAACTTTGGCCAGCTCTTCCCTCATGGCTCCGTAGGCTCCTTTATTTAATTGCAACACTGACACCTCTGATCTGCCCTTATCCCTCTCAAATTGTAGATAAAAACTTATCATGTTATGATCACTACTTCCTAATGGCTCTTTTACTTCAAGATCACTTATCAATTCCTGTTCATTACACATCACCAAAATAGCCTCGTTCCTGGTTGGCTCAAGCACAAGCTGTTCCAAAAATACATCCCTTAGACATTCCACAAACTCCCTATCCTGGGGTCCAGCACCTACCTGATTCTCCCTGTTCACCTGCATGTTGAAATCTCCCATAACGACTACATTACCTTTATCACATGCCAATGTTAACTCCCTAATCAACTTGTACCCAATATCCACGCTACTGTTTGGGGGCCTGACTCCTCCTTGGGGGAAACCCATGAGGTCACAGAACAACGTGTAAAGTCCACTCAGACAACACTGGAGGTCAGGTTTGAACATGGATTGCTAGAACTGTGAAGCAGGAGGACAATCCACTGTGCCATTCTTCTTGTAACAGAGGAAATAGACATTCTAATGCTCAACGGTACTAAAATGCAAGGCCAGTGCTGCTTCTGCTAGCAAACAGTTACAGGTTTAGGAACAAAGTATGTATACTATAAGGGATGTCATTTCATAGATGGCTGTGATGCTTCACTCCCGGATGAGCTCATCTCATTTTTATGGACACTTAAAGGCAGAATAACACTATGACTATGCAAATCTCCACTTATCTGGTGACCCTGTCATGTCTGTCTCAGAAGTTGATGTCAGAACATCCTTAAATAGGGTGAACCCTCGCAAGGGTCAGACCCGAAGGTGTACCTGGCAGAGTACTGAAAACCTGTTCCAATCAATCGGCTCAAGAGCTCAAGCACATCAACTTCTCAATACTGTAGTCAGAGGTTCCCATCCGCTTCAAAAGGGCATCATTTTGGTGCCCAAGAGCAGAGTAAGCTGCCTCAATGGCTATCGCCCGGTAGCACTCACACCTTCTGTAATGAAGTGCTTTGAGAAGTTGGTCATTGCTAGAATTAATTCCTGCCTGAGCAAGGACCTAGACCCATTGCAACTTGCCAACGACCACAACGGGACACAATCTTATTGACTCTCTACATCTCTGGAGCACCTGGACAACAGCAAAAATGTAGTCAGGGTGTTGGTTTATCGATTACATCCTGGCATTCTATACCATCATCCCCTCAGTACTAATCTGAAAGCTTCAATACCTGGACTTCTGTACCTCCCTCTGCAGCTAGATTTAAAACTTCTTTATTGGGAAACCACAGTCAGTGTAGATCAGTAATACATCTCCAGCTCACTGACAATCAACACAGACGCACTTCAAGGATACCTGTTTGGCCCACTGCTCTATTCTGTTCTACAGCCATGACTGTGTGGCTAAGCTAGGCTCAAACACCATATTCTCTGATGGTGCCAATTGTTGGCAGTATCTCAGATAGGTTGGCTGGTTGAGTGGTGCTGCTGAACAACAAATTTCATGACTTATGTCAGTGATAATAATCCAGTCTATAATTTATCATCAATGTAACTGTTAAATAGGAGATCACAGTGACATTAGTCTAAAAAGCTGCAAGGCAGTATGTCTATTTACAGAAACTATCGGATATTTCACATCAAAACTTCTGGAAGGCTTTAAATTCTAATGAATACCTAAACCAGAGTTAAATTACAAAAAAAAACCTTAAATAATTTAACACAACTCTCCATTATGGAAGAGGTAAAAGGATAAATGCATTCAACACTGCATTTTAAATAAGCCATGAGCAACTTGGCCTAAAACAAGGAATTTTCAACATTTTAGATATCAAACACAAACACAATTTGGGAAGCTGCATATTCACTTTTTAAATCTGACAACAAATTGGCTGTTATTTAGGAAATCTGGGGCATGTAGGGCGTCCAGGTAGATGTAGCCCTCTGGTGGAGAGGCTGGTCATGTCTGTACCAGGGCAACTCACTCATCTTTGGGCCCTACCAGACACTCAGCTCTCACTGGCGATTTCAAGTACCTGTTTGCATGTGACAGTGGCCACATCCCAGTACACCACTTTGACAAGTGGGCTAAACCAGGTGAGGGCAAGCTAGTGGGCCTCCTACCCCAGTGAGATAGGGACATGCCTGTCCTAGCGCATGAAATTACTTCTGGTGAACTCAGCAGATGAAGTTTACATTGATATCCAACAGCCAGGAAGACGGTTCTGCAATGTTTCATGGAGAGGAAAGGGCATGGTGAGGCACTGAAGAAGTCATTGTCATCCACTGAAACCAAGGAAGACCCCAGTTTGTGACAAGCCCTCAGACCACTGGACCCTGACTTCCATGGTCAAGAAAGTGGAACTGCCTCAGTGTAATGGCTTTTCCACTTTAAAAACTCTTCTGCAAAGGTTTCCTATTATTGTTGGATATGAAGGACAATATTTAAGAAAACATTAAATTTTCTTGGAATAAGTTCAAATTTAAAATTTTCCACCAGTCAGAACTTCAGTTCATTTATTCAAAATATTTATCTAAGATCTTATACAAACTTGGTTTAGCTTGAATTACTATCATCTAACTTCAAAAAAAGCAACAATTTTGATAGAAGCATTTCAATGATTTAATATTACATACTTATGTTGAAATTTAATCCGCATCACCATGATATTCATACCTTGTGTTATCCTTTAATCATTGTAGTGTTAAGAAAAACAAATTAATATACCTTGGTAATGTAGAATTTTTTCAGTCCATCCAAAAATGAAGTAAAAATGGAGGCCACTTGTGGTTTCAGTGCATGCCCTAGTTTGAAACAGAAATTGTGAAAGTTCTTTGGAAGTATAACATTTCTTTGAATTTTAACATAACAAACCAATGGAAACTGACAATTTGATGAATCGTAATGTTTCTATAGACTGTGACAATCAAATGATGTCAGTATTAAGGATAGTATTTGATCATAAATCACAAGAACAAATGCAGCAATTATCATAAGCTTTATGAAAGCACTACTGTCCTGCCACTTTCAATGAACTATGCACAAGCAAACCCAGATCTCTCCATTCTTGGAAGTTTTAGAATTCTACCTTCGACATCATGTTACCTCCTCCCATTTTCTGTTCCAAGTATTCTTCATATTTCTCAGCAATAAATTTCATCTGCCACCTATCACACGTTCTAATAGTCTTCTATACCCTCTTGGCAGTTATACCATCCTCCTCAGTTTGTTTCTGATCCAAGACTGAAGATTTGGAAATTGTGTCCTGAATATTCAAGTCAAAACCATTACTAAACACTTAGAAAGCAATGGTTCCAACCCTGGGAATACCAAATCCTGCTTCCCTCCAATCTGAAGAACCTTTCATTGTTATCCAGTTTCCTATTAAACAAGCTTTATATTTAGTCTTTTTTTATTCCATGATCTTCCATCTTGATTGAATCATCAAACATTTGTATAATATCAACTCCATTTCTCCCAAGTGTCCTGTTACATTGAAAAGAAAATTTGATAAAACTACCTTTAACAAGGGTGATGCCAACAGGCTCAATAAACTGGTTAAATCCTCTGTTAAACTGTCAAATTGGCCATCTCTGGAGTGTGTGGTAGAACAAAGGACCCTACAGAATATCCTGGGAATTCTGGACAATGTTTCTTACCCTCTGCATGCCATCTTGGCTGAACAGAGGAGCACTTTTAGTAATAGACTAAAACTGTACCTCTCCAAAGTGTGCTATACAAGGTAATTCTTACCCTCGGCCATTAGGCTCTATGAGTCCACCTACAGCCGGGAAGCAATGACCCCTCTCTCCTGTTAGACTGTTTGAGGCAACTTATTTTTTCATTCTTACTTCTTTTCTGATATTTGTATATCTGTGCACGTGTAATGCTACTGTGATACTGTAATTTCCTTTAAAATCAATACAATATCTATCTGTAGAGCATCAATGAATGTTAGCCTTGCCAGCAACACAAAGGATCCAGAAAAAAATGAACAAATAAGAAAATGCACTGCATAGATTCTCTCACTGGAGGTGGAATCTGAAGTTTATTTTAATTATTTTATTTCACTTTATTTATTTAGTGATACAGCGCGGAGCATGCCCTTCCAGCCATGATGTACAACCCCCAGACGAACCCAATTGGCCCTTACCTAATCATGGGACTACTTACCTACCTGGTTCATCTTTGGACAGTGGGAGAAAACTGCAGCAGCCAGGGAAAACCCACACATTCCACAGGGAGGAGATACTAAATGCTTACAGAATGGCACCAGTATTGAACTCCAAACTCCAGAATGTTCCAGCTGTGATCATGTTGCATTAAATGTTACATTACCCAAGGTCAGGGTTCAAGCTCAACAAACATTTGAAAGATGAATGACATGCAAAGAATCCTGGAGCAGCAGAAAAGCTACCACAATTAAGAGCTCCTGCCCCAACCAGTCCATTTTTACACTTACAAGTGAACTACATTTCTTTACCAAAGTGTCACGGATACTCAGAGGTACAAGTGTTATGGGGAAGCAAGGTTGTGGGTTTGGTAAGTGGGACAGAAGACACTCATTATGAGTGAGCACATTTATGGTAAAACACTCAGCCAAATATTAAGTCAAACACTCGTCTAAGCCACCCTAAATTACAAAAGCTGTGACACATTCAGTAACACTTCAAACTCAACAGGTACTTTGTTAAGTCTCCCCAAATTACACAACTACAAAACTAAACATTCAACAAACAGGTACTTAGCTAAATGTGCACATAGGCCCTTCTATATCTGAGGATATAGAGGATATCAGAGGATTCCACTCTGACAACTTGCTGAAAGGAAGAAGACTGTAGGAAGCTGATCATCTGAGGCTTGGACAAGGCATGGCACCAGTGGAGCAACGCCCCTTTGATCTATTGCATTATTTGATAAAATCATAATTGGTCCTCATTGCAACACCATCTTATTGTGCTCAGCCCACGTTCCTAAAAAAAAATCTGGCCTTCCTTAAATATATTCAACAACAACCTCCACGGTCCTCAACTAGAAAATATCAAAGGTTTATTCTCCTTCTGCATGAAGAAATTTCAGGTTCTTATCTGACCCATTTTGAGTCTGTGTCCACTAGTTCTCAGCCAAGGGAAACATTATCTCTACAACTAATCTATCAAGCTCCTTAGGAATTGTGTTAAGTTCAGTGAAATCACTTTTCATTCTACTAAACTTGAGGATGAAGGTCCAAGTCTGCATAACTTGTTCTGCTACAACAAACACACATTCCCAGTAACCAAATTGGGTGACCCAAAACTACCTCCCTTTTTTTCCTTAAAGCCTGTTTTCTGTATCCTGCTCACATCCCATAATGCCAACAGCTTTGAATCAACATAAATCTTGGATACTTTGCACATGAACCCTCTAATCAAAATCACTGATATAGAACATAAACAACTGGAGCCCAGGACTGATTCCAGTAGCTTCTGGTGGCTGTAGCCTTCAAACCCAAAAATGACCGGTTCATTCTTTTGTCCATTAACCAACCTACTGCCCGTTTCAGCACCAATATCATAACCCCTAATTTTGTTTCTTGATTTCTTTTTGGCATGGCACCTCCTAGAAGCTGAAATATACAATTTGTTTCTATTCTGCTCATTATATCATCAAAAACTCACAGATGTATGATTTCCCTTCCATACATTCATGTTCACTCAATCCAATCCTATTACCTCCATCTCCACTTAATACCATCATAAATTCAGGCAGTTCCCAACAACTGGACTAAAGCTTGCCATATTCCGCCTCACTCCTTTTTTAAACAACAAGGTAATATTTTCCACCTTCCAATCTGTGGCAACTGTGCTAGGAGCTATGAAATTTTGGAAAATGGCAATCCACTCTTACCTTTCGAAAATTCTGCTCAGACCCCATCTCCCAAGTTTGCAACCCACCACAGTAGGCCGTTTCTCAAATAATGTGTTAGAGTACAGGAAGGAGATAAGAGTTTCATAACATGGTGTCATGACAACAATCTTTCCCTCAATTTCAGCAAAATAAAAGAGCTGGTCATTGACTACAGGAAGCTGGACGGTGCACATATTCTTGTTTATATCAATGGTGCTGTGGTTGAGAGTTTCTAGGAGTGAATATCACCAATAGCCTGTCCTGATCCAGCCATACTGACGCTACAGCCAAGAAAGCTCACCAGTGCCTCTACTTCCTCAGAAGGATAAACAAATTTAGCATGCTCCCTTTGACCCTCACCAATTTGTACTAATGTACCATAGAAAGCATCCTATCAAGGTGCATCGAGGCTTGGTATGTCAACTGCACTGCACATGACTGCAAGAAACTAGAGTTGTGGACACAGCTCAGAACATCAAAGAAACCAGCCTCCCCTCCAAGGATTCTGTCTACACTTCCTGCTGCCTCAAAAAAGCAACTGGCATTGTCAAAGCTCCCACCCACCCCAGAAATTCTCTTTTCTCCTGCCTCTCATTGGGCAAGAAGATACAAAAGCCTGAAATCACATACCACCAGGCTCAGAAAAAGCTTCTACCCCCATTATCACACTACTGAAAGTTACCCTTGTTCAATAAGAACTCTATTTCACAATCTACCTCATTATGACCTTGCACTTTCCCGTCTACCTGCACTGCTCTTGCTCTGTACGAAAACACTTTATTCTGCATTGTTAATGTTTTACCCTATTCTACCTCAATACACAGTTGTAATGAATTGATTTGTGTAGTATAATGCAAACAATATATTAATTTTCATCATTAATAAATTACCACCTTCTCTGATAAATCAATGTTTGAGCCACATCATTTCTGAGCCAAAGACACTTGCTCTGGATGTGGTTGCCATGGATCACGTCAGTATTCAACTCCCCCATACTACAGCTGCAATACATCATCTTTCTTGTCATTGCCAGGTCTTAAAATTTATTTCATTTAAATTATTTAAATGCATCACACACCCTAACCTCAGCAGAACCTTATTCTCACCCAAGACCAACATCCCATGGGCAACGCTGTTCCTTACTTACTGAAGTACACTCTTCATGAATGCAATGTTCATAGGACAGGATGCTAATAACGTGTGCTTCTTTTAGCTAGAGTTCTTAGACCTACCTTTCTAGATTAGAGTACCTGTTACTTAACTGCATTTGGTAACTCTGTGGCTAACCAAACTAACAGGGACACTAAGACTGTTTTTTCACCTCCATATACCATTGCAATTTAAAATTATTTGATTAAGAGTGACTGTAAGACTGCAATAAGTATATTTTGTAAATCAGATATCATCCCTTCACTCAAGAGGGTGGAGCAGAGTACATGCCCCGATCTGTATCCTTGATGCTGAAATTGGTATAATTGAAGCTTCAGGTTTCTATACTGTGAATTAAATTAAGAGATCTTTGGCTATTAAAGGAATTAAGGAACATGGAGCTAGTATAGGGAGATGGTATTAAAGTACAAGATCAGCAAATATCATATTCAAGGGTGGAACAAATGCAAGGGTTTGAATGGCTTACACGTTCCTTTTTTTTAATGCTTAACACATATTCCATGTAGGATGGTGATGAATATTGACAGCTTGGATTGAGGTTTTTGATGTTGCCCTGTTGCTGAGCTTGGCAATTAGCTTGCAGATGTTTTGGAACCAGTCAAGGTGACACCTTCAGTGCACAGTTGTTGGTGTTTCACTCTGGGAGTTTTACTTAGACCCCCATTAGCTTGCCTCAATCCTAACTGGCTATCCCTTCAGCAACAAGAACTACATCAGCAAGATAAGATGATACAGTTTATGGGAAGACAAACTGGCGGCACAGAACCTGATCCACTGTTGCTAATCTCGATAAATAAAGACCAGAAAGGACACCACTTCAACTGGCACATGCGGAGGTTCTGGCTCAAGTAAACATGAAACAGGCACGAGTTTTTAGAAGGGCCATACTCTTCTGATAATTCCATAAAGAAATATTTCAAAATAGATGCCACCTACAAATCTAGAGCTAAAGAAACATAAGCCAATAGAATTCGAAGATCAACTGAAGAGATAGCCAATCGGGACTGAAGCAAGTGAATGAGGGCCTATATAAACACAGAACACTCACGGAGAGAAACACTAGCAACTGTGCTTTGAAGATGTCACCTCAACTGATGATGAAACTAATTACCATGCAACATCAAACTTTCTCCATTTATGTAGCATTAAAATAACTTGGAGCAGGCCTGTCATAACTGTTAAGTGCTATAAGATTGTATGGTTTATAGATATTAAGCATTAAACTTACTGCAAAATAGCTAGAGGTACAAAAACGATGTGTGCAATATCAAATGTAAGGAGCATCAAGAATGTGAATATCAAAAATGACTTGCTCTTGAACTTCAAATCCTTGAGATAATTTATATCTATATATTTATATTAATTTATATTAATTTATATGATGTGCTAACGAAGTAAATTGAGTTGCTTTCAAATTTTAACATCTCTTGGGAAATCAATATGTTTCATGATATCCTAATAATCAGTAATTAACATCCCATTAAAAATGTATTCCCTTCATAAAAATCATACATTGGAAGATGCAAGATCATGTGTTTGAGACAATATCAATAATCTAATTATTTAGTAAAAAAATTCACTGTTCAATATCTTAGATCAAAAATGAAACAAAACATTTGAATACCAATAATGGTGCAGATTAAGAAATGCACATCGCAATGAAACTCGAACAGCTTAATTTGCTCATGAGTTATAGTACCAACAGCTCAAATCCTGAGACCAAAGCAAAACCTTTTCTCTTGTAACGTCATAGGCCGAATCAAAGGTGGTGATGATTCAGCATATAGGTGGGAGACCAAAAACCTGGCTGAGTGGTGTCATAACCACAACTTCTTACTGAAAGTCAGCAAAACCAAGGAGCTTCAGGAGAATGAAACCAGAGGTCCCTGAGCCAGTTCTCATTGCAGGATCAGAGGTGGAGAGGGTCAACAACTTTAAATTCCTAGGTGTTATTATTTCAGAGGACCTATCCTGAGCCCAACACGCAAGTGCAATCACAAATTGTGAAGAATTACAATGATGAAGATTGGCATTAGATCTAAAACTTTGACTAACTTCTATAGATGTGTAGTGGAAAGTATATTGACTGACTACAACACAGCCTGCTATGGAAAGACCAATGCCCTTGAAAGGAAAATTACAAAAAATAGTGAATACGACCCTGTCCATCATAGTTAAAGCCCTCCCTGCCATTGAGCACATCTAATGCTGTCGAAGGAAAGCAGCATCCATCTCGCTGCTGCCATCAGGAAAAAGGTATAGGAGCCTCAGGACTCACACCACCAGGTTTAGGAACAGTTATGACCCATCCACCATCAGGCTCTTGAACCAAAGGGGATAACTTCACTTGCCCCATCATTGAATTGTTCATACAATCATTGGACTCACTTTCAAGGACTCTTCATCTCATGTTCTCGATATTAAGTGGTTATTTATTATTATTATTTCTTCTTTTTGTATTTGCACAGTTTGCTGCCTTCTGCACTCTTGTTGAATACCCTAGTTGAGCGGTCTTTCACTGATTCTTTTATAGTTATTATTCTATAGATTTATCAAGAATGCCCACAAGAAAATGAATCTCAGGGTTATATATGATGACATATGTACTTTGATAATAAAATTTACTTTGAACTTGTAGTTTTTATATTCAAAACTAACAGGATCTGTCTTCCATATGCTTTTCAATTTCAATTTTGTCCCAAGACTACTAAGAAAAAGAAAGACCACTGATATTCTACCTGCATCAATATATTTGGCTGTGTTATTAACTTGGAGTCTATAGCCGCTGATGTCTCAATGTCATTTAGCATAGAATAGATAGATAATTTGTTGTATACTTACTATTCTTAGTTCATTAACTAAAGAAAATTAAACTTAATGTTCTATTAATAAAAACAACTCTGGAGAACTGATATTTCCTTACCAAACTGGAACTGTGCATTGTCCATTAGTCGGATTGATGCAGGGGCACATCGCTGTAGCAGAAAAAAACAAATTTTTTGATGCTGAATACAAAAGAATGGAATTCTGAGATTTGCACTTACAGAAATTTAAGACCATAAGACATAGAAGCAGAACTTAAGCCACTCAGCCAACCGATTCTGCTCCATGGTTGATTTATTACCTTCATCTTTGTCAAAAAGTCTCCCATCTCTTCTTTAAAGGGACAACCTTGTATTCTGATGCTGTGCTCTCCGGTCCTAAGCTCTGCCAGTATTGGAAACATACTCTCCACCTACACTCTTTCTTGGCTTTTCAATATTTGGTTAAGTTTCAATGAGATTCCCCCTCATTCTTCTGAACTCCAGCAAGTCCAGGCCCAGAGCCAAACTCCTCATACGTTAACCCCTTCACTTTGACAATCATTCTTGTGAACCATCTCTGCACCCTCCTCACCGCCAGCATATTTCTTCTTGGATACGGGGCCCCAAACTGTTCACAATACCCCAAATGCAGTCTGACCAATGCCTTAAGAAGCCTCAGCATTATATCCTCTGGAAATGAATGCTAACATTGTATTTGCCTTCTTTACCACTAACTTTGCCTGCAAGCTAACCTTTAGGGAATCCTATACAAGGATTCCCAAGTCCATTGCATCTCTAAATTTGCTTGCATTTTGAAAATAGTCCATGTCTTTATTTTTTCTACCAAATGGCATGACCATACACTTCCTGACACTGTACTCAATCCATCATTTCTTTGCCCATTTCCTAGTATGTCCAAGTCCTCGTGCTGACTTTCTTCTTCCTCAACACAATGTGCCCACACACCTATCTTTGTATCATTTGAATAATTCTACAACTTCTACATACTTCACTGAAACTAGCATCACTCCAGTTATTGAAACCCAATTAACGTCAAACTGAATGTGAATTAAAACTATATCCAAAATTAAATTTAGCTTTATGTTATGAACAATTCAAATCAATTTTTTCCACTACAGTTGCAATTCAGTTTATATTCTAATGCAGAATTATGTGTTAGCTCAAAACATTCAGTTTTCCAGGAATTGAGTTTGGTTATGATACAGGCTGCAATGTGAGGTCATATTTTATTTGGCCTAAACTACCGACTTCAATGCTTTCTTGTCTACTTCAGCTCAGGTATGTGATGACTGGACTCTGCACATGTGGAGAAAGAAAGAGCAAGCTTCCAGATATGAGACAACCTCCCCATCACCTCGCTCAACCCTCAGCAGCTTCATGTTCTTCCTCTTCAAGCTGCTTATGCATGTACTGATTAATACTTTCTCCAACTGAATGTAAAACCAAGCTTTATTTCTTTCTAATACACAATTATTTGAGCCATTACTGCTGAAAATGTTGGAGCAAGGGATGCACACAAAATTCTCGCCAATCTTGATGGGAAATATGAGGATCAAAATAAACATTCACGCATAGTGCAAAATAAAGATTAAATGAACATTATTTAAACACTATACAAAGAAAAGCAGCAAGTAGATTTTTTTGGAAACTAGAACAGATGTACTGTGGTGAGCATTCTAATTGGCTGCTTCACCGTCTGGTTTGGGGGTAGGGGGGGCTACTGCACAGGGTCAAAGAGAGCTGGAGAGAGTTGTAAAATTAGCCAGCTCCATCATGGGCACTAGCCTCCATAGTATCCAAGACGTCTTCAAGGAGCAGTGCCTCGAGAAGGCAGCACCCATCATTAAGGACCTCCAACACCCAGAACATGCCCTCTTCTCATTGCTACAATCAGGAAGGAGGTTCAGAAGCCTCCTGTCAGTGATTCAGGAACAGCTTCTTCTCCTCTGCCATACAATTTATGAATGAACACGGAACCAATGAACACTACCTTACATACTCACACTAATTCACAAGTTTTCTTCCTATCTCTTATCATGTATTGCATTGCACCTCTGCTTCAAAGTTAACAAGTTTCACAACATATGCCGATGATATTAAACCTGATTCTGATTCTTAAAACAGATTTAACGACTACCCCTTTTGTGAATTTAGATGTAACTGACTCATTGTTGGAATCTCAAGGAGATCATTCATCAACACATCCATTATGCAGCTGCACAAGACCAAGGATAATCATAAAAAGAAGTCACATAGTGAAGTTGCAATAATTAAGAATAGATTTTCACACATGGTGAATTGTAAAATTTCTGGTTAAGTTCTTTCAAAGAATTACTGACATTTTATCATGCTATTTACTCAAATAGAAATTACAATATTTCTATGTATATTAGCATCAACTGTTCTATACTGTGCAGAAGCATTCCCTTAGTAAAAAAAATATACTTAAGTCTCTTGTAAACAAGAATAAAGAGATGAGAATTACCTGCCGTGCTACCTCTCGTAAACAGGCCACACCATGTTCAAAGTCTGGAAACACAATAGAACCGTATTTCTGATACTCAGGCAATGATCTGATCTTTATTGTGACTTCTGTAACTACACCGAGTGTTCCTGAAATGCAAGAAAGAGAATATGACGTAAGTATACAGTAGTACTACACAACATAAAGACCCTTTCAAAGCCTGATTGTTGTCATTGCAAAGGGGTCCCCGACAACATAGCCATAGTTTCAATTATGGTTTGGTACTTTGACGTAGTAATAAATTAGATTCTACTCTGACTGAATAATGCAACACTGAATGCACAGGAACACTGCCTTATGCCACAAAATTACAAAGCCTTAACCGGCAAAGTAAGGTTTCAAAGAAGAACAAACAGGAGGGAAATCATGTACAGATTCAATTAAAGGTGAATTATTGGGAAGACTGGCAAGCATTGGCAAAGATATGTGGCAGAAACTTGCTAGTTTTCCACATAACAATGTTTGATGTAACTGAATATTTGCAAGTCAGCACCAGATTCTCTGTAACTTTAAACTAAAACCAGCAAAGTATTTTGAAAGTGACGCATGAAGTTCCATCATATTTAGCATATGTTTTGAATGAATTCCAGATAGAAAATTTATATTGAACTCTTCCATTGCATTCATGAGTCACTGAATGAGTCATGTGCAGTTTTTATTGTTCAATAAACATGGAATATAAATTATTTTTCTCAACTTGTTTTTCCAAGGTGTTACTCCCATATTACGCAGTGTTCACCTCTCGACCGTTATATGCACGTTCATTTTAAAAAGTAAAATGTGTATACAAACATTATATCTTTGGAATATAGTCTGGAAATAAATCTGAGCATTAGCTTGCATTAAATACCATATTTTGTCCTTGTAAAAAACAATTATTTCCATTTGAAAAGGAAATATAAAAAACTATTAGAGGTAAAAGTATTCTACAATGAACTTTAAATATCAAATGCCTCTAACTAGAATGCAGAGCCTCAGGGCAAGAACATCAAAATTCTGTAAATTGGAAATGAAAAAATTTGCTAAGTGAAGTTACTTATTATTATGTTATTCTTCCCTGCGACCACATTGTTTTTTCTCTGGTTTTCTCTCACATTCTAAGGATTTATGATTGGGGTTCAGTTTAGTGAGTTGTAGGCATGCTATATTGGCACAACAATACTTGCGGGCTGTGCCCAGCAAAAGGACACATTTTGGTGTACGCTTTATCCGTGCCATGTGAGGCCAGAAATAGGAAGCTCATACAGTTTAGCAGATGGCTCAGAAGACGGTGCAGGAGGGTGAGCTCTCTTCCAGGGAAGGTGGGAACTGTACAGAGGGGACGGTTTGCACCTGAACTAGACGGGGAGGGTTTGCTAGTGCTGCACGTGGGGGTTTAAAGTAGAGTTGCAGGGGGATAGGAACCAGACACCAGAGCAGATAGTGGAGTGGTTGTAGGGAAAAATGTTAAGCCTACCTACAAAGTCAGGAATCAAAAGGTTGAACATGGGAGGGACTAACATTCTGATTTGCTTCAGTATACTTCAATCCAAGGAGAATTGTAGGAAAGGCAGGTGAGCTTAGGGCTTGGACCAGCACCTGAAATTATGATATTGTACCTATTATTGAGACTTGGGTTGCAGGTAGGACTGGCAACTCCATGTTCCAGTGATCCATTGAATTAGATGCGATAGAGTAGAAAGGATTAAAAAGGGGGAGGGGTGGCATTACAAGTCAGGGAAAATGTCACAGGAGTGCTCAGACAGGACAAATTGGAGAACTCGTCTAATGAGGCTATATGGGTGGAACTGAGGAATAAGAAAGGGATGACAACTTTAATGGGATTATATTACAGACCACCCAACAGTGAATGGGATTTAGAGGAGCAAATTTGTAGACTGTTGCAAGACAGGGTTGTGATAGTAGGTCTCCCATACTGTAAAAAGGCTGGATGGGATAGAACTTGTCAAAAGTCCTCATGAAATTTTCCTTAATAATTTCATATGAGGGAACGAGACAGGGCAAGTGACAGAAATTTGTGTAGGGGAACACTTTGCATCTAGAATCAAAATGCCATTAGTTTTAAGATAATTCTGGAGAAGGATAGGAGTGGTTCTTGGGTTGAGATTCTAAATTGGAGGAAGGTCAGTTTTGATGATATCAGAAAGGATCTGGCAAATATCACTTGGGACAGGTTGTTTTTTTTAGCAAAGGTGTACTTGGTGAATGTAAGGCCTTCAGAAGTGAAATTTTGTATGTTTCTGACAAAATAAAATATTGTAGCGGTGTGCTACACGCAGCGCTAAAATAACAACACGGAATCGGTAAACTGCAGTTAAAGAAAATTTTATTCGAACTTCACAGCCTTGCTTTAAAGCCTCCCTGATCCCGCCATCCCCGGGCGCGGATGCTGTAGGGGCACGTACTCACAATCCCCCGCAGGCTTTTCCCTTTGTTGGTGAAGCAGACCTGGCACCCTTTTGGGACTGGCCTTTGTGCCAGCGTGCTGGCTATTTGTGAGCCGGTTCAAGTGCGCTAGGAAGTGGGTTGCCTACGGGGAGGTCCTGGAGCTGCAAACCAGAGACTGCGGTTCTGTAACTGGGGATCTCCTCGTCTGCCTGCTGCGCCTCTGCCAGCGCCTCAAAGTCTATCCCTTGGGAAAGGGCATGAATGTTAGGGCGAGAGAGTGCGTCCGCTACGACATTGTCCTTACCCGAGACGTACTGGACATGCGTCGTGTATTCAGAGATGTAGGACAGATGGCGCTGCTGGCAGGACGACCAGGGATCGGACACCTTCGTGAACGTAAAGGTAAGCAGCTTATGGTCCGTGAATGTGGTGAAGGGCTGACCTTCTAAGAAGTACCTGAAATGCCGGATTGCCAGGTATAGTGCCAACAGTTCCCGGTCGAAAGCACTGTATTTGAGCTCGGGTGGCCGCAGGTGTTTGCTGAAAAACACCAGGGGTTGCCAGCGACCCGCGATGCGTTGCTCCAGTACCCCACCGACTGCCGTGTTAGAGGCGTCCACTGTGAGGGCGGTAGGGACGTCCATTCTGGGGTGCACTAGCATCGCGACATTTGCCAAGGCTTCTTTCGTTTTAATGAAAGCGGCGGCGGACTCCTCGTCCCAGGTAATGTCCTTGCCTGGACCCGACATCAGGGTGAACAGGGGGCACATGATTCAGGCAGCTGAAGGGAGGAAGCGGCGGTAGAAATTGACCATACCTACGAATTCCTGAAGGCCTTTGATTGTGGTGGGTTGGGGGAAATGGTGGATCACGTCTACCTTAGCGGGCAGAGGGGACGCCCTGTCTTTAGTAATCCTGTGGCCCAGAAAGTCAATGGTGTTGGGCCCGAACTGGCATTTGGCTGGGTTGATTGTTAGACCGTATTCACTCAGTCGGGCATAGAGTTGACGGAGGTGGGACAGATGCTCCTGACGACTGCTGCTGGCTATGAGGATGTCATCCAAATAGATGAATGTGAAGTCCAGGTCGTGTCCCACCGCATCCATTAACCCCTGGAACGTCTGTGCGGCATTCTTCAGGCCGAACGGCATGCGGAGGAACTTGAAAAGGCCAAACGGGGTGATGAGAGCCGTTTTGGGAACGTCGTCCGGATGCATCGGGATTTGATGGTATCCCCGGACGAGGTCTACCTTGGAGAAGATCCGTGCGCCGTGCAGGTTTGCTGCAAAGTCCTGAATGTGCGGCACAGGGTAGCGGTCCGGTGTGTTAGCCTCGTTCAGCCTGTGGTAGTCGCCGCATGGTCTCCAGCCCCCTGTCGCTTTGGGCATCATGTGCAGGGGGGAAGCCCATGGGCTGTCGAACTGCCGGATGATCCCCAATTCCTCCATCCTCTTGAACTCCTCCTTTGCCAGTCGGAGCTTGTCCGGGGGAAGCCGCCGAGCACGGGCATGGAGGGGTGGTCCCTGGGTCGGGATGTGGTGCTGTACGCCATGTCGGGGCATGGCTGCCGTGAACTGCAGTGCCAGAACCGATGGGAAATCCGCCAGGACTCTGGTGAAGTTGTTGTCGGTACAGCGTGATGGAGTCGAGGTATGGGGCTGGCAACTGGGCTTCTCCCAGGGAGAACGTCTGAAAGGTCTCGGCGTGGACCAGTCTCTGCCTCGGCAGGTCGACCAGCAGGCTGTGAGCCTGCAAAAAATCCGCACCCAGAAGCGGTTGGGCTACGGCGGCCAGTGTGAAGTCCCACGTGAACCTGCTGGAGCCAAACTGTAGCTGCACCGTATGGGTGCCGTAAGTCCTTACCGTGCTGCCGTTCACGGCCTTCTGGGGGGACCCAGTGTCTTGTTGCAGGTGTTGTAACTTGTCAGAGGTAAGATGCTGATCTCGGCACCGGTGTCGACCAAAAAACAGCGTTCCGACCTCTTGTCCCACACATACAGGAGGCTATCCCAATGGCCAGCCTCCGTAGCCATCGGCGGCGGCTGGCCCTGACGTATCCCAGGAACTTGCAGGGCGGGCTACAGCAGCGGGCTTCTGCGCCCCACCACTGGTGGTAGGAACACCATTGTTCGTTGGGCTCCTCACCCCTGCCTCTGGGGTTAGCGGGCTCAGTGGCCAGGCCTGGTCTGGTTTGCTGCTGGGAGCGTGGCCTGGTGATCTGTGCAACGGACGCCCCATTCACCTTCTTGGCATTCCACAGCAAGTCCGCCCGGGCTGCCACCTTCCGGGGGTCGCTGAAACCCACGTCGGACAGCAGCAGACGTATGTCCTCAGGCAACTGCTCCAAGAATGCCTGCTCAAACATAAGGCAGGGTTTGTGTCCGCCGGCCAGAGACAACATCTCATTCATTAAAGCCGATGGAGGTCTGTCTCCCAAGCCATCCAGGTGCAGTAAACAGGCAGCCCGCTCGCGCCGTGAGAATCCGAAAGTCCTTATGAGCAGGGCATTGAATTCTGTGTACTTGCCGTCCGCTGGGGGAGACTGTACGAACTCCGCAACCTGGGCCGCTGTGTCCTGGTCAAGGGAGCTCACCACGTAGTAGTAACGTGTGTCCTCTGAGGTTATCCGCCGAACGTGGAATTGGGCTTCTGCTTGCTGGAACCATAGGTGAGGTCGCAGCGTCCAGAAGCTTGGCAGTTTCAACCAAACCGCATGAACAGATGTGACGTCGTTCATTTCCAGTCCAAAAATCGTTTGGACCGTCAGGGTCACCAATTGTAGCGGTGTGCTACACGCAGCGCTAAAATAACGACACGGAGTCGGTAAACTGCAGTTAAAGAAAGATTTTATTCGAACTTCACAGCCTTGCTTTAAAGACTCCCTGATCCCACCCTCCACGGGCGCGGATGCTGTAGGGGCACGTACTCACAATCCCCCGCAGGCTTTTCCCTTTGTTGGTGAAGCAGACCTGGCACCCTTTTGGGACTGGCCTTTGTGCCGGCGCGCTGGCTATTTGTGAGCCGGTTCGAGTGCACTAGGAAGTGGGTCGCCACAATATCAGGTTTAGGGAACTTTGGTTTTTGACAGATACTGAAGGCCTGATTCAGAAAAAGGAGTTGCATAGCAGGTATTGGCATGAAGGGCCAAATGAGATACTTGAGGAGAAAAATGCAAGAGAACACTTAAGGAAGAGGTCAGGAGGCCTAAAAGGAGATGAAAGGTTGCTCTTGCAGACAAGGTGAAAGAGAATCCCAAGGGGTTCTATAGATATATTAAGAGCAAAAATAGCAAAGGAAGAATTTGGTCCTCTGGAACATCAGAGTGGTCATCCTTGAATAGAGCCAAAGGAGATGGGCGTGATCTTGAATCAATTTTTTTTGCACCTGTATTTACAGAGTCTATCGCAGTGAGGTCATGGACCATTTACAGGTTACAAAGGAGGAGGTGTTTGCTGTCCTGAGGCAAGATGAGGTGGATAAATCTCCAGGGCCTGACAAGGTATTTCCTCTGACCCCATGGGAGGCTAGTGCAAAAAGTGCAGGGGCCTGAGCAGAAATATTTAAAACATCCTTAGCCATGGGTGAGGAGCTGGAGGATTGGAGGTCAGCTAATGTTGTTCTGATGTTTAAGAAAGGCACTAAGAATAACCCAGGAAATCATCGGCCAGTAAGCCTGACATCACTAGTGGGTAAATTACTGGAAGGTATTCTAAGGGATGAGATTAGAGATTAGAGATCAAGAATAGCCAACATGGTTTTGGGTGCGGTAGGTCATGTCTAACCATTCTTATGGTGATTACTAAGAAAGATGATGAAGGCAGGGCAGTGGATGTTGTCTACATGGACTTCAGCAAGGCCTTTGATAAGATTCTGCATGGGAGGCTGGTCAAGAATGTTCAGTCACTTGGCATTCAAAATGAAGTAGTAAATTGAATTAGATGATGGCTTTGCAGGAGAAGCCAGAGAATGGTATTGTAGGGTTGCCTCTCTGACAGAAGGTCTGGGACCATTGTGGTCTCACATCTATAACAATGATCTGGATGATAATGTGGTAAACTGGATCACCAAATTTGCGGATGACACAAAGACTGGAGGTGTAATGGATAGTGAGGAATACTATCAAAGCTTGAAGTGGGATCTGAGACCTGCTGGAAAAATGGCAGATGGAATTTAATGCAGTTAAGTAGTAGGTGTTGTGCTCTGGGTGGACCAACCATGGTAGGACTTGCATGGTGAGTGGCAGGGCACAGAAGAGTGCTCTAGAACAGAAAGATCTGTGAATATAGATCCGTAATTTCTTCAAAGTGGCATCATAGGGAGATAGGGTTGTAAAGAAAACTTTTGGCACGTTAGCCTTCATAAGTCAAAGTACTGAGTCTAGGAGTTAGGATTTTATATTGAAATTGTACGATATTGATGAGGCCAAATTTGAAGTATTGTGTCCAGTTCTGGTCAACTACTGTACCTGCAGGAAAAAATGTCAATAAGGTGAATAAACTCTTCTCGGGCTTCCAGCCGAGTATGGTTGTCAATTTTAGCCAGCACTTCAATATCAGACTCCATCATCTCCAACAGTGATGATGCCTAGGTGGTTTCTATACTCCAGTTATCCATCCCTCCTGATTGGTTAGTCCTCAACTAATCAGGTTCCCTCTTTCTCACCTTGTTTACATTCAAATTCCAATTCTTTCTTAGAGTGAGACCTTCATCTTTATTAAAAGCGCTGATGAGAAAAACCAGGAAACCTAACAACAGGAGGTATCTGTCGCTATTGTCCATCTTCCCTATATTTCTACAGTTTCTGGAAGGATCACCAGGATCCTGAAGAAATACTGGATTAATACCATCCACAAACCTGTAAAGAAGCTAAGATACTAGCTTACGCAGGTCAAAGATGACCTGGGACTCAGGATGGTTGGCGTTTACAGGACTCCCTGTGAACGTGAAGCAGCGTATAATCGGCCAGACAACGTGTACGATGGAAACCTGCATCAAGGAGAATAGGAGGATAGGTGGTGCATCCATTTGGGTTACCTGGAAAAATTGGCAGTGGCAGGAAACTGCATTCACAACAGCCATAGGATTAAGTTCAACTATTGTGCTCCACCAATGGTTTTTGGGACCACCTAGTGAAGAAAGCCATCGAAATAAAACTAGAGAATATGAATTTCAACAAAGATGAAAGTCTTGCTCTAAGTAAGAACTGGAATTTGACTGTAAACAAGGTGAGACAGAGGAAACCTAATTGGTTGAGAACTAACCAGTCAGGAGGGATGGACTACAGGGGTATATATACTCCCAGACTAGACATACCTAGACATCATCTCTGATGAAGATGGCAGAGTTTGTCATCAAATCATCAGTTAAAATTGACACCTGTACCTGGCTAGAAGCCTAAGAAGAGTTATTTGTTATATATGCCGGCAATGCACAAGATCCTTTTTCATGTCAATAAGATTGAAAGAGTGGGGAGAAAATTTACAAGGATGTTGCAGGAATTAAATACCTGAGTAATAGATAAAGGATGGATAAATTAGGACTTTATTCCCTAGAGCATAGAAGAATGAGGGAAGAGGTATACAAAATTATGAGGGTTATATATAGGATAATTCAAGCAGGCTTTTTCCACTGAGGGTTGGTCATGGGCTAACAGTGAAAGGTGAAATGTTTAAGGGGAACATAAGGGGAAGCTTTTTCTACTCAGAGGGTAGTGAGAGTGTGGAATAAGCTGCCAGCCGAAATGGTGGATGTGGGTTCAATATCAACATTAAGGAGCAATTTGGATCAGTACATGGATGGGAGGGATATGGAGGGCTATGATCTAACCACAGGTCAATGGAACTAGGCAGATTAATATTTTGGCATGGGCTAGATGGGGTGAAGGGCCAGCTTATGTTGTGTGCTATGACTCAATTTACAGAAAGTATTGCAGGTCTTTGGTTATGCTCCATGAATTTTTGATAGAGCTGTCTTCTAATATTTAGTCTTTTCGATTAAAGCTACATTGAAAAAAAAATCTCTGGAAGATATTTAATATGTGGCTAGGGCTGACAGCAGCTGGAAAGTATTTTCTAACAGCATTTTGACAACTAAATTGGTACATTGGTTTATTACCGTCACATGAACTGAGGTGCAGCGGAAAAACTTGCTTTGCACACTTGTCCATACAGATCAATTTGTTACAACGATGCATTTAGGTAGTACAGGGTAAAACAAAAACAGAGTGCAGAATGAAGTGTTACGGTAACGAGAAAGTGCACTGCAAATATACAGGAAGATACAAGTTCACAATAAGATAGATTATGAGGTCAAGAATCCAGTTTACTGTATTAGGGAAAAATTCAAGTTTTATAACAGTAGAATAGAAATTGTCGCTGAGCCTGGGAATATGTGCTTTCATGCTTTTGTACCTTCTGCCTGATGGGAGGGTGGAGAAAGAATTTCTGGGTGGGTGAGATTTTGATAATGCTGGCTGTTTCACTCAGGTAGTAAGAAGCACAGACAGAGTCCATAGAGGGGAAACTAGCTTTCATGATGCTCTAGTTTCTGGTGGTCAAGCAAAGAACACTTGCTATGGTAAGCTATAATGCACCCACAGGTAGTGATACAGGCAGCTAAGCCCTGGGATGAGAACACCATCTGATCAACAACAACTAGGAGTTAGGGTTATATTCTTTGGAGCTTCAAAGAATGAAAACTGTTCATGGTAATATCTCGGATGGTGATGAGAAGACGTACAGGAATGAGATAGATAAGCTGGTTGAGGGGTGTCACAACAACAAACTTGTACTCAATGACAGCAAGACCAAGGAATTGATTGTAGACTTCAGGAAGGAGAAGACAAGAGAGCACATAACAGTCCTTGTTTAGAGATCAGTAATGGAAAGGGTAAGTAGCCTCAAGTTCCCTGCCATCAACATCTCAGCGAGTCTATCCTGGAACCAAAACAATAGCGCAATCAACGAGGAGGCACGTGAGCAGCAATACTACATTAGGAGTTTGAGGGGATTTGGTATGCCACTGAAACATCTAGCAAATTTTTACATATGTACAATGGAGAGCATTCTGATGGGTTCTTTCACTGCCTATGTATGGAGGTTCCAATGTGTAAGATCAAAAGAGGCTGTGGAGGGTTGTAGACTTGGCCAGCTCCATCACAGAAACAAACCACACAACCATCAAGGACATCTTTAAAAGGCAGTACCACAATCCATCATTATGCAATCTCACCATCTGGAATATGCCCTTTTCTCATTACTTCCTTATTTAGTTGAGGCATGAAAACAAAATTAACTTTGAAATATTACCTTCAGATCCCATAATGAAGTGGTATATATCAGGGCCAGTAGACATTCTTGGACCTTGACAGCTTTTCTCTACTATGCCTCTTGGTGTAACCATTTTTATATGGACAATCTGAAAACACAGAAAGGCACAAAGTAGGTCCTTATTCTTTGGAGCATAGAAGGTTGAGGGGGGACTTGATAGAGGTACTTAAAATTATGAGGGGGATAGATAGAGTTGACGTGGATAGGCTTTTTCCATTGAGAGCAGGAGAGATTTAAACAAGAGGACATGAGTTGAGAGATAAGGGGCAAAAGTTTAGGGGTAACACGAGGGGGAGCTTCTTTACTCAGACAGTGGTAGCTGTGTGGAACAAGCTTCCGGTAGAAGTGGTAGAGCCAGGTTCAATTTTGTCATTTTAAAAAAATTGGTTAGGTGTATGGACAAGAAAGGAATGGAAGGTTATGGGCTGAGTGCAGGTAGGTGGGACTAGGTGAGAGTAAGTGTTCAGCATGGACTAGAAGGGCCGAGATTTCCTGTTTCCGTGCTGTAGTTGTTATATGGTTATTTGCTTCATTCCGACTTTAGTGAATTATTCTCAATTTATTGGCATTATAAAAACAATATCCTTAGGTAGTGTTATCCTACTGATCTTTAGCTCTATCCCTATCTATCTATCTATCTAGAGACATGGCACAGAATAAACCCGTTCAGCCCTTTGAGCTGCTCCACCATTAACCCACCGATTTACCCTAGCCTAATCACAGGATAATTTACAATGACCAATTAACCTACTAACCAGTATGTCATTCGTCTGGGAAGAAACCCATGTATTTGACAGGGAGAATGTACAATCTCCTTACAGAGGATACCAGGACTGAACTCTGATGCCCTGAGCTGTAATAGCTACCTTCTACGCTATCATTCTCTGACTAGATTTGAAACAAGTGGAATGATGGGTTTTAGATTTGTTTCTGCTAGTAAAGTGGCATAAATGATTATATGGCATGACTTGAACATTTACCTCCTTTCAATTTTAAGATGCTGTCTAATCAACACTGGAGTTGTACTATTAGAGCAAGGATTGAAGAGGCTCAAAGCAGCAGCCTAAAAGCAACAGGCAAACAAATGCAGTTTCACCCCCCCCCCCCCACATAATGCACATCCAGAAAACTAAAACTTTAAAGTTTAGTTGATTTTACTAAGCTTAACAATAAAATGCATTTTAAGAATACTCACCAGATCTTCAATGTTACCATAGATATTCTTTTTCATGCCCGAAGCCCTCGTAGCTACCCAGCCTCCAAGGCTGCTAAACTCCATTGAATCTGGTTCATGTCCTGTGCAATAGCCATGTTCACTAAGCTTCAAACAAAAGTTTAAGAAAATAGTTACTTGAAAGAGCTGCCTCTATATAAAATAATTGGAATGAATATTTAAATTTGTTAGTTTTTTTTTAGCAGCAGTTTTCTATATACCTGCCCTGGAATAAGTCTGAAGACCTCCATCCCATGCATCTATTTCCCACCTCATTAGCACATAACATGGGCAGTAATCCTGAAATTACAATGCTGCAAGTCCTCCTTCTTAAATGTTCTATCTAGTTCTCTAAAATCCCTTTACAGGACCTCTTCTCTGTTCCTACCTACATCACTGACAAATGTTTGAAATGGTTTGAATATTTCAAATTAAAAACTCAAGTACAAAACAATTGCTACTACAATGTCAACATAGATCAGATCTCGGAACAACAAGCATTTCTCTACTTAACTGTAGGAATCTCAAACAAAAGTCCCAATCCCTCATACAAATGACCACTGCTCTTGGAACAACTCAAGGTCCAGCTGGAAGACACCAGTTTTGTCAGGTCTTAACGGACTTATTAAGACCATTTATTTCAACTGGAAGAAATGGCTAAGTATAACATACAGTACATTCTTTTATGAAAATGATGTGATGGAGTTGAATTAAATGTAAATAAAGGTTTCCAGCATTTTTCAATCGTGCTTGCACAACTTCCAGTTGGAACTGGGACAGAATTATCCTTAATTACCCTTTCCATCCCACCAGCCTCTACATTCAATGGATCATCCTCCATTATTTCTGCCACCTCCAACAATGTAATAAATCCAGGTAACCACTTTCCCCTCCTCAGATGTGCCTGCATCTGTGCTTAATGGATTTCACTGGTTTTTTCCAACTCTATTAGTTTATTAACAACAGCAGCCTGCAGGCATTCTCAGTTCTCTTCACACCTTTTCTGCAACTTAAAAGCACGTTTGCTTTCTTAATTCTCCAGTTCTAACAATCTAAATCGCAAACTATGCTTCTATCCACACTGAAGCAGCAATAGCTCCCACATTTTTAATTGAGGAAATTGTTTGCTTCCCAAGTAAATGTATGCCTGGGGGTAATTAAACAAAAAAAACTTGCAACAGCCTCACAGGTACATACAATATAATGAACATGTAGACATATAGTGTTTTTGATAGATGCTAAATCTGGGGAAAAGGTTTAAAACAGCTCCAGAAGTATTGAGGATAGGACTTGCCATTTACAATCAGAAAAGCACTGTCCTGGACAGGCCTTAGCTAATCAATAACTGTTTTCCAAATGGAGCTACCGAAAATTCTGACGCACTTACTCTAGATATCAAACAAGGTGTACAACAGAATGGTATACTTAACATTGTAGCATCACCAACAGATTCAATTTTAGCAGAGCAGTCCTCCACTTGATCAACAGGTCAATCAATCTTAATACGTGCAAGAACACTTTTTCCCAAGGCCCATTTATTTCAGCAAAAGCCAGAGGATATTTTCAGACTGAGTTAATAACTAACAAACGTTGATGCTTTGACTAAGTATCTCTGGTTTGCTGTTACTATAAATTACAGCTGACAAGGAACACCTATAATTTCTGAGGAGGTTAAGCTGATAATTGAACATCAACAAACTTCTACAGATATACTGCTGAAAGCATCCTGACATGAAAGCATCATGGTCTGGGTCAGCATATCAAATGCACAAGACCATAAGAAGCTTCAGAGTAATGAACTTTGCCTTATATATCATGGGCACATCCCTCCCACTGTTGGTAGTATCTACAGGAAGTGGTACCTCAAGAAGTCAACATCTATCAAAATTCCCTACCAGCTAAGCCATGCCATCTTTTTGCAGCTACTACTGAAGAGGAAGTACAGAAGTCTGAAGTCCCACACAATCACATTCAAGAACAGATACTTCCTTTCATTCATTCAGTTCTTGAAATAACCAGCAGAACACTAGTCACCTACAGTTTAGTAACATCATGAATACTGACAACTATGCACTAAAACAGAATTTTGTTTTAATTGGTTTAATTGTTTTTTTGTAAGACAAAATCATACAATTTATTTAATTTATACCTTTCTTGTCAAAGTTGCTAACATGATGGCGCTGTCTGTAACGCTGCTGCAAGCAAGCTTTTCATTGCATTTGTGTATAAAAGTACTGGTACATTTAACAATAAAATCAACTTTGAGACAGGGTAGGTATCCTTTAGTTGTGACTAGTGAAGAAATAATAGAAATATACATTTTTAGTGCTGTAGTTGAGACCACAGCAAAAATCATTCAAATTTATACATGCTTATCCCAATCTTCAAATTAGAACAAACACTAATAACAATTAACAGTAACAGTAATATATGTCCTTAAAAAGAGGAAGGGGAAATCCAAGATTTTAATTCAAAGTTTCCATTCCCTTGGTCTCAAAGAGATCAATTTACTAAAAAAAGTTACTTAAATAATGATGAGCTTAAAATACAAGTTAATACACATGGTTCAAAGTAACAAATATATATTCTGACTATCAAATATCACTGAACAGCAAAATAACAGCAAAGAAACAGTATGGAAATATCAAATATCTATTACTGCTACCTTTATACAAGTGGCATTACCAAAACCACTTCACATAAATTCCTTCATGACCGGGATACATTGAGCAAAACATCTTGGGAATCTTGGAACCATTTAGAAGGGGCAAAGAATACACATCAATGTCTACATAAAATCCAAAACCTGCATTATGGCATATCAACTGAACTGTTACTTTCAGAATTAATTTTATATTTTTTTACTCAAAAACAGGATTCAATCACCTTGAAAAATAAAGATTTGGCCTTTTTTCAAAAAAAAGGCTGCTAAAAGTCTTGAGACACTATTTAGAGCCAGAAAAATTTTTGTTAAAAACATGATCGTTAACAGCCCACCCAACACTTAATATAATCTGCAATAAATACTAGCTTTACTATAATTTATATGAATCAGTTGTTCTAGGTCAATAAACAGCACATTTTATACAGTCACAAGTTCAAAAATCTAAATTTTAAATAAGGGATGAGATCAGTACAGTGAGCAGCAACAATACTGGCTTGGCTGATGAAGTTTCAGAATCAGTTTGGATTAAGAAACAGAAACTGGGAGAAAACCATTAATACAGCAATTTCTTATAGGATACCAAATTGCACTTGCAATATTAGAAACAGCATAAATCAGGAAATTAAGAGTAGATAACAGGAATAACATAATAATTCTGCAGGAATTTAAACCTTACATTGCCTGGTCAGATTAAATTTACATTAATAGGAAGACAACAAATTCACTGCATAACCACCAGATATTTGCCAGATCATTAATATTGCGGAACCAACTGGAGAAAAGACCATCTGAGATCTCATTTTGTGCTGTAAGAAAGGGGCCTTTTTTGTTGTAAAGGGGCCTTCAGGGAAAAGTGACTGCATTAACATTTTAGACACAATTTGAAATTCAATCCAAAGCCAGGTCCTTAAATCTAACAAAGAAAACAATGAGCAGAGTTGGCAATAGTTGGTACAAAAATGTTAGCTCTGAAAGAAATGATACATTATAAACAATAAAAAGCATGTAAAAATATTAAGCATATTTCCAGAAAAATCCTTCTAAAAGGCACCAAAAACCAGAAGTAAAAGAGACTTATTCGTGGCTAACAGGTCAAACAAAAGGTGAAATTAAATCCAAGGAAGAAGGTAATAAGACTTTCAGAAATAGCAACATGCCTGAAAATTAGGATCATCTTAGACCTCAACTGAACTCCATGAAATGGATGCAAGGGAATATTTTCCGGGTAGAAGAGTCTTAAACCAGAGTTAATTTCAGAATAAGGAATAGGCCATGTAGAATTTCCAAGATGGACATGCATTTTTTTTAAATAAGGCTCCTGGCTGTCCTTCTCCTATCTGGCAGGCAGAGGCTAAAGAGCAAGGCTCCAGAGATTAGATCGTGGGAGGCAGAGGAGAGGCTACGGGATTGCTTCAAGTCAGTGAACTGCAGCGTGTTCAAGGATTCATCTGTGGATCTGAATGGATATACCACAGTTGTCACAGACTTTATAAAATCAGTCACAGAAGTAAGCGTCTCCTCAAAATCATTCACAATCTTCTCCAACCAGAAGCCTTGCATGGTCCATGAGATCCGCAGTCTGTGAGGGCCAGATCAAAGTCATTCAAGTCCGGCAACCAAGAAAGTTACAAGTGGTCCAGGTGCACACACAAAATGCTGGAGGAATTCAGCACGCCTGACAACTTCTAGGAAAAGAGTACAGTCAATGTTTCAGGCCAAAACCCTCCAGTAGGGTACCATATTCAAGTTTGCCGAAGACATCACAGTCTTAGGCTGAATCAAAGGTGGTGATGAATCAGCATATAGGTGGGAGATTTAAAATCTGGCTGAGTGGTGCCAAAGCAACAATCTCTGACTCAATCTCTGCAAGATGAAGGAGCTGATTGTTGACTTCAAGAGGAGGAGACCCGAAGTCCATAAGCTAGTCCTCATCGGGGGATAAGAGGTGGAGAGGGTTCAGCAACTTTAAATTCCTCAGTGTTATCATTTCAGAGGATCTGTCCTGGGACAAGCATGCAGGTACAATTACGAAGAAAGCATACAGCGCACGACTTCCTTAGGAGTTCAAAAAAGTAGATATTCAAGTTTAGTACATGCTGTAGTTAGTTTTAAAATGCTAATACCATTAGTTGGACATTTTCACTTTATTTTACAATAATTCCTGGCCATGCTTAAGCCCATAAAATTGGTGTCATCAGACAATTAGTACATCAAAAAACTTTGAGGAAGGAAAGTGAACAAATTAAGTTGTTTTTACTATTCTTGCCATGAGGATATGCTTTAATTGCTCTTTTAGCTTATTTCATTTTAAATAATTTTTATTCTCAAATAGGTTAGGAGAAATACCAATAAGGAATGTTTTTCATGCTGACATCAAGATGGTGACACACTCACATGCAGCAGCAACTCCGGGTCTAATCAACGGTGTATATGTTCATCCTGTTTTTTTCACTAATCAAAAGCCATTGTTGGATACTGAGAACATCAGCTACTACAGGATTATCCCATCAACATAACGATGAAGCTGGACTTATTGCGTACCGTTCCTGTGTTGCCGCTGAGGATTGGTGCATACCGTTGGGTCAAGAAGGTATGTGGTGCGAGTGATTGTCCTGAATATTTTTATTGAGATTGCAAGACCCTGTTGGACATTGGTAACGTAGAATACTACAAGTTCAGTTCACTGGTTCATGGCGAGACCGACAGCGGGGGTAGCTGCTTAGCCTTGGTTGTGGCGAGGACTGAACCTATGCCACAGGGTCACCTGTTGCAGACACCCAGGTGAGGAAACAATGAGTCAGTGTGGCACAGCCTCTGTGGGCATGCTGGAATCAGTACCGGGATTGGGGTTGCCCTCTGGTGTTGACGCAGTGAAAGAACAAGCTAGACTAGGAAAACTTACCATATATCTAGTCATGCTACTTGGCGACATGGGCTATATTATCTTTTTCTTTGTGATGCATGTTTTTCCTGATATCATAACCATATGTGCTATGTGTTATGGGTAATCTGTTTTGCACCTTGGCCCTTGAGGAAGTCTGTTTTGTTTGGCTATATTCATGTATGGCTAAATGATAATTGAACTTGAACTTGATTATTAGTGCACAACAGAGATAATCTAAAGGCTCTCTCCAGTGTTCATAAGCAATACAGAGCAAACCACGAGCTCAGACCACCATGCTTACCCAAGAGTTTAGTAGGCTTGATTACTGAACTCTGCTGCCACAACTAAAGCAAGTGGTTGGCAAATATTAATAACCTTAGTTCAATGATTTGAAAAACTAGCATGCAATTCTAGTACAAAAACACTTGGTGGCAGTGTTCATTAAAGCATCATAAAAGATCAATAAGCAAATGTTTGTCTGCTCAGTTAAAGATCCAACTAGAACCTAGTTTTACAAAAATTACCCTTCCTACTTGCTATCAGTGTGGATAAATTTCATTTGCTTTGTAAGATCCATCAAACATTAAATAATTCTATGCTTACCTGTCTTTCAAGATCTTGCCCAGTTATGCCAGCCTCCACATGTGCTGTTAAGTTCTTTTCATCAATCCACATTATTCGATTCTGTTTTGGGTGGAAAATTGAATTAAATCATTTTCATAATATTATAACTTTTAAAATTTGTTCCAAGTGTTACATAAACTTTTTAAAATTTCAGATAATGTCATACCTGCAATTTAGCAACATTTCTCACTAGACTACAGCTTGGTAATTACATGGCATTTTAAGATGCCTCCACCTCCCACCCAAGTTGAAATTGTTCATCAATCAGCCTCAGCCAGGAGAATTAGCAAGATCGTTGATTTTTTTTTTAATATATAGACGAAGAAAATAAGAAAACAAACTCTCTATTTTCCTCCACATATTTTCATCTACAGAAGGATACTTCCACACTGGGAGGCACAACTAGAAACAAGCAGGAACTAATTAACCTAGAGGCAGGGAGAACTCCAAAACTCCTGTTACCATCCATGTCCAAAGTCATCACCGCACACTTACAGACCAAAGCAACGGACCAAGCTACTCTGAGTACTTCTCAGTGAAATTACAATAAGCATGTACAAGACTGTGAAAATATTAACTTCATTTCAAACTTGATTATAAAACATTTAAAGCAATGGAGATTCCAAGCAGGATAGTGGAAAGTTCCTCTTGTAGAATGTGGGAAGGCAGGGAGACCTTAACTACAGTTGGAAGTGCATCCAGCTGCAGCTTTTAACAGACCCTGTTAGGGAGTTACAGCTGGAACTGGATGAACTCTGGATATATTCAGGAGGCTGATGGTTGATATACAGGCTATACAGGGAGGTTGTTACACCAAGGTGCAGACACAAGTAACTGGATAGTGTCAGGAGTGGGGGAAGGGGATAAACAGTCAGTGCAAAGAACCCCTGAGGCCATTTCCCTCAACAGCAGGTATACTGATTTGAATACTGTTGGTGAGGGGGTGACCTAGCAGAGGAAAGTCACAGTGGTCAGGTCTGGGGCTCAGAAGAGAAGAGCGAAGAAGAGGCAAGCTGTAGTAACAGGAGATTCATTGGTTAGAGAACAGAAAGGAGGTTCTGTGATGAGAACGAGATTCCAAATGGTTTGTTGCCAGCGTCAGGGATATCTCTGATTAAGTCCACTGCATTCTTAAGTGAGAGGGTGAGCAGCCAGAGGTCACGGACCACATTAGTACCAATGACATGGGTAGGAGGGATGACAAGGTCCTGCAAAGTGAGTTCAGGGAGTTAGGTGCTAAGTTAGAGGACAAGACAGCCAAGTTTGTGAGCTCAGGATTGCTACCCTTGCTCACATATTAGTGAGGCCAGAAATAAGATGATCATACAGTTTAGCATGTGGCTAAGGAGCTGGTGCAGGAGAAAGGGCATCAGATTTTTGGATCATTGGGCTCTCTTCCAGGGAAGGTGGGACCTATACAGAAGGATTTGCACCTGAACTAGAGGTGGAGAAAGATGTTGTTAAGCCTACATACCATGTCAGGACTCAAAAGGTCGATGTTCTGAGCTATGTTCTTATATAGTTCTAAAGACTAATGATCTGAGCTGCATTTATTTCAATGCAATGAGTATTGTAGGAAAGGCAGATGAGCCTGGAGCATGGATATACATGTAGAATTATGACATTGTACCTTTCAGTGAGGCTTGGTTGTAGGAAGGGGCAGGGCTGACAGCTTATTGTTCTAGGGTTCCATTGTTTTAAACTTGATAGAGTGGGAACAATTAAAAGGGAAGGGATGGCATTAATACTTGGGGCTAAAAGAAGATATCAGGTTGCTCTAGCAGACAAGGTGAAAGAGAATCCCAACAGCTTCTTCAGATGTGTAAGGGCACAATGATATCAAGGAACAAAATTGGACATCTGGAAGATCAGTGTGGCAATCTATGTGTGGAGCCTAAAGAGATGGGGGAGATTTTAAATGGAATTTTTTTGCATCTGTATTTACTCGGGAGAAGAACACAGAATCTATGAATATGAGGTAATGCAGCAGTGAGATCAATGACCCCATACAGATTACAGAGGAGGAGGTGTTTGCTGTCTTGAGCCAAATTAGGGTGGATAAGTCCCCAGGGCCTGAAAACGTGATCCTTCAGACTCTGTGGGAGAAATTGCAGGACGCTAGCAGAGATATTTAAAACATCCTTAGCCATGGGTGAGGTGCCAGGGGATTGGAGGGTAGCTGAATTCTTATATAATACAATTATTATGAATAGATTTTTGCAAAAATTAAATATACCTAAAATTTCTATTCAAGATATTAATATTAATACACTAGATGCTCCTATTAAACAAGAGGAAATAGCTAAGGCTATATCCTCTATGCAATTAGGGAAAGCTCTAGGACCAGATGGATTTACAGTGGAATTTTATAAGACCTTTAATGAAATGCTTATATCACATCTTTGTCAAACTTTCACTGATTCTATATCCTCTGGGAAACTTCCGAAAGCTTTTTATGAGGCATCAATTTCATTGATTCCTAAAAAAGGAAAAGATCTATCCGAATGTGCCTCCTATAGACCAATCTCCTCATTGAATGTGGATTTTAAAATTCTCTAAGATTTTAGCCAATAGGCTTGAGAATATTTTGCCTAACTTATCTCAAATGATCAAACTGGATTTATTAAAAATAGGTATTCACATTTTAATATTCAAAGATTGTTAAATATTATTTATTCTCCCTCAGTTAAAGAATCTGAATGTATTGTTTCTCGATGCAGAGAAAGCTTTTGACAGGGTGAAATGGCCCTATTTATTTCAGTTTTTGGAGAGGTTTAATTTTGGTCTGGGATTTATTTCCTGGTTAAAACTGATCTATCAAACCCCGATGGCTGCGGTTATAACTAATAATTAAATCTAATGGAGTTCTTTGTGGAAGTTACTAGGAAAGTTGATGAAGGCGAGGCAATGGATGCGCTTGGCATGGACTTTGATAAGGTCCCACATGGGAGGCTGGCTGGCAATCAAGATGAGGTAGTAATTTGGATTAGACATCGGCTTTGTGGAAGAAACCAGAGAGATGGTTGCCCAGCTGACTGGAGGCCTGTGACTGGTAGTGTGCCACAGTGAATTGGTGCTGGGTCCATTGTTGTTTGTCATCAATGTCAATGATATGGATAATAATGTGGTAAAATGGATCAACAAATTTTCAGAAGACACCAAGATTGGGGGTGTAGTGGGCAGCGAGGAAGACTATCAAACCTTGTAACAGGATCTGAACCAGCCAGTGAAGTGGGCTGAAAAATGGGAGGTGGAATTTAACGCACACAGGTATTAAACTTTGGGAGGACCAACCAAGCTAGGTTTTACAAATGGCAGTAGGGTACTGAGGAGTGTGGTAGAGCAGAGGTGATCTGGGAATACAGATCCATAATTCCATGAAAGTGGTGTCAGAGATAACTGGAACACACTGGAATCAGACCATTTAGGCCCAATTAAGCAGCTGCCTGAATTAAACGAAGTTTCAAGAAATAAAACCATAAGATGTAAGACTTGAGTAGAATTAGGCCACTTGGCCCATGGAGTTTGCTCCACCATTCCATCATGGCTGATTTTTAAAACTGTCTCAACCACATTCTCCTGCCTTCTCCCCATCTTTGAAGTACTGACGACAACCTCTGCTTTAAATATACTCAATGACTTGGCCTCCACAGGCGTCTGTCGCAATGAACTCCACAGATTCACCATGCTCTGGCTAAAGAAATTCCTTCTCATCTTGGTTCTATTCTGAGGCTGTGCCCTCTGGTCCTAAACATACCCACTACAGGAAAAATCCTCTCCACATTCACTCTATACAGGCAGTTCAATATTCAATAGGTTTCTTGGCAATCCACCCCCTCTCCAAACTCCACCAAGAACAGGGCCAGGGCCATCAAATGCTCCTCTTCCATTAGCCCCTTCGTTCCCAGAATCATTCTCATGTACCTCCTCTCAACCTTCTCCAAAGCCAGCACATTTTTTCTTAGGGAAGGGTCCAAATCTCCAAGCACAGTCTGATCAATGTCTTATATCCTTGTACTTACATTCTAGTCCTCTTGAAACGAATGCTAACATTGCATTTGCCTTCCTTATCACCAACTCAACATGCAAATTAACATTGAGGGAATCCTGCACAAGGACTCCCAAATCCCTCTGCAGCTCTGATTTTTGAATTTTCTCCCTACTCAGAAACCAGGAGACTCCCATGTTGCCAGATCAAGTATCTCTTTATTTTAGCTGCCAGATCCTAATTTCACTGCTGAAACATCCAAGGTACTCTCCAACATCAACAACCCTCATTACTCTATTAGGCTGTCTGACGGCAGAATTTTCATCCACCAGAGCAAAGATCCTAACTGCCTCTTTTTGAAGATCTCACAAGCAATCACAAGGATCAAAGGGCTTTTGATACTCTTGCAGATATGTCAATGTAACAAAACCTAAAAACAATCATACGGGTGATTGATGAATGGAACAGAGTCAAGCTGTTAATTTATCAATATCCTTAAGCTGCTAGTATCCCAATTCCAACACTGCCACATTACTGCATTTGTCTCTGGTTAGGTGAAAAAACAAGCATGGTTTTATACTTTCATATCAATGTACACAAGGTAAAGGTTTGCACAAACTGGTCTCAGACACATGAAAATTTGGTGAGATCTGGTTAGATAAATTAAATCATAAATGAACACAGGAGCCAACTTAAACCCCATCTGCTAGCTTAGAACAAGTAAGGTCCAAGGCACTAAGTTATGATATCCTTGCTCTTTGACTAATAATCTGAAAAAAATTCTTATTGTGCAACCATAAAAACAAGAGACTAAGCAAATCTAATTAACCTTGGGGCAAGTGCATCTTTTTCATAATTAACTGTATGTCAATATATACACAAACCAATATCCATGTCCAACTTTTAGTTATCCCCTTTATTATTATTGAGGATCTTTGGCCACTAGCTCCACTGTTAGGTTCTTCAAATTATACCGCAAGGAGTGGGATAAAAACATGCCCATCTTCTAGTCCACAGCAGTGACGAGATATAATATTTTAAAGTGTCTGACAGTGAAGTTGATTCTTGCATTCTGAGTACATGTTCTTTCTGTAACTTAATGAAAATAGATATATTTCTATTCTTTCTTTTTAAAATATATCTTAATAGGCAGACTAAAATCAATTTGAAAACTGATTTGTTTTGTTATTTGAATAATAGTTAAAAATAAGTTAAAAATATCAGTAATATCTGGATACTGAAAACCTCAAGTCACGGGAGACAGAATCTGTTTCATTTGATATTCATCATATAATATGAATGCCAGGAACTTCAAGAGTCACTCCCCTCTCTCTCTCCCCCTCCCCCCCATTAACACCAAATACAAAAGAGATTCTCATTTAAAAAAACTATGGTAAATGGATTCTAAATTACTTTTAAATTGAATTGTTTGACTTCCGTAAAAAGACAAAAAAATAGTTGAAGTTTACCTATTGCCATAACCTACCACCATTTTTGGGGACAGTTTGACTAACTTGATCTCTTTATTCAATAGTCATGGGTAAATTCAATAGTTATTACAAAATTCAAAGGAAGTTTGTGCCTATTTATGGAAACTGCTTTCTATTGAGAGGTCAAAAAATAAACTTGTATTAATCTATTTCAGTTTTTTAATTGGAAAACAATCAAAAATTTGAAGGGCAATGATTGAAATTTTGGACAGTATTTCAATTTCAAACATTACTCACATTTTAATGCCTGAAAAGTCAACTTGATTACATTCTGCTAAATCAATCGAAGTTATACTTTCAACAATTATAAGTTACTCTAAACATTGTGAATTAATATTTCACCTAATCTGACTTTGGAACCTGCACATTAAACCATCCTTGATTTGGTAACCCCACCCCACCCCTCCCCCGCCTCTCCCTCAAAGAAAAATTTATTGGCTGGAATGCAAAAGTGACAACATTCACACAGATGAATTCTATTAGCAAGCTAAGCATTTCAAAAATAACAATTTTAGAGGAACATGTTTAGCCATAATAACTTTATGACCTCTCAATCTATGCAAGGATTCTTTACCATCCTAAGTGATGAAGAACAGCAAATAATTTTGATTTTGGTTCTGTTCAAATATGCTTGAATTTAGTAAATGCAATTTGCAAGTAAGGGACAGCATACAAATTAACTATTTGAGTTACATGCACAAATAATAAACACTGTTTCAGCACCATCTAAAGTAGACATTGCTGAGGATATGCAAAAAAACTGACAAAACACGCAAGATTTTTTCTATATATTTTCTTAAGAATATTTGATTATCCTTACAACAATAACAAAACAATAATTTAAGCACCAAACACACTTAAGAACTCCAACAACCAAAAAGTTACATTATAAAGGTCACGGTTATTAATCACTGCAATATATGATTTACCAATATGAACATTAGAAATTACCTTAGCTGCATGTTAAAAGTAAAAGGCTTCTTACGGATGTTGTAGCTACAATAAGCACTATAGAGTGTGGGAGTTGGAAAGGTTTAAATTAAATTTCTTCACTTTTATTACCATCAGAAGTCTTTGCCCAAAAAACTTTATTACATACCATCTGTGAAGTATCCAAAGAAAGTATAGTTCGTTTTTCATCTGTGGGACACTCCAGAGCATCAGAAACACTTGTCCCTCCTGCAAGTAAAGGAAATTAAATGACACATTTTATAGTGGTTTTGCTTTTTCTTTGTTTTACAAACACTTAATATTGATAGTCTCCAGACAACTCAGCGCAGATGTGCTCAGCAGGACATGGACTGCAATTTACACATTGATAATATTAGGAGAGTGCTGACAGAACTACAAGTTTGAATTACTCCTGATATACGCAGACTATTGGTGCTATTCAACATTTAATAAAACATACTACTGAAAAACCAGATGTCCTGCAATATATGTAAATAACACTATGTTCAAGTGGCATCAAATAATATGTAACACTCAATTCCCAGGCCAGTATTTCAACTAAATAAATTTAGACTATTTGACCACACATAGTTTGTACCAGACAATTCACAGCACATCACAGTATTAATACATTATAAAAGTGGGAGTACACACAAGAACTCATCTGTTTTGCACAGAAACTGCTCTAACCTGACAGGAAGGACACATTGTTAAAATAGAATTTGACTTCATTTTAAATTGGGATTCTTTTCAGACTTCTCTACAGAAATATACAAACTATCAACACATTAAAGCATCCATTGACAACCTGAATAGCTTGCCAAATTAAACTGTACAGCTCCTGCGTAAGCACCAGGTTACTTTCCACAAATTTAGGAATGCTCAAGTCCCCTTAATTTAGGTGTATTATATCCAAAATAAAGCTTTGTGGATTCCAAAGCAAGTGAAGAAAAACTTATTTGCACTTTGAGCATGGTAATGCAATTCCATGCGTACTCACAATTTAGTTGACCAAAATGTAAGTCCCTTAATAGGCATTTCTCAATAAAAGCCAGAAACTTAAAGCAACCAATTTTTGATATGCTTATTCTGGAACAACAAAGCAACAGCAAATCTTCTGTTGCTGCTGCTAAGATTAAAAGAAAATATACCACTGAAAATCAAAGGATTTAAGCAAGTCACAAAATGGTGGAGGATCTCAGCAGGTTAGGCTGCACCTATGGAGAGAAGTAAACTGTTGATGTTTCAGGCTGTGGCGACCCATTTCCTGGCGTATCCGAACCGACTCACAATTAGATAGCCTACGGGGGTTTGCGAGCACAGAGCTTTGGAGCCTCTGTGCAATGGGGGGCAGGTTGAGGGAGGCTTAAAAGTGAGGCTGAAGATTTCGAATAAAGTTTTTTCCTTCGACTGCAGTTACCGACTCCGTGTCGTAATTTTAGCGCTGCGTGTAGCACACCGCTACAATTGGTGACCCCGACGGTCCAAACGATTTTTGGACCAGAAATGACCGACGCCGCCTCTGTTCATGCGGTTTCGTTGAAACTGCCGGGTTTCTGGACACAGCGCCCGAACCTATGGTTCCAGCAAGCCGAAGCCCAATTCCACGTTCGCCAGATCACCTCAGAAGACACCCGCTACTACTACGTGGTGAGCTCCCTCGACCAGGACACAGCGGCCCAGGTCGCGGAGTTCGTACAGTCGCCCCCAGCAGACGGCAAGTACACGGAATTCAAAGCCCTGCTCCTCAGGACTTTCGGACTCTCACGGCGCGAGCGGGCTGCCCGTTTACTGCACCTGGATGGCTTGGGCGACAGACCTCCATCGGCTTTAATGAATGAGATGTTGTCTCTCACCGAAGGACACACACCCTGCCTCATGTTTGAGCAGGCATTCCTGGAGCAGCTGCCCGAGGACATACGCCTGCTGCTGTCCGACGCGGATTTCAGTGACCCCCAGAAGGTGGCAGCCCGGGCGGACTTGCTGTGGAACGCCAAAAAGGTGAGCGGGGCGTCCATCGCACAGATCTCCCAGCCACGCTCCCGGCAGCAAACCAGTCCAGGCCCGGCCGCAGAGCCCGCCAACCCCCGGCCCAATGAACACTGGTGCTTCTACCACCAGCGGTGGGGCGCAGAAGCCCGCCGTTGTCGCCCGCCCTGCAAGTTCCCGGGAAACGCCAGGGCCAGCCGCCGCTGATGGCTACGGCGGCTGGCCATCGGGATAGCCTCCTGTATGTGTGGGATAGAAGGTCGGGACGCCGGTTTTTGGTCGATACTGGGGCTGAGATCAGCGTTTTACCTCCGACGAGATACGACACCCGCAGCAGGCACCGGGTCCCCCCCTGAGGGCCGTGAATGGCAGCACAGTAAGGACCTATGGCACCCGTCAGGTGCAGCTACAGTTCGGCTCCAGCCAGTTCACGTGGGACTTCACACTGGCCGCCGTAGCCCAACCGCTTCTGGGTGCGGATTTTTTGCGGGCTCACAGCCTACTGGTCGACCTGCCCAGGAAGAGACTGGTCCATGCCGAGACCTTTCAGACGTTCTCCCTGGGTGCAGCCCAGTTGCCAGCCCCTCACCTCGGCTCCATCACGCTGTCCTACAACGACTTCACCAGGGTCCTGGCGGATTTCCCATCGGTTCTGGCACCGCAGTTCACAGCGGCCATGCCCAGGCACGGCGTACAGCACCACATCCCGACCCAGGGACCACCTCTCCACGCCCGCGCTCAGCGGCTTCCCCCGGACAAGCTCCGACCGGCGAAGGAGGAGTTCCAGAGGATGGAGGAATTGGGGATCATCCGGCGGTCCGACAGCCCATGGGCCTCCCCCCTGCACATGGTGCCCAAAGTGACGGGGGGCTGGAGACCGTGCGGCGACTACCGCAGGCTGAACGAGGCTACCACACCGGACCACTACCCTGTGCCGCACATTCAGGACTTTGCAGCAAACCTGCACGGCGCACGGATCTTCTCCAAGGTAGACCTCGTCTGAGGGTACCATCAAATCCCGATGCATCCTGACGACGTCCCCAAAACGGCTCTCATCACCCCGTTTGGCCTTTTCGAGTTCCTCCGCATGCCGTTCGGCCTGAAGAATGCCACACAGACGTTCCAGCAGTTAATGGACGCGGTGGGACGGGACCTGGACTTCGCGTTCATCTATTTGGATGATATCCTCATAGCCAGCAGCAGTCATCAGGAGCATCTGTCCCACCTCCGTCAACTCTGCGCCCAACTGAGTGAGTACGGTCTTACAATCAACCCCGCCAAATGCCAGTTCGGACTCGATACCATTGACTTCCTGGGCCACAGGATTACTAAAGACGGGGCAACCCCTCTGCCCGCTAAGGTAGATGCGGTCCGCCTCTTTCCCCGACCCACCACGATCAAAGGCCTTCAGGAATTCGTAGGTATGGTCAATTTCTACCGCTGCTTCCTCCCTTCAGCTGCCTGGATCATGCGCCCCCTGTTCGCCCTGATGTCGGGTCCAAGCAAGGACATTACCTGGGACGAGGAGTCCGCCGCCACTTTCGTTCAAACGAAGGAAGCTTTGGCGAACGCCGCAATGCTAGTACATCCCAGAATGGACGCCCCTACCGCCCTCACAGTGGACGCATCAAACACGGCAGTCGGTGGGGTGCTGGAGCAACTCATCGCAGGTCGCTGGCAACCCCTGGCGTATTTCAGCAAACACCTGCGACCACCCGAGCTCAAATACAGTGCTTTCGACCGGGAACTGTTGGCGCTTTACCTGGCAATCCGGCATTTCAGGTACTTCCTAGAAGGTCGGCCCTTCACCGCGTTCACGGACCACAAACCGCTTACCTTTGCGTTTACGAAAGCGTCCGACCCCTGGTCATCCCGCCAGCAACGCCACCTGCCCTACATCTCTGAATACACGACGGATGTCCGGCACGTCTCGGGTAAGGACAATGTCGTGGCGGATGCGCTCTCTCGCCCTACCGTTCATGCCCTTTCCCAAGGGGTAAACTTTGAGGCACTGGCAGAGGCGCAGCAGGCAGATGAGGAGATTCCGAGTTACAGAACCACAGTCTCCGGTTTGCAGCTCCAGGACCTCCCCGTAGGCCCAGGTGAGAGGACACTACTCTGTGACGTCACCACCGGCCAGCCCCGTCCCGTCGTCCTGACAGCTTGGCGGCGCCGCGTTTTCAACTCCATTCATAACTTGGCGCATCCCCCCATCCGGACAACTGTCCGGATGGTTTCCAGCAGGTTCTTTTGGCACGGACTTCGCAAACAGGTCAGTGAATGGGCCAAAACGTGCATGCACTGCCAGACGGCCAAGGTGCAGCGGCACACCAAAGCCCCACCGCAGCAGTTCCATCCCGCCCACCGGCGTTTCGACCACATTCATGTGGATATTGTGGGGCCCCTGCCAGTGTCGCGCGGAGTGCGGCACCTCCTGACTATTGTGGACCGGTTCACAAGATGGCCAGAGGCGGTCCCGCTCACCGACCCCACCTCCGAATCTTGCGCCCAGGCCCTGACCGCCACCTGGATATCTCGCTTTGGTGTACCAGCCCACATTACCTCCGACAGAGGTGCCCAGTTCACCTCCAGCCTGTGGTCAGCTATGGCCAGCCTTTTGGGGACTCAGCTGCACCACACCACTGCCTACCACCCACAGTCGAACGGGCTAGTGGAGCGTTTCCACCGTCACCTGAAGTCGGCCCTCATGGCCCGTCTGCGAGGAGCCAAATGGGCGGACGAGCTTCCCTGGGTACTACTCGGCATCCGCACAGCGCCCAAGGACGACCTGCACGCCTCGTCGGCCAAGTTGGTATACGGCGCGCCCCTGGTCGTCCCCGGGGAGTTCCTACCAGCCCCAAGGGGGCAAGAGGAAGATCCCGCAGCAGTCCTGGGCAGACTACGCGAGAAGCTCGGTAACCTGGCCCCCATACCCACTTCACAGCACAGGCGGCACCCGACCTGCGTACCCAAAGACCTACAGAACTGTAAGTTTGTGTTTGTACGAAGGGGCGGGCATCGGCCACCGCTGCAGCGGCCATACGAGGGGCCGTTTATGGTGCTCCGGAACAACGGGTCCACATTCGTGCTGGACGTTGGGGGGAAAGAGGAGGTTTTCACGGTGGACCGCCTCAAACCGGCCCATGTGGACCCGGCGCAACCGGCCGAGTTTCCGGCACCTCGGCGCAGAGGCCGACCTCCCAAGCAGGTTCTGGCCCAGACTGTGGATATTGGGGGGGGTGTCGCCGGTTCTGGGGGGGGGGGAGGGTTATGTGGCGACCCATTTCCTGGCACATCCGAACCGACTCACAATTAGATAGCCTACGGGGGTTTGCGAGCACAGAGCTTTGGAGCCTCTGCGCCATGGGGGGCAGCTTGAGGGAGGCTTAAAAGTGAGGCTGAAGATTTCGAATAAAGTTTTTTCCTTCGACTGCAGTTACCGACTCCGTGTCGTAATTTTAGCGCTGCGTGTAGCACACCGCTACAAGGCCAAATCCCTTTAGGCTACGTCCATGCTAGACTGGATAATTTTGGAAACGCCAGTTTCACGTAAAAATGATAGGCATCCACACCAAGCATTTTTGAAAACACCTCTGTCCACATTAAAACGGGTATTTTGGCGAATATCTTCCTACTGCGCATGCGCAGGACACATCTACCGAAAACAAGTGACATATTTGGTGTTCAGTCTCACCGTGAAAGACTTGGTGCGCCTTTGTCCAGTTACAGACTAGAAAAACTTAACTGCCAAACAACGGACCGCTGTTGGCTCTCGCGCAGGAGGACTTAAAATTGAAAAAAAACAAATACTGGAGCGTGTGGAGGCAACCGACAGGGAGTTCATGGACAGTATGACCCGGCTGGCGACGAACATTGAAAAACTGATGAACTCTGTTGCATTAATAAAGCACCTTGTTAAATATATAAAACATGTCTGCATCAGTGTTATCTTGTATTTCCATACAATGTTACATTAGGCTGTTACACATCTATTGTCAGAGAAGTACTTGCATAAATAAGTAAACCACCTTCATACGAGCAAGGACAGAAAACAGGACAAAGTGAGTATATTTGTTCAGTAAGTTATGGGTCAAAGTATTTGGTAAGTACATTTCTAACTCTTCTGGCTTCAGTCTCGTTGCCGTCTATTCTGAAATTGTTAGGTTGCATTCAAGAAAACAATGAAATGGTATGTTGCCATCACCATCTGTTCTGGCACATCGTGACAGCATTTTTAGATTTCTCTGCTTACCCCGTCCACACTGCTCTGCCCAAGCCAGCATTTTCAAATTTATACACTCTGGAGAGCGTTTTAGAAAAGCTCTCTTTTCGGGGGAGGAAAACGCCACTCACTTCAGTGTGGACGTAAGGTCAAAAAGAAAAGAAAAAGCTTCGGTTACAGATTTATCCGGTTTAGTGTGGACACAGCCTCAGTAGGACCAGAACGGAAGCAGGCAGAAGCCACAAAAGTGTGGGGGGAGGGGAAAGAACACAAGCTGGCAGGTGATCACTGAGATGTGGTGAGGTGGAAAGAGGGTGGATGGGGAAGGGAGGAAATGAAGTAATTAAGTGGGAGGTGATAGGTAGAAAGGCAAAGGACTGAAGAAGTAATCTGACAGGAGAGGACAGTGGACTGTGAAAGAAAAGGAGGGAAACCAGAAGGAGGTGAGAAAAGAGAATGAGAGAGGAACCAGAATGGTGAATGGAAAGAGAGAGAAGGGAAAGGGGCAGAAATTACCAGACTTTAGAGGAACTGATGTTCCTGCCGTCAGGTTAGAAGCTACCAAGGCAGTATACGAAGTATTTCTCCCCCTCCTAATCGTTGTATTACAGGATGCCATAGACAGACATGTTGGAATGGGAATGGGAAGTTGGAATGAAAATGGCTGGGCACCAGAGGATCCTGCCATTTGTGGCAGATGAAGCCAAAGGTGCTCAGCAAAACAGTCCCCCTATCCATGTCGGGTCTTACTGATGTAAAGGAGGCCACACTGGGAGTACAAGATACAATAGGTGACTCTGACAGACTTGCAGGTGAAGAGTGGCTTCATGTTGAAGGACTGTTTGGGGTCCTGTTGGCATGAACATCAAATTCTCTAACGTGGTAACTTCTCCCCTGCCCCCATTTTCCATTCACTATTCTGGCTCACCTCTCACCCCTTTTCTTCACCTCATCTGCAGATCACTTCCCTCTGGTTCCCAACCTCTTTCCCTTTCTTTCCCTTCTACTTCAGCCCTTTCCGCTTCCAACTATCACCTCCACTTTTTTTACCTTGTACTCCATCTCGCATCTACCCATCTTCCCCCTTAACCTGATATCACCCATCACCTGGGAGCTTATACTCCCTTCCCTTCCCCTACCTTCTTATTCTAGGTTCTACCCCACTTCTTTTCCGGTCCTAATGAAAGGTCTTTGCTCGAACAGTAAACTGTTACTCTCTTTCACAGATGCTGATGATTTGCTGAGTTCCTCTCACATTTTGTGTATGTTGCTCAAGATTTCCAGCATCTACAGAATCTCTTCAGTAAAGGATTTAGGTAGCTCTGTAACTGCAAATCTGGATTTTGAAGTAATTCTAAATATTCCTATACTTGATAGTTTCTAAACTCTACAGTGTGGAGTGACAGAGAAAATTCAATACAGTCAAGACTTTTTAACCAACTTTCTTACTGGTTAAGGTATAGCATAAATAATGCAGTAAATTAAATCTTCTTACCTGCAGACACTAATGTCAGCATAAACTCCACAAAACATTACAGTGGATGTTGAATTTTTTTGGTTTAAATTTCATTTACAGCTATCAACTGCTGGCTGGAAAAAATGTTTGTAATTTAGCTAGTAAGACAAGAAAACATTCCAAATTTGGTCAAATATATACAAGTATTTTTAAAAAGCATAATTTTCAACAAGTTATTTTTATGTATCTTTAATTTCGGGCTTCCATTCAGTAATTAAATTAAGTTCCTAATTTTTTTTTCAACAGTTCTTCATTTGCTCCAGGTGGTGAGCACCTTAGTTCACTTCAGAAACGCTTCAAAACATCAAAAGAAAAGTAACCGAGTACTAAATTTAATGCTGGAGTTTCAAACTCCATTCTATTTCCCTAGCTAGAAATTAAGTACTTAACCACTTCTACTGTGAGGCTGTCCAAATTATTAACTTCCGTAAATCTTACCATTTTAAAGAACAGTTTAAGTGAGAAGCAACAACAACAATTAGTATTAGGATCTACATGGATTACAGATGTCAGCATTCCAGCCTTCATATCGAATAAGCTGAAGATGAAGATAAATTAAAACAAAACTTCACTGGATCCAATTTTCAAAACCATTTAACGATTTTGGGCATGGAACATACTACTACATGACTAGGCCAACAATAACCATTAGAAAACTAGCAAAAAGAGAAAAAAAATATACACAGGCCAAAACTTTGAACAGTTAATTAAAAACAGGTTGCAGAGAGCTCACAGGAAGCAGACTGGTTAGTTCTGTGTACAAAAGAGAGACAAGAAACGGACAAGCATCAGGTCAGAACATATTTGAGGTCAGTATTTTTAATTTTGTCTTTAATAAAAAGAATAAATCTTACATGTAACTACAACTTTGTGCACTGAAGCCTCATATATTTTTTCTACAAGTATGTTCTTGTCACCACCAAGTGGTTCAATTTCCTCATTAGGAGGGAACTCCAAGCAGCTCTGTTTAAAAATCACCTTGCAACAGTGACCTTTGGGCTATTCTTTCTGTTAGCCTTGCCAAGCAATTCAATGAAAGGAACAACGAAGTCAATGCTTACGGCCAACTAAAACTGTGCCACATCGAAGCTGTAACTGGGAAATATAGAAGTCTTTATTCACACAGAAAACCTTCAGGACAGAGTGAGCCCAGGAGAATCCAAGAGAATCTTACTCTCCTGACACAATGATTTAATCTTCTTAAAAATTTCAATAAATGATTAGTTACAGGTTCAGTAGCTATATTCACCCATTTTAACATTTTGAATACAGTCAAGTAATTTACAGAATTTACAATGGTAGCACATCCTAACTAGCAGAAACCCTATTCAATATTGGTGCCTGTTCCAAAAGCCAGAATACCAAGTCCAGACACCTAAAATATACCTCTTTTGTTACAGTATTGAGGGATGACTCCATGAATATACAATGAACCAGAAGGTTAAGGCTACATCCACACTAGACTGGATAATTTTGAAAATGCCGGTTCGTGTAAAAACGATAGGTGCCCACACTATGCGTTTTAAAAAATATCTCTATCCACATTGAAATGGAGATTTCGGCAAATCTCCTCCTCCTGCGCATGCGCAGGATACATCTACTGAAAACAAGCCACATGTGCGATGTTGAATCTCGCCATAAAAGTGTGTGTTTGTGTAGTTATAGACTAGAAAAACTTAAACGACAGGCAGCTGTTGGCTCTCACACAGGAGAACTTAAAAGTTAAAAAAAAACAAATACTGGAGCGCATGGAGGCAACCGACAGGGAGTTCACAGACAGATTGACCCGGCTGACGACGAACATTGAAAAACTGACTAATTCTGTTGCATTAATAAAGCACCTTGTTAAATGTATAAAACATGTTTGCATTAGTGTTATCTTGTATTTCCATACAATGTTACATTAGGCTGTTACACATCTATTGTCAGAGAAGTACTTGCATAAATAAGTAAACCACCTTCATACGAGCAAGGACAGAAAACAGCAAAGTCAGTGCAGTATACTTATTTATTCAGTAAGTTATGGGTCCAAGTATTTGGTGAGTACATTTCTAACTCTTCTGGCTTCAGCCTCGTTGTCATCTGTTCTGAAATTGTTAGGTTGTGTTCAAGAAAACAATGAAATAGTGCGCTGCTGTCTGATAGCGTTTTCAGATTTCTCCAGTTTCCCCATCCACACTGATCTGCCCAAGCAGCGTTTCTGAAAAGCTCCGGTTTCGGGGGACAAAAACGCCATTTTAGTGTGGACAGAGGGTAAAAACGAAGAGAAAAAGCTTCGGTTACGGATTTATCCGGCATAGTGTGGATATAGCCTAAGTGACCAAACAGGCTGCCTGGAACTGTGCATTATGTTGCAAGGGAACATCTTTAACACTGTGCTAATAGCAAGATCGTTCACCTATTATCTTCCCCTATGTGATTTTAATAGAACAGAATTAGAATATCCCATACCCAATGATTGAATTCACAATCAGCTGGAAGTTAAATTGTGTACAGGCATTATTTTCTGAAAGCTAGTTCACATTTTAGTTCATTCATAATTATGTTACCCATAATTTCATAACTCCAGAATGATCCCTAACAATACCAACACTGCCCCATTTAGTCTCTGTAATAATAGAATACTAGTGACTAAAACTACAAAAAGTGGTTAGTTTTACCTTTAGTTAATTTTGCAAAAATCAGAAAACAAAGTGTTTCAGCTGTATTCAGAACAGCAGTTTTCATCAATGGTGGCTCCCTCATTTTGGAGTCAGAGGATATTGTTTCAGCATGGGATAGTTGGGCCAAAGGGCCTGTTTCTGTGCTGTACTTCTCTAGGACTCTATGATATTGGGTTAAACAAAAGTGTTGCAAAAATGAAGCTCACTCTGAATAGCTGTGACAGTGAAACTCACAAGTTCATACTTTCACACTTTATCAATGAAAGCAAAACTCCCACTACTCTGCCTTGTTATTGGAGCCAGAGTTGCAGACATGGTCATAAATCCCACCATATCTAACTATCCAACAAGATAAGACTGAGCCAAGGTTCAAGAAACAGTGATTTACAAAAGAACTGAACTACATCATAGATTTACTAACTTAGAAATAGTTTTTAAAAACAATTTCCTGCTACAATCTTGAATTGAGAAATTAATATAATTAATCATTTAATAAAAAACATTTATGGAGATTATCTCAGCTAGTTGCAGTTCACACACACAGGTACAGTGGCATGGAAAAGTTTGGGCACCCCTGGTCAAAATTTCTGTTACTGTGAATAGGTAAGCCAGTAAAAGATTACTTGATTTCCAAAAGGAATATAGTTAAAGATGACACATTTCTTTAATATTTTAAGCAAGATTACTTTTTTATTTCCATCTTTTACAGTTCCAAAATAACAAAAAAGGAAAAGGGCCCGAAGCAAATGTTCGGGCACCCTGCATGATCAGTACTTAGTAACACCCCCTTTGACAAATATCACGGCTTGTAAACGCTTTTTGTAGCCAGCTAAGAGTCTTTCAATTCTTGTTTTGGGGATTTTCACCCATTCTTCCTTGCAAAAGGCTTCTAGCTCTGTGAGATTCTTGGGCCGTCTTGCATGAACTGCTCTTTTGAGGTCTATTCACAGACCTTCGATGATGTTTAGGTCAGGGGACTGTGAGGGCCATGGCAAAACTGTCAGCTTGCTCCTCTTGAGGTAGTCTGTTGTGGATTCCGAGCTTAGGATCATTATCCTGTTGTAGTGGAGATCCTCTTTTCATCTTCAGCTTTTTCCACAGACGGTGTGACGTTTGCTTCCAGAATTTGCTGGTATTTAATTGAATTCATTCTTCCCTCTACCAGTGAAATGTTCCCCGTGCCACTGGCTGCAAAACAAACCCAAAGCATGATCGATCCACCCCCGTGCTTAACAGTTGGAGAGGTGTTCTTTTCATGAAATTCTGCACCCTTTTTTCTCCAAACATACCTTTGCTCATTGCAGCCAAAAAGTTCTATTTTAACTTCATCAGTCCACAGGACTTGTTTCCAAAATGCATCATGCTTGTTTAGATGTTCCTTTGCAAACTCCTGACACTGAATTTTGTGTTGAGGATGCAGGAAAGGTTTTCTTCTGATGACTCTTCCATGAACATCCTACTTGTGCAGGTGTCGCTGCACAGTAGAACAGTGCACCACCACTCCAGAGTCTGTTAAACCTTCCTGAAGGTCTTTTGCAGTCAAGCGGGGGTTTTGATTTGCCTTTCTAGCAATCCTGCGAGCAGTTCTCTCGGAAAGTTTTCTTGGAAAGCGGCCAGTGAATGAGTGGACCAGTGAAGGAGTGGAGATTTGAGGCTTTGACAAGAAGAGGCAGAGGACGAGCTTGTTCCCAGTTAGTCTTTACAATGCCTCCTGAGACGATGATGTTCCTCTCCTGTGAGAAGTGACAGTCTTGGGGGATCTCCCTTCTTCTGCAGTCACATCTGCCAGAAGTGCTTACGTCTGGGTGATCTGGTAGATTGTGTGAGGAATCTGGAGCAGCAGCTCGATGACCTTTGACTCATAAGGGAGAATGAGGCAGACATAGATGAGAGCTACGGGGAGGTAGTCACACCTAGGCTGCCAGAAGCAGGTCATTGGGTAACAGTCCGAGGGGGGAAAGCGAAGGAGAGTAGACAGGAAGTGCAGAGCACCCCTGTAGCCATTCCCCTGAATAATAAGTTTACCATCCTGGATGCTGTTGGCGAGGACGACCTACCAGATGTGAACCACGGTGGCAGGGCCTCTGGCACTGAGTCTGACCCTGTGGTGCAGAAGGATGGGACGGAGAAGAGGAGAGCTGTCGTCATTGGAGACTCTATAGTCCGGGGAGCAGACAGGAGATTTTGTGGATGTGAGAAGGAAACCCGCATGGTTTGTTGCCTCCCGGGTCCCAGGGTCCAGGATGTCTCTGACTGGGTGCACGACATCCTGGTACAAGAGGGAAAGCAACCAGAAGTCATGATACATGTTGGTACCAACGACATAGGCAGGAAGAGGGATGAGGTCCTGAAGTGTAAGCTTTGGGAACTAGGCAGAAGGCTGAAGTACAGGACCTCAAGGGTGGCATTCTCAGGATTGCTGCCAGTACTACTTGATAGTGATGGTAAGAATTGGAGGAGATGGCAGTTGAATGCATGGCTGAGGAGTTGGTGCAAGGGGCAGGGTTTTAGATTTTTGGATCATTGGGATCTCTTCTGGGGAAGGCGGGACCTGTACAGATTGGATGGGTTGCACCTGAACTCAAGGGGGAGCAATATCCTTGCTGGTAGGTTTGCTAGCATGGTTCGGGAGGGCTTAAACTAATTTGTAAGGGGGATGGGACCCAGAGCGATAGAGCAGTGAAAGAAGTGCATGGAGTAAAGCCAGATCTAACATATAGAGAGGCTTTGAGGAAACAGAAGCGGAATAAAGGGTGTAAAAGTAGTAAGGTAGAAGGGCTGAAGTGTGTGTACTTTAATGCAAGAAGCATCAGGAACAAAGGTAATGAACTGTGAGCTTGGATACATACATGGAATTATGATGTAGTGGCCATTACGGAGACTTGGCTGGAACCAGGGCAGGAATGGATTCTCAATATTCCTGAATTTCAGTGCTTGCAGTAGATGGGGCAGAGTTTGTTAAGTGTGTCCAGGATGGATTCCTGTCACAGTATGCTGACAGGCCAACTAGGGGGAATGCCATACTAGATCTAGTATTAGGTAATGAACCAGGTCAGGTCACAGATCTTTTCAGTGGGTGAGCATCTGGGGGACAGTGACCACTGCTCCCTGACCTTTAGCATTATCATGGAAAAGGATAGAATCAGAGAGGACCGGAATATTTTTAATTGGGGAAGGACAAACTATGAGGCTAAAAGGCTGGAACTTGCGGGTATGAATTGGGATGATGTTTTGTAGGGAAACGTACTATGGACATGTGGCCAATGTTTAAGGACCTCTTGCAGGATGTTAGGGATAAATCTGTCCCAGTGAGGAAGATAAAGAATGGTAGGGTGAAGGAACCATGGGTGACAAGTGAAGTGGAAAATCTAGTCAGGTGGAAGAAGGCAGCATACATGAGGTTTAGGAAGCAAGGATCAGTTGGGTCTATTGAGGAATATAGGGTAGCACGAAAGGGGCTGAGAAGAGCAAGAAGGGGGCATGAGAAGGCCTTGGCGAGTAAGGTAAAGGAAAACCCCAAGGCATTCTTCAATTACGTGACAGGAGTGAAGGTAGGACCGATTAGAGATAAAGGTGGTAAGATGTGCATGGAGGCTGTGGAGGTGAGCAAGGTCCTCAATGAATAATTCTCTTCGGTATTCACCACTGAGAGGGAACTTGATGATGGTGAGGACAATATGAGTGAGATTGATGTTCTGGAGCATGTTAATATTAAGGGAGAGGAGGTGTAGGAGTTGTTAAAATACATTAGGACTGATAAGTCCCCAGGGCCTGACGGAACATTCCCCAGGCTGCTCTATGAGGCGAGGGAAGAGATTGCTGAACCTCTGGCTAGGATCTTTATGTCCTCGTTGTCCACGGGAATGGTACCAGAGGACTGGAGGGAGGCGAATGTTGTCCCCTAGTTCAAAAAAGGTAGTAGGGATAGTCCAAGTAATTATAGACCAGTGAGCCTTACATCTGTGGTGGGAAAGCTGTTGGAAAAGATTCTTAGAGATAGGATCTATGGGCATTTAGAGAATCATGGTCTGATCAGGGACAGTCAGCATGGCTTTGTGAAGGGCAGATCGTGCCTAACAAGCCTAATAGAGTTCTTTGAGGAGGTGACCAGGCATATAGATGAGGGTACTGCAGTGGGTGTGATCTACATGGATTTTAGTAAGGCATTTGACAAGGTTCCACACGGTAGGCCTATTCAGAAAGTCATAAGGCATGAGATCCAGGGAAGTTTGGCCAGGTGGATTCAGAATTGGCTTGCCTGCAGATGGCAGAGGGTTGTGGTGGAGGGAGTACATTCAGATTGGAGGGTTGTGACTAGTGGTGTCCCACAAAGATCTATTCTGGGACCTCTACATTTTGTGATTTTTATTAACGACCTGGATGTGGGGGTAGAAGGGTGGGTTGGCAAGTTTGCAGACGACACAAAGGTTGGTGGTGTTGTAGATAGTGTAGAGGATTGTCGAAGATTGCAGAGAGACATTGATAGGATGCAGAAGTGGGCTGAGAAGTGGCAGATGGAGTTCCACCCGGAGAAGTGTGAGGTGGTACACTTTGGAAGGACAAACTCCAAGGCAGAGTACAAAGTAAATGGCAGGATTCTTGGTAGTGTGGAGGAGCAGAGGGATCTGTGGGTACATGTCCACAGATCCCTGAAAGTTGCTTCACAGGTAGGTAGGGTAGTTAAGAAAGCTTATGGGGTGTTAGCTTTCATAAGTCGAGGGATAGAGTTTAAGAGACGCGATGTAATGATGCAGCTCTACAAAACTCTAGTTAGGCCGCACTTGGAGTACTGTGTCCAGTTCTGGTCGCCTCACTATAGGAAGGATGTGGAAGCATTGGAAAGAGTACAGAGGAGATTTACCAGGATGCTGCCTGGTTTAGAGAGTATGGATTATAATCAGAGATCAGGGAGCTAGGGCTTTACTCTTTGGAGAGAAGGAGGGTGAGAGGAGACATGATAGAGGTGTACAAGATATTAATAGGAATAGACAGAGTGAACAGCCAACGGCTCTTCCCCGGGGCACCACTGCTCAGTATAAGAGGACATGGCTTTTAGGTAAGGGGAGGGAAGTTCAAGAGGGATATTAGAGGAAGGTTTTTTACTCAGAGAGTGGTTGGTGCGTGGAACGCACTGCCCAAGTCAGTGGTGGAGGCAGATACACTAATGAAGTTTAAGAGACTACTAGACAGGTATATGGAGGAATTTAAGGTGGGAGGTTATATGGGAGGCAAGGTTTAAGGGTCGGTACAACATTGTGGGCAGAAGGGCCTGTAATGTGCTGTACTATTCTATGTTCTATCTTCCACACCTCAACTTGACCTCCACCGTTCCTGTTGACTGTCATTTCTTAATTACATTACGAACTGACGAAATGGCTACCTGAAAATGCTTTGCTATCTTCTTATAGCCTTCTGCTTTGTGGGCATCATTTACTTCAATTTTCAGAGTGCTAGGCAGCTGCTTAGAGGAGCCCATGGCTGCTGATTGTTGGGACAAGATTTGAGGAGTCAGGGTATTTATAAAGCTTTGAAATTTGCATTAACTGGCCTTTCCTAACGATGACTGTGAACAAAACAAAGCCCTAACAAGCTAATTAAGGTGTAAGACCTTGGTAAAAGTTATCTGAGAGCTCAAGTCTCTTGGGGTGCCCAAACGTTTGCATTATGCTCCTTTCATTTTTTTGTACAAAACAAAAATAATACACTAATCTTGCTTAAAATGTTGAAAAGAATGTTTCATCTTTAACTTTATGACTTATGGAGATCAGTTCATCTGCTACTCACTTAACTATTCACAGTAACAGAAATTTTGTCCGGAGTGCCCAAACTGTAGCTTTATGCAATCAAGTTTCTGATCAGCAAATCACACCTTAAAAAAATTTTCACTGACAGCAACCCAAGGAAATGCACAACTTTAAATGAACCTCTGAGGCATTTTAGAGTACAAAGAGTGAAAATTATAAATACAATTGCATATAAATTATATAAATTATAAATAAATTGCATATAAACATTAAGATTAATTGTATTGTTATTTTGATCTGAAATTAAAATCATTTAGACTGGATAAATTATCAGTTTATTTCACCATATCATTCGTTTGTTAAAATCATTCTTGATTTGTCCCTTCCTACTGTAGTTCATGTTTTCCTTTTCCACTAACTTAATAATCAGATTTTTAACAGAGCCAAATTTCAAATGACTAGAAACAAAATAACTGAATATATAATATTTAGCGGGAATAAAAGCATTGGTGATGTAGCTGTAACATATGGAAGTTGGTGGAAATTAGAGAAATGCTGACCAAATTTTCCGATCTTGTGGAACTTTGTCTCAGAGCTACTCAGCTGGAGTCAGAGCTACATGCACTATAACCATCAGAGAACATGATCTAAACAGTTTGCATCTGAAGGAAATTATATTTACATTAGCAATAAAAACAGAAAATGCTGGAAAAACTCAGCAGGCCAACACAGAACAGAAATGTTCTTGGTCTGTAACCCTTTGGCAGTTTTGATCTACCTGCTGAAGGGTAGCAGACTCAATACATTAACCATTTTGTTTCCAAAGACACTGATGGACCTGCTGACATTTTTCCCAAGATAATCTGTTTTTATTCCAGATTTGCGTTTTTTTTTGATCTTCCAATACTTAGATTAACCCGAATGTAGAGAATGGTCAGGAAATAAGGATATGACTTCAAGTCAAGTAAGCTCAGTGATTCAAGATGCAGCCTCAGCATCATATAAAGTCCAAGCTGTATGCAAGTGAAACCACTCCTCCCCCCCCCCCCCCCCACTTCTGGAAATGTGGCTGGCTAGTCCTTCATCAACTGCCTTTAAGGATCTCACGACTTCAGCAGCCGGACCTTTTAAACTCTCTACCGGTCGCTGTCTTTTCACTTTATCAGACCACTGCCATTCATCCAGCTCACGTTCCCCCTCCCCCTTGAGGGTGAGCTTCACTCCCGAGAACATTCTCAGTCAACAATACAGTCGGCCCTCCTTATCCGCGGATTCCGCATGCGCGAATTCAACCAACTGCGGATCACGAAAACCCGGAAGTGCTCTTCCAGCACTTGTTGTTCGAGCATGTACAGATTTTTTTTTCTTGTCATTATTCCCTAAACAATGCAGTATAACAACCATTTTACATAGCATTTACATTGTATTAGGTATTATAAGTAATCTAGAGATGATTTAAAGTATACAGGAGGATGTGCATGGATTATCCTGCATCGGGATCGATAAAATCGGAAGTTGTCTTACTGTGTAAGTCGGAACAGGTACATCCAGTATTATTTAGCATCAGTTAGTCAAACGTTTGTCTTAGAATATATTTTACCTTTCTATGCATATAAAACACTTAAGAACGTATGATTCAGCGCCAGGCTTGGGAACAGAAGTTCTCGGGACTCAGGACAGATCGCTCCCGAGTGCGTTTTCCACAGTGCCAGGTTGATGTAAGGATCAAAAACCCAAAACCCCAAAACCCAATAATTAAACCACTGCATTGTTTAGTAATAATTGTAGCTTTCATCGGGGCAGGGCCTTTCTCACTTTATCCTTTAAAATTGTTCCAATTGTAGACCGTCTGTAGCCTAATGCTTTTCCAATGACCAATGGCATTTCACTTCTTTCCGATCGCTTTATTACTTCCACCTTATTTTCAATCGTGATAGTGATTATTTTCGTGAACAGAAACACTGTGCATTCAGAGCTCTGGCGCCGGGTCCTGATGTCCAGTGGACTAAGACAGGTTAAATAAGGTCTGGGGTTCCACTGGGTCCTAATGTCCACAGGATTGAGACAGGTTGCATAAGGGACTTAAGCATCCGCGAGGGGTCCCGGAACCAATCCCCCGTGGATAAGGAGGGCCGACTGTAACTCTGACTCTCTGGCCGGTGCAGTTTACCATTTATCCACCAGGTACACAAAGGCTGATACCAATCAGAACTTTCACCTCTCACTAAAGGACTCATTAAACCTTCCACATCAGACCACTCCTGATCTCTCAGAGACCAATGTTAGACTGTCTTGAAAGAGAGTTAACCGTTGCAAGGCGGAAGGTCCCAATAGAGTACCTGGTAAAGCTCTGAAAACCTGTGCCAACCAACTAGCGGGAGTATTCAAGGACATTTTCAACCTCTCATTGCTACGGGCAGAAGTTCCCACTTGCTTCAAAAAGGCAATAATTATACCAGTGCCTAAGAAGAATAATATGGGCTGCCTTAATGACTATCGCCTGGTAGCACTTACATTGACAGTGATGAAATGCTTTTGAGAGGTTGGTTACAACTAGACTGAAATTCTGCCTCAGCAAGGACCTGGACTTATTGCAATTTGCCTATTATCACAATAGGTCAACAGCAGACACAATCTCCATGGCTCTTCACACGGCTTTAGACCACATAGACAACAAAAACACCTACATCAGGATGCTGTTTATCAACTATCGCTCAGCGTTTAATACCATCATTCCCACAATCCTCATTGAGAAGTTGCAGAACCTGGGCCTCTGTACCTCCCTCTGTAATTGGATCCTCAACTTCCTAACTGGAAGACTACAGCCTGTGCGGATTGGTGATAACATATCCTCTTCGCTAACGATCAACACTAGTGCACCTCAGGTGGGTTCTTAGCCCATCGCTCAACTCTCTCCATACACATGACTGTGTGGCTAGGCATAGCTCAAATACCATCTACAAATTTGCTGATAATACAACCATTGTTGGTAGAATCTCAGTTACTAACAAAAGGGCACACAGGAGTGAGATATGCCAACTAGTGGAATGGTGCCGCAGCAACAACCTGGCACTCAAGGTCAGTAAGACAAAAGTGCTGATTGTGGACTTCAGGAAGGGTAAGATGAAGGAACCATACCAATCTTGGTAACCTTGAATGTTTCCATCCAAGGGGTCAGTGTGGACATGGTGAAGGATTAAATACCTGGGGATACAAATTGACAATAAACTGGACTGTTCAAAGAACACAGAGGCTGTCTACAAGAAGGGTCAGAGCTGTCTCTACTTCCTGAGGAGAATGAGGTCCTTAAACATCTGCCGGAGGATGCTGAGGATGTTCTATGAGTCTGTGGTGGCCAGTGCTATCATGTTTGCTGTTGTGTGCTGGGGCATCAGGCTGAGGGTAGCAAACACCAACAGAATCAACAAACTCATTCGTAAGGCCAGTGATGTTGTGGGGTTGGAACTGGACTCTCTGACGGTGGTGTCTGAAAAGAGGATGCTGTCCAAGTTGCATGCCATCTTGGACAATGTCTCCCATCCACTCCATAATGTACTGGTTAGGCACAGGAGTACGTTCAGCCAGAGACTCATTCCACCGAGATGCAACACTGAGTGTCATAGGAAGTCATTCCTGCCTGCGGCCATCAAACTTTACAACTCCTCCCTCGGAGTGTCAGACACCCTGAGCCAATAAGCTAGTCCTGGACTTATTTCAACTTGAAATAAATTACTTACTATTATTTAATTATTTATGGTTTTATATTGCTATACTATTCTTGGTTGGTGCGACTGTAACAAAACCCAATTTCCCTTAGGATCAAAAAAGTATGTCTGTCTGCCAATCCTCATAGAGGGATCAGAAGTGGAGAGAGACAGCAGCTTCAAGTTCCTGGCTGTCAAGATCTCTGAGGATCTAACCTGGTCCCAACACACTGATGTAGTCATAAAGAAGGTAAGACAGCGGCTATACTTTTTGAGGAGTTTGAAGAGATCTAGCGTGTCAAAAAACACACTCAAAAACTTCTATAGTTGTATCGTGGAGAGCATTTTGACAGGCTGCATCACTGTCTGGTATGGAAGGGCTACTGCACAGGACTGAAAGAAGCTGCATAAGGTTGTAAATCTAGCCAGCTCCATCTTGGGTACTAGCCTACAAAGTACCCAGGACACCTTTGAGGAGAAGTGTCTCAGAAAGGCAGTGTCCATTATTAATGACCTCCAATACCCAGGCCATGCCCTTTTCTCACTGTTACCATCAAGCAGGAGATACAGAAGCCTGAAGGAGCACGCTCAGCCATTCAGGAACAGCTTCTTCCCCTCTGCCATCAGATTCCTGAATGGACTTTGAAGCTTTGGATACTACCTCACTTTTTTAATATATTTGCATTTTTAACAATCTATTCAATATATGTAATTGATTTACTTGTTTATTTATTATTATGTTTTATCTTACTTTTTTTCTCTCTCTCTTCTAGATTATGTATTGCATTGAACTGCTGCTGCTAAGTTAACAAATTTCACATCGCATGCTGGTGATAATAAACCTGATTCTGATTCCCCTTGCTCTGCAGAAACAAGAGCAACTTGTCTTTAAAATCTCTGTCCTCAGCTACTGGAAACTCAGCTTCCAATTCGGCATTCTCATCTACACTCCCCTTTCCTTGGAAAGTATGGATGCCTCTCCCGGGACCCCAATGGTACCAGGCAAATCCACTCCCGTTACATCAGCGCTGGTCTGGACTTTCCCGTCTGTTTGGTCAAATTACTGCTCCATGATCGTATCTTTTCTTTATGATTTAACAGTGCTTAAAACCCTAAGCAACATTGCACCTTGGCTGCAGCTATCCACCCTGCTTAGACCACAAGCATTAGCTGTAGGTAATCTCCTTGAATCATACCAATGCTTAACCCCTGCGGCACATATGTTAATCACTTTCCTGGACAATAGCTTAACACAGGCTGGACCAAAAACCCACAATCAATTCTTCGGGCAATCACACAGCATTCAACAAATTCAATCCCAGACAAGCCCCCACAATGAAACCGCCTCCCCCCTTTTCATAGATACAGCTGAACAAGACAGTGTTCCTCTGTGGCTAAAGAGGAAAGCATTCAAAAAAGCAAGTAATGTAATTCAAAACATCAAGCAAAGAAGCATATTCACTTGGGAAAAAAAATATATATAGTCCAAGACACTGAGTGACAATGCTCAGCAATTGATGGTACAGTCTCTCAGCAGTGTACAGACGCAAGCAATTCAGCCTGTCATTCCACTGCTCAGACATGGGAAGGCACTGATGGGCGAGGCCAGGCCTGAGTCAAGCTCAACCACGCCATAGTGCTTCCACATCTCTCACCTGGTCTGCAGCAACAAACAAGCCTGAGGCTTGAGGAAAACTGGAAAACTATAGCGCTGTAATATACAAGATCATTTAGCGATGAGGATGGAAAAGAAATATTGCAGAGACCAGAATAACCAGGGGAACAGATAGTACTCCATGCAGCCTCGAGTGCAACCCTTAAAGTTTATGCTGCCTACCAATGTTAAAATTGAAAGTATCTTTTCTTCAAAAATAAAATGGAAGAGGCAAGACCCAATTGTCATGGTGTGCTTTAATATCAACATTGATTGCTCTAATCCTTCAAGCAATTCCAATCAAATATGTGCCTGCCAGTTTGACGTCTTAAGGGAAACAAGGCGTTCTATTTATCCTACAAAAACCTCACACGATTTTATACACTGCAATTAAACCACCTATCAATCTTCTCTGTTCTCTGCTCCAGTTTAACAAATCATTCTTCGTACCGAAAATTTTCCATTCCTGGAAAATCTCTCTACTCTCCAGTGTAATAACATTTTCCCCATCAGGACTTTTTCAGTCAGCATTTTCCCAACAATGCAGCGACCAGGTCTATTCCCAGTGCTCAAGGTATGCCCTAACCAGTGCTGTGTAGCTTCACATATACATTTTTAAACAGCTTATTAACCAATTCTAATACTTTTATGGATCTGTGGAAATATTCTCCTAGACTACATCCTTTTCTAGCTACTGCCATTGGGACAGGAGGTACAGAAGCCTTGGGTTCCACAGCATCAGATTCAGGAACAACTATTACCCTACATTCATTAGGCTCCTGAACCGATGTGGATAACTTCACTCACCTCTATTCTGATTTGATTCTACAACCTATAAACTCACTTTCAAAGACTCTTTACAACTCCTGTTCTCAGCATTATTGTTATTGGCACTTCTTCTCCATCTTGGTTGCTTGTCAGTTTTTGCTTTATTGTATTTTTTTCCTGTAAATGTCTGCAAGGTAGAATCTCAAGGTAGTATATGGTAACATATACATACTTTGATAAGAAGTTTACTTTTGAACTTTATTTAGCTTTTCTTCACACCTCTTTGTACCTTCTCATCTATCCTCTTAATAGACCAGCCCAAAAATGATCCTATAACCTTCTTTAATGGTTTAAGCTCCAATAGTGACCATATGCAAAGTACAAAGTAAATTTATTATGAAAATACATATGTCCCCATATACAAGCCCGAGATTAATTTTCTTGCAGGCATACTCAATAAATCCAATTACCATAAAAGAATCAATGAAGACCACACCAACAGTGTGCAAAAAACAAACTGGAAATACAAAAAGGAAAAAAGAAATTATAATGAAAATAAAGCAATAAATATCGAGAACATGAGGTGAAGAGTCCTTGAAATTGAGTTTGTGGGAACAGTTCAGTGATGGGGGTGAGTGAAGTTCAATTAAGTTATCCCACTGGTTCAAGAGCCTGATGGTTGAGGGGTAGTAAGTGTTCCTGAATTTAACAGTGTGAGTCGTGAGAAGAGAGCATGTCCTGGGTGGTGGGGGTCCCTGATGATGGATGAAGAAAGTATTGAGGCCAAGGTCTTGAAGCTTATTGATTACTTATTAGGGTATGATAGTATTGAATGCTGAGATGTAGTTGATAAAAAGTATCCTTGCTGTCCAGATGTTCCAGGGTTGAGTGAAGAGCCAATGAGATCGCATCTGCTGTGGACCTGTTGTGCTGGTGGTCAAAATGGAGCTGATCCAAGTCACTTCTCAGGCAGGAGTTGAAGTGTTTCATCATCAACCTCTTAAAACACTTCATCACCAAGGATGTAATCTCTACTGGATGATAGTCAATGAGGCAGGTTACCATGTTCTTCTTAGGCACCAGTATAACTGAAGCCTGCTTGAAACCTCAGACTGCAGAAGGGAGAGATTAAAGATCTCATCAACACCCCAGCCAGTTGATCAGGACAGACTTTCGTCCTTCGCCAGGAACTCCATCTGAGTCGGATGCTTTCCGTGGGTTCATCCTTCTGAAAGATACACTTGCCTCACAGACTGAAATCACAGGGTCATCAGGGACTGTGGGAATTTGTGATGGTTCCTCCATGGTTTGACGGTCAACGCAAGCATGTAAGGCATCAAGTTCATTTGGAAGTGAAGCCTTGTTGTCACCTATATCACTCGATTTCACTTTGTTAGAGGTAACAGAATCCAAGTCCTGCCACAGCTGTCAAGCATCCTTTGTTGATTCAAGTTTAGTCTGGAATTGCCATTTTGCCCATGAGATGGCTTTCCAGAGATCATATCTGCCCCTCTTGTTATTTCTTTGGTTGCCAAACTTGAATGCCTCTGAACTGACCCTTAGCAGATTACAGATGTTATGGTTCATCCAAGGCTTCTGGTTGGGGAAGACCCTGATTGATTTTGTACAGATGCACTCATCTACAATTGTTTTTATAAAGTCCGCAACAACCATGGTGTATTCATTCAGATCCACAGATGAGTCCTTGAATACGGCCCAGTTCACCGACTCAAACCAATCTGACAGCCACTCCTTTGCCTCCCACAACTACCTCTTTTTGCCCTAATCTCCAGAGCCTTGCCCTTTAGCTGCTGCTTGTATGCAGGTAGGAGAAGGACAGCTAAGTGATCAGATTTCCTGAAATGCGGTCCGGACATGGATTGATAGGTATTTCCTCATCTTAGTATAGCAGTGGTCTCGTGTGTTGTGAGAAATACTTTTAAGTCCTGTGTTAAAACATAAGGTGATGCACAAGTACAATGGAGCAGAAAAGATTATTGCATTATACACTATAGAACTCAGAAAATGAATTAGGATCACGCAGAAATATACAAAATTCTTCAGGAGTTAAAGATCAGCTTTATTTGTCACATGTACACTGAAACAGTGAAATGCACTGTTTGCCCCAAAGATGTGGCAGAGGCAGTCATAAGTTTTACCAAGCTTCCAGCTCCAACATAGGATGTCCACAACTTAATAGCCCTAACCATACATCTCTGGAACATGGGAGGAAACCAGAGAACCACAAGAAAGCCACACAAAAGTAGAAAAATGTATCCAGAAGAAACCCACACTATGAAAAGAACATACAAATATCTTACAAATCAGCAGCAAGAATTAAACCTCGATCGCAGGCAGTATTCCCTCTAATCTTGAGCTGTGCAATTTTTTTTCCACTGACAAAAACATGAGCCCACTGAATTTATAGGTGGAAGTGAACCTTAAGTTATTCTAGGATAATAAACTACCAAGTCCAGTTTGTTGTTCATCGTTCAAAAGAAATAAAATACCTATCAATGAGCTTTGATTTCCTCTGGGTTTGATAGTTTTCACTCTCATTCATCTGCATGCTCACAAAACATACGCAGCAGGCGTGTAGAGGATAATGAAGGATTTTCTCGCCAGAGCTTTTATACACCGTCCATATGTGATTTGCTTACTAAATGATGCCTTTAAAAGTCAAGTTTCCAATTATCACTCCACTTCTTCCCACTTGCAAGTTCTCCAGCAACTTTTGCATCACAACAATACACACAGGTAACACTAGTTTCTGTATTGTACATAAATACTTCTCGTAGCTGCATGTTCCCGACCTCATGAGCTTTTGGTGTAGCGGTTTCTAATGTTTCATTAAGCCATTCTGCTTTAAATGAACTAGCCATTCTCTTATGTTTTATGCCCTTTGTTTCTTTGGAATTCGACATAGTGGATCAATAATTTCTTCGATAAAAGCAATATAAATAAACCAGTTCTAAAATCTGCAGACAAATCATCACAAACTCCATGATGTCAACACCTTCCCCAACAGAAACAGGAAAAGGAAATGTGATTGTGTACATTCACAGAATATACTTAACATGCCAACGAGGTAGAGGGCAACAAACTTTTGTGTGCACGCACACACCTTAGAAAGAATATTAATCACTGGTGCTGTAAAGTGTGGCAATGTAGATAAGGGGCAAGTACTTCCAGTGGCCAACATGATTGCTATCAGTCTCAAAATAAGGAAAATCATATTGAAAGTAGACGAGAAAAGGATTTTCACCCAAAGGGTAATAAATTATTGGATATCTGTCCCAAGGTGGTTGTGAAGACTCAGTCATTGGGTTATTTTCAAGGAAGAGAACCATAGATTATAGGATATTAAAGAAATCAAGAGGTACACAGTTAATCAGGAAACAATGGGCTGTTGCAAAAGGGATTAGGGCATTACTAGCAAGGTCAGCACTTACTACCTATCCAAGGTAGTGGCATGGCAATACTCTAATTTAATGTAGTCCTCCTAGAAAAGCTATGCTAAAATTCTACAATACAAACCCAGCAGCAATAAAGTTGCAGCAAAGTACTTGTAAACTAGAATTGTGTAAGACTTGGAGGGAAACCAGAGGTATTGGCATATTATTAATGTCACAGGTACCGAAGATATGTCACTTATCTTGCATATTGTTGATATAGATTGATTCATTACGACAGTGCGCTGTGATAGTACAAGCTGAAGCAATAACAAAGTGTAAAACAAAGTGTTACCCTTACAAAGAAAATACAGAACAGGTAAACAATAAAGTGCAAGGTTATAACGAAGTACAGTGAGGTCAAGAATATATCTAATTGTACTAAGGAAACATTCAATCCTCTTACAACAGCCAGATAGAAGCTATCCTTGAGACTGGTAGTATGAGCTTTCAGGTTTTTCTATGTTCCTGGAGTGTGTGAGGTCTTTGATCAGACTCGTCGTTTTACCAAGGCAACAAGTAGTGTAGACAGAGTCCATGGAGAAAAGGTTTATTTCTGTGATGTGCTGAGCTATGTCAACAACTTTCTAGTTTCTTGCAGTCACGGGCACAGCAGCTGCCATACCTTGCCATGATGCATCTGTGATGTATTACTAAAGATTAGTGAGGGTCAAAGGGAGCATGGCTGATTTCTTTACCCTTTAAGAAAGTAGAGGCAATTGTGTACTTAAGTGGCTGTGGTGTCAATGTGGTTGAACCAGTAGGTGATGTTCACCCCTCAGAACCTGAAACACTCAACCCTCTTAACAATTGATTTAAACAGGAGCATGTACACCAGCCCCCTTCCTGAAGTCGATAACTAGCTCTTTCATTTTACTGATATTGAAAACTATGCTGTAATTATCAGCAATACAAGGAACAGGAAACAAATGCAACTTTACCATTGTCACCACTTCCCAAGGACAGTATCTAACATTGGAAGTCTAAATCTGCTGTTTTACTATATACCCATAGGGCAACTATCACAATTCAGAGAAGAGCATTACATGTAATTAGTATACATGAAAAAAACTAGAATTTAACCAAAGAGCAAAGGAGTGGTATAAAATGCTTTCTGCTGAATTAATGAAATTAACAAAGTATTTAGTGCTGTGAGAGAAATTAACACCGCCAGATTCACGAAACCTCAGGCTTGCACAGATAAGTTTTATAATTAAATGTTCATCACTAACTCAAAGGTCAACATGTAGCAGGAAAAAATATTGAACAAGGTAGAAAACACAGGAATTTGCTCAGAACAACGGCAGTAAGACCTACTTCAAAAGCACCTGATTTAAACAAATGAGCTTTCCATGGATTTGCTATCAGAACATGAATTTTACATTTTAGGAATCTAACAAGAATGAAAGAATATAATGACCCAACGACATAGCTCACAGAGCTTAAGAAACCCACATTCAGTATAATTTTTCAGATTTAAATATTGCCTTATGAACACTGGCATCAATATCTACTCGAATATTTTCTATTTTGATCCCTCATGTCTCCTCCCTGCCCAAATTCTTCCACATTCCCCCAATTGTATTTCCTTTCATTCTTATTTTATTTTTCTAATCTAGTTTACTTCTCTCTACAGAGGTCTATTCCTGGCATTCACTTTCTGCTCCCTATATGAATACAGTTTGTCAGTGTGCTTCTCCACGACTCAGAAAAGCAGTAGATCCAAGGTCAATAGCACAAAGCTTACAGTCTTTTAGATGCCAAAAATTCGAAGTTGCTTAACATTGCATAGCACACAAAAACATATACCAGATAAACATCTTATGGAAAATTATAGCCCCAAGTACATGTTTTCTCAGTAACACTTCATGTCCAGTACCAGAAGTTCCTATTCCATGACATAATTTACACTCTTTTAACTTCCCTCAAATTAACTTGCATCACTCATCTGCATTATACATTTCAAATTGGGAAAGCAGGTCAATATATTATAATACCATTTAAGATCAGTAAAATGGTTTAAAAAAGAAACACTGGAATAAAAAGAAAGTTTATAATTTGTTTTAAAGTTAATTTCTACAAAGAAATTTAAAGCAGCTTGAGTAATGAGCACAGTGGTTCTCTGCAATACTCAAGATGTAACCACACCTTCACAACATGTCTCCTGAAATGCAAAGTGGAAATATAACAACAATCATAAAGAAAGTAATTAAATTACCGGATTAGTTGAGTACGTATACCAATGTAGTTAAACTAATAGGAAACTTCAACTCATTGCAAAACCAGTTAAACTGTGTAAATTACTAGAACAGATAACGAGTAGAAATATTTTACCTTTCTTGACATAGGCAAATTAAGGATTTAAAGAGTTAAAGCTTTATTTGTCCTATGTACATTGAAATATACAGTAAAACACATAGTTTGTGTCAACAGTGAACAAAGGCTGAAGATCTGTTGGGGGTAGCCTGCAAGTGTGGCAAAGCTGCTAGCTTCAGCATAGCATGCTCACAACTTATTAACCCTTACTAACCTGTACATCTTTACAATGTGGGAGGAAACCGGAGCACTCAGAGGAAACATAGGTGGTCAAAGACAGTACATACAAACTCCTCAAAGACAATAGTGGGAACTGAATCCTGTAATACTGATGTCGCAAAGCATCACACCAGCCACTACACTACCATTCCACGAATAGCAAACTAATTTTAAGCAACAAAAGGTACAAATATACAAAACTGCTTTCAATATAATTATTTTATTCCTTGAATGCTATATTAACTTGAAAGTAACTACAAGTAATTAATAAAGACATTCTCCCAGAAACATTGTTTAGACCACATTGAGGAATACAAGTCATTAAGTTATTAAACAATACAAATTTTTTGAATGTTAAAGCTGCATAAAAGATGAAAATTTTGAAAAACTGACCTGCTTCAAGATTATTTAATTAGGTTGAGCCAATTACAATTTAATTCTAAAATTTAAATGTTTATCTTTTGGAAGAGGACAGCGAGGCTTGAGAGGAAGTGCGGCGGCGGCCATTTTCAAATTGTCCAATTGCTTCTCAGATCGGAGTTCTGAGAGGCGGGACTGCGCAGGCGCGTGAAGGAGGCCGGGGAAGGAGGGAAAATATATAAAGGAGATACTGAGTGAGGTAGTTCTCTTTTGGAAGAGGACAGCGAGGCTTGAGAGGAAGTGCGACGGCGGCCATTTTCAAATTGTCCAATTGCTTCTCAGATCGGAGTTCTGAGAGGCGGGACTGCGCAGGCGTGTGAAGGAGGCCCGGGAAGGAGGGAAGATATATAAAGAACGCCGCCTTAAGAAGCAGGCAGCTTCGTTTGTGGGCAGCGGAGTGAGCCGGGCGCAGAGTGTAGGGCTTGGGCTCAGAGGGCTTAGGCGGAAGAGGGCACAGTAGGCTCATCTTTTAGTTCTTGTATTTTCAGTTATTTGGGAGGTATGAGTGTGAGGGCAGCTTGTTGTTCTCAGTGTCGGATGTGGGAGATCCTGGAGTCTCCAAGCCTCCCAGACGTCCACATCTGCGCCAGGTGCGCCGAACTGCAGCTCCTGAGGGACCGAGTTAGGGAACTGGAGCTGCAGCTCGATGACCTTCGCCTGGTCAGGGAGAGTGAGGAGGTGATAGAGAGGAGTTACAGGCAGGTGGTCACTCCGGGACCACGGGAGGCAGATAGGTGGGTTACAGTCAGAAAGGGGAAGAGGCAGGTACTAGAGAGTACCCCAGTGGTTGTACCCCTTGACAATAAGTACTCATGTTTGAGTACTGTTGGGGGGGACAGCCTACCTGGTGGGAGTGACAGTGGCCGAGCCTCTGGCACAGAGGACGGCCCTGTAGCTCAGAAGGGTAGGGTTAGAAGAAAGAGGTCCATAGTAATAGGGGACTCAATAGTCAGGGGCTCAGACAGGCGTTTCTGTGGAGGTGACCGGGAGTCCCGGATGGTAATTTGCCTCCCTGGTGCCAGGGTTCGGGACGTTTCTGATCGCGTCCAAGATATCCTGAAGTGGGAGGGTGAAGAGCCAGAGGTCGTGGTGCATGTAGGTACCAATGACAGAGGAAGGAAAGGGGAAGAGGTCCTGAAACGAGAGTATAGGGAGTTAGGAAGGCAGTTAAGAAGAAGGACCACAAAGGTAGTAATCTCGGGATTACTGCCTGTGCCACGCGACAATGAGAGTAGGAATAGAATTAGGTGGAGGATGAATGCGTGGCTGTGGGATTGGAGCAGGGGGCAGGGATTCAAGTTTCTGGATCATTGGGACCTCTTCTGGGGCAGGAGTGACCTGTTCAAGAAGGACGGGTTACACTTGAATCGTGGGGGGACCAATATCCTAGCGGGGAGGTTTGCTAGGGCTACAGGGCGGACTTCAAACTAGTAAGATGGGGGGGGGGCGGGAGACTATGGGAGAGGAGGTTAGTTCACCAGTGGAGCAAGTAAATAGACAGTGTGTGAGGGGTGAAAGGCAGGTGATGAAGAAGGGATGCGCTCAGCCCGAAGATGTAGGGGAGAAGAAAGAAAAGGATAATAAATTTGAATGCATTGTTAGAGATGGAAAGAGAGGAGGAGATGGAGAGTATCTTAAATGTATCTATTTTAATGCTAGGAGCATTGTAAGAAACGTGGATGAGCTTAAAGCGTGGATTGATACCTGGAATTATGATGTTGTAGCTATTAGTGAAACATGGTTGCAGGAAGGGTGTGATTGGCAACTAAATATTCCTGGATTTAGTTGCTTCAGGTGTGATAGAGTAGAAGGGGCCAGAGGAGGAGGTGTTGCATTGCTTGTCCGAGAAAATCTTATGGCGGTGCTTTGGAAGGATAGATTAGAGAGCTCCTCTAGGGAGGCCATTTGGGTGGAATTGAAGAATGGGAAAGGTGTAGTAACACTGATAGGAGTGTATTATAGGCCACCTAATGGGGCGCGTGAGTTGGAAGAGCAAATGTGCAAGGAGATAGCAGATATTTGTAGTAAACACAAGGTGGTGATTGTGGGAGATTTTAATTTTCCACACGTAGACTGGGAAGCTCATTCTGTAAAAGGGCTGGATGGTTTAGAGTTTGTGAAATGTGTGCAGGATAGTTTTTTGCAACAATACATAGAAGTACCGACTAGAGATGGGGCAGTGTTGGATCTCCTGTTAGGGAATGCGATAGGTCAGTTGACAGATGTATGTGTTGGGGAGCACTTTGGGTCCAGTGATCACAATAGCATTAGCTTCAATATAATTATGGAGAAGGACAGGACTGGACCTAGAGTTGAGATTTTTGATTGGAGAAAGGCTAACTTTGAGGGGATGTGAAGGGATTTAGAGAGAGTGGATTGGGTCAAGTTGTTTTATGGGAAGGATGTAATAGAGAAATGGAGGTCATTTAAGGGTGAAATTATGAGGGTACAGAATCTTTATGTTCCTGTTAGGGTGAAAGGAAAGATTAAAGGTCTGAGAGCACCATGGTTTTCAAGGGATATTAGAAATTTGGTTCAGAAAAAGAGGGATGTCTACAATAGATATAGGCAGCATGGAGTAAAGGAATTGCTCGAGGAATATAAAGAATGTAAAAGGAATCTTAAGAAAGAGATTAGAAAAGCTAAAAGAAGATACGAGGTTGGTTTGGCAAATAAGGTGAAAGTAAATCCGAAAGGTTTCTACAGTTATATTAAAAGCAAGAGGATAGTGAGGGATAAAATTGGCCCCTTAGAGAATCAGAGTGGTCAGCTATGTGTGGAACCGAAGGAGATGGGAGAGATTTTGAATGATTTCTTCTCTAAGGTATTCACTAAGGAGAAGGATATTGAATTGTCTAAGGTGTGGGAAACAAGTAAGGAAGTTATGGAACCTATGACAATTAAAGAGGTGGAGGTACTGGCGCTTTTAAGAAATTTAAAAGTGGATAAATCTCCGGGTCCTGACAGGATATTCCCCAGGACCTTGAGGGAAGTTTGTGTAGAAATAGCAGGAGCTCTGACGGAGATCTTTAATATGACATTAGAAACGGGGATTGTGCCGGAGGATTGGCGTATTGCTCATGTGGTTCCATTGTTTAAAAAGGGTTCTAGAAGGAAGCCTAGCAATTATAGACCTGTCAGTTTGACATCAGTGGTGGGTAAATTAATGGAAGGTATTCTTAGAGATAGTATTTATAATTATCTGGATAGACGGGATCTGATTAGAAGTAGCCAGCATGGATTTGTGCGTGGAAGGTCATGTTTGACAAACCTTATTGAATTTTTTGAAGAAGTTACGAGGAATTTTGACGAGGGTAAGGCAGTGGATGTAGTCTATATGGACTTCAGCAAAGCCTTTGACAAAGTTCCACATGGAAGGTTAGTTAAGAAGGTTCAGTCGTTAGGAATTAATGCTGGAGTAATAAAATGGATTCAACAATGGCTAGATGGGAGATGCCAGAGAGTAGTGGTGGATAATTGTTTATCGGGATGGAGACCGGTGACTAGCAGAGTGCCTCAGGGATCTGTTTTGGGCCCAATGTTGTTTGTAATATACATAAATGATCTGGATGATGGGGTGGTAAATTGGATTAGTAAGTATGCCGATGATACTAAGGTAGGAGGTGTTGTGGATAATGAGGTGGATTTTCAAAGCTTGCAGGGAGATTTATGCCGGTTAGAAGAATGGGCTGAACATTGGCAGATGGAGTTTAATGCTGAGAAGTGTGAGGTTCTACATTTTGGCAGGAATAATCCAAATAGAACATACGGAGTAAATGGTAGGGCATTGAGGAATGCAGAGGAACAGAGAGATCTAGGAATAACTGTGCATAGTTCCCTGAAAGTGGAGTCTCATGTAGATAGGGTGGTGAAGAGGGCTTTTGGAACGCTGGCCTTTATAAATCAAAGCATTGAGTACAGAAGTTGAGATGTAATGCTAAAGTTGTACAAGGCATTGGTAAGGCCAAATTTGGAATATTGTGTGCAGTTCTGGTCACCGAATTATAGGAAAGATATCAATAAATTAGAGAGAGTGCAGAGACGATTTACTAGGATGTTACCTGGGTTTCAGCAATTAAGTTACAGAGAAAGGTTGAACAAGTTAGGTCTCTGTTCATTGGAGCGTAGAAGGTTGAGGGGGGATTTGATCGAGGTATTTAAAATTTTGAGAGGGATAGATAGAGTTGTCGTGAACAGGCTGTTTCCATTGAGAGTAGGGGAGATTCAAACTAGAGGACATGATTTGAGAGTTAGGGGGCAGAAGTTTAAGGGAAACACGAGGGGGTATTTCTTTACTCAAAGAGTGATAGCTGTGAAAGGAAAGGAAAGGAGTGGAGGGTTATGGGCTGAGTGCGGGTAGGTGGGACTAGGTGAGATTAAGGGTTCGGCACGGACTAGGAGGGCCAAGATGGCCTGTTTCCGTGCTGTGATTGTTATATGGTTAAATGGTTATATCTTAAGAAATAAAAATCTTACCGCCAAATGGAATGATGCAAACATTGTGCTTGGATGCTAGCTCTACTATCTTGACCACATCAGAATGACAACCTGGAAAACAAAGTTTTTCGTAAATGTTGATCTTGTACAACCCATCCCAAACTGCTCCCCATGAACTACAAGAGAAGCTTAAGAAAACGTTTCTTGTAGAAAAGCACTACCATCCTCTACTTCAATTAATGAAAAAAATTGCTAAACCCAAAAATACTATGTCAAACACCTTCTCATCACCAATTCACAAAACGTTGAAAAAAGAAACAAATATTTAAAGCAGAGAAAATGTGGTACTTTGGTAAAACAAAATTAATAGGCACAATTAGTGCCAGAGAAAGTAAAGAAAAAAAGATTACATTCAACCAATTTGGCTCTGAAGAGGTGTCCATGGCAGAGCCTCAACAGTAAAGGTGGCTTACAATTGATTCATACATTATGGAACAAAGGAGGAGGAGCACAGAAGCATTAGAAAAATGCTATTTGAATAGGGGTACTTTTAAATGGAAGCATATTTTTTTATTATCCAGAATTACACATTCGCTTTTCATTTTGCTAGGTATGTGTTGCTTGGAAATTGATTTAATAAACAAAACATCACACTTACTTGGCCAGATTACAACATCTGGAACTCGTTCAACTTTGCCTTCACGTAGAGCAAATATCTCATGTAAACAGTGGCCTGTGTTTAAAATATATTGGTTAGTCCCAAAATAATATGTGTATATATATATTGAGGAAATAATTTTTTTTCAGTATTTCTTACCATGGGATCTTATTAATCTATCCTCTGGATCTTGTGAAAATGGGATTCCTAGATCTTTTAGATCTTTGAGACATTCCTCATTTAGAATGGGTAATGGAAGATCTTCCAAATTTGGTGTAGTCTTCAAAAGTTTAAAATAAAGTGTATTATTCATTTCTATAAAACTGCTTGTCTTAAAAAGGCAAATACAGTTTAACATCTCTGGTAAAACTTCAGCAAACTTCAGAGCAAAATTGCAATTTTAAAAATTGATCATCTAAACTTGGCCCTCATAATTTAAATGACTTAAGGCAGACTATAATAAACTGCATTGTTAAAATACAAATGTTTATCTTGCTTGATAAAGACAAATATTTTCTTCTGGAAAATATCTAGAAAACCATCTGAGTGTTTCTTGTGCTTTATAAGGATCAATAATTCATGATAAACAGGGTCCATGGTGCACACTGATAAAATATTGAAAGTAGGTCAACTTAGAAAATTCTTACCCTTGGGGTTGTTTTGTGCTCCAAACTTGCTCCAAAAGATTTTTCCATCCACTCTTTCAAAGCTGGAAGTACCATTCCACTAAGTCGATACCTGAGCATGAAACTTTCTCTTAGTGACCATGAATCTGGCATTTTACTGTTCATGATATATTCAAACAATTTAAGCAAACAAATCCCAACTCTACAGATCAAAAAGCAAATTTAGTTGAAAATAGCTATCACTTATTACTTATCTAATAGGCATTTTGCCCAAAATGTTATATAACTTAAGCAGCAAATAGTCAAGTTTGATTTGTGAAAATTTCCTAACCCTGAGGTCCTCCACCGCTGAAACTATATTATAAAACAATATAAAAATGCAAGGAACATAAACTGCCAAGTATTAATAGAGGACTTTTTTTTGGTGATACTAATAAGTTTAAAGGGCTTTGGGATACATGTAACTTGTACTAAATTTGATTTTTTTTTAATCCGTCTAAAACAAAAGCTAAAACAAACTCATTTCTAATCATTCAAGAATTGATAAATGCTTTTCGAATTTTGAAGGCTGACAAGCTCTTTTAATCCTAATGTGAAAACACACACCAGACAACTTGGATTCAACAAAGAATTAAGTGTCATTCCAAGTATTTGATTGTGGAGGGAGTTTTCCAAGAAATTTTTTAAAAACTCAAGCAAATTTAGGACATGGGCCTCTAAATGTAAACTTTGGATAACTGAAAGTTTTGTCCATCGATGGGTAATAGAGGTATAATGCCAATTTTTTTAAAAATCTACATTTGAAACATACGTACAAGAATGCACAATCAACAGGTTAAAGGAGACCATTAGTGCATACTATTACTCTGCATTATGTACTTAAACACTTAAAACCTGACAGCAAGGAATTTTCTGAGTTTGCTTACTATCTGCATTTCTCATTCACCCAAGTTTACTTTCTCCAAATTGGGACGTCAGTCTTGCTGGCTCTGACAGCCCTGGCATTCAAATGGCAAAACCCTAGGCAGATTAGGGTTGGTACACATTCCTGTGCAAAAGTCTTAGGCACATAAATATAGCTAGAGTGCCTATAACTTTTCCACAGTACTGTATTTGTCAAGGTGAAGTTAAGATAGAGTGAAAATCTGGTGAGAGTAAAAGATGGTGGGAATGCGCCGCAGTAGGAGGTGTGAGACAAGTGTTACGAACCCCGTAACTGGGTCACTTAGCAGCAAAAATGGAGAGGTCCGTTGAAGTCTGATGATACTATTTTTCACAGTACTTATTGGTAAAAATACACAAAAATAATATCAATGCAAACATACAGATAATATACGTCATCAATACTAAATCTAAAAGTGCGGGTATAATAATAATCAATAAGAAGTAAGCTCTATCATTGTCTAGGGGATAATGTATTGTCCGATGGAAATATAAAAGTCACTCAGTTCATTCAGGATGCAGCCTTTGTTGGAGAGAGAGAGATTTTTAGAAACTTGCCGGCTTTCCTTTTTATGATTTCGATCTGTCGGAGTCTCATTGGTGTGGCCGTTCACTTGTGGCCTCTCCTTTAGCTAAACCATTCTTCCGTGATGAGCCTGCTACCCTGGCAAGGGAGGACGCACACGAGCCCCCACCGGCTGTCACTATTAAACGCTGTCATGGGATTTCCAGCGTTTCTCCTGGAGCGTCTAAAGGGGTTGTTCCCCAGACACTCTTTTATCCTTACTCACGGGGTCTCAGATGTCAATCAGGTTGGGATGATGCAATCCCTCAACCAGCCCACTCTGGTTGTCCCCTGAGGGCGTAATGAATAGTACAGTACTCAATACACAATTCCGTCTCCAAAAGACAACGGCCGTTATCCGGGGCTTTGTCTCGCTGAGGTCAGTACACATTCCAAAACCTTGTGGATTCTCTCTCATTTCCTGGGTCCCAGACCCGAATTAATAGCGATCTTGCGATTCTAAAAGGAGGGGGCGACTTTGTACCCTTCGGCCCCTCAGAGTTGTGGCACATTTGTAACACAAGTGGCAGGGAAGGTGTGCTAGGGGTGGGGGGGGGGTGGTGCAGGTGCAGACACACCCAGCCTTGAGACACCAAGCATGGTCATTTCATTTCAAATAATTGGTTTATTCATCATTACCGAATGTGTCTCTGGTGCTTCTCGCTCCATCCCCTCCCCTGCCCCTTTTCCCAACCATGACTCCCCTTGCCCTACCCTCTTCCAACTCTCGGTCTACAACAGAGAACATATCAGAATCAGGTTTATCATCACTCACATACGTCACGATCTTCTTTTGTAGCAGCAAAAACGTGCAATACATATGTATTGCCTTGGGTCACATTTTTATTATTACACTGTATGCATTTCATTTTATGCTATATGTATTTCATTTTGGCAGTTCTGTCAGAGCAATTTGTTTGGGTTATAGTTCAAGATAAAAGATGAGGAGAATTGCGTGCCATCCAATTAGGCTGATCAAATTAAGGGAAGGTTTCTCTGCTGATGGACACGAAGGTTGGGTTTGGGTTTCTGTTCGGCAGGAGATCAAGATACAACACTGGACAGAACCCGTCACAGCATATGATTGGGTGGAAGACCCATTTGTTCAAGACAGATTGCGAGCGACACTCAGAAGGTGGTGTGGGCATTCATGCTGACTCAGGGCCCAGCACGCGAGTGACAGTGAAGTTCAAGATGAGTTCCAATTTGAGCACATTTGACTGTTTAATTAGAATGGGCCCTTTTCTTTTTGTTATTCTTTATAAATCCTTTAGTTAAGATTCATAAATTCTTTTAATCAAATGCAGTGTACTGCGTTATTTCATGGCACTAATTTGTAACAGGGTAGACAATTACACAGCATCCACACACACCGGTGTTTGGAGTGGGATAAAGCAGTCTCAGTCTCACAAGTTTGGCGGGACTTAAGAGTATTTTCCCTGCACTTATGCACCCAAGGAAACCATGGTGTTTCACATAAAATTACTACAGTACTGTGCACAAGTCTTAGGCATCCTTTGGAAGCTTTGCCATTTGTCAAAATCCCCAGACCTCATCTTTGTCATTTATCAAAGCTGTCAACGTTGTTCAATGTTTCTGAAATCCTGTTATAAAGAATAATTTCAAAAGTTAATTTAAAAAATCAAAAGATAACAAAGCAAAATGAAAATTTCAAGAGTTAGAATATTATTGTTGTAAAAATGCAAAAAGTGTTTTTAGTAATGAAAAGGATTATAACACAAATCAACTCACACCAAGAGTGGACAGTCAGACTCAGCATAAATGAGCTTAAGAGGGCTTGGGAGTTCTTGTGCAAGACTCCCAGAAGGTTCATTTATAGTTTGAGTCTGTGGTAAAGAAGGTAAACACAATGGTGGCATTTATTTCAAGGGGAATAAAATATAAAAGCAAGGAGATAATGCTGAGGCTTTGTAAGACACTAGTCAGGCTGCACTTGGAACATATTTGGGCCCCTTATCTCAGAAAAGATGTGTCATCTTTGGAGAGAGTCTAGAGGAGGTTCACGAGGATTATTCCAGGAATGAAGGGGTTAACATGTGAGGAGCATTTGGCAGCCTTGGGCTTGCACTCAGTGAAATTCACAAGAATGCCGGGGGGGGGGGGGGGCGGTGAGTGAGTTTCATTGAAACCTGCCGAATGTTGAAAGGACTAGATCGGGTGGATGTGGAGAGGATGTTTCCGGTGGTGGAGGTATCTAGAACTCGAAGGCACAGCCCCAAAATTGAGGAGCAACCTTTCAGAAGTAAGGAGGATTTTTGTTTTTACCCAGAGTAACTGCTTCAACAAATTAGGACCGACAAAGAATTTGAAAGTATCATCTTGAATGTTACAAATAAAATGAAAATTTGGAGGATGCAATCGCAGACAGCATTGTATGAAGCCATTTATACCATGAAGTTAAGCGAAATTCAACTGACAAGCATTAGAATTTTGCTTCCTTCTTGCATCTCAATGTAAACTAAAGTGCTATTTGTGTTTCATTTTGATTGTGGAGGATATTTTACTTTTGGAACATCTAATTTGTTCCCAACCTTCATTATGCATATTTAGTAAACAGGCTCACATCTGGCTCTGGCAAAACTCAGATCTACAATTAAATGTGTAAAGACATTGTGTACAAAGTACTAACATTTCTTAGAGTCATTTATTACCCAGTTGAAACTGAGCAGTTCCAAGTTAAAAGGCCAAACTCTACAGGAGAATTGAAAGGAAATAATTCAAAGATTCAAAGTATTTTTATAATCAAAGTATGTATACAGAATTCTGCACCATTCTTATGAAAACAGTCTAGAGATTAAAGTTTAGATAGAAAAAATGTATTTCTCTCATGTGCATAGTTGAGAGTTTCATTTGTGTGTTCTGCATGGCATATTTCTAAATACTAATTAATCACGGCAACTACAGCTGAATTGTGCTGCTGCGGGCACTGCCACAGCTCAATGGTTGTTGACCATAATTCCATTTTGTTTTCTTGTTAGAAACACATCTGCTCTACTAAGTTCAACATCTTCAGGCCATTCGTTAAATGTATTACTGGACACTTCAAATATCTGCTCCCTCTTCAGGAATACCACTTTCAAACAACTTGCTACTGGAACATTGCAGTCTGAAAACAAACTGCATAAATATGGGAAATTACTCCATCACAACTGCACAGCATAATTCTATCTTTTTCTAATACAGGCCATCCCCGGGTTATGAATAAGGTTCATATTTACAGACATCCACAAGCTGACTTTGACCAGAAGCCAGAAATGCACAATATTTGATATGGTCACCATTCCACCACAGCACTGTAATGAAAGGCATGATGAGCACACAAGACTAATACACAAAAAAATTAAAGGGGAGAGGGAGAGTTGAGGGCAAGGGCGAGGAGTTCTGCTATTCACTGCAACAAATATATGTACATACAGTGGACTTTTGAATTTAATAGTAGCATGGAACTTCATCCAGTTGTACAGGTGCCAATCATCAGGATGGCTGTGTAGTACATGTACAACACATCTAAGGTCAGCATGAACTGAGTGCCACTTTCAATTGTCATATCTGGATACAAGTTTGCATTAACTTCCAGATTTCATCAAGGCTATTCGTGAGGAGGAAAAAGGGGGGGAAAAAAATCAGAAGTCCAGGTAATACCATATACCCAAGTGTAATTTTAAAAAAATACATTATTTAGTAAGCACAAGGTTTGCAGAACACTGCACAGGATAAATGTGACTCAGTCACAAGTAATTTTTGAAAAGTAAAAAGTTGCATTTGTAACATAAGCAACAATGAAATCTGCATATATGTAATAAGGAATAAACATGGATTTTAACTTCAGTTTCATCACTGGTTTGCCACATATCAAGTTCAGTTTATTGTCATTCAACTGTACACATTTATACTGCCAAACAAAACAAAGTTCCTATGACCAAGGTGCACAACACAGTGCATATAACTCACAAAAATAAAACAAAGTAATATTCATCATCATCATGTGCCGTGTTGTATGACATGGCAATCATGGTCTTCAATCTGAGAAGTTGTAAAAAGCTCTTCAAAACTTTTGCCTGCCCATCCCCTGATGTAACTCATGAATGCCATGCAGCTTTTTCTTCCATCAATTTTCCTGTTATTGCAAGACTTTCGAGTTTCTCTTTACTCAGTATGTGACTCAGTACAGCCTGCTGGCTGTGAACAGATGCATGAAATCCAGCCTGTCATTCCATCACTCAAACAAGCAAGGGCAGCATTAACAGGCAAGGCCAGGCCCCAGTTGAGCTCAACCATGGTGTAGCACTTCCACTTCTCTCACCTAGTATGCAGCAACAGGCAAGCCCGAGGCTTGAGGCCTAGTTCTCACTTCAGCTGTGGCTTCACAGTTCCCATGTCGACTGTCCCTCCAACAGACAAGGGTAACAGGCCTGTAGCAACTTATATTATTACTGTACAATAGTAACTTGCGATTGCAATTGAAATGCCCGAGACAATCTCCCACAGTTATACTGCACCAAATCCAATGCTTCTGAATATCAGCAGCAACACAGCATGCAGTCAGATCAGCTCCTCCATCACACAGGCGAGCTCCTCCGATAACCTCGGCCAACCCCTCCGACACCTTGACCGGCTCTGACACCGTCACCAGTCCAGCTATTCTGATCAACAAGCAGCTCACTGACGGAGCAGTCCTGCAATACCCAAAGATCTCAGAGTAAAATTGTCTTTGGATTGTTTAAAAAAAAACACACCTTTGGTTCACCCAGAAAGAGTTCACATGTTGAAGCATATACTAAATGATCATAAGTTGTTCTCAGAATTTCACCAGAAGAACTGTGACTGATAATGCACAGTATCCCATAAAGCTTTTGCTTCTTTCAGCATCTAGTATCATTCCCACACCTTGTTCCTGTTTATCACCACCTGGGTAGATCAGTTTGCATTCATCAGAAACAAAACATCCTGTCCCTTTCCACCTTGTCTCACACATTCCCATGATGTTGACTTTCAAATTTCTTGCTTCACATTCTCCAGCTTGAAAGGAGTTCACATTCCATTTTTCCATTTTTGATGGTATCCTTGTAGTGGACAGTAGAGTCTCAAGTCAAGTCAAGTCAGTTTTTATTGTCATTTCGACCATAACTGCTGGTACAGTACACAGTAAAAATGAGACAATGTTTTTTAGGACTATGGGGCTACATGAAACAGTATAAAAACTACACTGAACTATGTAAGAACTACACTAGACTACGGACCTACCCAGGACTGCATAACATGCACAAAACAGTGCAGGCATTACAATAAATAATAAACAAGACAATAGGGCAGTAAGTTGGTATCAGTCCAGGCTTTGGGTATTGAGGAGTCTGATGGCTTGGGGGAAGAAACTGTTACATAGTCTGGTCGTGAGAGCCCGAATGCTTCTGTGCCTTTTCCCAGATGGCAGGATGGAGAAGAACTTGTATAAGGGGTATGTGGGTTCTTTCATAATGATGTTTGCTTTGCGGATGCAGCATGTAGTGTAAATGTCTGTAATGGCAGGAAGAGAGACCCTGATGATCTTCTCAGGTGACCTCACTATCCGCTACAGTCTTGCAATCTGAGATGGTGTAATTTCCGAACCAGGCAGTAATGCAGCTGCTCAGGGTGCTCTGGGGGGCCCCGTGCTCAGTGTGATGGTGTTGGAGATGCTGCCTCTGATCCGGACTGACTAACGTCTCCCATTTAGGAAGTCTAGGATCCAGTTGCAGAGGGAGGTGTTCAGGCCCAGTAGGCTCAGCTTTCCAATCAGTTTCTGAGGGATGATTGTGTTGACTGCTGAACTGAAGCCTATGAACAGCATTCGAATGTACGTTGTCCTTTTTGTCCAGGTGGGTTAGGGCCAGGTGGAGGGTGACAGCAATGGCGTCTGTTGAACGGTTGGGATGGTACACAAACTGCAGGGGGTCACCTGAAATACACTAGTATCTCTAACGATCACTGCCTGTGGAGAAGAACCCCTTTATGCAGTTGTTCTTATCCTCTTCTATTTATGAGCATGATTATTCTTGGCAAATTTATTTGATATTATAAGCTAAAAGGATTAAAGACTGTGTGTTACATCATCATCATTATGTACTGTGTTAAAGGATGTGGGTTATTAGAGTCTATTAGCCATCATTGTTCTTGGAAGTGGTTTGCCATTGCCTTCTTCTGGACAGTGTCTTTACAAGACGGGTGACCCAGACATTATCAATATTCTTCAGAGATTGTCTGCCTAGCCTCAGTAGCCACATAACCTAGACTTGTGATATGCACCAGCTGCTCATACGGCCATCCACCGCCACCGGCTCCTGGGGCTTCACATGACCCTGATATGAGTGGGGGGGGGGGGGGGGGGGGGTAGCTAAGCAAGAGCTAAAACTGCAAGCTAGCAGAGGGAAGGAATGCCTTTATCCTCCTTTAGCAGAGATGTAATACCACAAATAAATTAACAAATATGGTGCATATATGATACAAGTTTAAAAAGTAAACAGCTAACACAACTGGCACTTCACACGTGATGATACCTGGGTGGTAGCAGGGAGAAGAAGCTGCTTTCAATCCTAACAGTTCTCATCTTAATGCTATGGTATCTCCTGTCTGGTGGTAAGGGTGCAAAGAGATTGTTGGACAGATGGGGAGGATCATTGACAATGCTCGGGGCCCTGTGTACGCAGCACTCCTGATAAGCATCTCTGGTGGGTGGGTGGGAGACCCCAGTGCTCCTCTCTCAATCCTTTGTAGGGACTTGCAGTAGATACCTTGCAAATCCCGTACCAGATGGTGATGCAGCTGGTCAGGACATTCTCGATAGTGCTCCTGGAAAAATTTGTTGTGGGGGTACCCTAACTCACTTCAATCCCCTCAAGAAGTAGAGACAATGCTGTGCTTTCTTGAGATTGTGATTTAAGTGCACTCCCAGAAACACGGTGCTCCTAATTCTCTCCATGGAGAAGCTGTGAATGTGCACTGAGTGTTCAGCCTGGACCTTCCGGAAGTTCACAATCATCTCTCTGTTCTTATCCAAGTTGGTGTGCTCGCAACATTCTTCCAGCCACTCTACCTCCTCTCTGTATGCCGTCTCATTGTTGTTGTTGATGAGGCTAACCACTGCTGTGTTGATGATTCGGTTTGAACTGGATCCAGCAACTCAGTCATGCATCAGCAGCGTGAATGGCTGTGGGCTGAGTGTGCGGCCCTGAGGTGTGCCGCTGCTCAGCCTGACACAGCTAGAGATGTTCCTGCCTACATCTACTGACCTCATCTTTTCTGTCAAGAAGTCCAGGATCCAGTTACAGAGAGAGGTGTTGAGGCCCAACAAGGAGAGTTTATCCACTAGTTTCTGAGGGATGATCATATTAAGTGCCGAGCCAAAGTCAATAAACAAGGCAGGAGTCAATGACATTTGAATTTCAAGACTCATTTGCAGTAAAGCAAAACATGGGATATCATTGTTATTTTGTCTTTCTGAACTTTCAAAAACTTAATATATGTTTGAAGATTCTGCAAGTGAAACACTAAAAATGGAAACCAGCTGCAAATATTGAGAGTTGCATTTCATCTATTAAAAATATTTACAAAATAAAAACTGAATCCAGAATCTGGGCCTTCTAATGATTTTATCCCAAGGACAAACATGATGATAATGTAACTTCAAATGTATTTGTCAAAATAATTCTAATGTTAGAAGACAAGGATATTTATAAGGTTGTAAATAAGAAGTATTATTGTTCACAGTACTTCACAACAAAGACAACAGCAATATAGTTGAGAATATCCATATGTCTGAAAGAAAATAGTGTTCAGATACCTCAGATAAACTCACCTTCACAATTAACATACCAAACATTGCAGACAAGTTTACTCATTCCCAGAGGAACAAATTCATTTAGCAGCAGTAGAAAACATTAGTTCTAATGCATTTTATGTGCATCTATAATTCAACCTTGTTGTAATCACGACAAGCTCCCACTGCCTATTAAATGTGCACCTCCACTGGCCTCTGACAACCAAGTGCAGCTCCTGGCTTTCATGTGTATCTTAGCTACTAAGCCTGGCAGAACCATTTCTACTGACAGGAGATTAAAAAAAAATTCTACTGACAGGAGAAGGACAAAGGCAGGTTACTGGTGCCTTAAAACCAGTCGCTTCGGGCAGATGGGGCTCATCAGCCATGGTTGGCAGCTCATCTAGGAGAAGGAAAACTCTGATCTCAAACCTCCACAGCCTTGTGGCTATACACACTCATGGGGAAAGCTTCAGGAACAGTAAACCCAGAGGGAAAAATCTGAAGCTGAAGTCCCTAAGACAGTCTTACATTGGGTACAATGCTGACTGGCAACTCCTGCAACGCTTCTAGTACCAAATTGTATTGGTCTGTGCTGTTCCTTTGGGTTTCTCAGATGCGTAGAGAGGGAGTTTGCTACATGGGCAACAGCTTGCTCTCCATATCATACTGCCGAGCCTTGCATATCTAGACAGCTAGATATCCATGGTCAACTCTGACCGATGGAGGCCTCATAATGCAATCTTGCTCATCCTCATGAGCTTGGTGTATCTTAACATTGATACTAGTTTTTAAAAACAAATTTCTTCCAACTCAAAGGAGACAGTAACTGAAAGAATTACCTTTGAAGTTTGCATTGAACATTATTAAGCAAAGTCTTACCTTTTGCCTGTAAATTCACCATGCCCCTTTTTATTAAATGTAAATTTGGAATCCCTGTAGCCCCATCCATTCCATTTCAGAATCTCCTGCCTTAAAATAAAGAGATTATTTCAATACAAATACATACATACAAAGTGCCCGTTCAAGACTAATAAAATACTTCTTCTAAAACATCAATCCATTCGGTGTCAGAAGCACACAATTATACCGCACAAAAGTAGACTTGTCAATGCACCAAGTCATTCTCCTCACATTGTCTGTAACTGCCCATAAATTGTACCACTCACATGTTAAGGGCATCTTACACTGACCCTTACCTTAATGTTTATCCCTGTGATTACACATCTATCAGTTTATGAGCTACAGAGGGCAGGAAACATCCAAACTGAATTCTGTAAAATCTAGTCTTTACTTCAGTGTGCTTGGAACTTTGGTGGTGCTGAACAAGCAAATGCTCTTTCTTTAATACTCCAATGCGCTTAATTCCCTTTAAAGGTATTGCACAGTAACATTTCAGTGAACGTGGTAAGATTTACTCACTGCAGCCCCCAGAAAATGAAGGGGGAAGTGCAGCAAACATCAGCTGATGAGCCAGGTGCCAAAGCATTGACATGTCCAAAAGGTAAGATAGCATACTTTTACGTAATACCTAAGACCAATGAATCAACAAGACAAAATGTTGAAATTCTGAAGACCAAACTTCATAGAAAGTCACAGTTACTATGAACAACACACAAAATGCTGCAGACACTCAGGTCAGGCAGCATCTATGGAGAGGAATAAACAGTCAATGATTTGGGCTGAGACTCTTCAGCAGGACTTTCAAGTGTCTCAGCTGGAAACGTCAACCGTCTATTCCACTCCGTAGATACTGATGCGCTCCTCGGCATTTTGTGTGTTGCTCTGGATTCTGCATCTGCAGAATCTCATGTTTATAGTTACTATGAATACGGTTCTATGGATAATCTGCACAAGGACGGAGTCAACTAAGGCTCAGGTAGAAATCTGAGCTCAGCTGGCTATCCTGACACCCCTGGTACAGTACTGAAGAAATGCAACTTTGTCAGAAATAGTATTCAAAACTAAGACTGCTGTTCTCTCACGAAGATGTAAATGATCCAGCTTTATTATTTGAGTCAAAGACTCTACTGTTCCACTATATCCAGAACAGAGTATTTGGTTACTGCTGAATGAGAAGGCTGTGTACAAACTTGCCACCATATTGCTTATATTACAACTGCAAAATCAGTGGAATATGCTGGAGCCTTCCCCAGGAGTTATTTCCCCACCCCTTGAAGAGAAGCTGTCTGACCTGCTTATGATTTTTTGTTTCAGTTTCAGATTTCTAACAATTGTTGCTTTCTAATTTACATTTCAATCGTATGCACTTCATTGGTAGTATTTTAGCAAGTCATGCCACTCTAAAAATACATCTAAGAAAGACCAAGAGAGGCAGGTTAAAATTTTAGTTTAATGGTTATGCATCAGTAAACTATAATCCAAAACCATAAGAAACAGAATGTGTATACTGTGTTTAAAAACTACTCAATGATTAAAAGCACTCCATATTCCTTCAAAATTGTATCTTTACCAAAGTGTAAAATTGATCAATTTTATCAACCTGGAGGGGGGACGTCACGTGATGACATAGGATCAAGACGTGGAAATCCAGTTCTCCCGTAAAAACCAGTAAAATAATGTTTAAGTGAAGAAAAGTTAGTAAATTTTTTTTAAATTTCTTATAAACTACTCAGGATTGTCTTAAGATATGTCTCCTAAACAGAAACAGAAGAAAACTACTACTTTGAAGACAACACAAGTTGGAAAAGAATCAAGGCCGGCCGCCATCAAAGAGCCTCGGGCTCAAGTGCATTTTACCTCCGGCAATACAGAACAGGAAACTGTGGCAACATCAACCATTTCCAAAAAAAAGAGCAACAGGAATTGCGCATGCGTGAAAGAAGGGGCATGCGCAAACACGAGCAACCCAAACTACAAATCCCAGCTATGACCGGAACTGAAAGTGAAAATAAATATGAGGTGGAATCAGATTCTCTGGATAAGTCAGACGAAGATGAAGAGACAAATAAAGAAGAACAACAGAAGGTGACATTGGAGACATAAAAAAATCTTTGGTGCAAATAAAGCACAAATTAAAAGCATTAAAAGTAATAAAAAGATATTAAAAATATGAAGATTATGTTTGATAAAATGATGAAAAGACAGGACAAAATGGACAAGAAAATTAAAAACTTGGAAGTAACAATGGGAGACACCATGGATAAGAGTGAATAAAATGGAAGATAATATTTCTGCCTAGACATCAGAAAGAAAACAGTTGTTGGAAAATGTGGATGTACTTGAAAATTTTAGCAGACAAAATAATATTAAGATTGTTGGACTTAAAGGTATAGAGGGAGAGGATCCAATAAGTTTTTTTCAAAAATGGATTCCAGAAATTTTGGAAATGGAAGGAGGAACCCAGTTAATTGAAATTGAAAGGGCTCACAGAGCCTTAAGGTCAAGACCTCAAGTTGATCAAAACCCACGATCAATCTTGATAAAATGCTTAAGATATCAAGATAAAGAAAAGATCCTGAAGGCAGCTGCCCAATGTGCCAGAAAGAGAAACGGGCCATTGATGATAGAAGGGAAAACAGTTCTTTTCTATCCTGATATAAGTTATGACCTTTTGGGGAGAAAGAAGGAATTTAACCCAGCAAAAAAAGTTTTATGGGAAAAGGGTTATAAATTTATATTGCGCCACCCGGCAATCCTGATAATTCTTTTGGATGATGGAAAAAGATTTTTTTAATGATTATCGGGATGCGGAAGAATTTGCACAAGAACTCTCAAATATTCACTAATCACAGCCAAAGATTTAAAAGTGAAACGGATTAAAGATGAAGACAGGGACAGTGAATGGAGTTGATGGATGTTTAAGGACAGAAGAATATTTAAATATATTCTTAATTATATGATGCAGGGGGAGAAAAATTAAAATTGAGTAATATTAATCGAGAGTAGTGATATTATTTTTTCTTCTCTTATATATACTTTTTTATGTTACGGGGGAGCTGGGGGAACTTCGGATCGATTGCTACGGGATTCACGTGTGTAATCATAATGATTGCCATGACCCGTACAACGGAGGGGGGTAATGCTGTTTTTTTTTATTCACAACATTAGTAGGGGGGTATTTGTTATTTTTTTCTTTATAATCTATTTTTCTTTAATCTTTCTTTCTTTGCCTGCACAATCGGGGGGGGGGGGGGGGGGGGAGACACATAGCAACACGGAGAATTTTAAAAAGATTCCGCAAGGTATTACGAAAGTTGAAAACTTAGGTATTACTATAGACTGGAGTAACCTGTTAAAAATAATGACTAATTTACTGAATTTTTTAAGTTTTAATGTTAATGGGCTTAATGGACCAGTGATAAGAAAAATAATTTTAACATACATTAAGAAAATGAAAATAGATATAGCTTTTTTACAAGAAACACACTTAACAGAGATAGAATATCAGAAATTAAAAGAGAGATTGGGTCAGAAATGTTATTGCAGCTTCATTTAATTCAAAGGCGAGGGGAGTTGCAATTTTGGTTAATAAAACTTCACCAATTAAAATACAAAATGTATTAATTGATCCTGCGGGGAGATATGTAATTATACATTATCAATTTTTTTCAGAACTATGGACTCTTATAAATATTTATGCACTAAATGAAAATGATGTAAAATTTATACAAAAGGCCTTTTTGAATTTGGCTGACGCACATGATGAAATATTAATAGGTGGAGATTTTAATTTTTGTCTAGACCCAGTTTTAGACAGATCAACAATGGTCGTTACAAAAGCAAAAGTAACAAAATTAACTTTATCATTGATGAAAGATTTAAATTTGATTGATATATGGAGAAGAATTAATCCAAAAGAAAGAGATTACTCATTTTATTCAAATAGACATAAAACTTATTCAAGGATAGATTTTTTCCTATTATCAATGAATATTCAAGACAGAATGAAAAATATGGAATATAAAACAAGAATATTGTCAGATCATTCCCCCTTGACAATGACAATGATGGATAAAGAGGAATCGATTTACAGATGGAGATTTAATTCAATATTATTAAAACATCAAGATTTTTGTGATTTCATGAAAAAGCAGATTCAGTTTTTTTAAGATACAAATTTACATTCAGTTGATGATAAATTTATAGTATGGGAAGCAATTAAGGCATATTTGAGAGGCCAGATAATAAGTTATACTTCTAAAATTAAGAAGGAATATATGGTAGAAATAGATCAATGGAAAAAGAGATTACAAAATTAGAAAAAGAATCTCAAAGATATATGACAAAAGAAAAACGAAGACAACTTGTTAACAATAAGTTACAATATAATACACTTCAGACATACCGAACAGAAAAAGCAATTATGAGAACTAAACAGAGATACTACGAACTAGGTGAAAGATCACACAAAATTCTTGCTTGGCAGTTAAAAACAGATCAGATTTCCAAAACTATAAATGCAATTAGAACAAGTATAAATAAAATTACTTATAAACCTTTAGAAATTAATGAAACTTAAGAATTTTTGTTCCGAATTGTATCAATCAGAATCACAAAATGATAATGTCGAGATAGAAAGGTTTTTATCATAAATAACTCTTCCAAAGTTGAATTCGAAAGAACAGAAGGGATTAGATATGCCTTTTTCATTAAAAGAGGTCGAAGAAGCTTTAGGATCACTTCAGAGTAATAAATCCCCAGGAGAAGATGGTTTTCCGCCTGAATTTTATAAAAAGTTTAAAGATTTACTAATTTCTCCTTTTATGGAGTTAATATACCAAGCGGAAAGAACGCATAAACTTCCAGAATCTTTTTCGACAGCTATTTTAATAGTATTGCCAAAAAAAGATAGAGATCTTTTCAAGACAACATCATATAGACCTATTCCTTTGTTGAATACCAACTATAAAATAATAGCAAAAAATTTATCTAATAGATTATCCAAATACTTACCAAAATTAATACATATGGATCAAACAGGATTTATCAAAAATAGACAATCGGCAGATAATGTAACTCGGTTACTTAGCATAATTCATTTGGAACAAAAGAGGGTGGAAATCAGTGTGGCAGTTGCCTTAGATGCAGAAAAAGCATTTGATAGATTGGAATGGGATTTTTTATTTAAGGTGTTGGAAAAATATGGATTAGGAGTATCTTTTATAAAATGGATTAAAACCTTAAATACTAATCCCAAAGCTAAAGTAGTGACAAGTGGTTAAATTTCAACATCATTTCAGTTAACAAAGTCAACTAGACAAGGTTGTCCGTTATCACCTGCTTTATTTGTATTGGTGATCGAACCATTAGCTGAATTAATTAGAATGGACTCAGATATTATGGGTTTCAGAGTTAACCAGGAGGAATATAAGATTACTTTATTTACTGATGATGTTTTGCTTTATTTAACAAACCTGTTGTATTCGCTGCATAAATTATCTTCTAGATTGGAAGAATATGGGAAAATATCAGGCTACAAAATAAATTGGGATAAAAGTGAAACTCTACCCCTTGCTAAAGGAGATTATAGTCAATGTCGACTAATAACTCAATTTAGATGGCCGATAAATGGTATAAAATATTTAGGTATAAGAGTTGATAATGATATAAAGAATTTATATAAATTAAATTATTTACCATTATTGAAAAAAATTCAAGAAGATCTTGATAAATGGATTACATTACCAATAACATTAGTAGGCAGAGTAAATGCTGTAAAAATGAATATATTCCCAAGATTACAATACTTATTCCAAACACTACCAATACAATTACTGCATAAGTTTTTTCAAGAGTTAAATAAATGTGTGAGGAAGTTCCTTTGGAAAGGCAAGATGTCAAGAATATCGTTGGAAAAATTGACATGGAAATTTGACCAAGGAGGGTTACAACTTCCAAACTTTCAAAATTATTATAAAGCAAATCAACTTAGATTTATTGCATCTTTTTTTGATGAAGATAAACTGGCATGGATTAGAATAGAATTAGATAAAATAGGAGAAAATATACTAGAAGATTTTATATATAAGTAGGAATCTAAATGGATGCGGGAAAAGAAAGAATCTCCTATATTAAAACATTTGATTGATTTATGGGATAAGATAAATGTTGATGATGAGATAAAGAAATCTTTATTAGCAAAGAGACCTTTAATTCAAAATAAACTTATTCCTTTTACAATGGATAACCAACTTTTATACAATTGGTTTCAAAAAGAGATTAGATATATAGGAGATTGTTTTGAAGGAGGTATATTAATGTCATTTGATCAATTAAAGAATAAATACAAAATATCAAACAACACTTTTTTGTGTTATTTCCAATTAAGGGCTTACTTAAGAGATAAATTGGGTCAAACAATGTTATTGCCAAAACCTGATGAAATAGAAACTTTAATTCAAAAAGGAAAAATTTAAAAATGTATTTCTTGAATGTATAGTTTGATTCAAAAACAGGCAATTAAACAAGGAATTCATAAGTCAAGACAAAAATGGGAAACTGATTTGAATATTAAAATTGAAGAAACAAGTTGGTCAAGATTATGTCTTGACAGTATGACAAATACAACAAATGTCCGGTTAAGATTAGTGCAATATAATTTTTTACATCAATTATATGTTACACCACAAAAAATAAATAAATTAAACCCAAATTCATCTGATCAATGTTTCTGATGTAATCAAGAAATTGGTACTTCTTTTACACTCTGCTTGGTCTTGTTTCAAAATTCAACCTTTTTGGACAAATTTAAGAGTTTTATTGGAACAAATTATTGGAACACAACTTCCACATAATCCAACATTATTTTTACTAGGCAATATTGAAGGGATAAAACTGAAATCCAAACTGAATAAATATCAGAAAGAAGTCATAAAAATTGCATTGGCAGTAGCCAAAAAGGCTATTGCAGTTACTTGGAAATCGGATTCATACTTAGGTATAGATCGTTGGAAGAATGAAATTTTCAGCTGCATTCCACTTGAAAAAATTACTTATAATTTAAGAGATAAATATGAAATATTTCTAAAAAGTAGGATTAAATATATAGGTGCTCCGAAGATAAAATTATTGGTTATTTGGGGAAAGAAATAAATGAATATACTAAAGCTATTACGAACTCTGTGGAGCATGTGGGGATCTTCCGATATCCAGGCACTCTTTCTTTCTTTTTTCTTCTCTCTTTTTTTTCTCCTTCCACAGAGATATGTTAGGGGAGAGGGGTTAAGGGGAGGGGGGAAAGGTTGATAATTTTTTTTTTCCTTTTGTAACTTTTTGAAAATCCAATAAAAAAATCTAAAAATTGGTTTTATTAACCTGATGCTAAAATACAAAATGCTAATTCAACAATGCCAGTTAAAATGGCTCTATATGCAGAACAAGTCATTTCCTACCAAAGGGACTAATTGAAATGTGCAATTAACTTTAAGGGTTCTCGATTTTGTCCGATGTATCAAATTAAATCGCAAATTTACATCAAGTTCATTGATGATGGCTCTTGATGATGCAGTTGTTTTCCAAGAGAAAACAACAGCAACAGGGAAGAAAAACTGCACAAGAGCAAAAGCTAATTTTGTTCCAGTGGACCACACACTCCAGATATAAAACATTTTAGAATTAACAAATGACCAGGAAAGGCAATGTGTGACTGTAAATGAAGCAGTTACAGGGATCTAGCTGGAGAACCTCTAGTCCTGCAACTGACACACTGGAGGTTCTTGAAACCCTTACAGCAAGTGAGAGAACTTCAAAATGGTTCAGCAATTATCCACAGCACAGGAAATGAGTCAAGTATTGCTGAGGATACCACCCATTCTTCCCCTCTGAGTTAAAAGAAACATGACTTTAGTTGGGGACATACTGTATTGTTAAGAGGATAGTAATTCTATTCCGTGATCACGCACATGACAATTGAAGACATTGTTGCCTACCCAGACACCTTCTCCAGGCTGCAGAGGAATGTGGGTGGGAAGGAGAGGATCTAGTTGTCATGGTCCATATAGGTACCAATGATGTCATTTCTATTAAGCAAGTTTGTGTATGGATGGACAAAATTGAAAAGTACTGGAGATAAAGAAAAGGTTGTGCTTTCTGATAGTCTACACCTAAACCATGCAAGGATTAAAGGCCTAAAAAGTCAAATAACTAGGAAGATGGATAGGGCTTTAAATAAGCAAGGCCCTAATGGGGAGAAGTCTAGAATACTAAAAAGCCAAGGAAGTGGCTTTTCTTGTGAAAGGATAACCAAATTGAGTCAGGAAGTGACAGGTTATAAAATGTGTACTGAAAGGCAGAGCAAAACCAAAATGTATACAGTCAGCATGAGGAATATAATGGGGAAGACTAGACTAGTCTGTGAATAACTAAATTTAGTCGACTATGCCCATACAATTGCAAAGAATGCAGCAAAGTTGATTGGTGAATGACAGGTACAGACAACAGCATGAGATTGCACATAGTTCTGCTATAACGCAATAGTTGTGTTTAACTTTAACAGAACAATGGCCTCCCATTAAAGAAGAGATTTAGAAGCAGTTGATGTATATTCCCAACAGGACAAAAAGAAATCCAGATGATAAAATTGACTAAAAAAAATCTAAAAATTTCCACATAAGAGTTAGGTTATAAATATCACCAAGAACCAAAACAGTTAAAATGAGAAGCATTGAAAGCATAGAGAACATCAGTAAAGAATCACTGCCAACATAAATGGAAATCCAAAAGAATTCTACAGGAATATAAGTGCAATACACAGAACAGTAGAGTCTACTGAGAACAAAAATGAGGATATGCACATGGATGCTCAAGGTATCTTTAAGGTACTAAATGAGTACCTTGCATTGGCTTTCACCAGTCTGGTGACTTCCCTCCAAGTATTATGAAGGTGGAGATAGTTATGTTAGAATAAAAACATGACAGGTCAAATGAATTAAAAAAGTTAGCTGAACATAATAAATTTCCAGGATGGGATGGGACACGTCCTAGGATTTTGAAGGAATTGTAGAGGAACCATAATCTTCCAATGCTCTTTGGGTACAGAGATGATGGCAGAGGATTAAAAAGTAACGTGTGCAATGACTCCCATCCACTCCAATAATGTACTGGTTAGGCACAGAAGTACATTCAGCCAGAGACTCATTCCACCGAGCTGTAACACTGAGCATCATAGGAAGTCATTCCTACCTGTGGCCATCAAACTTTACAACTCCTCCCTCGGAGTGTCAGACACTCTGTGCCAATAGGCTGGTCCTGGACTTATTTCCACTTGGCATGATTAACATTTAATTATTTATGGTTTTATATTGCTATATTTCTTCACTATTCTTGGTTGGTGCGGCTGTAAAAAAACCCAATTTCCCTCGGGATCAATAAAGTATGTCTGTCTGTCTGTGTTATCCCCTTGTTCAAAAATGGGCGCATGGATAAGTCCATCAACTACAAACAAGTCAGTTTAACCTCAATGGGAAAAAACACTGACCTGGAGGAAATTAATTAAAACAAAGCAGCATAGGTTTCTTAAAGGCAAATTGCACTTAACTAATCTGATAAATTTTATGACAAGGTTGAAGATAGCTTGCATTATCCTGCACAATTCGAACCTGTGTGCCTGGACTACAAAGAGTCACGTAATAAGTGTGACAGCAAGTTGAGGTACTTCGCAAAAGTGGCATTGGGTAGTAGGCATACGAGGTTGACTACATAACAAATAAATATTTATGAATAGCTGTTTTGCACAATGGAGGAAAGTGAATAAAGGCATTTCCTCGGGATCAGTGTAAAGGCCACTTTTTAAAATTAATGTTAAGGATCTAAACTTGTGGGTGCAATCCACAATCACAATATCTCACTTTGTAAATGACAAAAATACTTAGAGGAACAAATAGGATTCAAGAGTAAGTAGTCTAAGATCACAATAAAGAAACATCGGTGAATGTCATTAAAAGATAATAGTACTGCTTCATTTCTAGAGGAGTAGAACAGGCCAAATTTTGATAAATTCGCAGAGCCTCAGTGAGACCACACACAAAGTAATAAGCACCATTCTGGGCCACATACATAAAAAGGTTACAGAGAAAGTAGAAAATGCTCTAAAAAGATTTACAAGAACAGTAACAGGAATTACAAATGTCAGGAAAGGCTATACAGGCTAGGGCACTATCATACAAAGCAGAGAAGAGCAATCTCAAAAATATAAGATAATGAAATGATTTGATACAACTCACTAAAAATATGGCTATTTGAAGAGAGTCCAAGGCTACAGGTAATAAGTGCAACAGATAAACTAATAAATCAGAGAATACAGCAGAAGCTGTTCAAAGAGAGTGCCATGATCACAGAATGTTCTACCAGAAGTTCAGCCAAAAAATATAATGTACTTGAGGTTAAGCATACTGAAAAGTGAAGCATAAAATAGTGGCATAGGCTCCCTATCAATATAGGCTCAATATGTGCATCTTCAACTATATATTTTTAATGTGCAAAACAATGTACTCTTCAATAGCTACCCTTCAATAGCACTAGTTCTACATGATTAGCAACACAAAATCCAACTTCAATGGCAAATTTCTGCACATCCAATATACAGTTGTTCAGTATTTATCTGAAATAAGATAGAACAATTTGGTTACAATCTCACAAACTCATCAGAAGACAGTGGTGTAACTAGAAGACTTACTGCCTTACAACTCCAGCAATCAGGCTTTGATCCTGACATCTAGCAGTCTGTAGTGTTTGCATGTTCTCTATGAACTGCATGGGTTTCCTGCAGATGCTCTGGTTTTATTCCACATCCCAGGTTGATAAATTAAATTGCCACTGGAAATTGTCCCTGATGCCCAGGCAAGCAGTAGACTCGGAATTAACTGATGGGCATGTGGGGAGAATAAAATGGGTTCGGTGTATGATGTGTAAATAGCTGTTGATAGTTCATGTGGACTCGGGCTGAGGAGACCATTTCCTCAATGTATGATTCTAGAACACAGCATTGTGACTTTAAAGCTTCACCTGAACTGATCCAAATGTATTTTTTTAAAGATAGAAATACATGTGTTTAGACACCAAGACATGTACAATACAATACCTGTACATGTACACCACCTGCTGAACCATGTCTACGCCCACCTGGACTGTGAGGGTCATGTTTTTTGACTTCTCCAGTGCGTTCAACACCATCCGCCCTGCTCTGCTGGGTGAGAAGCTGACAGTGATGCAGGTGGATGCTTCCCTGGTGTCATGGATTATTGATTACCTGACTGGCAGACCACAGTACATGTGCTTGCAACACTGTGTCAGACAGAGTGGTCAGCAGCACTGGGGCTCCACAGGGGACTGTCCTGTCTCCCTTTCTCTTCACCGTCTACACCTCGGACTTCAACTACTGCACAGTCTTGCCACCTTCAGAAGTTTTCTGATGACTCTGCCATAGTTGGATGCATCAGCAAGAGAGATGAGGCTGAGTACAGGGTTACAGTGGGAAACTTTGTCACATGGTGCGAGCAGAATCATCTGCAGCTTAATGTGAAAAAGACTAAGGAGCTGGTGGTGGACCTGAGGAGGGCTAAGGCACCAGTGACCCCTGTTTCCATCCAAGGGGTCAGTGTGGACATGGTGGAGGATTACAAATACCTGGGGATATGAATTGACAATAAACTGGACTGGTCAAAGAACACTGAGGCTGTCTACAAGAAGGGTCAAAGCCATCTCTACTTCCTGAGGAGAATGAGGTCCTTTAATATCTGCCGGACGATGTTCTATGAGTCTGTGGTGGCCAGTGCTATCATGTTTGCTGTTGTGTGCTGGGGCAGCAGGCTGAGGGTAGCAGACTCCAACAGAATCAACAAACTCATTCGTAAGGCCAATGATGTTGTGGGGGTGGAACTGGACTCTCTGACGGTGGTGTCTGAAATGAGGATGCTGTCCAAGTTGCATGCCATCTTGGACAATGTCTCCCATCCACTCCATAATGTACTGGTTAGGCACAGGAGTACATTCAGCCAGAGATTCATTCCACCGAGATGCAACACTGAGTGTCATAGGAAGTCATTCCTGCCTGTGGCCATCAAACTTTACAACTCCTCCCTCGGAGTGAGCCAATAGGCTAGTCCTGGACTTATTTCCACTTGGCATAATTTACTTATTACTATTTAATTATTTATGGTTTTATATTGCTATATTTCTACACTATTCTTGATTGGTGCGACTATAACAAAACCCAATTTCCCTCGGGATTAATAAAGTATGTCTGTCTGTCAAAATCTCTGGCATAATTACCGTACAGTTAATTTGTGGAAAAGACTGCCATCTAGTGGTAACTGGATGGCACTGTCATTTAAACTTCAAGGCACAGGTACAAATCTAAATCAAACACATTTTTCTTCAATAATTACACGTCTTCATTAATTTTGAACACCAGCAAGTTCACAGTGACTGTGAGAAAACAGTGCAAAACTTCATTCTTCAATGTGAAGTGAATCTGATCTGAAAGCAATAAAGGTGGTCTGACAGGTGTAGTTGGTACTGATATGAAGTACTGGGAGTGAAGTATTTGGAGATTACTTCTTCCTCGTTAAATGTGAAAAGTTATCTAAAAGTTCTTGATCCAGGCACCAGGTACATTAAAGTTGAAAATCGAATCCCCTATACTGAGTATCTATATCCTTTACACTGTTGTTTCTAAACAGAATGGCAATCAATGGTTTATTTTTTTTTAATTGGAATGAGGGAAGAACTAAATGAAAAAAAAAATTTATAAATTTGGAAACTAGCTTATACTCATTGTTACAGACTCACTCTCTTTTGGTTCTTTACTTATTTGAAAGCTGATTAAATATAACCAGATTAAAATATGCTATCTGCAGCAGCGCACCAGCAACTTACTGTATTTCATCAGAAGTGTGATGACATTTGGCATGTCACCAAAGATTCTAGCAAAATTTCTACAGATGCGCCCCAGAGAGCATTCTGACTGATTCCATCAACGTCTGACGTCAATGCATTTGGAAAAGGCTGAGGAGGGTTGTAGAGTTAGTCAGCTCCATTATGGGTACATTAATGTTGGAAAGGAAAGATATATTCAAAAGACAATGCCTCAAGAAGGCAACATGCATCACGAAGGACCATCATCATCCAGGATGTGCCCTCTTCTCAATACCATTATCAGAGAGGAAGTAGACACTTAACAGTAATTTTTTAAAATATATTCCACTTTATTGCAAATTTCACAACATATGTCAGTGATACTAAACTTGATTCTGACAGTTTGAGCCACGAGAAAAAATGCGACAAGGAAGTTTTATTGTTTTCAAATGTTGCATCCATTGGAAACAAGTTCACATAGTTTGTGACACAAAACCAGAAGCTGACTACTGCACTGTCCACAACTGCCCAACTTTAGCTTCTGGTCAAATGTCACTTCAGCTCTCCTTCCCATCACGAAACAAACCTGTCTATTCCTGTCCATTAACTCTTCATGTGCTCCATGACCACTCCTGCTGATCCACCTGTCTTCTCTCCCATGTCACCTTTCCCATTTCCATCTGGCTAGTATCTATTTATCCAAGTTATTTCTCCCTGGCCCACCTTTCCTCTCACATCTGCCCATTAGCCCTCCTTTATCATGTTCTGAGTTTTCTTTCTCTTCTCCTACCCTCACCTGGCTCCATCTGCCCCTTAATTTTTATACCTTATCCATTTCCACCCATTAACTCTGCCTGTTTTTCTGCACCTCACTTTGTTCCAACCATCACCTATCAGCTCTCGTCTCAGGCTTTACACTGGCTATCTTTCCATCACTCAAAATGTCAACTACCTCTCTGCCCACTGAGTTCCATCAGCAGATTTTTTTGTAAAAACCCTGAATTACAGAAACACATGGTGCCAAAATTAACACTGAGAGCTGTTGGATAAAGTATCAGTGTTCAGTAGGAATGGTGTTTAGTATGAGTAGTAGTAGGAGTGAGTAAGTTATGACAAAAAAACTTAAAAGGATCAAGTCAGATTCAAGGTAGAAACAAAAACATTTCCACTTTCCTAAAGGTCAGCATCTATTCAATTGTAGTACCTTATATAGTCATTTGATTATGAATATCTGAACAAGTAGTTAAAAGGAGCAACACTTCCTAAGTGCAGCACTTTCAGGATTGCCAACTGAGCCAGTTTTAGGCTACGTCCACAGTACCTCGGATAAATCCGTAACCGAAGCTTTTTCTCTTCGTTTTTACCCTCCATCCACACTGAAAAGGCGGTTTCATCCCCCGAAACCGGAGCTTTTTAGAAACACACTCCAAAGTGTGTAATTTTGAAAATGCTGCTCGGGCAGATCAGTGTGGACGGGGTAACCGGAGACTTCTGAAAATGCTGTCAGACGGCAGCGCGCTATTTCATTGTTTTTTTGAACGTAACCCCCCACACAATCTAACAACTTCAGAACAAACGGCAACAAGACTGAAGCCAGAAGAGTTAGAAATGTACTCAACAAATATTTTGACCCTAACTTATTGAATAAATAAGTATACTGTACTCACTTTGCCCTGTTTTCTGTCCTTGCTTACATGAAGGTGGTTTACCTATAATGCAAGTACTTCGCTGACAATAGATGTGTAACAGCCTAATGTAACATGGTATGGAAATACAAGATAACACTGATGCAGACTTGTTTTACATATTTAACAAGGTGCTTTATTAATGCAACAGAGTTAGTTAGTTTTTCAATGTTTGTCGTCAACTGGGTCATACTGTCCGTGAACTCCCTGTCGGTTGCCTTCATACACTCCAATATTTGTTTCTTTTTTACTTTTACGTCCTCCTGCGCGAGAGCCAGCAGCTGCCCATTGTTTAAGTGTTTCTAGTCTGTAACTGAACAAACGCACACTTTCACGGTGAGATTCAACACCAAACATGTCACCTGTTTTCGGTAGATGTGTCCTGCACATGCGCAGCAGCAGGAGATTTGCCGAAATCTCCGTTTCAATGTGGGCGGAGATATTTTTAAAAACGCATAGTGTGGACGCCTTTACGCGAAACCAGCGTTTTCAAAATTATCCGGTCTATTGTGGATGTAGCCTTAGAAACAAACTGAGAGCTGCCAGAATGTCTTAACACCCTAGTTGTTCTATGATTAGCTAATACAAATTTTAGATTCAGTAACAAAGGAACAAAGCAGTTTAAATACAATCTCATTAGCAGAGTAACCTGGCATGCAGCACGACAGAAAATGGGTCTTGAAGATTGCCAAAAAAAAATCAATGCTATTTGTAACAATTTAGTTTTAAATATTAAGCGCAAAGTACAAAGAACTTAATCATTCTCTAAATCTTTGCAATAAAAACCCACTGGCTGAATTTTTATAGCCCAAGCTACTACTTCTCCCTCAGTTAGAAATCTGACAGTGAGCTTGAGCTTGGTTCGCATAGCTACACAATATCAAATTACAGTACAATGATACTCTATGGTGAATAATGTTACCGGAGTCAATGCAATACCTTAAACAATACACATTGTTCTCCTGGGGGTGGCAGCATTGCGCTGTTCACACTGCCTCAGCAAACTTCATCAAAATAAACTCAGCACATTGAATAAAACCAATAGAAATCCTTACCTTCAAAAATATTAGAAATTAACCTTAAAATACTTAAGATATACATAAGATTTTAAATATTTCCAATGTGAAATTGTTTGAATTTTCAAATTACTTGTGAATTAAAATATTAGCTTGCCTTTCAAAGAAGTTGTGGTTAAGGAATTTCTGAAACATAGACATTATTTAATAATCTATATTTGTAAGTCAAGTCGCTTTTATTGTCATTTCAACCATAACTGCTGGTACAGTACATAGTAAAAATGAGACGACGTTTTTCAGGACCATGGTGTTACATGACACAATACAAAAACTAGACTGAACTACGTAATAAAATAAAAACAGAGAAAGCTACACTAGACTACAGACCTACCCAGGACTGCATAAAGTGCACAAAAACAATGCAGGCATAATAAACAGGCTTCGGGTATTGAGTCTGATAGCTTGGGGGAAGAAACTGTTAACATAATCTGGTCATGAGAGCCTGAATGCTTCGGAGCCTTTTTCCAGATGGCAGGAGGGAGAAGAGATTGTATAAGGGGTGCATGGAGTCCTTCATAATGCTGTTTTCTTTGCAGATGCAGTGTGTAGTGTAAATGTCCATGATGGCGGGAAGAGAGACCCCGATGATCTTCTCATCTGACCTCACTATCCGCTGCAGGGTCGTGATCCGGGATGGTGCAATTTCCAAACCAGGCAGTGATGCAGCTGCTCAGAATGCTCTCAGTAGGCTCAGCTTTCCAATCAGTTTCTGAGGGATGATTGTGTTGAATGCTGAACTGAAGTCTATGAACAACATTCATAGACCTGTCTTTTTTGTCCAGGTGGGTTAGGGCCAGGTAGAGGGTGGTGGCAATGGCGTCATCTGTTGAGCGGTTGGGACCGGTACGCAAACTGCAGGGGGTCCAGTGAGGGGAGCAGCAAGGTCTTGATATGCCTCATGATGAGCCTCTCGAAACACTACATGATGATGGATGTAAGTGCAACGGGACGGCAGTCATTTAGGCAGGACACTGAAGACTGAAGAAATTAAGCAATTTAATAACCTGCTTAACGCTCAGGATGCATTCCCAGCAATGAGAACATTACTGAAATCAGCACTAGGAAGGGTCACTGTGGAGCCAGAGTTCTCCATGGTAACAAGCTCAATGATCAACAACTACCATGATCACATCCCTCATTCCATCAGCCAAAAGCAGCCAGTCTTCAGTGCCAGGAGTTATCCTTTCATCTCCAACAAGACTCCCTTTCTTACCACACCTTTTCAAACAAATGCAGTTGAAACCCTTGCACTTTTACCAGTCCTGTCATGCCAACCAGGAATTGTACTGGAACAGCAAATCACTTGCACTTTTGTCAACACTGCATGGGATTCAGTGCTCACAATGCAATTTTCTCTACTCAAAGAACTAAAATACAGGCTGGCGACTTTGCAGAACACCTCCATTCAGTCTTCATAGCTAACCCATGGCACCTAAATTCACCATTCCACTCCCCACAATGTTCGAAGAAAACTCAGTGAAAGTCTGATAAACACCTCATTTTTTGTGTAAGCACAGTGGAGCATTTAGGAATCAATGAATTCAACAATTTCAGATAATCTCTACTTTTCAGTTTTTGTTTTCTCCATTGCTGCCACATGATGGGCTGAACACTTCCAGCATTCAATTTATTTCACATTTCAAATAATTGTGACATTTACTTTCAGAATACGCGAACTGAGATGCATGTAGTTTGTTTGTTTACTTTCAGACTTGATTCATCCTTTTACCTTCTCTGGCACTCTTCCAGACTGACCAGTACCATTAACTGGACAACACAGAAAGCAGTGTTATCTAACTTAAGGCAGATATTTTCCATGTTTTCTTCACACTTCATTGCAGCATTTCACTTTTTGAGTTCTGATTAAGTGTAATTGTTTTGAAACTTTAATTATTTTAATTATTTGTATCTCCACCAATCATGCCTAACCTGTAGAGCATCTAACATTTTATATTACTAAACATATATTAACATCCACAGTCAACTTTTTTTTAATCTGAACTACATCCCATCTAGTTATGCTGATAATTCATGATCAACAGAATTCTGGAGTGTAAGGAGAAATACTCATTTGAGGAATCAATGCTGAACTGTTAGCAGGGCAAGTTTATCATATATGAAGTAGATAGATCAAAACTGGACATAGCACTTCAGGTGTAGCCCTTCACAAATCTTATTACAGCAAAGTTCACTTTTACATTCAACTGATTACAATAAAGATTGATATTGTGTAAGCTCACAGTGCCTGTTGTATCTTCATTTTAACTTGCATTTCATCATAAGGATATCTAGAACTTCAGAGCAAACTAGATACTCAATACTTGAAGAAATATTTACCTACCAAACATACAATCTCATTTATAATGCAAACACTTTATACCATCTGCCACTTTAATGCTCACCTATTTAATCAAAAACAAGTCAGCACCCTGGTAAAAAAAACAAAAAACTGAGACTACGTCCACACTACACCAGATAAATCTGTAACCAAAGCTTTTTCTCTTTGTTTTTACCCTCCGTCCACACCAAAATGGCATTTTCATCCCCTGAAACCAGAGAATTGCAGAAACGCTGTCCAAGGTGTGTAATTTTGAAAACACCGCTTGGCCAGAGCAGTGTGGGCGGGGTAACCAGAGAAATCTAAAAGTGCTGTCGTGACGTGCCGGAACAGATGGTGACAACAGCGCAGAATTTCATTGTTTTCTTGAACGTAACCTAACGATTTCAGAACAGACGGCAAAGAAACTGAAGCCAGAAGTCAGAAATGTACTCACCAATACTTTGACCCATAACTTACTGAATAAATAAGCATACTCACTTTGCCATTTTCTGTCCTTGCTTGTATGAAGGTGGTTTACCTATTTATGCAAGTACTTCTCTGACAGTAGATGTGTAACAGCCTAATGTAACATTGTATGGAAATACAAGATAACACTGATGCAGACATGTTTTATATATTTAACAAGGTGCTTTATTAATGCAACAGAGTTTGCCAGTTTTTCAATGATCGTCGTCAGCCAGGTCATACTGTCCATGAACTCCCTGTCGGTTGCCTCCATACACTCCAGTATTAGTTTTTTTCTACTTTTAAGTCCTCCTGCGCGAGAGCCAACAGCAGTTTGTCGTTTAAGTTTTTCTAATCTGTAACTGGACAAACGCACAGCAAATCTTTCACAGCGAGATTCGACACCAAACATGTTGCTTGTTTTCGGTAGATGTGTCCTGCGCATGCACAGGAGGAGGAGATTCGATGAAATATCCATTTTAGTAAGAAGATATATTTAAAAACGCATAATGTGGATGTCTATCGTTTTTACGTGAAACCGGCATTTTCAAAATTTTCAAAAGGACGCAGCCTGAGCTTCTCCAGCATTTTGAGTGTGTTAATCAAAAACAAAACCAGCTAGAAATCTAGCAATGAAGTGTCATGGCAATACTCAACAGTTCAGCCAGCATACAGCATGCACAGAAAGAAAGTTACCATTTCAGTGGAATTAGAGCAGGTTAGAATACAGGCAAGTGTTAAGTTGCAGGAAGGGAAAGGGATGGAATTAAAGGAAATGCCTGACATAGAATGGAGGTCGAGGGATCAAAAAATGCAAATAGTATTGATGCCATTTGAGAGAGGGTGACGTCTAGGGAGAACACAAATATAAGGAATTAAAGGTGAAAAGGGGAAAGGATGGGGAAACAATGTTCCAATTACAGAACACAGTTGTTGGAAATGAGTATGCTGGAAAGCATACCAAATTAGGCAGCATTTGTGAATTAAAAATGTGAATTTTATAGGTTGGCAAACTTTCATCAGAACTAATATAGCTAAAAGAGAAAAAAAACTAATTATCAGAAATATATTTATTGTTGAAACTTGAGTGCTCAGTCACTCTTGCTTACTGAATGAAGGCATTTTGTAAAACTATTATCCAGTTGTGTTTCCCCAGTACAGAAATGTTGACGTGCTTAGCCCATGCTCATAAGTAAAAAGCAAATAGAGCAGGGGGCTAAACTCACAGTCTTGCAGTGCACCTATGCTGATGGAGATTGTGTTCAAGATCAAGTTGTTTTTTATTGTCATTTTGACCATAACTGCTGGTACAATACATAGTAAAAACAAGTCAACATTTTTCAGGACCATGGTGCTACATGAACAAGACAAAAACTACACTGAACAAAAACAAAGTTGGAGGTGGTGTTGTCAATCCAAACTGACTCAGCTCTACGAGCAAGGAAATCAAGGGTGCAATTGCACAACGGGGTATTGAGGCCAAGGCCTTGAAACTTACTGATTTCTTTAGAGGGGATGATAGTGTTGAATGCAGAGCTAAAGTCAAAAATGAACATTCTAATGTATACATCTTTGCTGATCAGATGTTCCAGGGTTGAGTGAAGAACCAATCTGCTAGGACCTGTTGTGCCTTTAGGCAAATTGGAACGGATCTAAGTCAGTTCTCTCAAAGCACTTTATCACACTGGATGTAAGTGCAACTGTATGATCGTCATTGAGGCCAATTATTATATTATTCTCAGGCACTGGTATAATTGAAGCCTACTTGAAGCAGGTGGGTACCTCAGACTTCGAAACAAGAGGTTAAAGATATCGGTGAACACACCAGCCAGTTGATCAGCACAGGTCTTCAGTACTCAGCCAGGTATCCATTCTGGGCCGGATGCTTTCTGTGGGTTCACCCTCCTGAAGGATGCCTGCATGTTGACCTCAGAGACTAAAATCACAGGGTCACTGGGGCTGTGGAAATTCATGAAGGTTCTTCCATGTTTTGATGGTCAAAGCAAGCACAGAAAGCATTGAGTTCATCTGAGAAAACCCAGGTATCAATTGGTTGCACTTTGTAGGAGGTGATAGCATTCAAGCCCAGTTACAGCTGTTGAGCTCCTTCAGTGAATCAAGTTTCATCCAGAAGTGCCACTTCACCTGTGAGATGGCTTTCTGGAGATCATACCTGCACCTCCTAATATCTTACTTAGTCAGCACACCTGAACACCACTGATTTAACGCCCTCAGCACTTTGCAGAATTGATGGTTCATCTAGGGTTTCTGGCTAGGGAAGTTTATCGATATTGTGGGGGCACACTCACCAATGACAGCTTTTTATAAAGTCCGTGACAACCATGGTGTATTCATTCAAATCTTCTGATGAGTCCTCGAACATGGCCGGTCCACCGACTCGAAGTAATTCTATTGCCACTCCTCTACCTCATGTGCCTACCTTTTCATTATCCTTATCTATGCAGCCTTGATCTTCAGCCACTGCCTCTATGCAGGTGGAATGACAGCCAAGAGATCAGATTTTCCAAAATGCAGTCTAGGCCTGGAACTACAAGTGTAGTATAGCAGTGGTCTAGTGTGTTGGGACCCCTAGTGCTACAGTTTATACGCTGATGATAATTGGGCAGAGATTTCTTCAACAAACCTGATGAAAGTCCCAGATGGGACACTTAATCATTAGATGTTCCAGGTTGGGAGAACAAGATTACAACAAAACCACCATGTCTAAGCACCACAAAGAGTTTATCATTGATCACAGACCAACTCCCCCGCCCCCCCCCCCCCCGCCTTCTCCAAATCAGTTCAGTCTATCCCATGTACTGAGAAGCCTACGGGTCTTACTAATGCATCTGGCATGTCTGAAGTAAGCCAGATCTCCATCTCCGTGAAACACAGAACACAGCAATTCCTCATTTCCTCCAGTACAGTAATTGTGGGCGTTTAGGTCTTTGGTCTTGTTCTCCAGTGATTATATATTTGCTAACAAGTTGCTGGATTGAGGTAATCTCATTCCTCTGTGTTTTACCCTGACTTGGTGTCCTTTACTCAACTACATTTGCTGAATGCTAGAAAGGGCTCAAATAACTATACTATCACTGTTCACATGCTTCTAGCTGGTTAAATTAGGCTTCAGTCGAGAATCTGCTTACCTTTAACTTTTCTATATGGAATAAATTGTATCATTTACAAGCCAAATTTTAAAAAGTCAGCATGAGCAAAAAATGATTTGCTTATTAAAACTAAAGTAGTTTTAAATTTGGCAAGTAACCTTTGCTGATTTCATGCCTGCAAGCCGTCCAGCAAGACATTAGGTGTTGACAATACGGAGGTCACTGCTAAAATTATGATACCTCATTGCCATGACCGAATCCACTGTTTCTGATACAAGATTTCAGGAAACCAATTCTAGAATGTGTAACCTATCCAGATAAAAATATTGTAGTCAATTAGTATGAAAGAAAGGAAGATACAGAAGATATCAAGTTCAGGGCACTGGAAGCTTTAGGGAAAACACTGGATAGTCAAGTCTTTGAAAGGCAAAAGCTTCGGCAAGGTTATGAGCAACAGATGACATTTAGATAGAGACAGACAAGCCTAAAGGGTAGAAATAAACATCATGGAGATTATACGGGTTAAAAGTTTAGCGTGAATGATCATTACTGATGGGGCTGCAGCTATGCATTATTAAGCAAAGTCCAGTTCAACCACAGGACGAAGGGTCTCAGCCCGAAACATCGACAGCGCTTCTCCCTATAGACGCTGCCTGGCCTGCTGTGTTCCACCAGCATTTTGTGTGTGTTGTTCCCCCTTAAATCTCCTTCCTTTCATTAAAACTTTTTCTGTTTTAACACCTTTAACTTGGGAGAAGTTAATAAGCTATGAAACACTTTAACATGGAAATAGAAACAGATTTGCACCTCTTCCATCAATGACAATTGATGCTAGATTAGTTATTAATTTTAAATGAAAATGATATTTTTTTCTTAATTAGAGATCAAGTGAAGTTATTTATACAGAGTTAAATAATATATCAACCATGTTTACTGAATGCTAGAGAGGGCTCAAATTACTAGACTACCACTGTTCACAGGCTTCTAACTGGATAAACTGGGTTTCAGCCTAGAATCCACTTAACTTTCCTATACGGACTAAATTACAATATAACGTAAAGAATTCCAGTCCTAAAAACTGCCAAGTACTGAGCAACACACACAAAATGCTGGTGGAACACACCAGGCCAAGTATTGAATTAGTTTATCTAACAACAGCGCTTAAAGTGAATGAATTTTTTTAATGTATAGCTTCACTTTATACATTTTACAATATTTCCTCTGAAAATGTAAAAACACGAAATTTCTATAAATTAACTTTACCATATTACTGTGATACACACAGACAATAAAAAACATTCCATTTAAATTTGGAGGAACACCACACAGCTTAAAATACTGCATGTCATCTGTAAGATTAACAACCAAATGTTTTTAATCCGTAACAAAGCCCCTGATTTTCAATAGTGTACCTCTAATTCTCAGTGTAAATATTCTAAACATCATGACTTCAATTATTATTTTTTGAAATAATCTATAGTAACTTGTATTGTAATAATTTCATGTGGAGTAGTCCAGGTTCCTCAAGGTCGTCATAGCTGGGAGTGGTAATGGGAACAAGCTCCCATCGGCTATTAAATGTTCCCAATATCTGCACATCCAATAGCCTCTGCCAACCAAGCCCAGCTCCCGGCCTTCACCTGTGGCTTAGGAACTAAGCTCGGCAAAACCATTTCTACTGATAGGAGAAGGGATAAAGGCAGGTTACTGGAACCTTAAAGCCAGTACTTCAGGCAGATGAGGCTTGTTGGCCGTGGTCGGCAGCTCATCAAAGAGATGGAAAACTATGATCTCAAACCTCTGCTACTTTGATTCGGAAGTAAACCCCAAGGGGGAATAAAAATCAAGAGCTGGAGTTCCTAAGGCAGTCCTACGTTGAGTTCAATACTGACTGGCAACTCCTGCGACACTGCTGGTACTAAATTGTATCAGTCTCTGCCGTTCCTTTGGGTTCATCAGATGTGTGGAAAGAAGGAGCTTACTACATGGGCAACAGCTTGCTCTCCATATTGCATTGCTCAGGGTCGTGTATCTAAATAGCTAGGACGTAACATCCATGATCAAACCTGATCGATAGAGGCCTCACTCACTCAGGAGTTGTCCTGCTTTAGCACTCAACATGATTATGTCTACTAACTTCAAACACCATTTTCCTGCCCTATGCCAACTTCTATCGTTACGAATAAGGAGCAATTCTGATGGGCAGAAGGGTGCAAAGTCGCCCCCCCCCCCTTTTGAGAATCACAAAATCGCTATTATTTCGGGCCTGATACCCAGGAAATGAGAGAGATAAACAGCTCATGTCAGTAATGAGAGAGAGACAACGCAGGGATACACAAAGTTTGGAATGTCTCCTATTGACAAAGAGAGAGATTACTGCTATTGTCTCTTGAAGAAGGAATTGTGTATTGAGTACTGTTCTATTCATTGAAACCCCTCGGAGGGCAACCAGAATGGTCTGGTTGAGGGATTGCATCATCCCAACCTGATTGACACCTGAGACCCCATGAGTGGGGATAAAAGTAGGGTCTGGGGAACATCCCTCAGACGCACCAGGAGAGACGCTACGAGACCGGTGGGGACTTATGTGTGTGTCCACCCTTGCCTGGGTGACGAGTCCTCCACGGAACGGTCTAGCTAAAGGATGGAGGGGTCATACATGAATGGCCACAATAACAACGCATCAACGGATCAAGATCGTAAACAGAAAGTTGGCAAGTTACTCTCTCTCTCTCTCTCCCCAACAATTGCAACACAGTGATCAGCAACTACCGCAGCCTACATGAACTGAACTTTATATTTCCATCAGATAATTCATTATCCCCCTAGACAATGATAGAGCTTATTTATTATTGATTATTATTATACCCGCACTTTTAGGTTTAGTATTGATGACGTATATTATCTGTATATTTGCATTGATATTATTTTGTTAAAAATAGTATCATCAGACTTCAACGGATACTCCTATCTTTGCTGGTAAGATACCCAGTTACGGGGTTCGTAACAACTTGGGGCCTCGTCTCGAGATTTGATACCAAATTGGAGGGCCAGTGCATCGGGCTTTTAAGTCCAGACTTGGATAGGGTTGCGCGGGTAACCAGATGGGAAACCAGCAAAGATGGACGTCGACGAATTTACAAAAAACCCGACTCTGGAGGCGCTAGAGGACGCCACAAAGTCGGACTTGGTAAATATTGCGAAAAGATTAAAACTCACAGAGGTGAAGTCGTCAATGAAAAAGTGGGAGATACAGAGGGCCATAGTTCAGTATTATGTTAATAAGGAGGTGTTTTCGGCTGAGGTAGTGGAACCTACCCCTGCAAAGTTACCAGCTAGTGGGACGGTTCAGTTAGGGTTGGAAAACTAAGGCTAGACGCAGAAGAAAAGCAGAGGGAGCATGAAATTAGGTTAAAACAGCTGGAAGCAGCTGAAAAGGAGAAGGAAAGAGCTGAAAACCAGAGGGAGAAGGAGAAACAGAGGAAGCATGAGCTGGACATGGAGAAGTTAAGGCAAGAGAGAAGGGTCTAAGGGGTGGACCGAGAGGAGAGGTTTAATGTTAGTAGGGAGTTTAGGTTAGTACCTCCGTTCGAGGAGACAGATGTTGATAGTTATTTCTTGCATTTTGAAAAGGTGACAGTGAATCAGAAGTGGCCCAGAGATCAGTGGGAGGCGTTGTTACAAAGTGTGTTAAAAGGGAAGGCACAATGGGCATATGCAGCGTTGTCTGTGGAGGAGGAGGAGTATGAAAATTACGAGGAAGTAAAACAGGCCATTCTTCGGGCCTACGAATTGGTACCTGAGGCATATAGACAAAAGTTCAGAGATTTAAAGAAAATGTGGAATCAGACGTATGCAGAGTTTGCCTATGAGAAGGGTGTGCTCTTGGATTGTTGGTGTGCGGCAGAAAGGGTGGAAGAGGATTTTTGGCGTTTCAGAGAGTTAATTCTGATTGAGGAATTTAAAGGTTGTGTTTCGGATGATATCCGGATGTATTTGAACGAGAAGCCGATTAAGTCCATATCAGAATTTGCCAGGTTCGCAGATGAATATGCCCTAACCCACAAGACAAAGTTTTCCTCGACTAAGAGTTACCAGAAAGAGCGCAGGAATGGTAGAGAAAGCCCGCTGGCTGAGGCAGAAATTCAGCCGGGAGCTAGTGGTAAAAGTGAGGAGGAAGAAAGGCAAGATGGCAGGAGGGTTCCTGGCTTGACCTGTTTTAATTGTGGAAAGGTGGGTCATATTGCATCTAAGTGCTTTGCTCCGAGGAAGGAGACAGGAAAAGGGAATGCAGCAGTACCTACAGGGTGTATTGTGTCAATCAGCAAATCGATGAGAAAGCCCCAGGTAGATAAAATGCGAGAGGAGCGTGAGAAATTTATTTCAGAAGGGACCGTGTCTGTGAAAGAGGGAGAAACCCCAGTTCCAGTGCGGATCTGGAGAGATACTGGAGCTGAGCAGTCATTGATTCTCAGTAAGGTACTAGATTTTGGTCCTGAGACTGGAGAGGTAGTTTTGAGAGGCATAGGAAAAGGGATAGAAGCTGTGCCTTTGCATAGGATCATTATAAATTGTGATCTGGTATCTGGACCAGTTGAAATAGGGGTGCGATCAGAATTCCCGAAAGCTGGCGTGGACGTCCTTCTTGAACGATTTAGCAGGTGGTGACGTGAGTTCAGCAGTGAAGTTGACGAGCAAACCTGTTTAAGTGTTGAGGACCTGCCCCTAGGTTCCAAGATCTATCCAGCATGCACGACCACTCGCAGCATCTCGAGAAAGGCAGCTGAGAAAAAGACCAGTTTAAGTCAGTCCAGTATCGATTTGGCTGAGACGTTTTTACTGACCCTGTACCAAGAGGGGTTAGAGGGTGGTAGAACGGAGAATAGGGAGGTGAAAGAGAATAAAGGAGAGGAGGTAGACCTACCTTTAGCCAGGAGGAAATTTATAGAGGCACGGAGTAAAAATGAGAAACAGATAAGGCTGTTAGAAGGTCCAGGGTTGGACATGGATGATCTGTCTGGCTTGACAGAACTGTTTGAATAAGTTAAAAATTTTAAATGTGTTCCCGATAATGAAATTAGGGCAATCCTAGATGAAGAGGATGCCATTACCTTGAAGGAGTCTGCTGGGTTAGCAGATGAGGTTGTTTTAAACCGCAGGGTTGAGTTTACTCCAGATGGGAGTTGCCCAGAGAGTAACTGGGAGGATCAGGGGAACTTAGAATTTGAAAAGGGGATGGGTATTGAAAGCCTGGAAGAGGCAGATGTCCCGTCTGAGTGTGTCAAAAGATGTGGATGCACATGGTACTGAACCTAGTAATGAAACTCAGGAAAAGTCTGAGGTATCTGATTTAGTTGAAAAGGAATGCAGTCCCTTCGGGTCAGATGGACTTGGTTCAGTGAAGAAAGGGTTAACCTTGGCACTAGTGGGAAGTGAGAATTCCCAGTTGTTTGTGTTCGAAGGTGTGTTCAAAGTTAGTGAGAAGATAAAAGGTGGTGATGTGGATATTATTATTGAAGGAGAAGGGAAAAGTGTAGTTTCTAAATTGACTAAAGAAAATTTAAAGTCTGGATTGGTGTCAGAAGCAGTAACCAGGCTGAAGGAACAATGGCTTGTTAACAAGGTGCCTGTGAATCAATTACAGTTTGATTTGGAATGTAAAGGTACCCCACTCACTAATATTATTCAAGGGTGTGCTGTGAAGAGGCAGAATTTGAAATGTTGTTTAGACAAAGAGGGATCACTTGCAGATGTTAACCTGAAAACTAATAGAATGAACGGTCCTGAAGATAAAACTAACGACTTGCTTAAAAACAAAGAATTGTGTGGAAGTTCAGAAGATGGGCTAAGTTTGGAAAACATTGTTGATAAAATAACTCCTATGAAAGGAGTATGCGAAAGCCTATTCCACACTGGTGAGCAACCTAACCACGTGGGAGTTAAGTGGAAAAGGGGCGAGGGTTGAAAAAAAATGCCACTTTAAACAGAATCTGGTTTTAAGAGATTTCAACAAAGCATGTAAATAATAAAGACAACACCATGGAAGATTGACTGTTAAGTTTAAAAGTAAAATAAAGATTAGTATTTGCATAAACTTTTGTAATGTACTACAGAATAATCACACATGTATTGGTTCACATTTTGTAATATACACTTAAGCTAGGATCACTACTCTTTAGTTTTGTTTTGCTGAAGAAAAAGAATAAAAATAGGTGGTTATTAAATTGGAGTCTGATGCTACAGGAATTTATAAAGATACAAGATATTAAGATATTAAAGGAAGTGACAATGTAATTGCTAACTGTTTAGATGCTAAATTGAATGTATAACTGTTTTACTCTGTAGTGAAAAACTCTTTTGTATTGTGTTAGATTCTGAAATTCTGTAAGTCTCTGCATTAGTTAATTTTCCCCTGTGGTGAAAATTTTTAGAAGGATGGGGGTGTTACGAATGAGGAGTCGTCCCCCCCCCCCACCTTTTTGAGAATCACAAAATCACTATTATTTCGGGTCTGATACCCAGGAAATGAGAGAGATAAACAGCTCATGTCAGTAACGAGAGAGAGAGACAAGCAGGGATACACAAAAGTTGGAATGTCTCCTATTGACAAAGAGAGAGATTACTGCTATTGTCTCTTGAAGGAATTGTGTATTGAGTATTGTTCTATTCATTGAAACCCCTCGGGGGGCAACCAGAGTGGTCTGGTTGAGGGATTGCATCATCCCAACCTGATTGACACCTGAGACCCCATGAGTGGGGATAAAAGTAGGGTCTGGGGAACATCCCTCAGACGCACCAGGAGAGACGCTACAAGACCGGTGGGGGCTTATGTGTGTGTCCACCATTGCCTGGGTGACGAGTCCTCCACAGAACGGTCTAGCTAAAGGACGGAGGGGTCATACGTGAATGGCCACAATAACAACGCATCGACGGATCAAGATCATAAAAGGAAAGTCGGCAAGTTACTCTCTCTCGCTCTCTCTCTCCAACAATTGCAACACAGTGATCAGCAACTACTGCAGCCTGCATGAACTGAACTGCACTTTATATTTCCATCGGACAATTCATTATCCCCTAGACAACGATAGAGCTTGTTTCTTATTGATTATTATTATACCTGCACTTTTAGGTTTAGTATTGATGACATATATTATCTGTATATTTGAATTGATATTATTTTTGTGTATTTTTACTAATAAATACTGTTAAAAATAGTATCATCAAATTTCAACAGATACTCCTATCTTTGCTAGTAAGATACCCAGTTACGGGGTTTGTAACACTATAATACCAATTTTGAATGCAATCAATGACTGTGTTTCAATAGCACTCACAAAATTCAGTACCCACTGAATGAAGAAATTTCTTTTCAATTCAGTCCCTAATAGCTGTCCCTTATTTGGAGATACAGGTTGAGAACCCTCACCTGAAATTCTAAAATCCGAAAACCTCCAAATTCCTGAAGCTTTTTTGACATAATATCACAAATGGAAAATTCCACAAGGCGCTGGGAAGATTCCCAGGTGATGCACAGGTCTCTATGCATCACTGAAAGTTCTGAGAAATGGCCTCACATATATAATGAACAGAAGTTAATTAAAAATAGTAAAACACTGCATAAAGTGACAAATGAAGATTTCAATTATGTACTGAATGAGTGGATTTGTCAGCATTGTGGTTAACACATGCCACTTAATGGTATGCTGATCCATCTATATAGCGAAGATCTAACACAACAAACTGAAAATTGACGATAATTCTGAATATTCAACAGACTGGTTTCAGAAATTTAAGAAAAGGCGTGAAAGATAAAGTGTCTGCAGAGTTTGTGAAGTTTGTTTGTGGAGATTGTCGCAGATGAAAATCTAACACCAGAACACAGCTACGATGCTGAATCTGGATACATCCTCAAAGAACTTCAACAAATTATGACTTCCCTTTTTAGATGTTCCAAGATTACATTGTTTAATCATATTATAATACCTTTATTAAAGATGTCAACATTTCCCACCAACCAATATCAGATGAACAAGTCAGTTATTTCCAATTTTCCCTCCCTCACCCATCACAATACCCCCCCCCCGCCCATTTTCTTAAAGGGCCATCCTCCTAACTGCAAGAACCATTCACAACCTATTGAATTTTAGAAGATGGTAACGCAGGCATCCATTCATCCCACAGCCCCCTTTAATAAAACTCTAGGATATAGATCACCAGATTCTCAGGATTTATCACATTTTAAACGCATTAACTTCAGTACTGTATTTTCACTATTACTTACTTCTGTCATTTCCATATACATAAGACTTTCTCTTCTGCAAAAACAGACTCCTGGTATCCAAGACTTCTGCCTCAATTATTTTCTTTACCCTTCAATTATAATTTTAATTGTAATTTTTCTCATCCATTGACATTGGACCCACACATTTGACTTTTTTTGAAAATGTCCTAATTCAGTAACAATATCTAACAAAACCAAATTTTTTCTAACAACTACTATATTAATTGAACTCCTTATTAACAACACTACTCTACCTCCTTTTTCTTTGTGCCTATCCTTCCTAAATATTGCTTACTCTGAAACATGTAGCTCCCAGCTTTCAGCACCCTGCTGTCACATGGAAGAGAGAACAAAAGAGAAGGCTGGTCAGTGAAACCATATTCTATGCTTTGTCTCCCCAGAGAGATCATTACAGAGAATGACCACATTCTCATGAAAAGGCCTCAGCTAATAAATTTTCAATGTAACTGCTGCAAGCAATCTCTTCCTCCAAAAAACAAAACCACTGTTCAAGACTAAGTGGAAGAACTGGATATCACTTGTACTTCCAACAAGAAAATTTGTAAACATTCAAATCAGGTAGTATCTATGGAGAGAACAAAGTTAATGTTTCAGGTTACTGGCATGAATATGTTAAGACATAAAACAAATTTTACGGCAAGGAAAAGAGGCAGGAGTAGGGGAAGAAATTACAAAATAGATCACTGTCAGAATGAAGTCGGGGGATCAAATAACAAATGGAATGATGGAACCAGATGAAAAAGAGTGATAAAGGTTTTTGAATTACCACATTCTTTCACCACGCTCCACTCATGGATGGTCGGAAGGGAAAACCGATAGACATTTAAATAGAAGTTACCACGAAGCTGTGAAAAATTACTGCTGGAAATGAAAGGGAAGAAATCTTGTTATCTGAAACTATTAGACAATTCAAATCCTGAAAGCTGTACTTTTGTCTATATCTAAGGCACTTTTGCTCTCCAAGCTTACACTGGAGGACAAAAGGCAGAGTGGAAGAACTGAAGTAACTGTCAACAAAAAACTAAACCACTGTAAGGTGCAGATTGTGGATGAGATGTTTTGAAATATATCAATGAAAACTGCATTTTGCCCACAATGTATACATGGTAGTTAACAAATGCAGTATATCAAATATGAATGGATACTTCATCCAGAACAGTTCACTGGATGATAAGAAGGAGACAAAAGGGCAGCTACATCCTCTATAGTTGCATTAAGGGTTGATCCATTGAATCCAGTGGCTTGTAGGGTTGATAAGGGGAATGCTATACCCCCCTAAACAGTAATAAGGGGAAAGAGACACCATATAAAAGACCACACCATCAGAGAAAGTAGGGATAAATAGATGATTTTCATACTGGCAATTAGTAACTAGAGGGTTCCAAAGGAATTACTGTCAGCAGCTCAGTTTTTTTTAATAATCTACGCTGATCACAGTAACCTGCCTCAATGATTAGCACCAGTAGCATTTACGTCACAGTAATGAAATTTTTGAGAGGTTGGTGATGAAACATACCAACTCCTGCCTGAGAAGCAACTTGGATTGCTCCAATTTGCCTCCTGGCACAACAGGTCCACAGCAGATGCCACCTCATTGGCTCGTCACTCAACCCTAGAACAGCACAGATACATCAGGAAGCTCTTCATCAACTACAGCTCAGCATTCAATACTATCATCCCCTCAAATGTAATCAATAAGCTTCAAGACCTTGGCCTCAATACATCCTTGTCCAATTGGATCTTCAATTTCCTCACTTGCAGATCCTAGTCTGTTTGGATTGGCAACAACATCTCAAACACAATCTCCATCAGTCCAAGTGCACACAAGGCTGTGTGATTCGCCCTCTGCTCTCCTTACTTTACATTTCTGACTACAGTTGGCCCTCCTTATCCACGGATTCCACATGCGCGGCTTCAACCAACCGCGAATTGGGAAAACCCGGAAGTTCTCTCTCCAGCACTCATTGTTTGAGCATGTACAGACTATTTTTTCTTGTCATTATTCTCTAAACAATGAAGTATAACAACTTGAGGAAATCTGCAGATGCTGGAAATTCGAACAACACACACAAAATGTTGGTGGAACACAGCAGGTTAGGCCTAGCCTGCTATGTTCTACCAGCATTTTGTGTGTGTTGCAGTATAACAACTATTTACATAGCATTTACATTGTATTAGGTATTATAAGTAATCTAGAAATGATTTAAAAGTACAGGCAGTCCCCTGGTTATGAATGAGTTTCATTCCTGAGTCCGTCTTTAAGTCGGAACAGGTACATCCGTTATTATTTAGCATCAGTTAGTCAAACATTTTTCTTAGCATGTAGTACATATTTTACCTTTCTATGCATATAAAACTTAAAGAAACATACGTATTTCAATAATTAAACTACTCCATTGCTTAGTAATAATTGTAGCTTTCATCGGAGCAGGGCCTTTCACACGCTCCATTAAAATTGTTCCGATCATTGACCGACTGGGGCCTAACACTTTTCCAATGACCGATGGTGTTTCACCTCTTTCCGATCGCTTTATTATTTTCACCTTATTTTCAATCGTGATCGTGATTATTTTTGTAAACAGAAACACTGCAGATTCAGAGCTCCACCGCCAGGTCCTAATATCCACCACACTGAGCATGTTAAATACAGTCCGGGGTTCCACTGGGTCCTAAAGACCGCCACACTGTGACAGGTTAAATAAGGGACTTGAGCATCCATGTTTTTTGGTATCCGTGGGGGGTCTCGGAACCAATCCCCCGTGGATAAGGAGGGCCGACTGTATATGGCTAAGAACAGTTCCAATGCCATATTCATGTCTGCTGATCTACCATCAAAAAGCAGATCAAAGGTGGTGACGAATCAACATATAGGAGGGAGATCGAAAATCTGGTTGAGTGGTGCTACAACAACAACCTTTTAATGTCTGCAGGACCAAAGAGCTGTTAACTAGAGGAAACTAGAGGTCCATGACACAGTCCTTAACCGGGGATCAAGGTGAAGAGGGTCATAATTCCTTAGTGTTATCATTTCACAACAGTCCTTAGGAGTTTGCGAAGATTCGGTATGACATATAAAACTTTGACAAACTTCGAGAGATGTGTGGTGAAAAGTATATTGACTGGCTATATCACAGCTTAGTATGGAAACACCAATGCCCTTGAACAGAAAATCCTACAAAAAGTAGTGGATACAGCCCAGTCCATCACAAGCAAAGCCTCCCCACGATTGAGTACATCTACACAAAGCATTGTCACAGGGAAGTAGCATCCATCATCTGGGACCCCCACCACCCAGATCAGGCTCCCTTCTCACTGCTACCATCAGGAAGAAGGTACAGGAATCTCAGAACTCACCGCACCAGGATTAGAAACAGTCATTACCCCTCTTTCATTAGGCTCTTGAACCGAAGGGAATAACATCACTTGCTCCATCCCACAACTTGTGAACTCACTTTCAAAGACTCAATTTCATTTCATGTTCTCAATATTTGTTGTTTTGTTTGTTTATTTATTTATTTTATTTGTACAGTTTGTTGTCTTTTTATCAGTGAGACTGAGTGTGTTGTTGCCAAATTTGATGATGATTCCAAAACAGGAGTCTTACTATGTTGTGAAAGTAACAGAGAATTTGCAAAGGAACATAGAAGAACTGACTGAGTGAGAAAGAAGTTGATAGCTGGACTACCCTATATGGATTTACAAGATTATATTTTTCAGGAGAATGAAAAAGCAAATTATTCAAATAGAGTGAAAATACCACAATATAAAGGGACCTGGGATCCTAGTACATGAAATGCAAAACATTAGCATGCAGGTAAACAAGTAATTATGAAAGCAAATACAGCTTTGTCTTTTATGCAAAAGTATGGCAGTTTCAATGCAACTTTAAAAAGGAGTGAAGTACTACATACACGTGTTGTCACCAAATTAAGGAAGAGTGAGAAAGCAAAGTAGATTTCATTAGGCTCCCTCAATTCCTGTGACAAAGAAGTTGATATATAAAGAAAGGTGGAGCCTGTACTCAGTGGATTTTAGCTTGCAGGATCAGGAAATCCCAGGATCAAGACTGTCAGTGAACCAGTATTGAAAGGAGTCAGTACAGCATTACATATACATTAAGTGTACATTTACACTGCTGTGCTGAGAACTTAACACAACCTCATTCTTTCCCCAAACACAAGGAAACCTGCAGATGCTGGAAAATCAAGCAACACACACAAAATGCTGGTGGGACATAGCAGACCAGGCAGCATCTATAGGAAGAAACACTGTCGACGTTTTGGTCTGAGACGTTTCGTCAGGACTAACTGAAAGAAAAGATAGTAAGAGATTTGAAAGTAGGAGGGGGAGGGCGAAATCCAAAATGATAGGAGAAGACTGGAGGGGGTGGGGTGAAGCTAAGAGCTGGAAAGGTGATTGGCGAAAGTGATACAGAGCTGGAGAAGGGAAAGGATCATGGGACGGGAGGCCTCGGGAGAAAGGGGGGGGGGAGCACCAGAGGGAGATGGAGAACAGGTAGAGTGATAGGCAGAGAGAGGAAAAAAAGGGGGGGGGGGAAATAAATAAATCAGGGATGGGGTAAGAAGGGGAGGAGGGGCATTAACGGAAGTTAGAGAAATCAATGTTCATGCCATTAGGTTGGCGGCTACCCAGACGAAATACAGAATAAAGCGTTGATCCTCCAACCTGAGTGTGGCTTCATCTTGACAGTAGAGGAGGCCATGGATAGACATATCAGAATGGGAATGGGACGTGGAATTAAAATGTGTGACCACTGGGAGATCCTGCTTTCTCTGGCGGACAGAGCGTAGGTGTTCAGCGAAACGGTCTCCCAGTCTGCGTCGGGTCTCACCAATATATAAAAGGCTGCACCAGGAGAACCAAATGCCACACCAGCCAACTCACAGGTGGAAGTGTCGCTTCACCTGGAAGTACTGTCAGGGAAACATCATTTCCCCAATACTTTTGCTGCCATACTGGAAATACAGTTGGGATCAGCAACCCTATAGGAATAAGACATTTAACAGATCTCACTGCAACATGGTTCAGAGTGCAGTCAGTTAAACAAGGCAATGTTCAGTGGTTGTCTGAGAGATGATTATGATTTAGCATTTAATCACCTTCTTGTAAAGAAATCTCTTAGGGTAGGGAGAGCTGTGCAGCCAAAAACAGGGTAGACAGCAGCCTCCACCAAACTCAATATGTAGAAACGAGACAATACATCAACATATTGAACAGACAATGCAAGTCTCCAGAAAAAATGCTCAAAGCCACGATGCTGAACAGAACATAGCCCTTAACAATACCGTACAGTGCAAAATAGCGCTTACCCCGTCCACATATTACTAGCCAATACACGTAGCCTCTGTACGTTGTTTTAGTAGTCAAGGATAAGAATTGTGGCAAAAAGTTCATTATACGTGTGACTGATCGAAATGACAATACTTTGCAACAGGCATCCGGCAAAGTAGCATGCAGCAAAAGATTATTTTTTAAAAAAGTACCATGTGCATGCAGTCCGGGTTGTTTCTCAGCTATTGTTGAGACTACAGTGCCAATACCAGCACACATTCTCCATAGGTATCAGAGTAGAGAGGGGAAAAAATCATCCTATTAGATAAGATACGTGTTCAGTGGTATCTTGAACTAAGATCATAGTTTCAAATGGAAGTTAGAAAGATTTCTTCTTTAACAGTTGTGCATATTTGGTATTTTCTATTGCAGAGAGGCTTAGAGTCGGAGAAATTGACTATATGAAGCTAAAAACTTGTATGCTTAAAATACAAGGCAAGAGATATGGGGAGAAAACTGAAGAGCAGTGTATTGGAACAAATATGACATTACTGAATGAGAGTGCAGGCTAAAGGGACTGGTTGGCCTACTCCTTCTCCTGTTTCCAATGCACTATGAACAAGCGTGCAGCAGATGAGGAGAAGAGATGCAACAGATGATGGAAATTTTGAGCAAAACACAAAATGCTGGAGGAACTCAGCAAGTCAGGCAGCATCTATGGAGGAAAATGAACAATGTTTCAGGTTGATATCCTTCATTAAGACTGCAGATGGAGCAGACAAAAAAATAAAGGATGTCCCTTTTCAGCTGAGATGAGGAGGAATTTCACCCAAAGCGTGTGGCTGAAGACATCAGTGGAATTCATTGCCACAGATGGCCTAAGGACTTGGCCTCCATGGCCAAGGTTGATGGGCCCTTGATTAATACAATGCCAAAGGTTACAGGGAAAAGGCAGGAGAATGGTGCTGAGAGGAAAAATTAAATCAGCCTGGATTGAATGGTGGAGCAGACTCTGAATGCCCTATTTCTGCTCCTATGTCTTACTAGGACTAGTGCCATCCCTACAGAACTCAAAGACTCTTTTTTTTAAACTTTGTTAAAGTTTCCAAACTCCATTTCCTACCCCGCACCCCCCCCCCCCCACTCCACTCCACTCCATGTCTACATATTCAACTGACTCTCCTGCTCCATTTCAGGAAATATATTAGTAACTAACACATTATAGCTGCAGAGATCTCTATCTGCAGTGCCCCTCCTTCCACCCCACTTCCTGCAAAGACTCATTACTACTCATATCACCCTCATATCTGCTTTGATAATCACAATTTAAGATAATTGTTCTGAGAAGTCTACTCATTTTTTCCCTGAACCACAGCTTCTCATTCCCAAGGCTCAAGTGCATCAGCTCCAGTTCACACTCTGCTGTGTTCACCTTCAAAGAATCACATTTAATTATCACCAACAAATGTCATGAAATTGTTGCTTTGTTGCAGCGGCAGAATACTAACAAAAATTATAAATTGCAGTATAAAGTAAATTAAATTAGTGCAAGAAGAAGGAAAAGTACTGAGGAAGTGCTCATGGATTCATTGTCCATTCAGAAATCTAATGGCTGAGGTTGTTTCTGAAACACCGAGTTTGTCTTCAGGCTCCTGTACCTCCTCAATGGTAGCAATGAGTAGGCAGCATGTCCAGTTTTATCCGGAGGTGATAAGAGAGCTTAAGGTGAAGGAACCCTTGGGAACAGTGATCACAATATGATCGAGTTCACTTTGAAATTTGAGCAGGAGAAGCTAAATTGCAATGTGTCGGTATTTCAGTGGAATAAAAGAAATTACAGTGGCTTGAGAACTGGCCAAAGTTGACTAGAAAGGGACGCTAGCAGAACAGCAATGCCTGGAGTTTCTGTGAAAAATGAAGGAAGTATATGACAGATATATTCCAATTAAAAATAAATCTTTAAATGGAAAGTACACTACCGTGACCAACAAGTCAGAGACAAAGTAAAAGCAAAATAGAGGGCATACAAGGAAGCCAAAGCTAGTGGCAATATACAGAATTGGGAAACTTTTAAAAACTTGCAGCAGAAAACTAAGGTGGTCATTCAGAAGGAAAAAATGAATTATGAAAGGAAGATGGCAATTAATATCAAAAATATCAAAAGTATATAAAGGTTAAAAGACAATTGAGAATAGATATAGGACCAACGGAAAATAAACTGGAGATATTGTAATGTAAGACGTAGAGATGGCAGAGGAACTGAATGCGTATTTTGCATCAGTCTTCACAATGGAAGACACCTGCAGTATACCAGACATTCAAAGAGTGTCAGGGAAGTGAAATATGTGCAGTAAAAATTACAACTGTGAAGGCATTCAGGGAGCTTAAAGGTCCGAGGGTGGATAAATCTCCTGGACCTGATGCACCCTCCTTCACCCTTGGGTTCTGAAGGAACGAGCTGTAGAGATTGCGGAGGCATTAACAATAATCTTTCAAGAATCAATAGATCCTGGCATTGTACTGGATGACTGGAAAATTGCAAATGTTACATTGCTATTTAAGAAAGGTGAGAGGCAGCAGAAAGGAAACTATAGACCTGTTAGCCTGATATGAGTGGTTGGGAAGTTTTTGGAATCCATTGTTAGGATTGAGAGTAAAGAGTACCTGGAGGCATGTGACAAGATAGGCCAAAGCCAGCATGGTTTCCTGAAAGGAAAATCCTGCCTAACTAACCCACTGCAATTTTTTTGAGGAAATTACAAGCAGAGTAGACAAAGGAGATGCAGCAAATGTGGTGTACTTGGATTTTTAGAAGGCACATGAGGCTGCTTAGCAAGATAAGAGCCCATGGAATTATAGGGAAGTTACTAGCATGGGTGGAGCATTGGCTGATCGGCAGAAAACAGAGAGTGGGAATAAAGGGATCCTATACTAGCTGGCTGCCAGTTACCAGTGGAGTTCCACAGGGGTCGGTGTTGGGAACCCTTGCTTTTTACGATGTACGTCAATGATCTGGACTATGGGATTAATGGATGTGTGGCTAAATTTGCCGATGATACAAAGATAGGTAGAGAAGCAGGTAGTGTTGAAACACAGAGCCTGCAGAGAGACTTAATAGTTATGGGGAATGGTCAAAGTGGCAAATGAAATTCAATGTTGGTAATTATATGGTCATGCACTTTGGTGGAACAAATAGATGGGCAGACTATTATTTAGATGGGGAGAGAATTCAAAATGCAGCGATGCAAAGGGACTTGGGAGTCCTTGTGCATGATACCCTAAAGGTTAACCTCCAGGTTCAGAAGGTGAATGCAATGTTGGCATTCATTTCTAGAGGTATAGAATATAAGAGCAGGGATGTGATGATGAGGCTCTATAAGGCACTCGTGAGACCACACTTGGAGTATTGTGTGCAGTTTTGAGCTCCTTATTTTAGAAAGGATATACTGACATTGGAGAGGGTTCAGAGAAGATTCATGAGAATGATTCCAGGAATGAAAGGGTTACCATATGAGGAACGTCTGACAGCTCTTGGGCTGTATTGCCTGGAGTTCAGGAGAATGAGGGGGGATCTCATAGAAGCATTCTAAATGTTAAAAGGCCTGAACAGATTAGATATGGCAAAACATACAAAATGCTGGTGAAACACAGCAGGCCAGGCAGCATCTATGAGGAGAAGCACTGTCGACGTTTCAGGCCGAGTCCCTTCATCAGGACTAACTGAAAGGAAAGATTGTAAGAGATTTGAAAATAGTGGGGGGAGGGGGAAATGCGAAATGATAGGAGAAGACAAAGGGTCTCGGCCCGAAACGTCGACAGTGCTTCTCCTTATAGATGCTGCCTGGCCTGCTGTGTTCCACCAGCATTTTGTGTGTGTTGTTTGAATTTCCAGCATCTGAAGATTTCCACGTGTTAGATATGGCAAAGTTATTTCCCATGGTAGAGGATTCTAGGACAAGAGGGCGCAACTTCAGGATTAAAGGACATCCATTTAGAACTGAGATACGGAGAAATTACTTTAGTCAGAAGGTGTTAAATCTGTATAATTTGTTACCACAAGCGGCTGTGGAGGTTAAATCATTGAGTGCATTTAAGCCAGAGATAGATAGGTTCTTGATTAGCCAGGGCATCAAAGGGTATGGATTGAAGGCAGGGCAGTGAGGATGACAAGATTGAATGGCGGAGCAGACTCGATGGGCTGAATGGCCTACTTCTGCTCCCATATCTTATGGTCTTAATACTTTGTCTTAAATGGGACATACTGAAGAGCAGGTTAGGAAAACAACAACCCAGCCAGTGCAGGGAAATATACAATCTGTGGTCACTTCATTAGTTAAAGGATGTACCAAAAAAAGTGGCAACTGTGTGTATGTTTGTGGTCTTTTGTTGCTGTAGCCCATTCACCTTAAGGTTCAACATGTTGTGTGTTCAGAGATGCTCTTCTGCACACCACTGTTGAAACGTGTGGTTATTTGAGCTACCGTTGCCTTCCTGTCGGTTTGAACCAATTTAGCCATTCTTCCTTGACTTCTCTTATTAATAAGGTGATTTCACCTACAGAACTGCCACTCACCAGATATGTTTTACTTTTTCACATCATTCTCTGTAAACTCTGTAAACTGTTAAGTATGAAAATCCCAGGAGATCAGCAGCTTCTGAGATACTCAAACTACCCCATCTGACATCATCCATCAAAGTTCCTTAGATCATACTTTTGTCCCATTCTGATGTTTGGATTAACAGGCGGGTGTAATGGTGTACCTAATAAAGTGGTTACTGAGTGCATATTGTGCCAGCAAAAATAGAGTTTATACTGTACAATAATTTAAAATTAAATCACAATTATTTCTGACAAAATCAGACAATTTTAAACCTTTAAACTTGGTCCAACTTTAGCAGAATATAAATGGAGCTCAGCTCTCAAGGAGACAATCTGTCAGCTGAACATTGGTTCGGCTACACTGCCTTCTAATGTGTACAGTGTTTTGCAAAAAACTAAAGTGTTGATTTCATTAACTTCCAATCATTACTGTTATAAACTATTCTTCTTCTTCAATAACAGAATCAATGGTAAAAAGTTGAGTTAACCTTTTAATCAAAAATTTTTATCTAAGTTACCTTTGGTTAAAGGAATGAAACATAATACCATGCACAATCATCAAGAAATACCAACAAATCTCAAATTTGAAATTAATACTGTATGCTGATTATTTTAAGTGATAAACTACCATGTATTCCCTTTTGTGGAAACGTGCTTCACCATTTAACTCCTGTTTACCTAACATGAAGGTATAGTTAAATGTTTTGGCTGGTAGATGGACCTCAGCTCCCATTAAAAGAAATAGAGTATCGCTTCAGGATTCAGAAAGCACCACCATGAATGACTGGGAAAATACAAAATCATCAATTTGATTGGGAAAATAATCTAAATGATGAGAGATTGCAGAACTGCATGATGCAGAGGGATCGTTGTGTCCTGGTGCACAATTCAGAGGGCAAGTGCATGGGTGCTGCAAGCAATCAGGAAAGCCAACAGAATGGTGTGCTTTTTGCTGGAGTTATTGTACACAAAATTGGAGTAGCTATACTTCATGTGCATTGCCAAGACCATACTTTCTGCCACATTGAATCCTTTTCGGTTTGCTTATCACTCACATCGGTCCACTGATGATTCCACACCCTCTGCACTCCACTCCATTCTGTCCCACCTGAAAACGGTGCCTCATGGGGCAGGATGCTGTTTATTGCCTTCAGCTTGGTGTTCAATACAATCAGTCCTCAGAAGCTGGTGGGTAATCTGTCTTCATTGGGTCTCAACACCTCTCTCTGTAACTGCATCCAAGCCTTCTTGACAGTAAGTCAGACTGTGTCAGCAGCAACATCTCTAGTTCCATCACACTGAGTACTGGTGCCCCCTCCCCCCAAAGGCTGCATGCTCAGCCGGCTGCTGTTCACACTGCTGACGCACGACTGCACTGCCAGATCCAGTTCAAACCAAATCAAGTTCGCTGATGACACTACACTGTTGGCCTTATCAACAATGACGACGGGACGATACAGCTCGGACATAAAGCAGCTTGTAGAATGGTTTGAGCACAACTTGTGTCTCAACGTGGACAAGATTAAAGAGATGATTGTGAACATTAGGAAGGTGCAGGCTAACACCTCCTCACTGCACATAAATAGCTCCTTGGCGGACAGAGTTAGAGCACCAAGTTTCTGGGAATGCACCTAACAGACAATCTCACCTGGTCCCTTAACGCTACCTCTTTACAAGAGAGCACTGCAGTGTCTCCACTTCCCGAGGAGATTGAGACAAGCAAGGCTCCCCCAACACCACCCCCACCTCCATTCTAATTTTTAAAGGAGCACCAGAAAGAGTGTTCTGACCAGCCTGATATGGGAATTGCAAGGCATCTGACCGCAAGTCACTAGAAAAGAATTGCAGGGACTGTAGTGAGGATCTTCGGGATTTATCTTCCGCCCATCCAAGATACTTATCAGGAGTGCAGTATATGCAAGACCCTTAGCATTGTCAATGATCCCTCTCATCCACCTAACAATTTCTTTGACACCCCTCCCATTAGGCAGGAGGTACCGAAACATTAGGACAGGGGTTGTTAGGATGGGGAACAACTTCTTACCCCAGGCCATGAGACTACTGAACTCTCTGCCACACCCAGGTCTCATCACTTCTGAAGCACCAGTTACATTATACCATTTACTTTTTAAACATGTGTCATAAATGCATGTTATATGTTAATTTATTAGTGGTAATATTACTTTATGTGCTCTGTGAGTTATATGTACTCTGTTGTGCATCTTGGTCCAGAAGAATGCTGTTTCATTCAGGGATATACATTTACACGGTTGGATGACAATAAACTTGAACTGTGAAATTCTGTGAGCACTGCTCTTCTTACCGAACAGCAGTTCAGACAGCTGCACCACTGTCTGGAACGGAGGAGCTAATGCACAGAGGATTGGAAAATGCTGCAGAGGTTTGTGGACTCAGCTGGGCGCTAAACTCCCTGTCAGAGAACTCTCATCATCGAGCACATCCTCATTAGGCAACATCACAAGGGAGCACCCATCATAAAGGGTCCTCAACACCCAGGATATGCCCTCTTCTCATTACTACCATGAGGGAGGAGGTACAGGAGCTGAAGATGCACACTCAACAATTTAGGAACACCTTCTTCCCCAACACTGTCAGACTTCTGAATGATTCATGAACACTACTTCACTATAATGCTCTCTTTTTGTACTTTCTATATACGATTATTGTGATTTCTTATGTATTGCACTGTACTGCTACCACAAACAAATTTCAAGACATACAGTATGTCAGTGATGATAAACCTGATTCTGACTTGACCAATACCTGGAATGAGTAATTTGCCTTATTGGGAAAATGGACTGGTGATATGGGTGTTGACTGAATTTTACAGAAGAGACAGATTACTTGATTAAAACATTAAATGCTAGCTGAACAATTTTAACAGGATAGAGGCGATATTTCCCTTTGTAGGAGAATTTAGAACAGGGGTAGGCAACCTACTGCCCGTGGGGTTTTCCAGCATGCGTTATTCATTCATTTGAGGCAAAACATAACTAGATGTATTTAAATGGATAATTCACATATTTCAAGTTTTTTATGGCATTTATCTGGCCCACCGTCCGCTCAGTAATACGCAACCCGGCCAACAGAGGCAAAAAGGTTGCCGACCCCTGATCTAGAACTTGGACTCACTTACTGAAGACTCTCTAAAAGGGCTGTGTTTTCGAAACTCAAAAGGAAAAAGAATCCAAATCTGTTCATATTTTTAAGGCAGAAGTTGACAAATAATTGAGGGAGAGTAAAGAGAGTGAATGGGTGCTGCAGTAAACAAGAATGCAGGTTAAGGTTACCATTAGTTCACTCATCATCTTGTGCAGTGGCAGAATAGGTTCATGACCTACTGTTGCACTTAATTCATATGTTCAAATTTCTTCAGCACTAATGTTTATTTTACTGTTACTCCTATATACCCACAACTGACATTAAAGACAAGAAAGGCAAGTAAACTTGAGGTACAACACGAGGTGTAAAAATGTTGATGAGTAGAACAGGCTCCAAACAACTTTTTTTTTGTTAAAACCAGCTATGAATGAAAAAAAATCACAAGGCACTTTAGGTATGACTTATATTCGTAGAATTAATGATTCTCTTATTTAAATCAGGAAAAAAAAGCACCTTGTTAAACCTTTCCAGTAATTAAATGTACGTTTCAGAAAAGTCGTGTGCCACTTTCCATTAGCGAGACTGGTTAATTGCAATTGTTAACTGCATTAAACCAGTATACAGAGCCCTACTGTTTTAAAGAAAACAAAGTAGCCAAAGAGAATGTACCAGTGGATGTCACGTCGTGATGTCGAAAAAAAAGTTACGTAGGCTGGGGATACATCGGACCACCAATCACCTCACCCTATCATTAAAAGACAGCACTCACTGGAATGGAACTGTTACATTCCAATTTATACAATGCAAAAACTACTGACTTTGTACACTCTAGCAGATCAGCGTTTTTAAAACTTCTACTGAAGGCTATGCATTACAACAAATTAACCAAGAAATCACACAAGGTATTCCTGCTACCGATCTCTAATACTCGTGAAGCCTCTGCAGCGAGCAGCGGCATACATTTATTATTTAGATGTGTCACTGAAACCCAGCCACCCACTCTGAGCCAGTGCGAACTCTGCGTACCCCCGCTGATCGTCCCCTCCAAACAGGGCCAGGATCTTGCCGGTCATCCCCCTCCGTCCTCGGTCCCGCCGCACCCATTCAAACCGCCGCCTCGCCACCCACCTCCGTCTGGGGATGCTGCCCGCTGCCTTGGCAGGGCCGTCGACAGCCCCCGCCTCGACGGCTCGGCACTGACTGGCCACGGGCCCATGCTCGGGCCTCCGCAGGTGCCCCGCCACCACCCGCAGCCGTTGCCGAGCGCGCTGCTCTGACGCCATTCTTCCGTGTTGTGGCTGTGCAACGAGACGGGGTCAGAGGTGAACTGGAAGGAACCTGCGCTCCCAACAGCCTTCGCGGCCACTCCGCAGCCACAGGTGGGAGGGGAAGCAGGCGGGATCCTGTCACAGCCGCCAGTCACCGCTCCTGCCCCTACTCCATCCCTTCTCCCCGCACCGGCGATCAATCTCTGCCCCTGCCCCCGCCGTCAGTCACTACCCCTATCGCTGCCCCCGCCCCGGCCGTCAGTCATTACCCCGATCCCTGCCCCCGCCTCGGCCGTCAGTCACTGCCCCGATCCCTGCCCCCGCCTCGGCCGTCAGTCACTGCCCCTGCCCCCGCCCCGGCCGTCAGTCATTACCCCGATCCCTGCCCCCGCCTCGGTCGTCAGTCACTGCCCCGATCCCTGCCCCCGCCTCGGCCGTCAGTCACTGCCCCTGCCCCCGCCCCGGCCGTCGGTCACTGCCCCTATTCCTGCCTGGGCCGTTAGTCAGTGTAGTGTCCCTGCCCCCGCCTCGGCTGTCACTGCCCCTATCCCTGCCCCGGCCATCGGTCACTGCCCCTATCCCTGCCCCCGCCTCGGCCGTCAGTTACTGTCCCTGCCCCCGCCTCGGCCGTCAGTCACTGCCCCTATCGCTGCCCCCGCCTTGGCCGTCAGTCACTGCTCCTGTCCCCGCCCCGGCCGTCAGTCATTACCCCTATCCCTGTCCCTCCTCTCGGCCGTCAGTCACTGCCCCTATCCCTGCCTCGGCCGTCAGTCACTGTCCCCGAGCCCGCCTCTGCTGTCAGTCACTGCCCCTATTCCTGCCTCGGCCGTTAGTCACTGTCCCTGCCCCCGCCTCGGCTGTCAGTCACTGCCCCTATTCCTGCCTCGGCCGTTAGTCACTGTCCCTGCCCCCGCCTCGGCCGTCAGTCACTGCCCCTGCCCCGGCCGTCGGTCACTGCCCCTATCCCTGCCCCCCCCCCCGCCTCAGCCGTCAGCAATTACCCCTCCCTATTGCTGACCCCGCCTCAGTCATCAGTCACTGCCCCCGCCGCTGCCTCGGCCATCAGTAGCTGTCACCAGCACCCCCTCCCGTCTCGTCAGACAGTCATTGCCCCTGCTTCCGCTCCCGCCTCGCCCGTATCACTGCCCCTGTCTTGCTCTATTTCTCAACTCAAGTTTATACTGCTGGCCATCTGATTTCCCTTCCTGGCTCCCACCTCAGCTAGTGTTGTTCCACACAGGGGGGCTCCTGCAATTAACTGAAACATTCCATTTAGGTGAATAAAGAGGGGCAGGAGTGATCCAAGCGTAAAGGGCCACTTGGCCCTGGAATCTGCATCGGAACGAAATTACAGCGTATCTCTGACCAGTAAAAACTACTTTCCTACAATGTTTTCACATTTTTTGTCCATTCATATCCATGGATCTATTAACTTAAGTTTTGAAATTAAGCCTTCAGGGTTTTCGGGAGTGAAATTCGCAGTTTCAGCATCATTTCAGTGAAGTATTCTCTCCAATTCAGTTCGAAATAACTTGGGCCTTGTTTTGAGACTGACCTTCATGCTTGACACTCCTTGGCCAGGAGAAAGGTCTCTCGGTGAACTTTGTATGTGGCAGGGCTGCCACGCCTCAGTACTGTAGAGGCCTATTCTACACAAACATCATACGACAGAGCTTCAATCCTCGAAATTTATCTCGTGGATCCTCATGACTCCCCTCCTAGAGCAATATACCCTTCCTTGCTGTATGTAGGGGGCCAGAAGTGTACATAATATTCCAGATATGATCTCACCAAAGCCCTATTCTAAAACCATATGGCATTTATTTTATTTGATATAGAGATAGGCATGGAACAGGCCCTTCCAATGGGCCGCACTGTCCAACAACCCTCCTACTTAACACTAGTCTAATCACAGGACAATTTACCGGTGCATCTTTGGACTGCGGGAGGAAATCCATGCAGTCACGGGGAGAACATATGGACTCCTTACAGACGTGGCCGGAATTGAACCGGGATCACTAGCCCTGTAAAGTGACAAGCTAACTGCTACAGTACCTTGCTGCCCAGATGCCATGACTTCACTGACCCATCATCAATCATTAATTCTGTTCTTTTCCTCTCAAAGTTCAAATTAAATGTATTATCAAATTACCTATATGTCACCATATAATAACTCGACATTCATTTCCTTACAGGCATTCACATTAGAACAAAGAAATATGATGACATCAGTTGAAAACTATGGACTAAATCTGGCAAACTAACATGCAAAAGAAGACAAACAGTGCAAAAAAATAAATATTGAGAGCATGAGTTTTAGAGTCCATAGGTTATGGAATCATTTCAAAGTCGAGATGAGTGAAGTTATCCATGCTGGCTCAGAATTCTGATAATTGAAGGGCAATAACTGTTCCTCAACCTGGTGGTGTAGGACCTGAGGCTTCTGTACCTCCAACCTGATGGCAGCAGCAAGAAGAGGGCATGCCCACATGGCACATCCCCATTGAATATCGGCAACCCCCACCATTTTCCTACCACACAGATAGGGTCTCAGTATTTGTTTTCCAGTGAAAGTGGAAAACCCCACATTTTAGAAACATAGAAAACCTACAGCACAATACAAGCCCTTCGGCCCACAAAGTTGTGCCAAACATGTCCCTACCTTAGAAATTACTAGGCTGACCCATAGCCCTCTATTTTTCTAACTTCCACATACCTATCCAAAACTCTCTTAAAAGACCCTATGGTATCTACCTCCACCACCATTGTCGGCAGCCCATTCCACACACTCACCACTCTCTGAGTAAAAATTTAACCCTGACATCTCCTCTGTACCTACTCCCCAGCACCTTAAACCTGTGTCCTCTTGTGGCAACCATTTCAGCCCTGGGAAAATGCCTCTGACTATCCACATGATCAATGCCTGTCATCATCTTATACACCTCTATCAGGTCACCTCTCATCCTCCGTCACTCCAAGGAGAAAAGGCCGAGTTCACTAAGGCATGCTCCCCAATCCAGGCAACATCCTTGTAAATCTCTTCTGCACCCATAACCTTCCTATAGTGAGGTGACCAGAAATGAGCACAGTACTCCAGGTGGGATCTGACCAGGGGCCTATATAGCTGCAACATTTTTCAGTTGGTTCATCCATAACCCTTTGAGACCTAAGCTCTAATCCTTGAAGACCCTACTTGTCAGTCAGCAACCTGAAAAGGACCTAAATGTTAAACAACTCTCTGGACCCACTAATATTTTACCTCTTATTTCATAACCTCATACCTTTTCCTCTTGCGTAGGATCTTCTCGAAAGCCCTCTGAACATATGAATTTTCCTAAACCATTGTTCTTCTCTCACATTACTCTCCTCAATCCACCTTCAAAGAACTCCAATAAAGTTCAAAGTAAATTTCTTATCAAAATACATATATGTTAACACAACCTTGAGATTTTCTTGCAGGCATACTCAATAAATCCAATAACCATTATAGATCAATGAAAGACTGCACCAGCAGGGCAGATAACTGTTGTGCAAAAGACAACAAACTGTGCAAATACAAAAAGAAAGGAAAAATAATAATAATAAGGCAATAAATATCGAGTACATGAGATGAAGAATCCTTAAAAGTAAGGTTGTGGGAACAGTTCAGTGGTGGGGCAAGTGAGGTTGAGTGAAGTTATTCCCTCCCCCCCCCCCCCCCAGAGTTCAGAGCCTGATGATTGAGGGGTAACAACTGTTTCTGAATCTGGTGGTGTGAGTCCTGAGGCTCCTGTCTCTTCTTCCTGATGGCAGCAGTGAGAAGAGACCATGGCCTGGGTGGTAGGGGTCCCTAATGATGGACATTGCTTTCCTGTGACAACACTGCATGTAGTTGTGCTTAATGGTGCGATGGACTGGGCCACATAAGTTAATCAAACAAGACTCCACTTTCATATTCATGTAAACCCTGCTCAATCATATTTTTTTTTAAATAAGCTTTATTACTACTTCCAATATTTTCCCTCTTTTTAAAGTTAAGCTGAGGTATTGGTAGTTCTCTGTGATTTCTTATGCTAAGGGATAGATGTACAACCACTGATAAACATAATCCTTTTTGACTATTAAATTACTGGTTGCTGTGGACATTTATAGTATGTTGTCCATATATGCAGTTGACAGCAGCCTAGCTGTGTGGTGGTCTAAACGGAGAAATGATTAAACAGTCTACTCATTCCAGATATCACCATCAAGGGAAATCTACATAATTATCTGCTGGTAAACAATCCATTAGTGATGTGCAGTTGGGTAGAGTTTGTTGCAAGTAACAGCTCTATTTTACCCATGTGGCTACAGTAACTGGATTAATAGTCAAATAAATATAAGGTTGTAGATATTTTCTACTACTTGATATGGCAATTGCACTTCTGAGAATACAGATCCTGTGTCTATAAAGCTTAGATATGTGTGATGCCTTCTGCTACTTTGGCCCATCTCAGCAGCTCTCCCTTCTGTGTAGTTCCCTTCCTCGTAGGTGCTACACCAATCACAGAGTATTGCCATCATGAAAAATATTCATAAGTCAGTGCTAAACTGTGGCCCAACAATTAGTACTGCTTGATCACCTGACCTTGACTATTTTCTGTCTGGAGGATACATGTTCCCGTGACCCTGCTGGTTTTCCCTGGGTGCTCTTTGCTGATTGGAAGGTTATTATAAATTGCTCCTATTTATAAATGGCAGAAAAATTAGGGGCTGGAGGTTGAGATGATGGGGGTGCAAGAAGAAAATGGGATTAGTTTGGACAGAGCTTGAGGTTGCAGGCTGAACGTCTTGATTCCATGCTGCATGGCTGCATGATAATGGAACTCTTTTTGTAACGTGCAAACAAACTTATCCAATTCATCTTTTATTGTTATTTTGACAGTGTCTATTGTTGATAAAACATCCTATCCATAGAAACAGTTACCAGAAGAAACTGAACCACGTTGTGAGTCTCTATTCATATGTTACAACAGCATGCATAAGTAATTGGAACTGCAGCTTCAATTTGTCTCCTCTTCCCTGAAAAACCCTTGCTGCATGTTAAATTTGAAGCAAAATTTAAACAATTTGCAAAGATGACAGTGACAGTGAGTGGGGAGAGAAACAAATGTTAATGTTTCAGTTCATTGACCTTTCATCATAACAGAAATATGAATTAAATCTCTGTCTATGAGAAGTGGTGGGGTGGAAATACATTTCCACCAAAAGAGATGTAAAGTGATCCTTCTCTCCATTACCCTGCGGGTCACTGTTGGGCAAGGTGTAGCACCCGCATACCCTCTCCCTCCCCAATCAGGGTTAGGTGAAACCATGAGAGCAGATGGATCATCGTATGAGCAGCTGGGCATATCACAAGCCCTGATTATACAACCACTGACTCTAGGCAGACAATCTCTAAAGAGTATTGAAAATGTCTGGGGTCACCCATCTTGTAAAGACACTGCCCAGAAGAAGGCAATGGCAAACTATTTCTGTCAAAAAATTTGTCAAGAACAGTCATGGTCACAAAAATACCATGATCGCTGATGTCATATAACACGGCACATAATGAATGAATGAATGATGAGAAGTGGATTTCACATCAGCATCAAAAACACATTCACCTGATTTGGATATGGGAGCATTTGGAGACAGATTGCATTTATGCTTGACAAATTTAAAACAATAAGTCCCATATTCAGCCCTTAAGCTTGTGACATAGAACTTGTTCTGTCCCCAATGTCTTTGAGAGTACACAAGAATTGAACACTTCAGGAGAACCACCACATTTAACATTTCAGCTGAGTTGACTTCTGACAGCTTCAAGCCAGCCTTTGGAGATGTGACAATTAGCTATGCAATAACTGGTAGCACTTTGCATTATACATAGTGTGAATGGATCAGCTAAAAATTATATTTGCTTCTAATAGTACAAAAAATGGTCAGTCATTCTCGACCTTGGAGCAATTAATGGAACCTCATAGTCAGAGGTTCCAGGCAAAAATAACACGTGGAAGTGGCAAGCAGGCGTATGTGACATTAAAATCAGAAACCTGCCATCAGCGGCCGCAGTGGAGTGGCTGACTGTATGCTCAGACCCATCTCCTGCACTCATCAAAAAATAATGTCTGGTCACCTAGAAGAATTCTAAGCAATTATAAAGATAGGTTCATTTTGGCCCTTCTCCTTACCATGTTGATCAGTTAAAACAGGAATACAAGTTTGATCACATACTTTGAAATGGTTAATGCAGACATTTTGAAAAGGAGAAGTGGAGCAGTTTAGGGAAATTTTGGATGGAGCATAAAAAGAGGTTGACCTGCAGTGACTGCATTAGTGACAGAGCACTCCAGTTTTTTACAATAATATCATTGTTAGAGTTATACAGGGTAGAATCAAACCCTTCAGCCCAAATCATCCATGGCACCTGATATTCCTACCTAAATTGGACCCATTTGCCCGCATTTGGCTCATATCCTTCTAAACCTTTCCTCTCCTTGTATCTGTCTAAATATTCTTGGAACAATGTAATTGCACCCGCCTCTACCATTTACTGGCTGCTCATTCTTTATAACTACTACATCCTGTGTGAGAAACACCCCTCAATTTAAACCTCCACTTTCTTATTTTGGACTCCCCTTGCTGAAAAAAAGGCTATTACGATTTACCTTATCGAGGCCCCTCATGATTATAAATCTCTATAAGGTCATCTCTCAGCCTTCTTTGCTTCAGGGAAACCATTCCTAACCAATCCAGTCTCTCCTTATAACTCAAGCACTCCAATCCTGCAGGTGTCCTCATAAATCTTTTCTGTAGTCAGGTTGTTCCTATAGTATTACATTCTTACAGCCTGTTATGTTGTTGGCGTTTAGGGCAGCAATGAAGGTCCTCTATCTCTGGTGGTGTTCAGGGATTCCTTCATCATATCAGTAGCTTTCTCTTGGTTTTCAGTACTGTCAGTCATCCAAGTCTCTGATGGAGACTCAGGAATACAGTCACACTCAGAGGAAGAATGATTCTTCATTGCTGTTTCTGTAACAATTTTATTTCACCATTCACAGTTCTAGCACTGAGCTGAACCCCTGAACCCAGAGGTGGACTACTCTTAGTCTGTCCTCTACCCTTTGACCTGTTTGGCATGGGTGACCAAGAGCCAAGACATAAAGCCCTGACTCCAGCCAACATAGCTCTCCAAGTCATTGAGGCAATCAAGCCTCCAAACCCTACGACAAGGTTGTGGTCCTCTAGTATGGCAACCAGAAATGCACTCCAAGTATGATCTCACCAACATCTAGTGTAGCTGTAACATGGCACATTTGCCTCCATTGAACTCTTGAACTCAGTGTTCTGACCAATGAAGACAAGTGTTCCATTGCCTCCTTCACCAACCTGACTAACCTGTGTTGCCACTTTCATGGAACTGTGTATTTATCCTCTAGGATTCGCTATCCTTCTCTACACCCCAGGGCCCTACCGTTCACTATATGTATCTTGCCCTGTTTTAATTTCTCAAAATTCATCATTTTGCACTTTTTGAGGTAAATTCCATCTCTCTCCTCTTTGGTCACTTTTCCATCAAATGAGAACCATGGTGTAATCTTAAATAACCTTCTTCACTGTCCACTACTTCAACAGTTTTGGCGTTACCTACAAACTTGCTAATCATACCATCTACATTCTCATCCCAAATCATCAAAACTTATGATAAACAGCAGAGGGCCCACCAATGATCAATGACATCACTAGTCACAGGCCTCCAATCCAGAAACCATAACTTAAACATAAATTGTACACAAATATGACAAGGAAGAATACAATTAGGACAAAAAACAACAAAATCCAGTTGACTGCAAGATGATTAAACCGTTGTAATTGGTGTGTAGCACTAGATCCCAAGTGATTCAACCTTCCAGACCAGCCTACTATATGGGTGGATTAATAATTGTTTTCAGAATCATGTTTTCTGGTTGCAGTAGACTGTAAAGACATAAAATTTACTATAAATTACAAAATATTTAAACAGTGCAAAAAATGGAAAATGATGCAGTGTTCATGGGTTTGTGGCTATTCAGAACATAGAACATAGAAATTTACAGCATGTTACAGGCCCTTCAGCCCACAATGTTGTGCCAACCATGTAACCTACTCTAGAAAATGCCTAGAATTTCCCCACCACATAGCCTCTGTTTTTCTAAGCTCCATGTACCTACCTGAGGCTCTTAAAAGACATGATTGTATCCGCTTCCATCACCACCACCAGCAATGCATTCCACACATCACCACTCTCTGTGTAAAATACTTACCCCTGACATCCACTCGATACCTATTTCCAAGCAGCTTAAAACTATGCCCCCTCATGTTAGCCATTTCAGCCCTGGGAAAAAGCCTCTGGCTATCCACATGATCAATGCTCCTCATCATCTTATACACCTTTATCAGGTCACCTTTCATCCTCTGCCGTTCCAGGGAGAAAAGGCCAAGTTCACTCAACCTATTCTCATAAGGTACACCTTCCAATCCAGGCAACATCCTTGTAAATCTCCTCTGCACTCTCTCTATAGTATCCACATCCTTGCTGTAGTGAGGTGACCAGAACTGAACACAGTACTCCTAGTGGGGTCTGACCAAGGTCAAGGTCATATAGCTGTAACATTACGTCACGGCTCTTCAGCTCAATCCCATGGTTGATGAATGCCAACACACCATGCACCTTCTTAACAACACTGTCAACCTGTGCAGCAGCTTTGAGTGTCCTATTGACACAGACCCCAAGATCTCACAGATCCACCACACTGTCTAGAGTCTTACCATTTATATTATATTCTGTCCTCAAATTGAACCTACCAAAGTTAACCACTTCACACTTATCTGGGTTGAAGTCCATCTGCCACTTCTCAGCCCAGTTCTACATCCTATCGATGTCCCACTGTAACCTCTGACAACCCTCCAGACTATCCACAACCCCCCCCCAACCTTTGTGTCAACAGCAAACTTGCGATCCCGTGTTTCTACTTCATCCAAGTCATTTATAAAAATCAGAACAGATCCCTGCAGAGCACCACTGGTCACCAACCTCCATGTAGAATACGAACCATCTACAACCACCTTTTGCCTTCTGTGGGGAAGTCAGTTCTGGATCCGCAAAGCAAGGTCTCCCTGGATCATATGCCGTCTTACTTTCTGAAGCAGCCTTGCATGAGGAGCCTTATCAAGTGCCTTACTGAAATCCATATGCACTACATTCATGCTCTACCTTCATCAATGTGTTTTGTTACTTTCTCAAAAAATTCAATCAGGCTCGTAAGGCACAACCTGCCCTTGACAAAGCCATGCTGTCTATCCCTAATCAGATTTGGTTTCTCCAAATGCTCATAGATCCTGATGTACAAAAAGGCTGGATGAATTCAGCAGGTCGGGCAGCATCCGTTGAAAGGAGCAGTCAATGTTTTGGGCTGAGACCCTTTGTCAGGATCCTGCCTCTCAAGACCTTCTCCAACAACTTGCCCACCACTGCGGTCAGACTCACTGGTCTATAATTTCCTCGGCCATCTCTACTCCCTTTCTTGAGCAAGGGAACAACATTTGCAACCCTCCAATCCTCCGTATTTCTCCCATCCCCATTGATGACGCGAAGATCATCGCAAGAGGCTCAGAAATATGATAACAGTGGTGAAAAGGCTTTTTCTGAATTGTCAAGTGTGGGTCTTCAGACTTCTGTACTTCCTCCTTGATAGCAATGAAAAGGGCATGTCCCAGATGGTGAGAGTCTTTTGTGATGGATACAGCCTAGTTAAGGCACTGCCTCTCGAAGATGTTTTCCATGGTTGGGAGGGTTGTGCCCATGATACAGTAGGCTGTCCACCAGCCTCTGATCCAATGCATTGGAGCCTCTATACGAAGCAGTGATGCAACCAGTCAGAATGCTCTCGACCATACAAATACAGAAAATTTGCAAGAGTCTTTGGTGACATATTAATCTCCTCAAGCTCTTAATGAAATTGAGTTGCTGTCATGCCTTCTCTATGATTGTATTAATGTGCTGGGTCCAGGATACATCTTCTGAGATACTGACACTGACGAACTTGAAGCTGCTCACCCTCTCCACCAATCACAACTGATGTGTGTTCTCCTGACTTCGTGAAGTTCACAATCAATTCCTTGCTCTTGCTGATACTGAGTGTGTGATTGTTGCTGCAACATCATTCATCCAGATGATGTACGTATCTCATCCCTGTTTGCCTCCTCATCACTATCTGACATTTTGCCAACAACAGTGGCACTTAAGCTGTGCTAGCCACACAGACACAAGCCCATAGACAGCAGAGCACTGGGATAAGCAAGAATCCTTGACGTGTACCTGTGTTGATTGTCAATGAGCCCTGCTGCCCGTTATGCTGCTGGCCCCTAGGGCAGCAATGAAGGTCCTCCATCTCTGGCAGTGTTCAGGGCTTGCTTCATCACATCAGTAGCTTCCTCTCAGTTTTCACTACTGTCAGTTATGCAAGTCTCAGGTGGAGACTCAGGAATACTGTCAGACTCAGAGGTGGAAGGATTTGTCATTGCTGTTTCCATAACAGTTTTGTTAGATCTGTCAGGGTTGTTAGCCCTGAGCTGAACCCCCAAAACCTGGACGACTGGTGGACCACTCTTAGTCTGGCCTCTACCTTTTGACCTGTTTGGCATGGGTGACCCTACCAAGAGCCAAAGAATAAAGCCCTGACTCCAGCCAGCATAGCTCTCTGGGTCATTGAGACATGCAAGCCTCCAAACCCAATGACAAGGTTGTGGTCCTCTTGGAGGATTGTAAATGAGGAGATCACCTGACTGGGTTTCCAAATTAGGAACCCAAGGATCAATCACCACCATTATACCTTCGATATTCACCAACGAGAGGGAACTTGATGACGGTGAGGACAATATGAGTGAGGTTGATGTTCTAGAGCATGTTGATATTAAAGGAGAGGAGGTGTTGGAGTTGTTAAAATACATTAGGACAGATAAGTCCCTGGGGCCTGATGGAATATTCCCCAGGCTGCTCCATGAGGCGAGGGAAGAGATTGCTGAGCCTCTGGCTAGGATCTTTATGTCCTCGTTGTCCACAGGAATGGTACCGGAGGATTGGAGGGAGGCGAATGTTGTCCCCTTGTTCAAAAGAGGTAGTAGGGATAGTCCGGGTAATTATAGACCAGTGAGTCTTACATCTGTGGTGGGAAAGCTGTTGGAAAAGATTCTTAGAGATAGGATCTATAGGCATTTAGAGAATCATGGTCTGATCAGGGACAGTCAGCATGGCTTTGTGAAGGGCAGATCATGCCTAACAAGCCTGATAGAGTTCTTTGAGGAGGTAACCAGGCATATAGATGAGGGTAGTGCAGCAGATGTGATCTACATGGATTTTAGTAAGGCATTTGACATGGTTCCACATGGTAGGCTTATTCAGAAAGTCAGAAGGCATGGGATTCAGGGAAGTTTGGCCAGGTGGATTCAGAATTCGCTTGCCTGCAGAAAGCAGAGGGTCGTGGTGGAGGGAGTACATTCAGATTGGAGGGTTGTGACTAGTGGTGTCCCACAAGGTTCGGTTCTGGGACCTCTACTTTTCGTGATTTTAATTAACGAACTGGATGTGGGGGTAGAAGGGTGGGTTGGCAAGTTTGCAGATGACGCAAAGGTTGGTGATGTTGTAGATAGTGTAGAGGATTGTCGAAGATTGCAGAGAGACATTGATAGGATGCAGAAGTGGGCTGAGCAGTGGCAGATGGAATTCAACCCGGAGAAGTGTGAGGTGGTACACTTTGGAAGGACAAACTCCAAGGCAGAGTACAAAGTAAATGGCAGGATACTTGGTAGTGTGGAGGAGCAGAGGGATCTGGGGGTACATGTCCACAGATCCCTGAAAGTTGCCTCACAGGTAGATAGGGTAGTTAAGAAAGCTTATGGGGTGTTAGCTTTCATAAGTTGAGGGATAGAGTTTAAGAGACGCAATGTAATGATGCAGCTCTATAAAACTCTGGTTAGGCCACACTTGGAGTACTGTGTCCAGTCCTGGTCGCCTCAGTATAGGAAGGATGTGGAAGCATTGGAAAGGGTACAGAGGAGATTTACCAGGATGCTGCCTGGTCTAGAGAGTATGGATTATGATCAGAGATTAAGGGAGCTAGGGCTTTACTCTTCGGAGAGAAGGAGGATGAGAGGAGACATGATAGAGGTGTACAAGTTATTAAGAGGAATAGACAGAGTGGACAGCCAGCGCCTCTCCCCCAGGGCACCACTGCTCAGTACAAGAGGACATGGCTTTATGGTAAGGGGAGGGAAGTTCAAGAGGGATATTAGAGGAAGGTTTTTTACTCAGAGAGTGGTTGGCGCGTGGAATGCACTGCCTGAGTCAGTGGTGGAGGCAGACACACTAATGAAGTTTAAGAGACTACTAGACAGGTATATGGAGGAATTTAAGGTGGGGGGTTATATGTGAGGCAGGGTTTGAACATCAGCATAGCATTGTGGGCTGAAGGGCCTGTAATGTGCTGTGCTATACTATTCTATTACTAATATTTGTGTTTTAAAATTTTTAAAAATAATTGTAGTTAAGTTCTTCCATAGGGAGATTTGAACTCATGTCTATGTGTGTATTATTAATCAAGAGCCAAATCCATGGGTTATTTATAAGTCTGACAGTTAAACTGCTGTGCTACCAATATATCCAATTTTTTGGTAAGTTGTACTAACAGTTGAAAAGCATTTCTGCTGAATGCCTTCAGAGTGAAAGAATCGTGCTTCTTTGCACTGCAATTGTTCACATATTAACTATGGAATGTATTGTGGTCTGTGGACCTGCAAAGAAATTGGATAGAAAATTCCCTTGTAAAAGTTAGATTTTAAATAAATTTCTTAATTAAAATCTTAGCTTACTTTAAATTCTTTTACATTTTCCAGCCTATGTGTTTGACTGTTAACAGTTATTTACGTAAACTCCTGTTTAATACAGAATTGTACCATTTATTTTTTTGTTTATTAGCTCAGAACTACAGCACTGCCCGTGGTTGTTAACTGAGGTTGGATTAAAATAATGAGGCCCAGATGGAAACTATTCTTTGTGAGGGTCAAAAAGAAAAAAAGAATTTGATACTACAGGGTCTTTATTAGAGAGCAGCACAGTAGAGTAGAGGGGCTGGCAGGGTAGCATAATAGATAGCCTAATGCTTTATACCACCAACAATTCTCGCCACTGTCTATAAAGAGATTGTGTATTCCCCCTGTGATCACATGAACTTACTCCTGTTCCTCCCCCCCCCCACCCCCACCCCAACATTCAAACGACATATGGATGAGTAAGGGTCAATAAGTTGTGGACATGCTTTGTTAGAGCTGGAAGCACAGCAACACGTGCAGGCTGCCCCCACCATATATTTATACTGTGCTGGTCATTGATGCATTCCACTCCATGTTTCAATGTACTTGTGACAAACTAAGTTATTCTTTATCTTTTTTAATGAGAAACAAATGCATTGTATGACCATGCATTTATTGTAGCTCAAAGATGGACTCATTAGTTAAAACATTTAAAAATGAAGAATTCCAGAGAATAAATTTACTTCTACACTTTTTCAAGGGAGAACTATTTACACTCAAAATAGGCTTAGGGATTACTGAAAATTAGCATTGACTTGATGAGCCGAATAGCCAGCCACTTTTGTAATCATAAGGAAACATGGAATCAACATCAGCGTCATTGCCTAACAGAAACCTTAAAACTCACAGAAGTGATGGGGATCCAAATTGTCCTCAATCCAAGGGAACACCTAAAAATGAAAAGCAAAAATAACCTGTAGATTTTGGAAAACTAATATAAAAGCAAAACTGGTGATAATACTCAGAACCAGAATCAGGTTTATTATCATTGGTAGGTGACTTGAAATTGGCTAACTTAGCAGCAGCAGTTCAATGCAATACATAATATAGTAGAGAGGAAAGAAAGAAAGAAAGAAAGAAAGAGATAAATAGATAGATAGATAGATAGATAGATAGATAGATAGATAAATCGATTACAGTATACATATATTGAATACATATATGTACCTTAATATCCAGGGCGCCTAGGTGTGACTTGAGTAGCAGCAGTACTCTCAATGGATATGATTAAATACTCAGTGAGTCAGGCAGCAACTGTGAAAAGAGCAACAGCGTTAACGTTTCAAAGACCCATTGTTAACTCCGTTTTTCTCTCTACTTACGCCAACTGCCTAATAAGACTGATTTCAACACATATTACTTTGGTGATTGAGAGGTTTGGGGAAGTCTTAATAGACTTTATTCATAATAAAAAATATATATAAAAGGAAGAAGCAGTGCAAAAAGCTTTTGCATTTATAGTCATTATATACAGCAATATAAAGTTTTGAAGAAACAAAATTAACACCATAGCCAATCACACGAGTCTCTTTCGTTGTTTGAGGACCTTCCCTACACAACAACACTCCTCCATGTGCATAGCAGAAGGACCCTACACTGTGGTCCTTCCACCCACAGTCTGGGTATTGGCTGCACTGTGAATCCCTCAGCCTGTACTCCTGCTGCTTGGACTGAGCCAGTCTGCAGAATGCCCTTTCAGACAGCTCACTGTGCTGGAAGACCAGCTAGTTTTGAGCAGACCAAAGGGCATCTTTAACCAGTTGACATATTGGACCGAGACCCTTCATCAGGACTGGAAAGGAACGGGAGATCAGAATAAGAATGGGGGGGGGGTAGAAGTAGAAGGTGGCCGGTGACAGGTGTAATCAGGAAAGAAGGAGAAGTAAAGAGCTGGGAAGTTGATTGGTGTAAGAGGTAAAAGGGCTGGAGAAGGGGGTAATCTGATAGGAGAGGGCAGTAGACCATGGAAGAAGGGGAACAGGGAGGAGCACAAAGGGAGGTCATGCAGCAGACAGAGCGAAGGTGCTCAATGAAGTGGTCTCCCAATTTGCAAAGGGTCTCACCGATATACAGGAGGCCACACCGGGAGCACCAGATACAGTAGATGACACCCACAGACTCACAGGTGAAGTATCGCCCCACCTGGAAGGACCGTTTGGGGCTTTGAATGGTAGTGAGGGAGGAGGTATAGGGGCAGGTATAGCACTTTTTCTGCTTGCAGGGGTAAATGCCAGGAGGGAGATCGGTGGGGAGGGACAAGTGGACAAGGGAGTCGCTTTGGGAACTATCCCTGTGGAAAGGTGAAAGTGGCGGGGGGAAGGATAGATGCACTTGCTGGTGGATCCCACTGAAGATGGCAGAGGTTACAGAGAGTTATGTGCTGGACACGGAGGCTGGTGGGGTGGTAGATGAGGACGAGAGGAACCCTATCTCTGGTCTGGTGGCAGAAGAATGGGATGAGGACAGATGCTTGCTTCTCACAGTCGTAGCGAATCTGCATTCTGCAAAGAGGTAGGTGACAGTCACTTCCCCTATCTCAAAGCAGCTTAATTAATTCTTGGTGCTTGTTAGTCAAATCTGGCGGTGAGGTTTGAGCCATTTGCTCTGGAACCCATGTATTCCATGTTGACCACTGCCTGACAGTTGTTTTTCTCTTTTCATGGTCTGTGATGTATCGGGCGGCATTTTTGCCGTTTCCTTTGTATTTGACAGTTTTTTAAACAAGGTCAGTTGCTCGCTTGGCACTTGAAAACATGTAAAGGGCCGGATGCATTTGAACTCAGAACCATTCACCTCAAAGTCCGGTGCTGATGGCACTACACCACCAGCCAGCGCTACCTGATAGAGCTGTGGTCAAAGGTGTTTCCTTGGAAGGCCTGTTCCACACTTCCTCAAAGGGTTAGGTAGTGCAGCAGCATCCAGCTGACGGAGGCATTGCACATTTACAGGACCAGGCCTATGTTCTGTAACACCAGGGACAAATAGAGCCTCAGCATGTAGACACATTTGGTACCCATGTACCTCTAGTCCACTCAACTCCTCATACATCCATTCACAAGTGGCCATCAAGATGAGGGCAACATTGGGTAAACTTTTGCCTCATTCTCTGGAGACTTGTGCAATATGACTCGCTCCACCTTGGGCTCCCAGATAAACTGATGTCCCAGGTGTTAACTGAGACAGAGGAGTGGGCAACAGGTCATGCCTGTACAAAGCACAGTAGCCCTGAGAGCATATCACACCTGATAACCAGATTCTTACTTATTGACAGAGAGTGTTGCTTTCCACTGACTAGGCTTGTTTTACCTTCCCAATTGGCTCCAGTCAGTTCTTGTTACAGTCCTCAGCCCCTCCAAATCAAATCCCCAGCTCCTTCAGGCCGTCTGATCTGACAGTGAAGGGATGTTGAATGGGTCAGGCCAGTTGCCAAGGAACATGGCTTTGCTCTTCCTGCAGTTGACTCTGGCCCCTGATGCACAAACTAGTTGCGGTTGTGGATTAATCTGAAAACTGACCACGTGTGTGCACAGGAGCCAATGACCTCATCCGTGTGCAGGGAGGTTTCGACTTGTGTGCGTCACCACCTGGCAACGTCACATCTCTTACGCTTTTGTCCTTCCTGATGGATTCAGCAAAGAGTTCTAAGCAGCACACAAACATGACAGAGAACATAAGAACTTAAAAACAGGAGCAGGAGGAGGCCATCCAACCAATCGAGGCTGCTCTGCCATTCTATAAGATCTGACCATGGACTCATCTCCACCTACCTGCCTTTTCCCCATAACCTTTCATTCCAAACTATGCAAACATCTATCCAACCTTGTCCTAAATATATTTACTGAGGTTTCCGGAGGAGAGGGAACAATCCTGTCTGACTCCATATTTGATGGGAAAACTATCTGTATCCTACCTATTGATTTGGACTGTACGCAGCTATCCGTGTATCCAATTCCTCATTCATCTTAGAGAGCACATTCATCACGACCGTGTGTGATGACATGTTGAAGACTTTCTCCTGGTCCAAGCTGACCAGGTGGGTATCCACTCCTCTGTCCTGCACACAGGCAAAGGTATCCCTGAATAGCGCAAGGCTGGCAGAGATTTTCCTGCCAGGTACAGCACAGGTTTGGTCTGGAAGGATCTTCTGTCCCAGAGCAGAGTTGGTCCAGTTGGCAGTGGCCTTAGATGGGATTCTGTAATCCACATTCAACAGTGAAGTAGGTCTCCGATTCCTAATGTCCTCCCGCTTGTACTTCTGCTTGTTGAATCAGAATCCGAATCAGGTTTTAAAATATTGGCATATGTTGTGAAATTTGTTGCTTTGCAGCAGCAGTATATTGCAATACATATTACTAAAAATAACCTAAAAATTACAATAAGAAATATATACAGTATGTATAATTAAATTAAATATGTAGTGCAAAAAGAGAGCAGATAAAGAATATTATATAGTGAGGTAGTGTACGTGGGTTCATTGTCCATTCAGAAATCGAATGGCAGTAGAGAAGAAGCTGTTTATAACACACCGTGTGTCTTCAAGCTCCTATAACTCCAACTTCTTGGTAGCAATAAGAAGAGGGAATGTCCTGGTAATGGGGAACATTAACGACGGATGTCGCCTTTTTGAGGCATCAACTTTAGAAGATGTCCTCCATGCCGGGGAAGCTTGTGCCCATGACGGGGCAGATTGAGTTTCGAACTTCCTATTTTTTTCCAATCTTGTACAGTGGCCCATCTATACCAGGTGGTGATGCAACCAGTTAGAATGCTCTCTATGGTATATCTGTCGAAACTTGTGAGAGTCTTTGATGACATACCGAGTCTCCTCAAACTCCTAAAGAAATATACCCACTGCCATGCCTTCCTTGTAATTGTAATATGTCGGGCCCAGGATCAATATTCAGAGATGTTGACATCCAAGAACTTGAAACTGCTCACCCCTTCCAATGCAGGTCCCTCGATGAAGACTGGAGTGTGTTCCCTCGACTTTCCCTTCCTGAAGTCCACAATCAATTCCTTGGTCTTACTGATGCGGAACGCAAAGTTGATCTATCTCATTTCTGTACGCCTCCTCATCACCATCTATAGTCCTGCCAACAGTAGCTGTGTCATCAGCTGTGTCATTTGTAGATCCCATTTAAGCTGTGCTGAGCCACACCGTGTGTGTAGAGAGAGTAGAGTGATGGCTAAGCACACATCCTTGAGGTGCGCCAGTGTTAATTGACAGCGAGATGTTATTTTTGATCTCCCAATGAGGAAGTTTTGCTCTTCCTCATGGAGTCTGATGTGCTGTCAGCCTTTAAATGACTGCACTGCTCCAAAGAGTGCATTATGAGGTAATTCTTACCCTTGGCCATTTGTCTCAATAATGAGTCAACCTATAGCTGGGGAAGTGATGATCCCTCCAGTTAGACTGTTTGAGGTAACTTATTTTTTATTCTTTCTTACTTCTCTTCTATTTGTATATCTGTGCACTTGTAATGCTACTGTGACACTGTAATTTCCTTTGAGATCAATAAAGTGTCGAGCTATCTATCTCGATGCACTTCCAGCAGGTCTGGGCTTATCCAACCCCACAGAACTGAGTACAACTCTGCCAGTAAGCCGTCACTACTGGGAGTTTTATTCATGCTAAAGGACTGGATGAATCAGCTCCTCTGGGGTCAGTGGCATATCCAGACTTAACTACTTGTTTTCATTTAACACTTCCCGTGTTAGCAGACAGGACTTTGCGAAACTGTGGGTTGCAAAGTTCTCCTGCGAATCTTTCGGAAGCAGAGGTGTGAGCGTATCTCATCCTGCTCCCCAGAGCAGGATCTGAGTGCGATGTCGGAGGAATCCAACACAAAGAGCGCAGTTTACTGGCTCTTTGCCTCACACAGTTCCTCCCTCACGTCCATCCCCTCGTCTGCAGAAGCAGAAGTTGCTGCAAGTCTTTCTGGAATTGGCACAATTTCTTCAGACTCTGTCTTGCTTCTGAATACCCATCTTCTTTTTATTATATGAATTGCATTGTACTGCCACCGCTAAGTTAACAAATATCACGACATACGCCGGCGATATTAAATCTGATTCTGATGGGTGAAGAATCTCTTGATGTTCTCCCTGGTTACTTCCCACCAGTGAATCAGAGTCAAAGAATGGCTTCACAGTTCACGGTTCACCAACCTGTGTTCCTCGATATCCTTTGGGATCAGCAGCTTGATGTTCACCCCACCACCTGATCATCCTGTAGGCGACTGGAGGCTTGAGGGAGGAATATTGCCGGTGGATCTGATTGTGATGGTCTTCAACACTAATAAGAAGTCTATTGGGCTGCCTGCTCCTGTCCAAGTGTGTTGTGGGTGTACCCGACCTGCAGGGATGCTGAAGACATCGCGTAGCTTTGCATCTTCACCTGTTTCCATCAGGAGTCTGGAGGTGCTGTGCAGCCGGATGGTCCAGGCAATGGTGCTGTTGAAGTCACCTGGCAGGGACATCACCAGCAGTGATGGGGGACAGCTAGCCACTCCCTCCACACAGGTGTACATACTGATTAGTCAGAGCAGAGAGTTACAGTACCTCACATCAGCCACAAGGAGGCGCCCACCAACACCCCTTTGACTTTAGTCACAGAGAAGTTGCCTCTCCACGGCAGACAATTCGCTCCAGATGCACAACTCTTACTCCCCTCTGATAAAGAGTGTCCCTGGGACCACCATTGTGACCACCTTTGATCGTTGTGGAGATGTGACAGCCTACATTATCGTAAAAAAAAAGTCACAACTGCCTTGAACTTGGTGAAGTATTGCAAGATGTTAACACAGCACATGTTGTTCTACACAATGTGCATGTTTAGAGGCAGTTTCATCTGCACAGTAATTTGAGTTCAGTTTATCACGAATACAGACTCTTGACAATCAGCCTTGATGAACTGCCTCACAGTTTTTGGGCTCAGGCGCTAGGAATGGTCTTCTGCAAGGTATAGCAATGCTGGGGAGGAGGGGTGGGAAGATCAGTCTGTGCTCTTGGTTCAACACTGGCTCAGAATGTTCCATACCTTCCATCTCTTGGAGTTGGCGTGCATTGGATACTATGCTGTTGCTGCTCTCCCAGAGCTATGTGGTGGCAGGTTGAGTTTCTCCCTTGTAGGCTCCCCTCCTCCTTGTCCTATGCTTCCTCTGACTGTGTTTCCTATGTTTTCTTCATCTTCTTCCAAGTGCAGTTTGGTGTGTTTTCTCTCTATTGCTTTTAATCTCAGAAGTCTCTTCGGGTGGTGTATTTCTTTCCTAACTCCACCTGCCATTCTTCTCTTGTCCCTCTGCCATTCCCTTGTACATTGACACCTCCTCTTGGGGAGGGGCCTGGGGGCTCTGGAAGCTTGAGGTGGATGGCTTCTCCTCTGCCCTGGCCTCAGGTTCAGCCTTGGACCTCTGCACTTGCAGGGTGCGAGTCACCGTTACTTCAGGGGTTGTTGTCAGCTCCCCTTTCATTTCTGGGCACAATAGTGACAGGCTGCCTCTTTGCACAGTTTGCACGTTTTGCTTTCTCTGCAGACCTTGGTCTGGTGTCTTTCCTGCATGCAGCTCTTGCAGATGACCACCCTGCATTAGGCCCCCACACCCAGGCTTCTTGTAGTTACAACACACTCTGGGTTGTCCTGCGTGTACTATGTAGCCATAGTTCCCTTCAATGGTAAACACTAGGGTGTGTGGATGATGGCTCCTTTAGCATCCACTTTGAGTTTGCCCTCACCTGGCACTTGCTGGTCTAGATCTCAAACAGGTATGTTTTCCACGATCTATGTCCTGCTCCCTCAACAGAGTGGGCCAGGAAAGTGAGGACATTCATAATGGGCACATGTGGGTTAAACTTGCACACTGTAATCACACAGTCCTTTGGGAGAAGAGGGTGAAAAGTAGCTGTACCTCAACAATGAGAGCAGAGCCTCGTCCCCCTCCTCCTGAAAGTCCTGTAGCATCCTCTGCCATCCCACCAGGTACTTGAAGCTAACATGAAAGTACTCATTATCTGCAAGGTCCTGAACTTGCAGCTCTCCATCATGGCCTTCTTAAAGGGCTTCACCTCACTGAGGTCACCCTGCCCTCAGATTCCTGTCCTCCTACTGAGGTGCTTGCCACTGCAGCCATGCTAGTGAAGCTGGTGGGTTATTTCAGGTTTAGTTGCTGGAAGGAGGTTTTAGACTGATTTCCCATCAGCAATACAATCCGCCCCCATATCGGGGCTTTATGCTCTCGTCAGGTAGCCACTTGATTGTGAAAAGACACCTTCCTTCTTCTTCAACATTTGTTTGCCCACCTTAATTCCGTAACTCACAGTATTTTGTGACTACCGGCACATCCCCGTTCAAATATTACTTTATCACACCAATTGAGAATAATGTAACAATGAGATCATATGTAACAGGACTGAACAACGTCCAAATACTATTTCTGAGTTTTAAGACACAAGAAAGACTGCTGGAAATCTGGAGCACAAACAGTAAAACAATTGCTGAAGGAACTCAGCAGATCAGGCAACATCTATGAAGGGATGAACAGTTGATGTTACAGGCTAAGACCCTTCATCAAGACTCTAGGAACATGTAAGATCTGGTTACAGTAGACATCACACCCTCTCTCATCCCAGTCCACCACCACTCCCTTCTCTTCTGCAGCTTTCAATCTCCCACTGGTGCTCTGGTTCTTATGCAGGAGAGGAAGAATAGGTGTTCTGTAGTGGTGGGGTGAGCTTTGATGACAATATTGATATCAGAGCGAACTGCAAAGAGTGGGGTGTGGCTACAGCATCTGTTACAGCTTGTAAGGATCCTTGGCACAAAGCTGAATCTTACAGTAATATGGACAACTATTTTGAGGGTTGTCCATGCATTTGTTTGAGGTTTTGAGAGTTTCTGCCTTAGCAGGTAACTTAGCTTGGACAACACACGACAAGAGATGATGGGGGTCAAACAGCATCTATGGAGGGAAATGAGCAGTGGACAGTTCAGGTCAAGAACCTTCATCAGGGCTGAAAGAAAGAGGGTAGAAACCAGAATAAAAGGTGAGGGAGAGGAGAAGCACAAACTGGTGGGTGGTAGGTGAATCAGGCTGAGAGAGGAGATAAATAGGTGGGAAGGAGGAATTGGGAATGATGGTAGGAAACTTGTAGATGGTTGGTAGAAGAGAGAAAGGGCTGAAGAAAAGGTAATTCAACAAGAGAGGAGGGTGGACCATGAAATCGAGGTAGGGGGTTGGGGAACCAGAGCAAGGAAGGTACTTCGGCTGTGAGGGCAGGGGAGGGGGAAAACGAGTGCTAAAGGGACCAGAGGGATAGATAGAAACATAGAAAATAGGTGCAGGAGTAGGCCATTTGGCCCTTCGAGCCTGCACCGCCATTCAGTATGATCATGGCTGATCATCCAACTCAGAACTCTGTACCTACTTTCTCTCCATACCCCCTGATCCCTTTAGCCACAAGGGCCATATCTAACTCTCTCTTAAATATAGCCAATGAACTGGCCTCAACTGTTTCCTGTGGCAGAGAATTCCACAGATTCACCACTCTCTGTGTGAAGAGGTTTTTCCTCATCTTGGTCCTAAAAGGCTTCCCCTTTATCCTTAAACTGTGACCCCTCGTTCTGGACTTCCCCAACATCGGAAACAATCTTCCTGCATCTAGCCTGTCCAATCCCTTTAGAATTTTATACGTTTCAATAAGATCCCCCCTCAATCTTCTAAATTCCAGCGAGTATAAGCCTAGTCGATCCAGTCTTTCTTCATATGAAAGCCCTGCCATCCCAAGAATCAATCTGGTGAAACTTCTTTGTACTCTCTCTATGGCAAGAATGTCTGTCCTCAGATTAGGGGACCAAAACTGCACACAATACTCTAGGTGTGGTCTCACCAAGGCCTTGTACAACTGCAGTAGAACCTCCCTGCTTCTGTAGTCAAATCCTTTTGCTATGAATGCCAACATACCATTTGCCTTTTTCACTGCCTGCTGTACCTGCATGCCCACCTTCAATACTGGTGTACAATGACACCCAGGTCTCGTTGCATCTCCCCTTTTCCTAATCGGCCACCATTCAGATAATAATCTGTTTTCCTGTTCTTGCAACCAAAGTGGATAACCTCACATTTATCCACATTAAATTGCATCTGCCATGAATTTGCCCACTCACCTTACCTATCCAAGTCACCCTGCATCCTCTTAGCATCCTCCTCACAGATAACACCGCCGCCCAGCTTCGTGTCATCCGCAAACTTGGAGATGCTGCATTTAATTCCCTCGTCTAAATCATTAATATATATTGTAAACAACTGGGGTCCCAGCACTGAGCCTTGCGGTACCCCACTAGTCACTGCCTGCCATTCTGAAAAGGTCCCGTTTACTCCCACTCTTTGCTTCCTGTCTGCCAACCAATTCTCTATCCACATCAATACCATAAGGATAAGGAATGTCAATGCAGAGTAGGGGGACAGAAGGAAACGGTTACCAGAAGTTAGAGAAATAGATGATGACACCATTAGGTTGGTGACTACCAAGACAAAATATGAGACGTTGCTCCTGTAATCTGTGCCCAACCTGAGCTGGGCTGTAGAGGAGACTGTGGACAAGCACGTTGGAGCAGGAATGGCCACCAAAAGATCCTGGTTATTACAGCAAAGTGCTCAGCAAAGCCATCCTTCTTCTACCTATGTTGGGTCTCACCAATAGGGAGGAAGCCGGACCAGGAGCACCAGATGACACTGACGCAGTCATGTGTGAAGTGCTGCCTCACCTGTGAGGACTATTTAGGACCCTGGATGGTGCTGAGTACGGAGATATTGGAGGAGGTGTAACATTTGAAATGGTTGCAGAGATAAGAAACTGGGGTGGGGGGGGCGTGGAATCAATGGGGAGGAATGAGTGGATGAGGGAATAGTGGAGAGAGGTGAGGGTGGGGTCTGTGTTCCTGATGGTGGGACCCTGTTGAAGATGGCAGAAGTTGCAGAGAATAATGTTGGATTGAAGGTGGTTTGTGGAGTGGTAGGTGAGGAGACTTACTGCCTGTTACACCGCTGGTGTTTAGGGCAACAGCGAAGGTCCTCCATCTCTGGTGGTGTTCAGGGCTTCCTTCATCATGTTACTACTTCTTGGTTTTCACAACTGTCAGTCATGCAAATTCCGGGTGGAGACTCGGGAATACTGTCACACTCAGATGTATAAGGATTCTTTATTGCTGTTTCTGTGACAATTTTGTTTTACCAGTCAGGGTTGTTAGCCCTGAGCTGAACCCTCAAACCTGGAGAACTGGTGGATCACCCTTTGGTCTACCATTTGACCTGTTTAGTTAGCATGGGTGACCCTACCAACAGCCAAAGCATAGAGCCCTGATTCCAGCCAGAATAGCTCGCCAGATCATTGAGGCACACAAGCTTCCAAACTACAACAAGGGTTGAGGTCCTCTTAGAGGTCTAGATGAGAAGGGAAAACCTATTACTGTTTTGTGAGGAGGAGATAGGGTATGGCCAGATGTGTGGGAATTGGAGGAAATGCTGTTGAGGACTGCATTGTTAGCAGTGGAGAGGAAAAAGCGTTTTAAGTGGACATCTCGGCGCTCCTGATATAGAATGTTTCATCATGAGAACAGTTGACATTGGAGATGGAGGAACTGAAAGAACGGTGTGGCATCCTTGCAAGAGACCAGATGCAGTCAAGGCAACCTTGTGAGTCAGTCAGTGTGTAAAGGATGTTGATAGATAATCTATCTTTGGAGGTAGAGACTGATCAAGAAAGAGGAGAGCTTGCTGGAAAATAGCACCATTGCAATTGTCAACGGAGCAGAGAAGAAGCTGGGGAGCATTACTGGTGCAGGGTTGGGACATGGATTGGTCCACGTAGCCATTGAAAAGGCAAGCATGGCTGCAACCCACGCACATGCTCATGGCCACGTGTTTGGCCTGGAGAAAGGTGGAGGAGTCAAAAGGGAAGTTGATGAGGGGGAGTACCAGTTCTGCTAGACAGGGGAGGGTGGTAGTGGAGGAGAACTGGTTGGGTCCATTATCAAGAAAAAAGCAGAGAGCCTTGAAAAATTCCTGATGAGGTGATAGATCTGTCCAAGGATTGAATGTCCATGGTAACAATGAGACAGTCAGGGAACTGAAAATTGTTGGTGTGGTGGAGAGTATAAGAAATCCAGATATGACCTACAGAAGTCTATTTTAGGAGCCAAGAAACAATCCCAGTTGAGGTTAGAGATGGAATCTAAGCCACTATCACTCCAGCAGGGTTTTCAGGCCTTCTTACAAAGCATATAACCATATAACAATCACAGCACGGAAGCAGGCCATCTCGGCCCTCCTAGTCCGTGCCGAACTCTTAATCTCACCTAGTCCCACCTACCCGCACTCAGCCCATAACCCTCCACTCCTTTCCTGTCCATATACCTATCCAATTTTACCTTAAATGACACAACTGAACTGGCCTCTACTACTTCTACAGGAAGCTCATTCCACACAGCTATCACTCTGAGTAAAGAAATACCCCTCCTGTTTCCCTTAAACTTCTGCCCCCTAACTCTCAAATCATGTCCTCTCGTTTGAATCTCCGCTACTCTCAATGGAAACAGCCTATTCACGTCAACTCTATTTATCCCTCTCAAAATTTTAAATACCTCGATCAAATCCCCCCTCAACCTTCTACGCTCCAATGAATAGAGACCTAACTTGTTCAACCTTTCTCTGTAACTTAAGTGCTGAAACCCAGGTAACATCCTAGTAAATCGTCTCTGCACTCTCTCTAATTTATTGATATCTTTCCTATAATTCGGTGACCAGAACTGAACACAATATTCTAAATTTGGCCTTACCAATGCCTTGTACAATTTTAACATTACATTCCAACTTCTGTACTCAATGCTTTGATTTATAAAGGCCAGCGTTCCAAAAGCCTTCTTCACCACCCTATCTACATGAGACTCCACCTTCAGGGAACTATGCACTGTTATTCTTAGATCTCTCTGTTCCTCTGCATTCCTCAATGCCCTACCATTTACCCTGTATGTTCTATTTGGATTATTCCTGCCAAAATGTAGAACCTCACACTTCTCAGCATTAATCTCCATCTGCCAACATTCAGCCCATTCTTCTAACTGGCATAAATCTCCCTGCAAGCTTTGAAAACCCACCTCATTATCCACAACACCTCCTACCTTAGTATCATCTGCATACTTACTAATCCAATTTACCACCCCATCATCCAGATCATTTATGTATATTACAAACAACATTGGGCCCAAAACAGATCCCTGAGGCACCCCGCTAGTCACCAGCCTCCATCCCGATAAACAATTATCCACCACTACTCTCTGGCATCTCCCATCTAGCCACTGTTAAATCCATTTTATTACTCCAGCATTAATACCTAATGACTGAACCTTCTTAACTAACCTTCCATGTGGAACTTTGTCAAAGGCTTTGCTGAAGTCCATATAGACTACATCCACTGCCTTACCCTCGTCAACATTCCTCGTAACTTCTTCAAAAAATTCAATAAGGTTTGTCAAACATGACCTTCCATGCACAAATCCATGCTGGCTACTCCTAATCAGATCCTGTCTATCCAGATAGTTATTAATACTATCTCTAAGAATACTTTCCATTAATTTACCCACCACTGATGTCAAACTGACAGGTCTATAATTGCTAGGCTTACTTCTAGAACCCTTTTTAAACAATGGAACCACATGAGCAATACGCCAATCCTCCGGCACAATCCCTGTTTCTAATGACATCTTAAAGATCTCCGTCAGAGCTCCTGCTATCTCTACTCAAACTTCCCTCAAGGTCCTGGGGAATATCCTGTCAGGATCCGGAGATTTATCCACTTTTTTATATTTTTAAAGTGCCAGTACTTCCACCTCTTTAATTGTCATAGGTTCCATAACTTCCTTACTTGTTTCCCACACCTTACACAATTCAATATCCTTCTCCTTAGTGAATACCGAAGAGAAGAAATCTTTCAAAATCTCTCCCATCTCCCTCGGCTCCACACATAGCTGACCACTCTGATTCTCTAAGGGGCCAATTTTATCCCTCACTATCCTCTTGCTTTTAATATAACTGTAGAAACCTTTCAGATTTACTTTCAACTTATTTGCCAAACCAACCTCGTATCTTCTTTTAGCTTTTCTAATCTCTTTCTTAAGATTCCTTTTACATTCTTTATATTCCTCGAGCAATTCCTTTACTCCATGCTGCCTATATCTATTGTAGACATCCCTCTTTTTCTGAACCAAATTTCTAATGTCCCTTGAAAACCATGGTGCTTTCAAACCTTTAACCTTTCCTTTCAACCTAACAGGAACATAAAGATTCTGTACCCTCATAATTTCACCCTTAAATGACCTCCATTTCTCTATTACATCCTTCCCATAAAACAACTTGACCCAATCCACTCTCTCTAAATCCCTTCGCATCTCCTCAAAGTTAGCCTTTCTCCAATCAAAAATCTGAACTCTAGGTCCTGTCCTGTCCTTCTCCATAATTATATTGAAGCTAATGCTATTGTGATCACTGGACCCGAAGTGCTCCCCAACACATACATCTGTCAGCTGACCTATCGCATTCCCTAACAGGAGATCCAACACTGCCCCATCTCTAGACGGTACTTCTATGTATTGTTGCAAAAAACTATCCTGCACACATTTCACAAACTCTAAACCATCCAGCCCTTTTACAGAATGAGCTTCCCAGTCTATGTGTGGAAAATTAAAATCTCCCACAATCACCACCTTGTGTTTACTACAAATATCTGCTATCTCCTTACACATTTGCTCTTCCAACTCACGCTCCCCATTAGGTGGCCTATAATACACTCCTATCAGTGTTACTACACCTTTCCCATTCCTCAATTCCACCCAAATAGCCTCCCTCGAGGAGCTCTGTAATCTATCCTTCCAAAGCACTGCCATAAGATTTTCTTGGACAAGCAATGCAACACCTCCTCCTCTGGCCCCTCCTACTCTATCACACCTGAAGCAACTAAATCCAGGAATATTTAGTTGCCAATCGCACCCTTCCTGCAACCATGTTTCACTAATAGCTACAGCATCATAATTCCAGGCATCATGAATAGCTGTGATGCTTCACTCCCAGATGAGCTCAATTCCTTTTATGCACGCTTTGAAAGGGAGAATAAAGCTACACCTGTGTGAATCCCTGCAGCAGCTGGTGACCCTGTGTCTTGGAGGTTGACATCAGAACACCTTTCAAGAGGGTGAACCCGTGCAAACAGTCAGGTGTGGATGGTGTGCCTAGTAGGGATCTGAAAACCTGTACCAACCAACTGGTGGGAGTATTCAAGGACATCTTAAATATCTCATTGCTACATTTGGGGTTCCCACCTGCTTCAAAAGGATGCAATCATACCAGTGTTCAAGAAAAGCAGGGCGAGCTGCCTCAACGACTTCCATGCTGTGACAATCACATCTACTGTAATGATGTGGTTTGAGAGGTTGCTCATGACTAGAAACAACTTCTGCCTAAGCAAGGACCTGGACCTGATGCAATTTGCCTTTTGCCGCAGTAGGTCTGCAGCAGACATAATCTCACCGGCTCTTCACTCAGCCTTGGATAACCTGGACAATAATAATACTACATCAGGCTGCTGCTTATTGATTACAGCTCAACGTTGAACACAATCATACCTCAGTTCAAATCAACAACCTCCAAATCCCGGGCTTCTGTACCCCTCTCTGTAACAGAGACAGACACTCGAACTGTCAAGGATCCTTGACTTCCTCATCATGAAACCATTGCCTTCACCCACGATTGCGTGGCTCGACACAGCTCAAACACAATCTAGAAATTTGCTGGCCTCACAACCATTGTTGGCAGAATTTTAGATGGTGACGAGGAGGGGTACAGGAATGAGGTAGATCAGCTGGTTGAGTGGTGTCACAACAACAACAACAAGACCAAAGAACTGATTGTGGACTTCAGGAAGGGGAAGTTGAGGGAACACACACCAATCCTCATCGAGGAATCAGCAGTGGAAAGGATGAGCAGCTTCAAATACCTGGGATTCAATATCTCTGAAGATCTATCCTGGGCCCAACATTTTGTTGTAATTATAAAGCAGGCACGGCGGCAACTGTACTTCATTAGGAGTTTGAAGAGGCTTGATATGTTGCCAAAGACACTCGAACTGGTTTCAGCACTGTCTGGAATGAAAGGCCAAATGCATCGGATTGGAAAAAAACAGAACATCGTAAACTCAGCCAGCTCCATCATGGGCACCAGCCTCCCCAGCATCGAGGACATCTTCAAAAGGCGATATCAGACATTAAGGACTCCTGTTACCCAGGACATGCCCTCTTCTCATTGCCACCAGCAAGAAGGAGGCAAGAGCCTGAAGACACACACTCAATGTTCCAGGAATGTCTTTTTCCCCTCCACCGTCTGATTTCTGAAAGGACAATGAATCCATGAACACTACCTCACTGTTTTTTCCTCTCTTTTTGCATTACTTTTAAATTAAGTTTGTATATAAACTCCTTATTGTAGTTTCTTGTTATTTTAGTACATATTATAATATACTATATAGTATAAACTAAGTTGGCAGGGGTGAGGAAACCAGGGTGTTAGGGTCAAGGAAGAGGAAAATAGAAATAAGTCAAAGATACTGTGCAGCAAAGGTGATAAGAAGGAAGGCAGGTGAATAAATAGGATAATTTGCTGTGCGATAGAAATATAGCAAAATCGGTAACAGATACTGATCTAAATGTACTGTACTTCAATTCACGCAGCATTAGAAATAAAGCAGATGATCTTGTTGTACAGCTACAGGTTAAAAGATATGACATTGTGGCCATCACTGAGTCATGGCTAAATGATGGATGTGATTAGGACTGAATGTCCAAGGATACACAGTGTATAGGAAAGATAGGAAGGTAGGTAAAGAGGGTGTCGTGGCCCTGATGGTAAGCAACAATATCAAATCACTAGAAAGAAAGGACACAGGATCAGAAGAGGTAGAATCCTTATGGGTCGAGTTAAGAAATGGCAAGGGTAAAAAGACACCAATAGCAGTTATATTTCCAAACAGCAGCCGGGCTGTGGACTACAAGTTACAGTTGGAAATAGAAACAGCGTGTCAGAAGGAAAATGTCAAGATAATTATGGGGGATTTTAATATGAAAGTGGATTGGGAAAGTCAGGAAGGTACTGGATCTTAGGAGAGGGAGTTTGTAGAATGCCTATGGGATGGCTTTCTGGAGCAGCTTGTCCTTAAGCCCACCGGGGATCGGCTGTGTTGTGCTGTGTAATGAACCTGAGGCAATTAGGGAGCTAGAGGTAATTGAACCCCTTGGAAGTAGTGATCATAATATGATTGAGTGTAGTCTCAAATTTGAATCGTATGTATCGTATGTATCAATATTTCGGTGGAACAAAGGAAGTCACAGTGGTATGAGAGAGGAACTGGCCCAAGTTGATTGGAAAAGAAAGCTGGATGGAGGGACGGTAAAACAGAATTAGATAAAATTCCTACAAGAAATAAGGAAAATGCAGGAAAAATATATTCCAAGTAAAACAATGAATGGAAAAATGGCACAAATGTGGCTAACGAGAGAGGTTAAGGCTAAAATAAAAGCAAAAGAGATGGCGTACAAGGAAGCAAAAATTAGTGAAAAAACTGAGGACTGGACAACTTTTAAAAACCTACCGAAGGAAACTAAGAAAGTCATTAGGAAAGAAAAGATGAATTATGAAAGTAAGTTGGCAATTAACATTAAAAGGATACTAAGAGTTTTTAAAAAATATATAAAGATTAAAAGAGTGGCACAGGTAGATACAGGACCAATTGAAAATGATGCTGGAGAAATTATAATGGGTAACAAAGAGATGGAAGGGAACTAAATAAGTATTTTGCATCAGTCTTCACAGTGGAAGACATTAGCAACATACCTGATAGCCAGAGGTCTTAGGGATTAGAACTAGGTACAGTCAAGATTACTAGAGAGAAAGTGCTTGGGAAACTAAATGGACTAAGGATAGCTAAGTCTCCCGGACTGGATGAGGTGCACCCACGGGTTCAGAAGGAGGTGGCTTTGGAGATTGTGGAGGCTTTGGAAATGATCTTCCAGGAATTAATAGACCCTGGGATGGTTCAGGAGGACTGGAAGGTCACAAATGTAGTTCTGCTGTTTAAGAAAGGAGGGAGGCAGCAAAAAGAAAATTACAGACCTGTTAGTCTGACATGGGTAGTTGGAAAGTTATTAGAGTCGATCCTTAAGGACAATGTTATGAAATACCTCGAGGTGCATGACAAGGTAGGCTCATGGTTTCATGAAGGGAAGATCCTGCCTCACCAACTTATTGGAATTTTTTGAGGTAATCTCAAATAAGATTGACAAGGGAGAGGCTGTGGATGTTGTGTATTTGAATTTTCAAAAGGCCTTCGATAAGGTGCTGCATAAGAGGCTGCTTTATAAGATGAGAGTCCATGGAATTACAGGAAAGATATTGGAATGGGTGGACTATTGGCTGATAGGCAGAAAGCAAAGGGTGGGAATAAAGGGATCCTATTCTGGTTGGTTGCCGGTTACTAGTGGCGTTCTGCAGGGGTCAGTGTTGGGGCCACCTCTTTTTATACTGTATATCGATGATCTAGATTATGGATTAAATGTTTTCGTGGCCAAGTTTGCAGATGACACCAAGATAGGTGGAGGAACAGGAAGTGTTGAAGAAACGGAAAGGTTGCGAGAGACTTGGTCAGTTTAGGAGAGAGGGCAAGAAATGGCAGATGAGATACAATGTTGAGAAATGTACAGTTGTACATTTTGGAAGAAGAAATAATCGGGCAGATTATTATTTAGATGGGGAGAAAATTCAAAAATCTTAAGTGCAAAGGGACCTGGGGGTCCTTGTGCAGGATACCCTAAAGGTTAACCACCAGGTTGGATCGGCAGTAAGGAAAGTGAATGCTATGTTGGCATTCATTTGAAGAGGAATAGTATATAAGAGTAAGGAGGTGTTGATGAGGCTCTATGGGGCACTGGTGAGACCTCATTTGGAATGCTGTGTGCAGTTTTGGGCCCCTTATCTTAGAAGGGATGTACTGATATAGGAGAGAGTTCAGAGAAGATTTACGAGGATGATTCCTGGAATGCAGGGGCTGACATATGAGGGGTGCTTGTTGGCTCTTGGACTGCATTCATTAAAGTATTGAAGAATGAGAGGGGATCTCATAGAAGCATTTTGAATGTTGAAAGAGTTGGACAGAGTAGATGTGGAAAGGCTGTTTCCCCTGGTGGGTGAGTCCAGGACAAGAGGCCACAGTCTTAGAATTAGAGGGCACCATTTAAAACTGAGGTGAGGAGAATTTTTTTTTAGCCAGAGGGTCATGGATTTATGGAATTTGTTGCCACATACAGCTGTGGAGGCCCGATCATTGTTTAAGGAGGAGATTGATAGGACTCTAATTAGTCAGGGTATCAAGGGATATGGGGGAAAAAGCCAGAAATTGGAACTAGATGGGAGAATAGTTTAGCTCATGTTGGAGTGGTGGAGCAGACTCGATGGGCTGAATGGCCTACTTCTGCTCCTTTCTCTTGTGATCTTGTGATATTGCATTGTACTGCTGCAATGAAGTAACAAATTTTATGACTTATGCCAGTAATATTAAAACTGATTCTGATTCTGAGTATGCCAAGTGTCAAGAGTGTAGGAAGTAAGGGATTGAACAAAATGGAGTTGAGATAAAAAGATATGAATCCAGATGAGTAGGAGCAGGCTGAAACAATGGGTCTATGGGAAAGCAGGTTTCTAGATCTTGAGTAGGAGGTAAAAACAATAGTGTGGGGTTGGGGACCAATGAGGGTGGGGGCTGTAGATGGGAGATCTCTGGAGGTGATGAAATTAGTGATGATGCAGGAACCAGTAATCTGATGCTTTTCAGTGGGGTCCTGGCTCAGAGGTAAGTTAGAGGAGGTGTCAAGAATGGCTGTCAAACTTTGACATGATAGAAATCATCTGCGGGACCACAACAGAACCATCCTTCTCTCCAGGTGTTTGATGGTGAGGTTGAGATTAGTGGAGAGAGAGTGAGGAGCAGCAGTGTGTACAGAAGAAGAGGTTGGAATACATGGAAGGAGTGGTTAAATTCAGATGTCCCATCAGCAGTTAGAAACGAAAAGATCCAGAGTGGGCGGGCCAGTGCAGGGGTGTCAAGAGGAGGAGAGGATTCAAGTTGGGAGAGGGGGTCAGAAATAGTAGGCTCTGAAACAGAACCAATGAAAAAAGAATTCTGTGTCATGATGGGCACAGGGGGTGAAGATAAGGTCCCTGCTGAGGACAGAATGTTCCACCCCAGAGAGAGGATAGTGCAATCACAGCAGGGTTAGAGCTGGTAGGGGGTTGAAGAGGATCAGGGAAAGTGGGTTGGGCAAAAGAGGGAGGATCAGACAAATAAGGGGGGGGGGAACAAAAGGTAGGAGGAGACGTGGGTGGTCGAAGAGTGGTAATGGAAGCTGACCGAGCAATGGTGTGAGAGGTCAGGGTCTTGCAGGCAGCTGGAGGCAGGGTCAGAGCTGGAAGTCAAGGGATCTACTGCAAAATTTGCAAATGGTATACCAAAATAAACAAATTAAATTCAGACATGGATCATTTGTTGGAGAGACCTTTTTCCAGTCTAAATACAAATATGCAGGTCATATAACTTAGTGTTAAATTGTTTTGTTTATGTAAGTTCTGAATTCAACCCACCTCTCTTTGAAGATAACTTATGAACCAAACATTCAATTCCCTGGTTCTGACCCATTCATTTTCACCATGGCTGTCCAGTCCCCATACACTCTATCCCCCATCAAGAAAGCCATAAAGCTCTTGGATTCTTTCTCAACAAAAGACTCACCCAGTTCCTTTCCACTGCCACCCTCCCCCTTCTGGCAAGACTGGTCCTCACCCTCAACAATCTCTCCTTCGGTTCCTCCTACTTTCTGTAAACACAAGGGGTAGTCGTAGGCACTCACATGGGCCCCATTCACAGTATGCTTGCCTTTTCATTGACTACATGGAATAGTCCATGTACCAAGCCTTCCCTCGTAACGCTCCCCAACTCTGTCTGTGCTACATTGATGACTGCATCGGTGCTGCTTTTTGTTCCCATGCTGAGATCATCAAAGAAAGTGAATCCATAGGTTGTGGGAACATTCGAGTGAGGTTATCCCCTCTGGTTCATGAGCCGGATAGTTGAGAGGTTATAACTGTTCCTTAACCTGGTGGTCTGAGTCCTGAGGCTCCTATACCTTCTTTGTGATGGTGGCAGTGAGAAGAGAGCATGATCTGGGTAATGGGGGTCCCTGATGATGGATGCTGCTTCCCTGTGACAACACTCCTTGTAGATGCACTCAGTGGTGGGGAGGGCTTTACCTGTAATGGATCTCTGGTTTCCTCCTCCTGAAGTCAGTAATCAGCTCCTTGGTCTTGTTGACATTGAGTAAGAGGTTGTTGTTATGACACCACTCAGCCAGATTTTCAATCTCCCTCCTATATGCTGATTCTTCACCACCTTTGATTCAGCCTACCACAGAGGTGTCATCAACAAACTTGAATATGGCATTGGAGCTGTGCCATCTTTAATGGGATCCCACCATCACACTCATCTTTACGTCCCCTCCACTCTCTGCTTTCCCCAGGGATTGCCTCTCCATGATTCCCTTGCCTACTCATCCCTCTCCACTAATCATCCTTTTGGCACATATCCCCGCAAGCAAGAGAAATGCTACATCTACCCATTCTATTCACCTCCTCCCTCACCTCCACTCAGGGCCCCAAACAATCCTTCCAGATATGAGGCAGCACTTCACCTGTGAATCTGCTGGTGTGCTCTGCTGTGTCCAGTGCTCATGATGCAGCCTCTTAAACATCGGTGAGACCTGGTGTGAATTGCGGGTTGATTTGTCAGACACCTCTGCTCCATCCGACAAAAGCAGCATTTCCATGTGGTCAAGCATTTTAATTCCTATCCCCATTCCCATTCTGGCATGTGGGTCCACGGGATTCTCTTTTGCCACAATGAGACCTCTCTCAGGGTGGAAGCTCATATTCCGTGTAAGTAACCTCCAACCCAATGGCATGAACATCATTTTCCCTTTCCAGTAATTTTACTTTTTCCCTTTCCTATTTCCCACTCTGGCCTCTTACCTTTTCTCCTCACCTGCCTGTCACTTCACCCTGATGCCTCTCCCCCTTCCCCTTCTCCCGCAGTGCGCTCTCCTCTCCTATCAGATTTCTCCTGCTCCAGCCCTTCACTTTTCCCGCCCACCTGGCTTCAACCATCACCTAGCTTACCCTCCCTCCCCTGCCCCCCACTTTCTTAATTGGCGTCTTCCCCCTCCCTTTCCTTGTTCTGTTGGAGGGTCTCGTCGACTGTTTATTCGTTTTCATAGTTGCTACTTCATATCGTGGATCCCAGGTTGGGAACCCCGTGTGTGTTGTTGTGCATTTCCAGCATCGACAGAATTTCTTGAGTTTATGATTTCCGGGAGTTATTCGAAAGAGTTCTAAAATTTAAGAGTTACTTTTTAACTTTCTAAAGCTCCTGGTGGCTCTGTTTCTATTTTTGCAAAGCAAGGGTACATTTTGTTTTAAATTAATTAACGGATTGAAAAAGATTTAAACAAGCAAGCAAAAATAACAGAAGTTTTAACATATTCGAGGGCATTTATAAAGGGTGCGAAGAGCCATTAGAAAAGTAGGAGGGGATGTAGCTCAGTGGTAGAGCGCATGCTTCGCATGTATGAGGTCCCGGGTTCAATCCCCGGCATCTCCAAAGGTTTTACTAAAGGTACATACATTTCTTAAGAAAATGCGGTCCGGAGCGACAGATCCGTTTGTTTCCTGTAGTCGAAACTACTCAATGGTGCTTATAAGAGTTGATTACAATTTATTATTTGTAAAGGTATCTATTTTCTTTTCAGTAATCTAAGCCCAAATGACAAACACTATGCAGTTTCGTTTCCTTTGGTAGTATTTGTGTGGAGTGTCTGTGTATACAGGGAAAAAAGAAGAAAGTTAGGGCTAATAAGAGTCTTAAAGGCTCTGCAAGGTCTTTTATGAAGCAATCAATTATTTAGCAACATGCACTGGAGTGGGAACAATTCCATTTTCAGTTCTGCATATCACCTTTTTGTTCTATGATCTAATATCTCTGAACTCCTGTTCTAGCTTTGTGCCTTCTCCCCTCTCCCATCAGCCAGAAGATACAAAAGTTTGAAACTACGTATCACCAGGTTCAGGGACAGCTTCTATTCTGCCGTTATCAGACTGTTGATTGCCTTTCTAGTTCAGTCAGACGGACACTTATTGTACTGGGAACCTGGCAGATTGTGAGATGACCTCATAATCTACTCTTGCAAGTTATGGTCTACCCCTGTTCTGCTCCCTGTAGCTGTTACACTTTATTCTGCATTGCTATTCTCTTACCTTGTACTACCTCAATGCATGATGTAATGAATTGATCCATTTGAAAAGAATGCTTTTTTTCTCCAGATTCGCTGTCATATTTGCAACTGGTCTATATCATGCTCTTTCCTTTGCCAGTCTTCCACAACTCCACCAATCTTGGTATCATCCGCAAACTTACTAACCCCACGCCCCCCCCTACAATTTCATCCAGGTCATTTACATACATCAATAACAGCAGACAGAGGTCCCAACACAGATCCCTGAAGAACTCCGCTAATTACAGGCCTCCAGTTCGAATGAGTCCCTTCAACCACTACCCTCCATCTTCTCTGTGCAAACCAGTTGTAAATCCAAAGAGCCAATTCACCTCAGGCCCCATGCATCTTAATCTTCTGGATGAGCATCCCAAGAGGGACTTTGTGAAATGCCTTACTAAAATCCATGTACACGACATCCACCCATGTATCTCTCTCATAACTTTGTCAAAATTTTCTATTAAGTTGGTAAGGCGCAACCTGCCTTGTCCAGGGCCATGCTGGCTCTCCCTAATTAGGCATGGGTTTCCAGATACTCATATATTCTCTCACTGAGAATATTCTCTAGCAACTTCACAACAACTCACCAGTCTATAGTTCCCAGGATTATCTCTTATTCCCTTCTTAAATACAGGTACAACATTACCACTCACCAGTGCTCCCCTATGGCTGCAGGGGACATGGAGATGCCGTTTAAGGCTCCAGAAATCTGATCCCTTGCCTTCTTCAATAACCTGGTGAAAAACCCAACAGACCCTGGGGACATTTCTACCTTTATACTCATTAGGAGGGCCAACACTTCCTTCTCCTTGACCTCTAAACACCCTAAAGTGCTGATACACTCAGCACTGATCTCCTGCTCCCCCACATCCACTTCCTTGGCAAATACTGAAGCAAAGTACTCATTAAGTCTTTCACTCACAGTGTTCACATCCAAGCAAATGTTCCCCGCTTTATTCTTGAGCCTGTTAGACTGTCCTCCAAAAGGACCACATCCTCAGTGACCCAGAGAGCTCCAGTATGGTGGCTAGAGTTGGGTCTTTATGCTTTGGCTTTTGGTAGGATCATCCATGCCAGACAGGTCAAAGGGCAGAAGCTAGAGTAAGAATGGTAATTTCTAAGGTAAGGACATGTTCGGCACAGCTTTGTGGGCTGAAGAGCCTGTATTGTGCTCCAGGTTTTCTATGTTCTAAACATCAACTGTACTTTTTTCCATAGATACTGCCTGACCTGCTGAGTTCCTGCAGCATTTCGTGGGTGTTGCAAAAGAAAATAAGCTTTCCACACTGTACCTTGGTACTTGTGACAATAATAAACCAATTCCAATTCATTTTCTCACAAAACTGTTGAATCCTTTAAGTTTCACTAACTACAAACATTATGTTCCTTAGCTGCCCCTGTGTAACTAACTCATGCGTAGCAATGATTTTCCCACAAGTGCGTATGGTTCCCTTCAGTGTTCCCCAAGGACAGATTTTTTAGCCACTTCACTTAATGTATGATATTTCAGTTTTATGAATACCAGGCATGAAATTTTCAAAACTATCCCAATGTTTATGTTGCTGAAGCTACTTCCTAAACAGTAGTTCTCAGTGAAACACAATACAGTAGAACTCCTATAATCTGGGCAACACACACAAAATGCTGGACGAATTTAGCAGGCCAGGCAGCATTTATGGAAAAGAGTACAGTCAACATTTCAGGCACTGGGGACCCTCTGGACTCTGATGGTGTTGGACTAGCAAATTTTCAGGACTACTGAATGCTACTCCTATTATTCCAACATGCTTGTTTCTTTTCTGGTAATATGGTGGACAGTGTTATAATAAATTTTTCAGTGAACTCAGTGAATTTAAAGGAAGCAGGAATCTGAGTTCTGGTGAGCTTAAAAGACCTGGTAAATAGAACCTGGTGAACTTCAGTTTGTAACTATTAGCAGGTGACACCCAGTCTTTCCAACTCCTTCAGCCAGCATTCTTAGTAATGCACAACCAACACAGGCATAAGATGCCAACAGATAACAAGGTTTTGGTGTACTAATGAGTCAGCCAGATGCCAAACCATTGGGTCAGACAGCCCAGATAAAGGTCTTTTGAATTCAACTGTATAACTGTGTAATTTACTGGCTCAAATAAAAACAAAGCATATTGGAAATATTTAGCAAAATCAGTCATGCATCTTCTGTGAAGCACGAGAGAGAGAGAAAGTTAACATTTTAAGTTACTGATTAAAAACACAAAATGTTTTCCTTTCATCGAATGCACTTGACCTGCTGAGTCGTCCCTGCAATTATATTTCAATTTTCAAGTCACTTTTAATATACTAGGTCAGTTCATACAAAACAAATGTGAAACAGCACAGCTATACATGCTAATGTAATAATCATCCCTTCTTGATAATGTCACCTGAAAGGTATTAATGTTACAGCCAGAGTAACGAAGCGTGAGATCTTCCGGTGATATATTCCTCTCCATCTGCTAATCTCATAGTAGCAAGGGGTAGGCAATTGCCAATCAGCTCGCAACAGAGTTCCTTTGAGATAACACAGAACTACAGAGTATGGTTCACACCCACATGGAAGTGGTATATTTGTGAAAAAAACAAGGTGGAACACAGTGGCATCGATTTTCTCATACTTTATATAGGGCTTACATGTGGTCTAAACCAATTTTCTGCTGAATAGGCCTATTTCCCTTGAACAAGTGAGAATACAGGTATGAAATTAAGGACAGGTTTGATCATTAAGCCTCCAGCATTATTTAGTGAAATTGTAGTTGATCTTCTATCTTAATTAAGTATGTTTAAAAATTGAAGTATTAGAAAAAAAGCCATATGCCTCTCCACCATTAAAACTGGGGATGACTATCTTAAGTTCGCGTTCTCATAATTTTTTTGTACCCTAAAGCTCAAAAAGAAAGATTTTTGCCCTCAAATATGTGACCTATGGACCACCCACAGTGGTGGAGGACTACAAAATTCATAACCTAAATAAAACTCTTCCTTGTATTTTGTAGAAGGTGCAGTTCAATTCAGATTTGCCTTATACTGCTGCTGCAAACAAAATAAAAATAAATTTCATGACACGTGAGCGATGACAAACCTGATTCTGATATGGGTCTCTGTTGTGGACTGAGGGTGGGAATGGGGCAGGGAGAGGGGAATCATGGTTGGGAAAAGGGAAAGGGAGATGGGAGGGTGCGGGAAGCACCAGAGACACATTCTGCAATGATCAATAAATCAGTTGTTTGCCTGATTTTTCAGGGTTCGCTGTGCCTGCACCCATGCCGTCCCCCACTCCTGGCACTCCTCCCATGCCACCCCTCCCACAGCACTCCACCTCGCCATTCCCAGCATCCTTTGTTCCGAGATTTAGAATCTCACTCTCCGCTCCACATTGACAAACACAGTACTGTGCAAATATTTGAATCAGGAGCAGTACAAGCTACATAGCTCCTCAAGACTGTTCTAACAGGTAATAAGACCTTGACTAATCTGGTCTTTACATTCTCAGCCACCCATGGTAATCTTTCATCCTCTTGCTTATCAAATATCTGACTTCCTCTACATTAAAATATTCAAGGAATCTATATCCACAACTGTTTAAAGACAGTCTGAAGGCCTACAATAATCTGGCAGAGAGAAAAATATCTCACCCCTCTCCTTCACCATTCCCCATCCCTTTTTCCTCTCTCACCTTATCTCCTTGCCTGCCCATCGCCTCCCTCTGGTGCTCCTCCCCCATGCACCCCCCCCCCTTTCTTCCATGGCCTTCTGTTCTCTCCTATCAGACTCCCCCTTCTCCAGCCACCAATGAACTTCCCAGCGCGTTACTTTATCCTTCCCCCTCCCAGGTTCACCTATCACCTTGGGTTTCTCTCTCCCCTCCCCCACCTTTTAAATATACTCCTCATCTTTCGTTTCCAGTCCTGCTGAAGGGTTGCGGCCCGAAACATCGACTGTACTCTTTTCCATGGCTGCTGCCTGGCCTGCTGAGCTCCTCCAGCATTTTATGTGTGTTCTCAGCCTTGAATTGTCTTTTTTTTTTGTAAAAGGCAGTGACTTCTAGTTGCAAATTCTCCCAAAGCATTTTCTCCATCTCTGCACTTTCAAGCACTCTTAGCATCTGATAAGTTTCAATCCCCTCTCACTTTTCTAAACTGCAGGAGATCCAATCCAAGAAAGGAGTAAATCTTCCCTATTTTTGTTTTCAATTCCTCTAGCAATAATTTACAACACCTGTTTGCTAATTTGTTATATGTAGAAATTATCCTTTTGTGAATCATGCACTAGGACACCCAAAACTTCTGGCACCTCAGACTTCGGCACTCACTCATCATCTAGATAATCTTACATTTTATTACTTCTGCCAAAGTTCACATTTCCCTACTGTTCTACTCTTTTTGCAGATCTTTCCTAACTCACTTAATTTATGTGTCCCATAGTCACCTCATTATGTCCTCTCCACAACGATCTTTCTCTGTGGCATCAGTAAATCTAGCAATCATGTCTTTGGTGCTTGTTCCAAGTCATTTACACAATTTACATTTAAAAAAACGTAAAAAATCCACTTACATTTAAAAAAACAATTTACATTTAAAAAATCCAGCAGCAGTCACAATGGCACACCATTCATAACACCATGCCACTATTCATTACAACAGGGCAACCAGAAAACCTGATCCATTTTATGCAACAGCTTTGACAGACCCTATTAGTTTTAATTTTAACTTAGTTAATTTAAAGATTCTGAAGTTACTCACTTGGAACAGTAAGCATGTGTACTTCTAAGAAACTATAAAAAGAAAATAATACCTCCAATGTTACATTAGGTGCTGTTTTAATATAGAACGGTTTTAAACAGCATTGTGCAATTACAAGAACGTCATTTCAGTGGGGACTTTTTGTTCGAGAATAATTTCCAGTCGTTGAGGAAGGTTCTGAGACCTGTTTGTGTAGGCGAGCCAGACATCATGTGATAGAATGGATTTTGTGGAAGTGCTTCTGAAGGGGAAAAAGAGTAAAACATTAATAAAGTACTAATTTTAACTCCAAATTACGATAGGTGTTTATCTTGAAATCGTTAAGGCAAACCATGATCGGCTATCGATATATTTTCCAATTCCATACTTAGAACTGGAAATATCTACAGAACACTTGATGTGTTATTACTGTATGTTACCCAATTGTTTGCAAAGTCAATAAGGGCAGCATTCAAGTACACTGATCTCCTACATGTCCTGCGCAAGTAATTTTCTAAGCCAGTGAGTTGGACAACATGCCGAAAGATTTAAATGACAATACGTTTCGTTCGTTAAATAGTCGGCAGTTTATCCAATTATTCTTTTACAACTGCCAATCATACTACGCCCAAATTGGAAAACATATGTTGATAAATTCACATATCTTTATCACGTAAACTTATTCATACAGTGCTTCACCAGTGAACATGTACTGTATTTCGAATTTGCAAGGGATATACTTATTCAGAAACGCAGATCCGCTCAATGAGAGACTGCGATTTATTTTTATGTGTTAAGCATCTCCAAGCTTTTTTGACAAATTCCAATCATACTACGCCCGGCTGATTATAATATACGTGTCGGAAGAGGCAACTCGCAATGATTGACAGACAAAGGCACTGGTGATTGGGGAGGATGGAACGGATTGACGCGTGGGCGTGACCTAAAAGATGATTGACGCGGCGTGTCGACCTGTTGTTTCACGCGGCGAGGCAGCCGGCGTCAGCCTGGGGGCGGGGCCTCAGCGGAGCCTCGCGCTGCCCTGGGAGCTGCGTCAGAAGAGCAGGAACAGCCGGATCGGCTGCACGTGATTCGCTATCCCGGGAAAAGCGGCGATTGGCGGAAGGATGATGGAGATCGAGCGCCCGCTGGCGCAGGAGCCGCAGGTAGTCCGGTCGCCTGTTAGCGGCTGCAATTGCCACAGTCCGGGTACAAGTGGAGGGCGCGGGGGGCGCAAAGTAGTAAACTTCCAGATAGTTTGCTCCCACTGCTTCAGCGTTCGCTGTCGCTAAACCGAATATCCACATTCAGACGGGCGGTTGTCATTCGTCTGGTTCAGAGGACTCGGCGAACGGTTTGGGTTACATGTCATTCTCTTCCCACCCCGCGGTTTTGGTCAGTGACTTTATTTCCTTGTCCATCCACTCCCACTCGAGCTTGTGTGGATGAGAAGCGAAACACTGAAACGTGGGCGTTCACCAAGAGCGTTATTTCCGATCCTGCGCCAAACTTATTACAATTGTGCAAAGTCATTCTGGAGCAGTGATAAACTGTTTTCAAAATTCTGTTTGGCACTGTTATAGTTATATTAATGTCTTGGTCGGTAGAGCGTTTCCAGTCTTCTGATTTCTCTTAAAGGCTTTCATGTGGGCTGCCTTCTCACCCCACGGGGAGGGTTCCAGCTGATCTCTGATCTCCGCCCACAGGCTCTTACTGTAAGTGAGTGGCAGGAGTCCAGAATGACAGGTGATAGTCAAGTCTGAAAAGAGTTGACTCTTTCTTATTTGTCTTTAAACAAATGCAGAGATAAGGATGTTCTTCTGGTTTCTCCTTTAATCCTTAATCTTTTCCTCTTTCCATCCTTTAACGAGTGCACTTTTATTCCCTCATCTGAATTTGTCAGGAGTTAGTTTGGGCTCCTGACCCTTGGTATGAGTTATAGCATTGTGGAGAAAATATTTTATAGGAAGTTAATAATTAATATAGATAATTTTACATATCGGTGTTGTGAAATGTTGGCTGAATAGTAATAGTGAAGATCACGAGATACAGTGCTGCTTGGAGCCATTTTTACAGTGGGGTGCTGTAAACCATTGATCATAATCCCAGCTTCGTTTGTCAATTCTAGCAATTGTCCCATGTCTGGGGATACTGCATCCTCAGTAGAAATTAATTCTTTTTAGCCAAATAAAATAAACTGTCAATCAATAGATAAATTCACAATTTAAGGTTGTTGTAATTCCTGTACAACAGAGCTTTTGGTCTTTATTGGTGTTGTTCATGCAGTATTTGCGTTATTTCAAGCTGTTGCCTTCAGGTAACATTCAAATTACTACCTTTGTGTTAGTAGTTTATGAATAAAATTCACATCTCTTTTCTTGCTTTCCTTTCAAAAAGACGTGTGCTGAATTGGCTTTATTGTGATTGGCTTTATTGGAGATATTACAACTAATTCTTTTCACATGATCATCAAAATATATATATAAAATTATAGTACATATCTAGAGGAGCCAAGTCTAGGGTTTTTCATTCCGATCCTTCCTGATGAGTTATATATTTGATATGCACAGCTAGAGACAAGAAGAGGTGGCAAGTGAATGTGAGATCAGATTGAAGACACTGGGCTAAAGTCAGTTTCAGGGCTTTTTTGGATTGGACGTGTAGGATCATTCGGTGTGTGGTGTGCTGACTTGGAGAATTCAAGCAGAGCTGTTTGACGTGCCAGATGTGATGTTTGACAGAACATGCAGAATAGGAATGTGCAGGCAAGGATTCAGCCTACAGTGATGGTACCGAAGGTGTGGTATTTTTCAAAGCTAAATCTTGTAGCTGCTAAGTGTTTTTGGCATTCACTTCTGTGAGTGGCAGTAGCAGAAAAACTTTCAATATATATGAGTGGAAAATGTCAGAAACTTGATGTGGCTCTGTTGATGCTGTCTGTCCGTGGAATACCCATTCAAAATGGCCCAGTTGCCACCAACTAGGTAATTGCACAGGTGTGCAGCTCTCTCAGGTTGACTTGATATGAGCAAGACCTTGTATGCTGGAGGTACAAGGGACACACTAGATTAGTCCAGGTCGGGGTACTATCCATGTATTGAAATCTGAGTAAAGAGGTAGATTCAGGAATGTGAAAAGAAGTATATTGTGCGCCTGAAGAGGGAGTTGCCAGCAATACATTAGTAACTAATCAGTTGATGGTATCAGCATCAGTGTAAGCATTGACATACCTGCAAATTGTTTGTTTGTTGGGCAAGGTGTGAGATAACAATATCTTAAGAACTTTTTGTTAGGGTGATGTAAAGTTGTGTAAAGTTGTATTAAGTCCCTATGGATGAGTTTCTCCATTTCAGGGGTTGGTAGTGCAGACATAGTTCAGTCAGTCTCCAATGGTAGTTATTGGGCCAGCGCAGGGGCTCCCAACCTGGGGTCCATGGACCCCTTGCTTAATGGTATTGGTCCATGACATACAAAGGTTGGGAACCCCTGGGCTAGAGCCATGTACTGACAATCTTGGGCATTGATAGAATGGAAACATTTGAGGTGGGATGATGTCAAGATCCTAAAACCCCAGAAGTTGTGGGGACCTACAGCTGCATATCCAACAATATCATGATGGAAAATAAGACATTGATATCCACAGTTTCCATAATGTGGGAAAGCATGCAGAAGTATATATTGGGAGGAGAGCATGGTGGAAAGAGGCAAAACTCTATGGAAGGAAGTGTGATAACTGGGATTGATGTAGATAGAGAAGAGACCATTTGATAAGTTGTTGTGAGAGGCTTGAGCATTCTGGTTAGAGAAATGAATGAGTGGGAAGGTTTCTAGAGAGGAGAGAAACACAGAAGTTCAGCCAACGTACTGTATGTAAAGATTGCATCCAAGAGGATGGTTTGAGATTGCAGTGGGATTGCATTACATTTTATAGAAAGATGATTCTTTCCAACACAATGGTGATAAGAGTTGAAGATTATTATAGAAGAGAGCTTTATAAATGTTAAGAGTGGAAAGGGCATTTTTTTAAAATCATGTAGATTTGCCATGTTGACTGTTTGACTATCTACCAGCAAATGCTGTGCACTTTTGCCTCAATTGTCAGATCAAAACCTCAGACCTGGCATAAAACTCCCAGTCTACTGAGCAACAGTGATCCCTGATCTCCCATATGCTCTTCAAACCTGAGATTAGAACTAAGAACACACATGGTCAAATTGTTATGAGTGTTTATTGTCACATAATTTGGACAACTCAAAAATCTGTCCTTGGAATACCCATTCAAAACTTCAGCTAAGTTTATATTTCTGTACCATGTATACCTTTTGTCAATAGTTGTATATTAGTTGTATAATTTTATTGTATATAAATAGCTAATACAATCATTTAATATGTGTGTAGTTATTCTTAAGGATTTGTTACTTGGTTCTTTGGGTGTGTACATAATCTTTTTAAGTATTTTGCAATACCATGCCATGAGACATCTGATACGTGGTTACATCATCAATTGCTCATAGCTACAGTTGGGCATTGTTAGTTCTGAAAAAAGGATACTTGTCAACAAGCTCTACTTGAAGTTGTGAAGAATCCATGGATACTTGGTTGCACTAAACTTTATTATAAACTTTATAACTTTGTTATAAACTTTATTGTGGTGAATTCTGAGGACACTGCTTTGGGAAGTATTTCAGAATCAGGTTTATTATCACTGGCATGTGATGTGAAATTTACTAACTTAGCAGCAGTTCAATGCAAGACATAATCTATCAGAGAGAAAAGAATAAAATAAAAACATAATAAATAAACAAGTAAATCAAATACATATACTGAATAGATTTTTTAAAATGTGCAACAGCAGCAATACTGTATATTTAAAAAAAAAAGTGAGGTGTTGTCCAAAGCTGTAATGTCCATTCAGGAATTGGATGGCAAAGGGGAGAATCTGTTCCTGAATCGCTGAGTGTGTGCCTTCAGGCTTCTGTATCTCCTACCTGATGGTAACAGTGAGAAAAGGACATGCCCTGGGTCCTTAATAATGGATGCTACCTTTCTGAGCCACTGCTCCCTAAAGATGTCCTGGGTACTTTGTAGGCTAATGCCCAAGATGGAGCTGACTAGACTTACAACCTAATGCAGTTTCTTTTGGTCCTGTGTAGTAGCCTCTCCATACCAGCCACTGATGCAGCCTGTCAGAATCCTCTCCACGGTACAACAATGGAAGTTTTTGAGTGTATTTGTTGACATGCCAAATCTCTTCAAACTCCCAATAAAGTATGGCCATTGTATTGCCTTCTTTATAACTACATCGATATGTTGGAACCAGGTTAGATCCTCAGAGATCTTGACGCCCAGGAACTTGAAGCTGCTCACTCTCTCCACTTCTGATCCCTCTATGTGGATTGGTATGTGTTCCTTCGTCTTGCCTTTCCTAAAGTTCACAATCAGCTCTTTTGTCTTACTGACATTGATTGCCAGGTCCTAGTGTCCTAGAAAGGGCGAGGAACATTAATCAGGAATGAGACATGTCTGTTACATGTATGATTAGAAATGCTCATGAACATAGAACATTGAGCACCGTACAGGCCCTCAGCCCATAATGTTGTGCTAACCCTTTAACCTACTCTATGATCAAATTGATGCTTCCCTCCTACATAACCCACCGCTTTTCTCTTATCCATGTGCCTATCTAAGATGTTGTGGTCGCTCTTCATTTGGAGCAAAACAAACAATGTTCAAAGTCTTTATAGATTAATGAAAAATTGCTTCCAGTGGTAAAAGATCCATGACTGGAAAACATGGAATTAAGGTACTACCCAAAGAATCAGAAGCAACATGCTAAAACAATTTTTGAGCAACATGTTGATATAAATTGAAATGCATCCCCTGAAACAAATGTAAAAACAGGTTTAATATCACCTCTCAAAATGAAAAATGGATAAGTAGATGTTAAGAAATAAAAGTGCTATGCTGTGGAAAATGGGGCTTAAAAATTGGAATGGAAGCACAGTCTTTGAATATTTCCTTGAGATTCGTACGTGGTTGTGGAAATACTGCAGGTAAATGAACGTATCTGAGCAAGGAAGGGAAGCATTTGAAAATAATATAATATAAAATGTTGAAAAGAGAACTATTGAAAGTTAATTTAAGTTTGGAAAACAACATATACCAGACTTATACCAGGTCATTTAGTTGCATTGTGCATTAATGTAAGACCTTCAACACAACAAAGTGTGTAATGGTGCTTGCTTGACAGGCAAACTATTAAACAAAATGTAACAACACCTTGCTTAAAATGAGGGGAAAAAAGTTTTTTTTTAATGTGGGAGGGACTGTGTGATGAAGGGATCTGAAGATTTTTGAACCTTGGGACCTAAGGGTTTGCAGAGACTAAAGGCAGGAATGTTGTAGAACTATAATTGGTATGAAGGAGGTTAAGGAGGGGTGGAGTGTGGGTGGGAATTAAAGGGATTCAGAACTGGGAGTTTCTGGATTGCTTTAGGGATTCAGGTTGGGATATAAACATGAAGTGAATGACAAAACATGGAAGAAGGCCCAAAGCTAAAATACTTTTGCATCTGTTCCCTTCATTAAAGTTGATGGTTCCCAGCATCTTATGTTAAACCTTTATTTTGCTGGCTACTACAGATCTTGCTCTGCTTGTCCCAAAAAGTACTCATACACAAAGGATATAGATAAATCTTTCAGTTTTCAAATGTATTCCTGCACTGTTTGTTAACATCAAATAGTATGTAGTTTACTTTGCATGATGTTTGGCATTACATACTGTTCCTAAAATCTGAAATGGGGAAATAGTTATTTTGGATTTTGAGTGGAGTTCAAAACTTAATATGGATCTGTAATCCATGTCCATGTCTGTAGTTCTCTCTTTGGAGTATTTTGTTTGACATTCGTGTTAATATGATGTCCATACAAAATAAAATAATGGGAAGAAAAATAATTGATCATATTTCCTCTCATTTTGGAGAACTGGGGATCTGTTGGTGGTTAATAACTTTGGGAAAGTGCTTACATACAATGGTGGTATGCTGATATATTGTTACAAAAAAACTCTGCAAATTTGAAAATAGTTGATTCCTCTTGAAGAAAGTAATTGAATGAAGCAAAAACCTTTCTCTCAAACGTCAGTCCACAATATAGCTACTGGCAGATTTTGTATGATGTGCCAATAGATGTAATTTACGTGAACTTATGTTTGAGTGAAAAGTTTGTTCATGATGTAATAGAGATATATAGTCGCTTTTATGTTGCTAAACTCCTGACCTGTCATCTTAATTCTTTATCTCACTCTGATCTGTGTTTGACCTCTTCAGTTGTTCCCGATAATCTTAAGGTATGTTCAAGGGATGGTGTTTTATCTTTCTACTTGGCACATACCTGCCCTGAGGACAAAATATCTTCAGATAGCAGGTTTTTTTTATGGTACCAGCATTAACCAGTTGTGATAAGCTGCTGTTAACCTGATGTTTATTGTGCTGCTGTTTATTGTCTGCAGCTCAGCATTTAACACAATCGTACCCTCAGACCTAATAAACGAGCTCCAAAGCCTGAGCCTCTGTGCCTCCCTCTGCAACTGGATTCTTGACTTCCTCACCGGGAGACCACAGTCTGTGTGGATTGAAAGTAACATCTTGCTGACAAGTCATGCTTGCGCAACTCAGGGATGCATGCTTAGCCCACTGCTCTACTTTCTCTACACCTATCTTTTTAATATTGCCTCCTTACAGATCAGTTTCAACCAATAAGCTTTCACTACCCCTTTAGGTGGTACCACCATCTCTCTTCATTCAGTTCCTCTTTGTCTCCATTTTAATCACAGTAACTTCCTTTGCTCTCTCCACACCTCTCCCCATTCCTGTCCGTGCTTCTCTGTATTTGATTCCTAACTTTTTTCAGTTCCAACGAGATATTACGGACCTGAACAATTAAATCAGTTTCTCTCCTCATAAATGCTTGTCCTGCTGAGTATTTCCAATACCTAGTTCAGATTTTTCAATATCTGCAGGTCGTTTTGTTGTAGTTTTCTACTCATAAAGTAAATTCCCTTGTATAGTGGTGTTGGAACAGCTTGTGTAGAGGAGCAGTTTTTGTGTTCAGTTTTCCCACTGGTATGTTGTCAGAACTACAGACTATAAGTTGCATCCTGTTCATTTTTACTGATTTGTCATGTATGTTAACAGGAATATTGAAGGATGCTAATTAAGTTATGATATTATTTTGAAACTATCTTGCTTTAATCATAACTAGTTTCTAAGTGTACAAATTTACTTTCCTTTTTCTATTATTATGTTTGGGATTGTACTGCTTGCTAAGTTAACAAATTTCATGACACATGCTGGTGATATTAAACCTGATTCTGATTCTATGTAAATCAAATATCCCTTGTGATACCAAGGGTATGCATGCTATAAATCTGGTGTGCTATGTCAGTAAGTTAAATGTATCATCAGACTTGCAGTGATTGAAGGGTTAATATTGTGAATGGTGAATACTGTGAGGAATCATGCCAGCCCTAGGAGGAAGGTAATGTAGCTTTTATCTGGATTTCAAAAGTAAGATAAGAGTCTAATGTTTGTACTGTTTGCTTTTGAGATGAATTAATTATTAGTAAAGTTCTTTACAAGTGATGCAATCACACTTATTTGCAATTGACCCATCAAATGAAGTGTGGTTCAATCTTTAAGATTTTCTAAAATATATATTTAATTCATTGAAAAGAGGGAAGAAGATGGTGGTTTGTAGCACACTCTTGCCTGTGCTTGTACTTCACAAACCTTAAGGAACATTCATTATTTAATAGGCTGAAATCCACAATATGTATGGTTATATCTTTAATATATAGTTCTCTTTGAGTAGAGGGCAAAGTTCAATGTCATTAGGTGTAAGTTGTGTTTTAACAGTTAAGTCATACATTACATATCATGTTTGTATTTATTAATTAGGGTTTTGATATCGCAGAAAAGTCAATGTTTATTTGCCAATTGTGCATTGAGTGGCTGCTAAGCCACGTTAGAGGGCATTTGAGATTCAAACCCATTCAAGGCTCAAATTTACTTACCATATATGTTTACATATATTAGGAACGAGCTGTGTTATGTTGGCATGACATACAACAAAAAACATTCAACAATTACAAAGGTTAAAAAGGTATATAAAATTAATGTTAAAAGTACAGATATTGAGTACAATGTGCATAAATAAGTACCAGCATGTATTTACACTGTGAAAAGCATAATAAAAAGTCACAAACACAAGAAAATCTGCAGATGCTGATGTTTTGAAAAGATAAAACATGTTATTTAAATCTGAAAAGCAATGGGAAAAAAAACTTGCTGAACTTGAGAAAGTCTGCAGATGCTGGAAATCCAAGCAACATGGACAAAATGTTGAAGGAACTCAGCAGGTCAGGCAGCACTGATTTTTTAAAAACAAGAGTAAGACATTTGATATTTCGACCCTTGAAGGGGGAAGTTGCCAGAATAAGAAAGGTGGTGGTGGGGGAGGGGGTAATGGGCTAACTGGAAGGTGATAGATGAATCCAGGTGAATGGGAAAGACCTTGGGCTGGAGAAAAAAGAATCTGATAGGAGAGGAGAGTGGACCATGGGAGAAAGGGAAGTAGGAGGAAGGACTGCTGGGGTTGGGGGGGTGGAGTAATAGGGAGGAGAGAAGAAGTAAAAGGTCAGGGTAGGGAATGGAGGAAGGGGGTTGATTTTGTTCACCAGAAGTGATTTAAAGTGTTTATAGTGAGGTGCAGTCGGAGTTTGGAGTTATATAGAGATCAAACCTGGTGAGAATAGCAGATGCCCTTTTCTTTATATAGAGTTTGGAGTTATATAGAGATCAAACCTGGTGAGAATAGCAGATGCCCTTTTCTAAGAAAGTGATGAACCCAATGTGTGGTCATCATTACTAATAACAGAATTTAAAATAAAATCATTAACTGAGCATAAATTCCACAGGTGCCACAGGAGGGTCTTAATTCCAGTGTCTGGATTGTTGAATTGCAATCACCAGTTAGTAGCTGTATTCAAGATGCAGAGAATTCAGCAGTAAGGAAACTTGGTGGGGTCCTTGATAAATAGTCAATTCACCATCACCTCCACTGAAATTTAACTTGCCCTCCAATGCAGTCTTTTGTAGGAGGGAAAGTTACCAGTCACTGATAACATTTAGTGTTTTACTGTTCCTGTCTGGAATAGCGCCTTCTGAACTTTGGTGGAGAAATGCAAGATTAATTGTTCAAGCAATAAATGCCTTATCGTACAATAAGTGCAGCAGATTGTTAGGGGATGGTTTTATCTTGCAGTTTTGTAAATATGAAACCTAAATATTGGGTGTGTATTCCATTGTCATGGGATTGCACTGTAAGGATTGTACTTGTGCAGGCTTAGGATCCAGTCAAACCTGAAAACAAAGCTTTCAGTGTAACGATACAGGATAATGTACAGAAAAAGCATTTTTTTGTAACATTACCTTTCCTTAACCTTGTTCCAAGATGCTTCACAAGAGTGTGTTAAGAATCTTGATAATATCTGTATATATTTTTTCAAAATAATATATGATAAGATGTATTTTAATAAATCACTATGGTCAAAGAAGTATGTGGTAAAATAGGCAAGGTATACTGGGGAAGGAAATGTCACCGTCTGGGGTCCAAACAGCTGAAGGTGCAGCTATGAATAGTTGGGTTGTAGAGGTTGGAATCAAATGAGCATGGTGATCCTGGAGGATTGTAGGCTGCATTGAAAGACTGCATTCCTGATGAAGAGATAATGACAAATAATGGAACAAAAGCAGAACTTTAAAAGCAACCTAACAGGTTGAATCAGTGACTGTAGGACAGAAGGGTGTAGCAGTTAGCATGACACTGTTACAGCTCAGGGCATTGGAGTTGAGTTGCTGTGCCGGCTGTAAGGAGGTTTTCCCCGTGACCATGCTGGCTTCCTCTGGGTCCAGTTAGTATGCTAATTCGTCTTTATTCAGTGTTAAATAGGTTTGTTGCTGGGCAGCACAGCTGGTTGGGCTGGAAGGACCTGTTCTGCGGTGTATCTCTAAGCAGGGCTGATTGTTCCCTACTCTCCATTCTTCCCTACTCTCCATTCTTCATTCTTAAAATTTTCTTTAGAGATACAGCACAGTAACATGCCCTTCCAGACCAAGGAGCCTGCGAAGATCAATGCACTCATGAGATCAATTCATCACTAACCTGTACGTCTTTGGAATGTGGAAGGAGGCAGGAGTCCCATGGTCACAGTGAAGCTGCCCAGACTCTTCAAAGACAGTGGCAGAATTGAACCCGGATCACTGACACTGCAGTAGCGTTATGCTGACCACTGCGCTACCATGCCACCCTACAGGGACCCAGCACCATAGATGATCTTTTATGCTTTTGTTTATAGTCTAAACAATGTAAATATGCATTTTGACAATGACAGCTGGATGGTAATTAGAAAGTGGGAAACGTCCCCAATGTTTGTTTTTCGTTTTCCATTTACTCTAATGTTTGAGTTCAGTTGTAGAATATTTATCATTCAGGTCACACTGCAGATAGAACCTGCACTTTGAAACTGGTTTATCTACTGGAGGAAGTCCAAGTAGGTTAACTGTCAAGTTGTGAATACCTCAATAATGAAGTTCAGGCTATCTTTCTTTAACCTTCATTTTAGATATGTGTGCAGTCTTGTCAGCATGTTTTAGAATTCATTCTCTCACAAATGAGAGATCTGTAATATTCAACTCGGCCAGTTGCATTTCTCTAGAATCTGTATCAAGGCTGTTCAAAAGCTGAAAATAGCTTGTTAGAGTGAATTCTGCAATGAGTCGCCATTATGGACTCTGAGAAACCTTTCAAGTATTCAGCCAGATATGATTATTTTGAAACGCCAATTACCAAATGCAGAAAAACAGACTTATTGAATCTTTACATTTTCAAATATTGTTTCTCATCTGTTTTTAAATATGGCATGAAACATCTTAGGAGAAATTGTATATCTTGGCCTTTAAGTGCTTTGAATGGCCTTTTGTGGTGGGAGTTAACTTACTCTACTCAGTATCTGTTTGTGCAGAGCCTTATCCTGGGGTGTGATAATGTCATGTGCTTTCTGCCTAGGAGACTGCTAATCTAAAAGTATTGCAAATGAACAGCATTCATAAAGGGCTGAACTAGGTGAACGGAGAGGGAAAACAATTATCCTTGCGTGTCTGAAGAGAAGTAACGTTTTTAAAGTAGAAAACAGTGATATTAATAGAATTGGAAGCAAGATGAGCAAAAACTGTTTTGAAAATCGCATGAGACTAACTAAAATGGAGGGTGCTTGAAGCTCCAGTAAATGTCCTTCTTCATCTGCCTGTACTTTTTTTTTCTGTGCTCCCTATTCCCCACAACATCACGTCTTCTGCGTATTATGTAAAAGTCTTGAATTTCTAGCTGTGTCTCTGCGAGTTATGTCTTCTGTTCATTCAGGTATGTAAGCAAGTATCTTTTTACAGTTGAATCAACTTACTATTTCTTTTTAACTATTTTGTTTGTGTGTGTTTCTATCCTCCTTCCACCGTACTACTTTTGAACACTACATTTCTACCTGAAGTGTTTTTTGTTCAGTTGCAAACTGATATGGCATGTTTCCAGATGAAGACTGAAGTGCCAGTTCTGTGCAGTCCACCTTTACTTTTCATTTCATTTCTTTTGTACTCTGCTTCCTTCACTGCATTTCACTTGTGTGCAATGTAAAAGTTTTATTTTAGATTTTAAAACTTGGGTAAATTGCTTGGTAGTTGACATGAAATCCATTTGATAATGTTTAACGTTAATGTCCCTTTCAGATATGGTATCATCATGTTAATTAATTTGAGAGAATGCGATTGGATTTGTGTTCAGTAGATTATGACACTTTGAAGGAAGGTCAAATGCTTGCTTATTTATAATAGAAGCTAAAATATGCTTTCACTTTAAATGGGGGGGGGGAACAGATGCTGCAAATCTGAAATAAAAATGCAGAGTAGTGAAAATGCTCATCAATGGGGAGAGAATGTAGCAGGAAGATCGTCAACCAAAAATTGTTAACTTAGCCATTGCCAAATTTTTGAATGATCTTTTCAGCAACTTTTCCCTGATTTTTACAGTTCTATTACGTGTTCTTTAACATGAAAGCAGGCCATGCAGTTCACTTTGAATACTTTCATAAGTTAGCTGGGTAGTTGTCTGTTGTGTCTGGCTTGTGCAAAGGAGTTTTTAAAATGGAGAAGCTGTTGCACCGGGGCAGTTCCACACTCGACCTCAGAAGTCCGGGTCCAGTGGCATGAACAAGTGTCACAAACTGGGGTCTGGCTTGGTTGCAGTGGATGACCATGACTACTTCTGTGCTTCGCCATGCCCTTCGCTGTCCGTGGAGTGTTGCAGCATCACCTTCCTGACCGTTTGAATCTCACTGTAGATCTCATCCGCTCAGTCTGCCGGAGGGGACTTTGCAAGCTCGGACAGACTTGCCTCACCGGGTATGAGGCCACCGGCTCTCCCTAACTGGTTTAGCCTACCTGTCAAAGGGCTCTACCAGGGTGTGACCACTATTGCATGCAAACAGGTGAGAGCTGAGTTTCCTAGCTTTTACTTAAATATTTTAATGCTACCCCACATTGCAGTAATTTTGCACAGAAGCGATTTTTATTTCTCTACTGGACTGATGATTCCATGTGTGTGGCTTTTAGTTTTAGGCCAGTACAAGTCAAAACTTTTACTCTACCTCCAACATGCCAAGCATCTAGCTAATATAAATTATGTTAGATCAGCTTTTTGCTGGAGAGAAAAAAACCCAGCTTCCTTAGTCTCTTCTGTTAGTGTATATGTTTTCATAGCATATTTTTTGCAATCATTTTAACGTTAGAGGAAAACAGACACTGCGTGTTTAGAAACCCTGATAAATAACAATGAAACATGAAATAAACATCTTCCAACATACTGCAAACCAGTTTACTGTATTATATACATTGCTGATTGCTGGGCACTGATACTGAATCTGTTGATCACTTCTTTATAACAAATTTGTTATAAGGTGCTGAATTATTTTGAGAAAGCTGTATTTAGGCAGATTTACAAAATTTTCTTGTGTCTGGTTTTGACAAAATAAGGTTCAAATAAACGAAACAGTTTATTTTACTGGCTCTGAATCACAGTCCTAAGGAAGGCTAAGGTTGAAAATTGGGAGTAGACTTCTCTAGAATTGTAGCAAAATTATAAAACTGGTTGGAATTGTGGATGGAGTGGGGTTTGTGTTAAAATGAAAAAAAAACATATCTCTTAATCGGTGCACAGTTGAACTTGTTTAAATACATCTTCAACGGATCATTGATGTAGAAAGTGAAAAGCTGAAGTCCCAAAACTGACCATTGAAGAACTCCACTAGTTATTAACAGCCATCATGAAAAGGATCCCTTTATCTCCAGTCAACCGATCTACTATCCATTCTAGTACATTACCACAAACACCATAAGGCTTTTCTTTGTTTAGTAGCTTCATTTGAAGCACCTTGTCAAATCCAAATAAGTAACTTCCACTGACTCGCTCAATGAACTCTTAACAGATTCGTTAGGCAAGATCTCTCCTTCGTAAAACTGCTGCTTTCTCTCTTTTTATTAAGTATTTCCAAAATCTCATAAATTTCATCCTTAATGATGGGCTCTAAAATCTTACCAATCACTAAGGTTAGACTAACCACCCTATTGTTTATCCTGTCTTTCTTAACCAGGTTACTTGTGATTTTCCAGTCTTCTGGCACCCTCCCTGACTCTAGTGATTATTAAAAGGTCACACTAATTCCTCCGTAATCTCTTCAGCTATCTTAGAATTCGGGAATGCAGTCTTCCAGTCCAGGTGATTTATCCACCTTTAGGCCACTACACTCACCTCTGCCCCTTGACTCTTTTGAATTGCTAGCATGTTATTGGTGTCTTTCACCATGAAGACTGATATAAAGTACTTAGCTCCCTCCACCATTGCTACTTCTCCAGCGTCAGTTTCAAGTGGTTTAAAGTCCACTCTTACCATTTATGTATCTAAAAAGACTTTTGGAATCTCATTATTTTCTGTTTCTCCTTGTATTTCATCTTCTTTTCCCTTGTGGCTTTTCCAGTTGTCCACTGTTGACTTTTAAAGTTTTTTCCAATCCCCTGGCTTCCCACTAATTTCTGCAGTATTGGGCAGCACAGTAACGTAGTGGTTAGCACAACACTTTACAGTACAGGTGACCCAGGTTCAATTCCCCACCATTGTACATTCTTCCTGTGACCATGTGGGTTTTCTCTGGGTCCTCTGGTTTCCTTCTACAGTCCAAAGTTGGTAGGTTAATTGGTCATTGTAAATCATCCCATGATTAAGCTATGATTAAATCAGGGTTTGTTAGGTAGCACGGCTGGAAGGTGCCTATTCCATACTGTATCTCAATGAGTAATTACATATTTATGCCTTCCTTCTTATTTATATTCTGTCGCTTACTTCCCTTGTCAGCCTTGGTTGTCATGTCTTCCCCCTCTTCTTTGGGATGAAATCCCCCTGGGCCTTCCGAATTACTCCTAGAAATATCTGCTATTGCTACTCCACCATTTTCCCAGCTAGGATCCCCTTCCAGTGGACTCTGGCCAGCTCTACCCTCATGCATCTGTAGTTGTCTTTACTCAATTGCAATACTGTTATGTTAGATTTAAGTTTCTCTCTCTCTCAAACTGAAGGGTGAATTCTATCATGTTATGATCACTATCTCCTAAGAGATTCTTCACCTTAAGCTACCTGATCAAATCTGCCCCATTAAGTGACGAAAATCCAGATTTGCTTGTTCCCTAGTGGGGTCTATCACAAGCTGCTCTCAAAGGCAGTTTGTGGACGTTTCACAAATTCCTTTTCTTGCTATTATGAGGAAGGCCAATGACTTCCTTAAAATTCTATTGCCTGATCTGCAGTAGATTGATTACCCCTCCCTGATCTGTTGAAGCTTTAATGCCTTAGGAACTTTGAATGTTTTCTCATTTAGTGTTAATGCTTAAATCTGAACCCACTCAGAGAATCTGTGCATAATTTCTGGCATTCTAGAACAGCTTTAAACTTCTAATTGTTTATGTCTGTTTAGCTTTACTTCAACATTATAACTCTACACATGCTGGAAATCTGAAATAACATAAATTACTGGAATCACACAGTATTTTTGGAGAGAGTAAAGATGGATTAATATTGTGGATGGGTAATCTTACAGCAGAACTCACTACTGATATAAACAGAAAAGGCAAGTTTTCTGATATTGTTTTCAAGACTGAATTCTGAAGGCTGCAATGTGCTCAGTTGGAGATAAGGTGCTCTTCTTCAAGTTCATATAGGTCAGAATGAAAGTGGGATGAAGGATTAAGGTGAATGGCAGTGGAAGCTCAGTTCAGTCCTGTGGACTAAATAGATGTGCTCCACTAAGTGGTCACCCCCTCTCCCCCCCCCCCCCTGTTGTATACGTCTTTGTTAATTGCCTATTCAAATTTATTAAACCACTGAAACTGATGGGGGTGGGGGTAGAAACTGAACTTGACCAGGAACTTCAAATGAAAAAACAACCTCCTGGAATCTCATAAGACCCATTTCCAACATTTTCTGTTTTTTGTTTCTGTAGTTTTTATTTTCAGGAACTTTAAGCGTATAAATATAAAATCTCATGCTGTATAACTGTATGCTGTATAATTTGATGAGAGGAGAGGGGCGATATATCTGAGATATTGATCCATGGGCACTATTCCAAAGAAATCAATATTTTTAGTTGCTATACTAATTGTCAGATTTTTGCAACAATTCATGATTTCTGTTTTCCTTGTGTAAATGCAGTGCTTTACCCTGAGAGGGATTTGTAAACCATGTTATTGCTGCTTGTCTTTCATTGTCTTTGCTTAAAGTTCTCTGATTATTGCTCTCTATGTAGAAAGTCCAGTTGCATCCTATCTAGTATACCTTCTCCAAGCAAGGTTGGTATATCCATAAATAAAATTTAAAATATCCTTACTTATACCAACTCTGACTTCAATTTCGCACAGCCGTAATTTCTCAATTTTTCCTTATGTGTTGCATCCTTCACTAGATGTCTTTTACATCTTCTACAACATAATTTGTTCTTTGTTCTTGAGAAACCATCAGATGCACCTGGATGGGAGAGTCACAGGGTGAAGTTCTGCAATATTTTCTATACCTTTTTATTCTAATAAATCTTGAATCACGTCCACAATACAACATCAAAGCTGTAAGACCTTGAAATTTTGGAACCATAAAATTTTGAGGTTTTCAGGATTTTAAATCTCTGTAGCTGAAGCAAGAAACAAATAAGGTGGCATAGAATATTTATGAAGGCATGAAAGTCAGGTTTATTGTCACTGACATACAGTATGTTGTGAAATTTGTTGTTTTGTGGCAGCAATGTAGTGCAAGACAAAAAAAACTAAGTTACAATAAATAAAATAGTGCAAAGTAAAATAAATAAAAGAATGCAGATTGCTATTTGAGTTCTATAAATGGAACTGCATTACCATGACTAACTTTGATCTCCATCTTGGCATACATTCCAAATTTCTATATCTATAGCAAGGCAGTACATTAAACATAGACTGATGATTACTCAGTTTCTTTGAAGAAATATAGAGCTGAAATGATGTAAATACTGATTTAATTTGTGCCTCTCAGTAGCAATATCCATGCATTACTAACCACTTACTGGGAAACTTGCTAACAAGGGCTACCATCATCTTTCCGGTGTATATAAGAAGCATGAGCGTGTCATAGGTACTGTAGTTTAACCTGTTATGTTTAGACCAGTGGGGTGGGATGTGGTAGCGAACTGTGCTCCATATATGGAGGGATGAAAGTTTAAACTTTGTGGCTGGTGCTCATCAAATCTGGCTGTTAAAGACCAGGTTAACATGGATTAGTTGAGTAGTATGGGTTTGGCCAGATGGACTTTCAAGGCGATAGAGCTCTGGAAAAATGCTAGGGTACCATTGAAGTTAAGGTTATTGTAGCTGGGGATGGTAATGGGGACAAGTTTCGGCTACCTATTAAATGTTGACAATGTCGTGCACTTCAACTAGCCTCTGACGACCAAGTCCAGCTCCTGGCCCTCAGGTATGGCTTGGCTACTAAGCCCAGTGGAACCATTTCTACTGACAGGAGAAGGGGCAAAGGTAGGTTACTGTCACCTTAAAACCATTCGCTTCAGGCAAATTGCTGGCAGCTTACCTAGGAGAAGGACAACTGATCTCAAACCTCTGCTGCCTTGTAGTTATACCCACTCATGGGGAAGGCTTCAGGAGTGTGCCTCCAAGAGAAAAATCCAGAACTTAGTGACTGAGTTTAATGCTGACTGGCAACTCCTGCGACACTGCTGCTACTAGACTGTTTCAGCCTCTGCCGTTCCTTTGGGTTCATCAGATGCGTGGAGAGAGGGAGCTTGCTACATGGGCAGCAGCTTGCTCTCCATATCATACTGCCCAGGCTTGCGTATCCAGGCATCCACAGTGGACATTGACCAATGGAGGTCTCATTGTTGAAGCTAGAGTCAAGGGTGATTAAGTATGAGTGAAGGAAAGGGGAATTATTTGTGATGGAGAGGGTGAAGTGAAGGAAAACTTGGTGATCGATGAATTTCTACAAGCGGAAAGAGGAATTGTTTGTGATGGAGAGGATGCAAAGTGAGAAATATTGTTTATTGTTCACAGTTCCTCCATGCTATTTAATCTGGATTCTGTGTAAATTTCTGAGTATACAGTTTATGATGAGGATTGAACTTGTAATTTCCTAATATTTAGTCAGGGGTTAAATTTTGGTTAAGTGTTCATGAAATACCAGTGACTTTGGGTCCAATCCAGCATGATGTTGGGGATGAAGTGAAGGGCTAATATGGCTCCTGGAGATGTCAATGATTTGTGTATCAGGGTATTCTGGAGAATATTTTAATTTGATGATAGAAAATTAAAGAAGAATTTCCATTCCCCCGCCCCCGAAGTAATTACCTTGCCAACATAAATTGTTAACTGTATTTTTTTTATTAGGGAGGACAGCTCTACAAAGTTGCACCATCCAGTAAATAGAGTGCAAGTTGACAACATTGCTGATTATTTCATTGTTCTGTGTATGTTTGTAATGATTAACTAGCCCTGCACATCTATTGCATCTTTCCATATCATTAATTGTGTTCCGTCAGTATGTTTGCAAATCATCATCTTTGATTTATTTTTAAATCATATACCTTAAAATTGCAAAACCCAAACCACTGGAGCAACACTGCCAGTCAGACTGCATCTCTGAAGCAAATGGACAGATGATGTTTCAGGTTGACGCCCTAATGTGGAGTCTCAATTTAAAACACTGACTTTGCTTTTAGCTCCACAGTTGCTACCTGACTTGCTAAGTTCCTCAGAGTTCATCGTCTGCCATCTCGTGTTTCCTTCACGCATTTTCACAATTCTTTCCTTGGTTACATAAACACCCTGTTTTTTGTTGTGTGACTTGTGTGTCAGTGTCAATGGTCACTCATGCTTCAGAATGAAAAATGGAAATGAGTGATTAAAAAGCTAAATCGTTTTCCAAATTAGGCATTAAAGTTGTACAAAAATGTAACAGTAGTGGGAACTTAACCCACTGACTCTTTATGGTTCTCTGCATCAGAGTCAAAAACATCATTGTTATTCCTTGGATGATATCTGGGGAAAGTGCATGAGTTAAAGGCCAATTCTTCTTGAGTTGCTATCATGTATTCTGCACTTGGCTCCCAAATAAGTGACATGGGCATGCAGCAAGGTCCCCAAACCTCTGAATCACAGGAGTACTGTACCTGTACGAATAGCCCTTGTATAATATTTTTGTGCTGCAGTTCAAATAGAAATGGTTGCACAGAGCACAGCAGAGCAGGTATCTGTTACTTGTTTTTCTCCTGTTCCTCTATGTTGGTCAATATGCAAATCAGCTCATTCTTGTGGTTATAGGATTGAGTGAGCATTTCCCTTGTGCATGGCCATGGAGTCAGATGAGACCTTCACTTCCAGTAAGATGATGCAATATGTTGAGCAATGAAGGAAATGAAGATCCCTTCTGTTCAGGTCTTCATAATGCATGAATTGTCTCCTCTTTCCCTTTAGGTGTAAATGGCATAGTTTGTGTTGGAGTATTAGATTACTTTGTGGAATGGAGTTCAGGTATCTGCAAATTGTACATTAAAATGTCGGCTGTAATTATGTTGAAATATTAAGTGTTGGTAAGAAACAATATTTCTAAATCCATCTGAAGTGCAGTAACTTTTATAATAAGCTGTCGCTGTGGAGTTAACGGGAGATCACAATTTGCAATGCTGATTAAATACGAAAATGCAAAGGCACTTCTCTGCTTAGATACAAAGGCTGCATTTATATGCCATGATATAGCCCCTCCCTGTTCTCTTTCAAAGCAGAATACCCTGTTCATATCCAGTATTAAAGAAGTAACTGTGGAACTTGCTTGTCAAATTGAGGTTAGTTCATACAGCAGTTTTAAAGTTCCACTAGATGTCAGCAGCTTTACCTCACAAAACTAAAATACATATTGTTAGCAATTTGAAACTTTAATAAATTTCTTAAAAGATTAGATTCATTTCTACATTGGGGACTGACATGAAGTGGTAGTGCTTCATATTTATTTCACTCTGTGCAAGCATTATCGAAGATTAGAAAGTGTTTTAACCAAACTTGGACTAGAGAACCTAGTGTTATCTGGTCACATTTCACAATTGTGTGAACTATTGTCCTTTGCACTTTAGGTCATTCTTTAATGTAATCGTAAAACTAACGGTTGTTTGGTTCACTCTTTCCAAAACTGTGCATTTCCTCTCAGCTCCGCAATCCTGAAATTAAAATTCAGGTTCCACGAATTTTTTTTTAATGAAAATGTAATTTTTTTTAGTGAAATGTAGCTAAGTATGTGGGTTGTTTGGAAGAGTTAAAACTGTAAACTATGAAACCAAATTCACTTTATACACTGAGATGTGATTTCTGAACATCCTATCATTAGTTATTTTCCATTTTCAGCTTGTTTTTGGATATACATGAACCTGTAATAACTGAAATCCTTTGGCCCTGTGATGCATATCTGAGATGCACTCACCTTTGTTTCAGGGTGCATACTTCAAATTCTGCTGCACTATTTTAGCACTTTAACTTTCTTAGTAGAAGCCAGTTATCTTATCCCAGCTGCAAAATGATTATTTGTGTGAATTCTGAACTTGTTCTTGGCTTAACAGTGCATGTTAGTGATACAATGCTTGGAACAAATTCATTTATTTCCACCTACTTTTAAATTGGGTAGCAGTACTTAACCCTCTCTGCCTCTGTATGATGTGTGTTAAACTCTCGCTGGCACGGTTCACTGGAGTGATCCTAATTTGACAAGCATTTTTCTTTTTTTTTTGAAACAGAGCCTAGATTTAATTGACATCCTGTGGAGGCAGGACATAGACCTTGGTGTCGTCCGTGAAGATTTTGATTATAACTACAGACAAAAGGAGTACGAACTAGAGAAACAGAAGAAACTCGAGAAGGAAAAGCAGGACCAGTTGCAGAAGGAACAAGAGAAGGCTTTGCTGGCACAGCTGCAGTTAGATGAAGAGACAGGTGAATTTGTTGCTATTCGGCCAGCAAAGCAAAGCGAAAACAAAACCCCAGGAGAAATCTCAGAATCTGCGCAGGTAAATCCATTTTGAACAGCCCTGTAAAATATCTATTTTAACATATGCAAGAACTTGCATGTATATTAAACTATTTCATTTTTTTTCTATTTTCTCCCACTCATTTAAAATAAATGTTGATGACCATTAATTCAGATTGCAAAGACAGTGGAGAGAGATGATGGAGCTTTGTCGTTTGATGAATGTATGCAGCTTCTCGCCGAGTCATTTCCATTTGTAGATGACATAGAGGTGGGTCCTTTTTTACCATCCAAATGCACGCCTCAGAAAGGTGCACATTCAGTCCATAATTCTTTATTAACCATTGGTGAAATATTTAAAAACAATGGATGCCTGCAGTTGAAGGCATAGAATTTTAGTTGTTGCTTCAAAACAGATCATATTTACTATTTATCAAAATTGAAAACTGCATAGATTTGAAATGACTGATTCTATTTTTTTCAAAACCTTAACAGTAGAAGTTATTTTACTTAATTGTCTTCTTATCGTCACAATAGACACATTTAATAGCTTTAATGAGGAAATGTAACTGTTAGATACAGGGAGCTTAATTAGTTCCTCTAAGATATTTGTAATATCAGACCAGAAAAGGGTTGGGCAGCAGCAAAGACATTTTTTAATTAGGAAAAAATATTGTTTCTAGTCTCATACAGTTCCACTTGAGCCTTCTGTTCCAGTTCCGGCTCAAACCAGTTCACAGTCAATGGCTCCATATCAGGCTCAACAAGCTGCTCCCTCAAGCCTTTCATCCACAACACCTGAACCAAACTCTCCGGAGGATTTGGAGCAAACCTGGCAAGAGCTACTCTCAATCCCGGAGCTTCAGGTAAATACAATAGCTGAATTCAACACTTAATACAGAGGGAGCATGGATGTAACAAACACTCAAAGAATTCAGACCTGTAATGTACTGTTTGTGCACTGAACAAACCCCGCCATTGTCCCTGATTATATTAATCTGACAGTCAGGATCCAGCTCCATTTACTTTTTACTTCAGTTGCATATTATGTGACCTTAATTTGTGTCTTAGTGTGCGTGTATAAATGAAATACGCAGACATTTTAAACAATGAAAGCTTTCATCATTCGTGATTTATCTGCATTTCTGATTGGAGGATTTAATCATGCAACGTGCAATACTATTTGGAGTTTAATTATTGTACTCGAGCGAACTATATTATTTTAGGACAGGTTGCAGAGATAATGAATAAACCTCATTTCATCAAGTTTACATAAATTATATTCAATATAGAGAATCCTACACTGGGCCATCACAGGTTAATGATGCCAAAGGAAATATAATTGAAGTAAGCATAAGAAATTTTACAGATTAACTTTTAGTTTTTATTTTCTAAGTTTGAAACTGGATCTCAGTGCAGAAATTCATTACATTGAACTCTCTGAGACCCTTTCCAGGACAGCAGAACCACACTGACCTTTGGCCAACTTTCTTTTGCTCTTGACTGTATATGTTTGTGTGTGTGTATGTGTACATTTTATATACACACACACACACACAAACTTTATATACAAATATATAAAATAATAAAATATATTCTTTTTTTTAGAAAAGGCAAATGGAAAGCTTCAACCTTTTGAAACACTGCCTGCCCATGTTAGCATCTTTAGAACCCTTTAACAGTTGAATCATTTTTTACCCAAAATATTAATCTGGCATCTTCTACTAAACAAAGAGGGGGCATTTATTTGAGAACAGACTTGTTTGCTACTTTTGTTCCATGACAAGATTTTCCACCAAATGCAGCTAAACATTTTAAACTCCTGTGTGTAATACAGGTGTTTGCCTTGTGAAGTAGTCCTGATAACTAAATATTAAGCAGTAAAGACTGGCTTCTTGGCTTCATATTTATCTCAATTTTTCTAAATGCTTCACTGCTTTTTATTTCAGTAACTCTGATATAGTAATAGACACTCAATGCAAAAAAATCTCCATAATGTTTTTATATTTTCATCAAATAAATATATCTCAACTGGCAGTCTAACATGCCCACCCCATCATAAGTTTAAAAGTCCAATTTAAGGAAATATTTTAATTTAAAAAATAAAGGTGTTTGTTGACCTTCCCTGATCTATTTGTGTCACTTTTTCCGATACAGTGTCTGTACATGCAGAATGATAACCTCACTAGTACTGGATTGACAGGATATACTTCCAAGAGCAAACCTTCCGAGATGCCAAGTGACACCTATAGCTTCAGTGCAAACCTGCCAGATGACCATGTGGTTGGCAGCAATCCCAGTTTCCTTTCCCTTTTTGAAGAAGTAATGCCGCCTGAAAGTCCCACACTCCACCAGCTCAAAACAAATACGTCTGATGGTGTGAACCCCTCATTCAGCAACAGTCCTTACAGTGATCTGTTCTTCTCCACACCTCTGAGCACCCAGAGGAACAGCAACATTCCCCAGCATACCAATATGAATGACTCACTTACGAGCATTCTGGATGATGCCCTTCTTGAACAAATCAACATCTCACACTTAAAAGTGGATAAGGAGTTTGCTTGTAAGAAGCCATCAAATTTGCCTGAGGTTCTGGATTCTGACTCGGGCCTGTCCATGTGCTCGAGTTCTGGTGGCCCCTCCCCTGGTAATTCAGTGCAATCGTCCATTTGTGGAGATCCAACTCACAGTTATAGTGATTCTGAAGTAGATGAGATGGAGAGCAGCCCTGGCTGTGTTCAGCCTGAATTTGCAGAATTGTACCCAATGCATTTCCAAAATGACGGACATTTTCAGGCACCCTCTCTTGACCTTACAAAGTCAAATAAGAGCCCCAAACTTTACACGAAAGAAGCAAAGGATGATCTGCCAGTGAGCCCCGGCCATAGTAAAACCCCTTTCATCAAAGACAAGCATTCCAAACGAGTGGAAGTTCGGCTCACTAGAGATGAGCAACGGGCTAAAGCACTCAATGTTCCTTTCTCTGTCAGAAAGATTATTAACCTTCCCGTCGACGATTTCAATGAAATGGTTTCCAAGTATCAGCTAAGTGAGGCTCAGCTCGCTCTCATTCGTGACATCCGTCGCCGTGGCAAAAACAAGGTAGCAGCTCAGAACTGCCGCAAGCGCAAACTGGAAAATATAGTTGGTCTCGAACATGATCTGGATCAGCTTAAAGATGAAAAAGAGGAACTTCTCCAAGAAAAGGAGGAGCATGCCAAAAACCTCCTTCACATCAAACAACAGCTGAACAGTCTGTACCATGAGGTTTTTAGTATGCTACGAGATGAAGATGGAAATCCGTATTCTCCATCTGAGTACTCACTACAGCAGACCAGCGACGGCAGTGTTTTCCTCGTTCCCCGGAGCAAGAAACTGGAAATAAAGAGAGAATGAAATTCTAAAGTTTTGTTTATTGTATTTTTTTTAAATGAGAAGCCGAAACCTGTGTGAATTGCAAGTTTTAAAACTTTAAAAAGTTTTGTTATCATATGTTAATGAGTCTCCTATGCAAAGAAAGATTATTACCATTTTTCATGGTTTCTGGTTTCTTGAAGGTGAGAGAGTTTTAGCTGAAGATTGACTGAAAAATGGTCTCTTGCCTAGTTCTTTTAATATTGATTATTTCTGTGCACTGCTTATTACATCTATTCTTAGAGCTCTTGTATAGTTTTGTAAATACTGCACATCTTATTTATATATGCAGATATATATATCCCATTTACTATTAAATTGAAGGTCTTTCATAGAATTATAAAAATTATTTTAGTAAGCTACTGCTTCTTCTGTTGCAAGTGCCTGTTTTATACTTTTTTATTACATTTCAAAAATAGATAAATGGAAGAATTAAAAATGTATGACTTCATTTCTTCGCTTTATATAGAAAAGTTATTAAATAAAATGTATCTTTAACCATTGCAAAAATCTTGCCTTGTTTCATGAAAGTGTCACCTCTGCAATTTAAGTATTTTGATGTATTTTTAAAAAAAACAAATAATTCCATATGCTGGGAATCTGATGTAATAAACATTGAAAACACTTGCATTCTGCCAACACATGCAGAGCGAGAAACAAGAGTTCATTTTTAATATTTAATTATGTTCTCAGAAAACATTCGAAGTCTGAAACACCAGTTCTTTCCTTATCTCCATAGGAGTTGACTGACTTGCTATTTCCATTTGTTTTTGAATTGTGTATTTAAAAGATTGGGTCTTTACTAAAATGTTAGTTGATTCATAAATCAGTAGAAGCAGGCCCTTCAAGCCTGCTCTATTATTTGATACAACTCTAGTTGATGATCTGTCTCAATACCATCTTCCCACACCCTACCCTTGCCCCACAATGTCTTACTGACTCCAAATTCTACTAGTTACTTTTAGCAACTTGATCTTTACAATCTTTTGTAATTGAAGGTATTGAACCTGTGGAATTCATTTAGTTTCACCTCATTCCTAGATCTTTTGCTCCTAAACCTGAGGGTGATCCCTCTTTTCGAGCCCCAGCCACAAGACGCCTGCTGCATGCAGTCTGTAAGGTTCCCTACTCATTCTGCAAAATTCAAAAAGAAACCAGGTGGACTTAATTCCTCCTCACACCAACTGATGTCAGACTAACCAGTCTGTGGGTTCCAGTATTTTTGTTCATTCTCTAAATAGCGAATGGTTTACCATCTTCCAATCTGCATGAATGTATTCAAAAACTCAAATCAATGCAGTTCTCAAAATGGAAACCTATACAAGTGCTGTTTCCAGAGTTCCCTTCTTTCATACTTGAGATACAGTCAATAAAGCTCTGGAGATCTACGGCTTTCAGTCTCATTGATCTCTACTGCATTTTTTAGTACAAATATTATTTTCTTCTTATCCCTCATTTTTATTCGACTTTTGATTCCTTGTGTTCTCTTCCATGATGATTGAACCAAAGTATTTGACTTGCTCTACCATTTCTGTTCCCCATTGTGAATTCATCCATTTCTGACTGCAGAGGGCCCACACTTGACATTGTTAGTGTTTCCCTCCCTGCATATCTGCAGAAGCCTTTGCATTTGTTTGCATATTTCTTGTAAGTTTGCCCTCCAACATTACTTCGTTGCTGCAATTTATTTGTTATTATTTCTTAATCTAAACTACTTGCAGTTCTCATATATATGGTCTTCTGAAAATGTTATGTTACTGCTCTATGGATTTAATATACTGTTAGTAACCAAGGTTCGATTACTTTTCCTTCTACATTTTATGCCAAGCAGTACAGTATAACATCTGCAGTTCCAGCATTAACTCTGTAAATGATAGTCATCACCCATTTGCCATCATAGCTTTTGATGAAGCTCTGTAATCTATAATAGACAATCTTCATAGTTTTATTTAGTTTTGGATTGAACAACTTCACATTTTAATGAACATTTCTGGAGTGTTATGTTCACTCTTCCTAAGGGAGTTCACGAAACAAAACCAAATGATGAACTTGCCCTTTCTCATTGCAGAATTGCAGGTCTAGGATAGCTGTTCCAGTAATTCTGCTCATGACAAGTTTGACTAGTCTGCATGTAGATTCTGTTGACTGTGTGGCATGTGGACTGTCACCGGCATATCATTGGGTGTGTTGGTCGTTAACACAAGCAATGCATTTCACTATGTTTGGAAATAAATCTGAATCATAAACTCATCTATGTTTAATGTAGATGGATGTACCCTTGTTCTGTGCATGTTTAACTTCTATTTGAAGTTGCTTCTAGCAACACCAATACAACATAGAGAAATATAGACAATACCCACCAATGTCCTCCCTTGCTTGGTAGTACTTAGTTCTAAGTAGACTGATTCCACAGCGTTTTCTGAAGCAATGCTTTATTACACTGACTTCCAGCTATTACTAACAAATACACTTCACCACCTTTTCCTCTCAGTTTGCCCTTCCTAAATATCTTAATAATCTAGCTCCCCTTCTCAGTTAACGTTACCTCATAATCATATCCCCACAGAGGCATCACTTCACGTCCATTCCTCCGATATGTTATTTGTCCTGTCTTATCATGGATGCTTTGCATATTTAGATAAAACAAATTTTGACATTAGTATTTATACTATATTATCTTGCTTTTGTGTTTGCACAAACTCCATTTGTTAATTCACACCTTTGCATGCTCTGACCTTCCTTAAACAGTTTGACCAGTTATTCCAATTACTTTTCCACTTTCCTATGGTTCCTTTCTTCAGCATTCTAGATTTCCTTACACAGGGAACCTCCCCACCCAATCACTTATTCGTTTAACGCCATGTTCAGCTCATGACACTTTCACTCAGATATATTTTAATACCAGAACTTGAAAGAAAACAATATATTCAAAATGCACAGCCCTCTCGTGACTGAAAATACCTGTCTTGAATAGAACATTACAATTAATTGGTGAAGCTGATCGGCTGCCACCTGGGACCTTTTGCCCCAGCACTAGCTGAAACATAAAATGAATCGTCAATTGATGTAGCAGTTACTGGTCTGCATTTCCTATTACAGATTATTCACTCAAGGGTTAATCTTCTCTAATCACATTGATAATTTAGGAGTTATCAAAATGAACTGAATTATTCTAAGGTGTGCATTTCTGGATCAAGAAATGTTTAAAAGGCAGTGAGGGCTCCCAAATGTCTTTGCTTTTTCATCCATTTTAGAGAACTAGTGGCTAGTATACAACTCTCACTCTAGTTAATACATTTTCAGTCCAAATTATTCCTGGCTATACTCTTAGGAACTTGGTATACAATTCATTGAAATCATGGTGAGCCTTTACTTCCACAGCATTTGCACATCTCTGTCCACATTTAGTTGCCTTACTAATTAAAGTTTGTCCAGATCAATAGGGAAGGCAGCCAAAAAGTTAGTTAATCAATCAACTGTTAAGGATTAATGGAGTTATTGAACTTTAAATGCAACTGCCCTTTATTTTTTAATCTGAAATCTAAAGAAAACAATTCCCGAATCTAATTACCTTCAAGTTAACTTAACTACTTACAATTGATCCAAACATTTTCCCTGGGTCTGATGAGGAAAACGTTTCAAAATGTGACCATCCCATAATTGCTAAAGCAGAGTTCACCGTTTGTTACAGTTGAAGTCAGAAGTTTACATATACTTGGGTTGAAGTCATTAACACTCATTGTTTAACCACTCCACAGATTTCATATTAGCAAACTATAGTTTTGGCAAGACATTGAGGATATCTACTTTGTGCATGACGTGGGTAATTTTTCCAACAATTGTTTACAGACAGATTATTTCACTTTTAATTGACTATATCACTTTTCCAGTGGGTCAGAAGTTTACAAACAAAATCAAAAGAAATCAGCCAAGACCTCAGCAAAAAAAAAATTATGGACCTCCACAAGTCTGGTTCATCCTTGGGAGCAATTTCCAAACGCCTGAAGGTACAACGTTCATCTGTTCAAACAATAGTACGCAAATTTAAACACCATGGGACCATGCAGCTGTCATACCACTCAGGAAGGAGACGCATTCTGTCTCCTAGAGATGACCGTACTTTGGCGCAAAAAGTGCAAATCAATCCCAGAACAATAGTGATGGACCTTGTGAAGATGCTGGAGGAAACAGGTAGATGAGTATGTATATCCACAGTAAAATGAGTCCTATATTGACATAACCTGAAAGGCTGCTCAGCAAGGAAGAAGCCACCGCTCCAAAACCGCCATAAAAAAGCCAGATTACAGTTTGCAAGTGCATATGGGGACAAAGATCTTACTTTCTGGAGAAATGTCCTCTGGTCTGATGACACAAAAATTGAACTGTTTGGCCATAATGACCATTGCTATGTTTGGAGGGAAAAGGGTGAGGCTTGCAAGCCGAAGAACACCATCCCAGCCATGAAGCATGGGGGTGGCAGCATCATGTTGTGGGGGTGCTTTGCTTCAGGAGGGACTGGTGCACTTCACAAAATAGATGGCATTATGAGGAAGGAAAATTATGTGAATATATTGAAACAACATCTCAAGACATCAGCCAGGAAGTTAAAGCTCAGTCGCAAATGGGTCTTCCAAATGGACAATGACCTCACGCATACCTCCAAAGTTTGGCAAAATTGCTTAAGGACAACAAAGTCAAGGTATTGGAGTGGCCATCAAAAAGCCCTGACCTCAATCCGATAAAAAAATTTGTAGGCAAAACTGAAAAAGCGTGGGCGAGCAAGGAGGCCAACAAACCTGACTCAGTTACACCAGTTCTGTCTGGAGGAATGGAACAAAATTCCAGCAATTTATTGTGAGAAGCATGTGGAAGGAAGGCTACCCAAAATGTTTGGCCCAAGTTAAACAATTTAAAGGCAATGCTACCAAATACTAACAAAGTGTATGTAAACTTCTAATCCACTGGGAATCTGATGAAAGAAACAAAAGGTGAAATAAATCATTCTCTCTACTATTATTCTGACATTTCACATTCTTAAAATAAAGCAATGATCCTAACTGACCTAAGACACTGAATGTTTTCTAGGATTAAATGTCAGGAATTGTGAAAAACTGAGTTTAAATGTATTTGGCTAAGGTGTATGTAAACTTCTGACTTCAACTGAATGTAAATGTGAGGGATGTTTTTGTTAACACCTCTCTCCTTTGGTTTGGCTTCTATATTTTCTCCTTTTCTTCTTTTTTCAATTGTTTTATAAACAGCTGAGTGGGATGACGTGCACGAGAAATTTCTAACTCAGTTGAGTCCTGGAAGGAGGTAAATTGGAGAGTATGAATTCAAGTGGACCCAGGATGGTAGAGAAGTTGGTAGAGAATCAACATGCCATATCCTTACTTGTATGCAACTCACACTAATATCCTGGACTGAGTAGTATTTGTAGTGCCTTAATAGTTTTGTGACATGATGTGTTTTACAGGTTTGTAGCACAGAGTGCTGGTATTAGGCAGAGTTTGGAATCTGAAATCAGATCAGATTTGTCTTCAGTGCTTCTCAAAGGCTTATATTAACAGCAAATATTTAAATTCCAACATAAGGACATCCTAGGAGCAGAAATTCCATTTGTCTTGACATATACTATTATCAATGAGAAGGAGAACAAGGTGGATCAAAGACTCATTTTATCATGGAACACATTATTCTCACAATGTTGTAACAATTAACTTCTAATGCCAACATTCACCTCACCCCTTCCCATCCTTAGTATCAAAGGTCAGCACAGATTACTCCACTACCTATCCTAGCACATCTTGACATAAATCCTGTGCTGGCGAAGAGGGCAGTGAAGTGTCTAATTACGGATACTCGTCAGCAGATGGAGAGGAGGGACCACAAGGCTGAAACGAACACTACTTTCTGCTATGAAATTGTGTCTATTTCATGCCTTACAAACAGGTGGAGGTTGCTTACTGTCAGATTGTTCTCCATATTCAGCCTCTCAAATTGGCACACCAGCCTGCTAACCACCAATCCTGAAAGTAAATCATGAGCCAAAGTACGTTATCTGCTAGGACATAAGAGTTGAGTTCTAGTAGGTGGGTACCTAAGATTACCAGAAGCTATAAGCATAGCATGGAAGTGTTCACTTGGACAGTCCACCCTCTCGTCCAAGAGCTTTCTTGCATTCCTCCGAGAAAGTATTGAAAGAAGTTCTGAAAAGACAAAGGTGGTATCTTTTTTTTTTGCTGCTTGCTTCTTCTCCTTCTCCTCAAGAACTAGGACAAATTCCCAGAGAAATAACCACGGATGAGAAAGGCATAAACACAGATATAGATCAAGTAGGCTGGTCTCCAAGAAGTAGAACTAAGAAGCAGACTAAACTGTGTATAATATCAGAACTTTAACCATTCAGCAGACGACATGCAGAGGAAAATACTGAACAGATCGATGCAGTGTATTAAAAATAAGACCAAATTGCCAGGGAGGGAGAGAACCTGTGAGTTGTCAAATTTTGGATGAAATGCGAAGCCTTTGGGGTAACTGGTCTGTGTCTTTGCTATTGCTTTACTATCACATGCTTGGTGATAGTATCGATGCGTGTTTATTTTGGCTGGTGGAGGGAGTGAGGGGAATTTAATGGCTTCATGGAAAAACAAAAGGGAACCACTTTGAAACAAATAGTGAGTATCTGTTCAAGCTCCCCCAGATGCAATTCTATTGTTTGCCATAGGTTGCATGCAATCATCTGCACATTTGTGTACTGCTGATGAAACTAACAATGAGTGGGAGTAGCCCTGTCAACCTGCCCAGAGATCAAATCTAAGTTCAAGCGCAGTCAGAAAAAACTCAAATGATAGTAGGTATCAGCAATAAGTTAGTTGAATGATGAAAACCAGGAAAATATAGCTAGTGTATTCATGACAATAAAGTCAAAAATATTGTCTAAAGCAACAAGGAGAAGTTTGAAACATTGGCAGGTACCTATGACCTACACATTGCAATTGCCGTACTGTGTGGGGCTACTGAGGGGCAAGAACAGTAAGCGTCTCCAGATAGTCCAGCTTAAACTCTGTTCCTCTTCCCCACCACCCACATCTGAAGACCAACTAGAATCACCGCAGAGCATATACGGGTGACTGAGGGCATCTTGGGTCATTTATTCCAAGGAGTAACTCCACAGCATGCAGGCAGCTTCAGAAGAAACGGCAAGTGTAGCAGTTGTTAGGGACACTTTCTTAAACAGGTATATTATGCTGTTGACTACTGGGGTTATGGTACCTTGAAACACAAAATATTACAGGGTAAAGATTGGCTGAGAGTGAAGTTAGGCTAGAAATGCAGTGGCCACTATGGTTTAATATTCACAAGGACTCATTAGATTTTTGCAAATATTTACTAGCAACCCCTTGGTATATTACATACCTGGTCCCTGGGCAAAACAAAAATCATGAAGTGAACAGGAAGTGACTGGACTTGTGGAATATATCACAACTAACAACGTAGGGTGAAGAGCTTGAGGTCCTACAGTCAGTTTCACAAGTTGCAACCGAAGTGAGGGGTAGAAAGGAGTTCTAAAAGATATAATACCTGGGTTAATCCTTGTGCCACCTGCAGCGAGAGGAGACAGATTATTTGACATTGAAAGCTCTTTAAGGTAGACAAGGAGCACCTTAACAAGACTGGGCCCATTGTCCTCCTGAGAGGTTCACTGGTGCAGAATAAATGCAGATTCTGGTTAAGAGAAAAACAGGAGTGGTAGGTGGTACTAGAGGTTTGTGTGTGAACACAGATCACAGGAATGTCAAATGGACAAATATACTAGAATCTGGAGCAACTCGAAAGGTCAGGCAGCATCTGTGGAGGAAAATGGACAGACAACATTTTGAATCAAAGATCCTTCATTTGGATTGTCAAAACCCAGGAACGTCTGCATACTCCAAGTGTGGGAAATGAGGTTGATGAGCTGCAGCTGGAATGTTACTCAATGCCAATAACATATGGCCGGAAACTGGATTGGGCACAACATATTTTGGCAAACAGCATACAGAATAAGAAACTTAAGAAAATCAGGCGACACAAGAGATTCTACAGATGCTGGTCATCCACACAAAGAACTCAACAAGTCAAAATGGATGAAACTGACAATGAAGTGGGAGAAAAAGCTGGGGATTGTTCCACATAACCAATTAAAAGGCTTTGCCTCCAACTTCCACCCTGCCCTGAAACTTATTTGGTTCATCTCTGACATTTCTCTCTCCTTTCTCAAACTGTGTCTCCAGCTCTGGTGACAGACATCTTTTGCAAACCTACTGTTATCTTGACTATATGTCTTCCCACCCTGTTACTTGTAAAAATGCGCCGTCACATCTGTTCTCAAGATGAAGTTTTCTATTCTAGATAACCTGAGATGCCTTTTTTTCAAAGAACGTAGTTTGTCTTCCACCACCATTGATGCTCCCCTTATCCACTTCTTTCCTATTTACCACACATCTGACCAAGATGACCACCCACTTCAATTCTATTTCCCATTCCCATTTGGGTGGCTGAGTGGAGATATGTCTCTACCAAAGGAAATGTAAGGTACTCCTTCTCCCTGCTAGCCTGCAGAACACCCTTGGAGCAGGTGTAACATCTACTTACCCACCCCCCCCCTCCCAATTAGGGTCACATGAGGCTAAGGGAGCAGGTTGTGGATCACTGTATGAGCAGCTGGTGCACATCAAATCCTGGTTACACAACCACTGCCACCAGACAGACAACCTCTGAAGAGTATTGATAATAGCTGGGGTCACCCATCTTGTAAAGACACTGTTCAGGTCAAGGAAATGGTAAACCACTTCCGTAGAAAAATTTGCCAAGAACAATCATGGGTATGGAAAGACCATGAGCACTCACGTCATATGACATGGCCCATAACGAATAAATTAATGAATGATTCCCAATATGAACATGTCTGTCCATGGTCTCCTCTACTGCCATGATGAGCAACACCTCATAATCCATCTGGGTAGCTGCCAACCTGATGGTATGAATATTAATATCCTGTAATTTCTCTCCTTTTCTTCTCTTACCATTCCCCATTCTGGTGATCCTCTCATCCTGTCACTTCTTACCTCTCATCACCTCCCTCTAATTCTTTTCCTCTTTCCCTTTCTTCCACTGACCTCCCCTATTGGATTCCTTCTATAGCTATTCATTTCATCTACCTATCCTCTCCCAACTGTACATCACACCTCCCCCGGACTCACCTATAACCTAACAGCTTGGAATTCTTACCCTCCCCCCACCTTGTTAGACGATAAGACACAGGGGCAGAATAAGACCATTTGGTCCTTTGAGTCTGCTCTGACACTCAATCATTACTGATCCTTTTACCCCCTCCTCTGCCACATTCCCAAGCCTTCTCCTTGAAACCCTAAAGGCCATGGCCAATCAAAATCTATCAATCTCTGCCTCCAGAGCTGACTGTGGTAACAAATTCCACAAACTTACCAACCTCTAGCTAAAGAAATTTTTTCAAATCTCTGTTTTAAATGGACGCCCCTCTATCCAAAGGTTATGCCCTCTTGTCCTAGACTCTCCCACCATGGGAACTATCCTTTCCACATCTACTCTGTCTAGGCCTTTCAACATTTGAATGGTTTCAATGAGAGCCCCCTCATCCTTCTAAATTCCAACGAGTACAAACCCAGACCCATCAAACATTCCTCCTATGATAACCCTTTCATTCCTGGAATCATCTTTGTGAAACTCCTCTGGACCCTCTCCAATGCCAGCACATTTTTTCTTAGATAAAGAGCCCAAAACTGCTCACAATACTCAAGGTGAAGCCTCACCAATGTCTTATAAAGCCTTGGCATCACATCCCTGCTCTTATGTTCTACACCTCTTGAAATGAGTGCTAGTATTGTATTTGTCTTCATCACCACTAAGGTGTCCCAAGTCCATTAGCATCTCAGATTTTTGGATTTTCTCCCCGTTTAGAAAATAGTCCACACAGTTATTTCTACTACCAAAGTGGCTGACCATGCATTTTCCATCATATTTCATTTGCCACTTCCTTGCATATCCTAATCGGTCTAAATCCTTCTGCCGTCTACTTTCTTCCTCAACACTACCTGCCTCTCCACCAATCTTTGTATCATCTGCAAAAGCCATCTATCCTATCATCCAAATCACTGATATACAGCATAAAAAAGCGGTCCCAACACCTACCCCTGTGGAACACCACTAATCTTCAGCAGCCAATCAGAAAGGGATTCTTTTATTCCTACTTGCTGCCTCCTACCAATCAGCCAATGTTCTAACCATGCCAGTCACTTTCCTGTAACCCTATGGGCTCTTAATTTGGTAAGCAGCCTCATGTGTGGCACCTTGTCACAGACCTTCTGAAAATCTAAATACATACACAACATCCACTGCACCCCCTATCTATCCTACTTGTCCCCTGTTATTATTTCTCTGGCCTCATTTTCTAGTGGTCCTACATCCACTGTCATCTCTTTTTTGTATACTTTTACTTTTCACCTTGCTAGCTTGTTTTCATATTTCATCTTTTCCCTCCTAATGAGTCCTTTAGTTGCTTTCTGCAGGTTTTAAAAATCTTCCCAATCCTCTATCTTCCTGCTATCTTATTCTGGTTTCTTCTCCTCTGGGTGAAGGGTCTCAGCCCAAAATGTTGACTGTTTATTCCCCACCACAGATGCTGCCTGTTCTTGCTAAGAAAATCAGATTAAGTAACTCAGCCCTTCAAACCTGTTCCACATTTAACACGCTTTGGCTTAGCTCTCACCTTGTCTTCTGCGGCAGTTTCCCCTTAGCTCCGTATTTCCTGATGTTTGTGGTTTATCTAAAACGTCCTCTTGTAATCAAATCATGTAATGCCCACAGCTTCTGTAGTGGAGGTTCACCATCCTCCACAAGAAGTTGCGACATACCTCACCCAACCCTACGACGTCTTCTCTGTCCAGATTTTCCCTCAACATCTACCCTTTCATGGTCCCCAAGGATCTTATATTTCAGTAAGTTCATCCCGCTACGTTAGAAAAACGTAGGCTCACGTCAGGACAAGCCTTTTCATCCTAAGATTAACCAAATGGATATATTTTGCACAGACTGCAATGCAACATATCCTTAATTACTGACGTATTTTGGGGTTCCTCCTTTTTAGCTGTCTACGTGATATTATGGAAGGCAAGCTTTTGCCTGTGCAAAAGGCTCCCCCTCTCCATGCTACTGGTGTACCCAATTGTATAACAGAGGCCGATGTAGTTTGGCACCAACGGCGTCGCAGGAGTTGCTAGTCAACGTAGGACTGCCTTAGAGACTCCTCCTCCGTTTTCTTGTTTGGGAATTACTCCTGAAGAGCTGGCCATCAATGGACATAACCACAAGGCAGCAGAGGTTTGCCATCAGCTTTCCTTCTTCCAGGTGAGTTAGTTACCAAGCATAGCTGACGAGCCCCAACTGCCCGAAGCGACTTGTTTAAGCGCCAGTTACGGTTCCGCTGGGCTTAGTAGCTAAACCACCCGTGAAAGCCAAGAGCTGGGCTTGGTTTTCGGAGGCTACTTGAGTGCACCCCATTGGGAGCATTTAATAGGTGGTGGAAGCTTATCCCCACTACCACACCCGCCCCTGACTAAAACAATTTCAAGGAAACAAAGCAACACACACAAAATGCAACTTGGCGTGTCAGGCAGCATCTACGGAAAACTATTGTCTTTTCGTTATAGTACTTACGAAAACTCGGCGGCCTAGTACCACACATTCAAACAGGTTATCGAAATCCCTCCATTACTTGTTTGGAAGGGGGCATAAACATATCAGAGACCTACCAGTCGCTGGCAGGGCTCGGTGCAAATATTGGCGGCTGTAAATGTTCCCACCGCCGGAGGCTCAAATCGATCATCCTGCAAACCACGCAGGGCTTCCACCTCCGCTTCTCTTCCACGATGTCGGCACTAAATTTCAACTCGCCACTTGTGGGGTTTAGCTTAAAACTACTGTATTTACTGTTTCCATAACCGCGACCAAGGCGGGACCGGGCAGTGGCCTTCTGGCCTTACACGGCAGTACAGCTGTCTGGATACACGTGCTTAATCATTTGTCTCCCAGTTCCCAGTTTTTCCTCATCGCCAAGGCTGCTTTATTATCTTATGAGACTAGAGCCACCATTTCCATTACTGGCAGCCGATGTAAAACATTTTCTTGAATAAACCCACTGGATTCATAATTAAACCTATTAAGGTTGTGCTGGTTTTCCAAGAATTTAGTACGTCAACATTTAAGCATTTCAAATTTTTCACTGTTATCTCCAGGCATTATAGCTCTTTACGCAAAGCGTTTTGTTCCGACCATTCATTTGAACCCTTCTGGTTTTCTCCCTATCCTCACCATTCCATCTCCATTTTACTGCGGTTGAATGTTTAAAAAAAACTCGACAACTTCTATAGTTAACGTCCCTGTGATAATCTTCCTGGAAGATTACACGCCCGCCGGTAGCTATAAACTTACAATGTTCCGCCCTTTCAGGGAGGCAATTTTGTAAAGATGCCCTTTCCATTTGATCCAAAATAATTTAAATTTGTTCATTCAACAATAACATTGGTATGTCTAATTTGAGTAAAACTTCTGACCAAACCTCATTTATCACTTTGGCTTTTTAGATAAAAAACCAGACTATCTTCTGCCATATTTTCATTCAGGTTGCATTATCCCTTTATGATGATCTTCCACCGTTACTGATTTTGGCAGGTTGCCTTGAGGATATCCTAACGCTTGGAATCAGTCACTATACAGTAACAGAGTTTAGAAATAAAGGTAAGTGATACTTCGTGAAACACAAGACATAAATAACAAATTGCACAAATAGCTACTTTAATTTCATTGAAAATGATACGATCTTCACTTAAAATGTAACATGGTATGTACATTGCAAATGCATGATGGTAGTTCTGGATTTAGGCATGTATTTCATAATCGATACTTTAAACGGTTTACTTATATAGTTCTTTATTGCTACAATTGTTGATTTTTTTTTGCCGCACATACAAATGTATACGAGAAAGAAGATCCTTTCTTCACCGTAAGCGGGTTCAATCACGACTGTTTTACAAATGCTTTTAATTCAGATTAACTATTAGAATGGTTCCTCTTAATTACCAAAAGCGTTCAAGCTTTAGGGAGCAGAATCCGTATTTCTTTAGCATTTAGATAACTCAATTCAATGACTGCCGAATGTCCAAAACGTACTGTGGCAATTTGCTCACCATGATGTATGTCCCAGAGATAATTAGTTAGGCTGTCTTTCATCTGGAGGGAATGGTTTGTAGTAGTCAAAAACCACTAACAGCAAATGAACTTCCAGTAGTAAAAGCAAAATATTCAGTGTACCCAGCAATATATTTATTGACATTACAAAGGTGCAATTAGCATGCTATAATAACATTTAGCCATGTGGTAGTTGTGTTGGCCAAAGTTCATTTCAAACCTTTGACGAATATAGTTTAATTACAATTTTACTTGGTCACTTCAGTTGTTTGATCTTCGATTCAGATTTGAAAGTCCAGGTCTTCCTGTCATGCAACTTGATTTTTGAAAAGTTGTCAAGGTTGTCAGATTAGAGTGGGATTTGGTCAATTAGGGAATAGTAGAGGGTTGAGAGCAACAGAGAAACAAACACAAATGTTGCAACGATTTTTGACACTACTTTTATGGAGGGGAAAAATGCATTTTGCTCTATTTTCTAGTGAAAGGTAAATAAAATCAGGATGAGAGCAAATTTTGGCATAACTTGCTTTATTAGTGTAGTGCTATGGAATGTATTGCTGCTTGATGCTTGGCCAATGGTCTTACGGTTCATTCTAATGACTTTTCCTCAATATGTCAACTCTTTTAAAAGCTATATGCATGCTAAGCAGATTTTGCCTGGACTTGCTCTCCATGGGCTGGGATAAAGCTCTAAAGGCAGGGGTTCCCAACCTAGGATCCAGGACATAAAAATGGTTGGAAAACGTGGTAGTTGTAGTCATCATTCCAAATGTTCCCCAAGTTTTCTAAGCCCAATAGTCTTTACAGTTCAATAGCAGCAACATGTCACACAATATGACTTATCACCAGGTACACTTCAATTATGCAGAGGATATCCATAGGCACGAGTTGCTAAATGAAACGCACACACACTGGTCCTTGTCATTTAATTGCACTCCATCTGAGTTCACACCGACACAATTGACCAGAACATTAACTGGATAAGCAAAATTAAAATTGTGTCATATTAGAGAATGGGAATACTCTGCGACTTACCTCTGCCCTCTGAAGTCTTTTTGATGGCTACAAGGCAAAAAAAACGTGATTGCTTGTAATTGCATCCCCTGCAAATATATTCATCAGTATCATTTGAAACCCTAAGATCCCAACCTCTCACATGCATCACATGGGGTGACTAAGAATGAATAAATGGCCTTTGAGATCACAAGGATGCTGCTACAACTTAAGAAGCTGTTTAGGGAAAGGTTGAACAGGTTAAAACTTCATCTCCAAATCAGCTTCATTATCAATGGCATGTGTTGTGAAATTTGTTAACTTAACAGCAGCAGCAGTTCAATGCAACACAATATAGAAATACAGTATATCCATATTGTGCAAAAGCAGAAAATCAAAACAATTGAGGTAGTGTTCACAGGTTCGATGTCCATTTAGAAATTGTATGGCAGAGAAACTATTCCTGAATCGCTGAGTGTGTGCCCTCAGGCTTCTGTATCTCCTACCTGATGGTAAAAATGAGAAATTTCCTGGAGATTGTGAGAATGAGAGATTTAATAGAGACATACAAAATTGAGGGGTATAGGTGGAGTAAATGCATACAGCCTACAGACTGGGAACTTCTCTACTCCAATGGAGTTGCCAGTGGACATGGCAGATACCTAGGTGGGAGGGCTATGGTCCAGGTGTCGGTCAATGGGACTCAATGAGTGAAGGGCCTGTTTCTCTGCCGTGCTGCTTTATGATTCTATAAAACCACCACACAGAACATTAAAGGCCCATTAAAGGTGCAACCTTATGGTGTTCATACTTCAAAAACTATAGATGTATCAATGCCAGCATTAAAAGCTGGTCTACTTAGGTTGAAAATGCTGTCTTATGCTCACATCTCATCCCCCTTGATACTTAGTGTGACTCTCAAACTGGAAGACCAATATCATCATCAGAAAATACTGGTTGTGGTACAAATAAAGGATCCAGTGACCCAATACAAATAATGCTCATCCCCATCATTAACAGTCACCATATTTTGGAAATATTCCCCAACTATGTTCCCAGAGCCAGGACTGAAGTGGTCATAGGGTAAGGGCAGTTATTCTCAGGTCAGTATTTCTCAATTACTAAACCCCAGGAAGCTCCAATTATGTCTGTTGGAACATTTTTAACCCAGCATTCCAAAGTGCTCTAGTCATTAACTCCCAGAACTGATGACTTGTAGGATTTTCAGCATACCAGCCATTCTCTCACCACTAGCTGTTCCACCTCACTTCTGCTTGGAATACAATAGTATATAACGTGTTGAGTTTTATTTTGCTTTGAGACTGCAAATATCTACTCAAATACGTACCAAATGTTTTACTAGGGAGATTGAATATATGATGGGATTTGACTGATCTAGCAATTATATTGTAATGTTTTAAAACCTCAGGCAGTAATTTAACACAATAGTAGTATTCAACATCAGTAGGGCACCATCTATGGGAGGAAAATGCAGTTAATGGTTTGGGCTGAGACCCTTCATCCTTCATCCAATAATAAAAATTAGAGGCTGAAAAATTATGCAAAGCATCACAAGAAATAGAAAAATACTGCACCTGGACTATTCAGTTTTACATATAAAATTCTGTACATTTCTTTCTGATATCTACAATAATCTTAGTATCAACTTTTTTTTAAGAAGTTATTGTTTCAGAAATTGAAGTTTATTCAAGAGTGAAGAATATTGAAGAATAGCATTAACGAGACATGGGTCAAAAACCTTTATTAAAAGCAGGTGTAATTTTGGAAGGCATCAAATCCAGTGATAACAAGCAATTTCTCCAAGAATCTCTCCTTTGTTCTACATTTACTAACTACCTTGCAAGTTAATTAAGCAACAATGTACTGCTTTGTCAACATGTTGTAAGGCCTAGAGAATAAAAACTGCCTGAAATTAGAGCCATGTGTGACTTTGCCCAATATTATGCAATTACATTGTTTCATTACCATACCTGGTTGTCGAATGGATCATGAATCAATCCTGGGAGTTATTGTTTTGGAAAAATATTACCATAGTTAAAACTACATGTTTCACCAATCTTACCATTCTTGAAACTGAGCATTACTGTACTTGTCACAGTAAAAATGGAAGATGACTTCTTAGCCAATCTGTAAATTAAGCAGATCAGTTATTCTCAATTCAATCCAAAGGATGGATTTCACCTATTAAACAGTTTTAAAAAAAAAATCAAACCTTACTTACAATCAGCACTTGTCTCAGGTCTGCCTGCTAATTCTATTACATGTGTTTATGCTGCCCTGTTGTCCCTTTTAGTAGCTATTACTGAAGTGGTTCCATAGGTTGTTGGCTCTTCCTAGTCTTTCTTCCACACTCCAGCTGCCATTCAAGGTCAAGCTAGTCAAAGATAACGAAGTTGCCTAACAGCACCGCATTCTCCTTTTCCTTCCTCTTGGAGATGTAGCTCTTGTTCCTGCCTTGCCATTCTTTAATTATGCTGACTTCTCCAAATTCAATATGGCTGCAGTGGTCCTGTCTTAGTGGATCTCCATGCTTCACTGTACTAATGTGGGTTGACAGCAGAGATGCATAGCCTTTTCAGTCCTTTTACAATAAATTGCACCTGTAGCTTGGGAATCTAATTCTAGAAATTATTATTTACAGATTTAAATTTTAATTACCTTTAAAATGCATGCATTTCTGTTCACTCTTAATACTATATGAACATTTTTAAGTTTTAGTACATAGTCAGCTCTACCTGGCAAATCCATAAGACAGTAGAAATTACAAGTTACTCTCATCTAAATTGAAAATACTGCTTGGTTTTACATTCAGTGTCAAAGCAGAAACAGTTGCCATCAAAAGAAAATGACACAGCAAAATCAAGTAGTGGAAAGCCAGCTTATGATGCTATCAGAATCCATCCAAAGGCAACGTTTAAATGTTTAAACTCATTATTCCCATAAATAAATGTTCAAATACTACCAGCATTATCAATATTGTGGTCTATTGCACACAACCCCGGATAGAATAAAAGTTGTAGGATAGAATCAGTTATTTTAAGGGACCATTCAAAGACCACAAAATTCAACCAAGCTTGAATACAATTAAACTAAAAGCATTTCTTGCCATTTAACGTAGCTCACTCAAGATTTGTTACGAAAGTAATACCTGATGACAGTATCCCACACTTCAATAGGAATTTCCCCACATCATTAAGCAAAAACCACGTTTTATAAATCTAAGAATGTGGCCCTATCCAAATTGCAAAAGGAATTTTGCATCTCAGAAACCACATATATGTTTCCAATAAAATGATGTGGTCTTTCATTCCACCTACAATTCAAATATGGTGGAAAGAATAACCAGCCCATACAACCAACACCTCCCATTTCATAAATATTTTGAATTTATTTTATACTGCAATTTCCAGTAGGTCACATTCATCACATATAAAGTATTTCAAATCCAAAGAGCAAAACTAGCCTTCTATACAAATTACACCAATAGCAGTTTTCACAGCTCGAGTGGCTTTAAGAATTTAAAATTTATTTTTAAGTGTAACATATCATCTTCCCTTTAACTTTAGAGAACTGGATATTTATTTAGGCTAAAGTTTCCAGTAAACCCCTGCAGTATTAAGATAGCTAGAAATTAAAAAGAGTACCTATCTTGATTTATAATCAAGGAAAAACTGACTACACAGATCATTTAGTGAAAAAGTTCTTATCCTTTTTATTCCCAATTTGGCTACCACAAATTACATGGCTGAACAGCTATGGAAATGAGGAAAATAAAGACATTGCTGGAACAAAGTTTTAAAAACTCAGGAATTTACATCTAACAGCAACTACATTATAACAAACGACTGCACTTTTTGCAAATCTCTCTACAGGAAACAGTCCTGAACAAAAAATGTTTATGTTAATGCTGCAGTAACTTTTCTGACTACTGGACCATCGCTCTTCCTGTGGGCAGCCTTTACAATGAACTTGGTCGATATTCTGTCTCAAAGTAACCTGCAGCTTTCCTGACAACTCCTGGCTCATCCTCTCCTAAGAACTGTTGCCTGTTGAATGATACAGGACAAGATGGTTATTTATTGCACTGTGCATTACAGATACTACACTTTGATGGAATTAGTATTCAAGCTTACTTTTGATAAAATGTTCAGTATCTTCTATTATAGCTGCCACCGCCACCAGAGCCATAACCACCTTAAAAAGAAAGTTAAAAGATCTCACATTAAACAGTGACATTTGCAAACTTTTTTTTAAACTTTCAACTGCAACTATAGTGACCCCTTATTTATATATCTGGAATAGAATTAACTAGAAAAGATAGTGAAATAGCCAGGTTTAATTGCCCCAATGGGGAAAGCAAAGTCCCCTCAACTCTCCCCCACATATTCACGTAATCTATTAAGAATAAAACTAAAGGTGAAAAGGCTATTTCAACCAATGATCGAGATGGTTTGCAGGTCATTACTTCCTACAAAGCAAAACCTAACATTATGAATGGCTGTGAGGTTTCACTAACAGTTCAGCTCAACACATGTTATGTATGCTTTGTAAGGGAGAATAAAACTACATCCTTGCAAATCCCTGCAACATCTGGTAACACTGTGATCTTAGGCTGACGTCAGAACATCTTTCAGGAGGGTGAACCCTCGTAAGGAGTCAGACCCTGCTGGTGTACCTAGTAAGGCTCTGAAAACTGGCAGGAGTGTCCAAGGATGCAGCAATTGGAGGTTCCCACACGCTTCAAAAGGGCAACAATCATACCTGTGCCCAGGTGAAGCAGGTGAGCTGCCTCAAAAACTTATCACCCAGTAGAACTCAAATCTACTGTGATGAAGTGCTTTGGGAGGTTGGTTGCAACTTGACTCCACTCCTGCCTAAGCAAGAACTTGGACCTGACACAATTTTCCTATTCCACAACAGGGTCTACAGCAGATATAACCTCACTGACTCTGCACTCTCCCTTGGATCACCAGGACAATAGTAATACCTACATTGGGCTGCTGTTTATTGACTACAGTTGAGCATTCAACACAATTGTACCCTCAGATATATACCCTCTGTATCTCCTCCTCCAAATTGATCTTTGACTTCCTCACCAAACCAGTCAGTGCAGATCAGAAATCACATTCCCTCCTCATTATCAACACCAGCACAAAGGCCATCTATAAATTTGCCTATAAATGGTTGTTGGACTCAATGTCAGAAAAGCAAGGAATTTAAGCCATTTTACTTAAACGGAAGGACCCTAACCCTCCTATAACCTTTTACTGGCTTTCCTCTATCACGTCCTGTTTAAGTCTAGAGAAAATAAGTCAGACATTGGATACATCCTTTAAATTTGAAGAAATCTGACAACCTTTTATTCAATATTTTTGTATGATCTGATTTTTGTATGGATTCTCTAACAGCTATTTTTTCAGAACCTTCAATTTGATCAGTCTCTCTTCTCTTGATTTTTCTCTCAGGATGGACTGCCCAGTCTTTATTTCCCTGTTTAGAATAGTTTTTTTCCCTCTTCTTTTCTTTATATAAAAAATTCTATTAGTCCTTCCTTTCTTCATAAAGTGATTAAGGAGAATTATACATTCTGTATCAAATTTATACTTTGTAGATCAGTATGTGTGATTCTGATATTGATTATTTTGCCTTCTGTATGTACTGCTATTGATATACTGTATATACCAGAGATATTCTCCTCCTGTTTGTACACACTTTTTAAAAAAAAATCAATAAAAAGATTGAAAAAAGAAATGAAAGAAATGCAAGGAATTGTTTGTGGACTTGACTTCAGGAAGGAAGAAATCAGGGTATCAGAAGTGGAAAGGTGAGCTATTTCAAATTCCTAGGTGTCAAACATCTGAGGATGTATCCTGGGTTCAAGAGATTCATGCAATTACGAAGTCAGCTCAACAGCGGCTATATTTTGTTAGGTGTTTGAGGAGAATTGGTATGTCATCAAAGACACTTGCAAATTTCTTCAGATGTACTGTGGAGAGCGTTCTAACTGGTTGTATCATCTACTGGTACGGAGGGGCTACTCCACATGATCAGAAACAGTTACAGAAAGTTGGAAACTGAAGACAGCTAACCACCCCAGCATCCAGGATAGTTACAAAGGGTGATACCTCTAATACGCAATCATTAAGGACCCCTTCCCCAACAAATCACCCAGCATGTGTTCTCTTCTCATTGCTACCATTGAGATGGTGCAGGAGCCTGAAGACACTCATGTTTCAGGAACAGCTTCTTCCACTCTGCCATCAGATTTCAAACAATTACCACATGAACACTATTTCGGAGATTTTTTGCATTAATTTAATTTTCTTATTTTTAATTATATACACTTGTTTTATAAGTTGAGCAAGCTAGGACTCTCTTTGGAAAGGAGGATGTGGAGACTTGCAAGAAGTATATGAGATGGGGCAATGATTAAGTGGACAGCCAGATTTTTGCTGGGGTGGAAATATAAGGAGCATAACTTTAGGATTTTGAGTTTGTCAGAGGAAGCTTCCTTTACATAGGGCACCGGGTGCATGGAATGTGTTGCTGGCGTGTACTGTCCTGTCCTATGACTATGTTCAAAATTTTAATATACTCTTACCACCATAGGGACCAGAGTTACGCCCATAATTGCTATTCTTCATGGGTCCAAAATTTGATGATTGGTTAGGATAGTTTCCAAAGTCATTGTAGTTCCCACCTCCACTACTACCACCAAAATTACCTAAAAGAAAAATCAAAAGGATGACATTAGTTCACTTAAATGCATCCTTTCTTTTAATCTTTATCAGTCAAAATTCTTACCTCCAAAGTTTCCACCTTCATTGTAGTTGTCATAGCCACCACCACCATATCCTCCTCCACCACCACCACCTTGGTTGCCAAAACCTGGGCCACCACCGCCATATCCTCCTCCTCTACCAGAGTAACCATGGCCACCTCCAAAATTGCCACCTGAAGAACATCATTAGGTATTTGTATTAAAACCCAAGAACTGATGCTCTCCTTCACCTAGGCTTTCTATAGCATCTTTCCAACTTGGGTTCCCCCCCCAGCCTAGCTAACAATCTTTTGTTCCAACACAAATTAAGCAAGTGGCAACAACTTCAGGAACTTAAACATCCTCTCACCAAAGCTGCCGTCAGCACCTTCCCAGCCAAAATTAGGATTTTAATTCCTGTTCAACACCAATAATTGGAATCATTATTAAACCTGAAAATGATCTAAGTTTCCAGGCGCAACTGGTGGAAGCCAATGTGGGACCCTGTGAAGAATGCTTTATCAATACAAAACATCATGTACTTCAGTTTTATTCTTATAAAATTAAATGGTTCTGTCAGGTACTCATATTAGCGTGGTAGGAAGCCTTAAAATAAAAAGATGAAAAGTCTAGATCAGGGGTTCCCAATCTCGGTCCAGACCCAACAGTTAATGGTAGGGTTCCATAGCATAAAAAAGGTTGGGAACCCCGTATAACTGTGTATACATTTTGCTTGGGCAAGGTAGCTCATTGATTTCAAGAGTCAGTACTAAGATACTTCAATGGTGCTCTTAAGAAGTGAATTCCAAGAGTTTCATCCAACAATGATGAAGGATTAGCAATATATTTTCAACTTCAAATTCAAGGGCAGCAATGTCAGAACAGATCTTTTTGGATGTGGGAGAAATGTTCTAACTGCAAATGAAACTAAACTCTCACAAACAATTCTACTTACAAAAGAAATATTCAAAGTAAATGTGGTTGGGCTATGAAAGTTGTCTTGAGAATCTGCCTGGGATCAAACATGTTTCCAACAGCAATAAGCACATTCATAAGACAGAAGCAGAACTAGGCCTTGCAATCCCATTCGGGATTATTCTTGTGAAACTTCTCTGGACACTTTCTATTGACAGCACATCTTTCCTTAAACAAGATCCCCAAACCATCAAAAATACTCCAAGTGGGGTTTGATCAATGCAATATACAGTCTCAGCATTATATCATTGTTTCTATATTCTAGCCCACTTGAAATGAATGCCTACATTTTATTTGCCTTCCTTACCAACTCAACCTGTCAGTTAATGTTTAGGGAAATCCTGCACGATGATTCCCAAGTCCCTCTGTGCTGAATTTGCTCCCCATTTAGAAAAGTCTACACCTTTATTCCTTCTGTCAAGTACAAACATTCCTTAGAACAGGAATATTTGCAGTTTTGGCAAGAATATCATTAACTGCCCAATTCACATTGCCCCCAAGGTGGTGGTGGTGGTGTGCTCATTCACTCGATTCCCATTTTCAATGTTGCTGGGTCTTTTCAATACATCAAGATAGGATTTGGCTAATTGGTAACAGGCAGTCACTTATTACCCTCAAATTTCAACACTTGCCCATACACGGACCAAAACAGAATTAGTAATATAAAGCATCACTATATTTGCCCTCCATCTCTTTGATAAATGACAGTTGATTCCTCACATCACCCCCCCCCCCCCACCCAGAGCACGAACTCTATGTCTACCATGACAGTCAAGGGTAGAAGTACATAGGTATGCTGACACCTGCAATCCAGAGCTGGAAATACATTGCCATTCCTCCACCGACATTGGAAATAAATCCTGAAATTCCCTGATCAACAATAAGTGGGAGAACTTGTACCATAGTTCGGCAGTAGTCAAGAAAGCAACTTGTCTCCACCTTCAGAGAAGAGCCAACAGCCTTCATATGACTAAATCTGTAATGCACTGGCTGGAGTGAACCGGTCCTGCTTTGTTTTTGCAAAAAAAAACTAAAAGGTCATCACATTGGTTATTAGCAATATATTATTGTGAACATATTGGAAAGCGGGCTGGCTGGCTCTAGACATCCAACACAGTAGCTAGATTCCTGCTTTTTTATGTTTGCAATATGCTTAGCCATCCAAGTTAATTGAACTGGTCAAAACCTGGCAGAGACCACAGAGCACAGCTTGAGATAGCAGAATCATCTCAGAACTTTTCTGTACTCAAATGCAAATTTGACAGTTTTTGCTACTGAAAATACAGTTTACAGTAAATATCAACCTGTAGCGGTGTGCTACACGCAGCGCTAAAATTACGACACGGAGTCGGTAACTGCAGTCGAAGGAAAAAACTTTATTCAAAAACTTCAGCCTCACTTTTAAGCCTCTGTCAACCGGCCCCCCATGGCGCAGAGGCTCCAAAGCTCTGTGCTCGCAAACCCCCGTAGGCTATCTAATTGTGAGTCGGTTCGGATATGCTAGGAAATGGGTCGCCACAAACCCTTAATGGAATGCTGTCAGATTTTGAAATTTAAACATCAATCCGTATCAGTATTAAAAACTTAACTTACCATCACCAAATCCATTATATCCGCCACTTCCTCCACCTCCGTAGTCATCCCTGCCTCCTCCAAAATTTCCCATGCCTACAGGGAAAGTCAAAAAAATAACTACTTCATTATCTTGTGTGGGAAATTTCATTACAGCAACATTTAAACACTTAGCAATATCACAAACATTAAAGTACAGAATAATATACACAATTTACCAATGTGCAATAAGCTGAACAATTCAAATTATATCAGTGTACTCCATTCTATACCTTTCCACCCAACACTAACAAATATCTGCACTGCTAGGATGTTTGAATACTTAATACAGATACTATGTTTGAAATTATGCACTGTATTTTCTACACCCTCAATAGCCCCAGTGGTTTGGAAAATTAACAAATGATCCACTGGTACTGAAGAAAAAAAATGGATCTGGAGAAGGTTGGGCAAAAGTTAAATACAATTGAAATAATAGATCTGGGCTCCATTCACTTGTACAGAGAACCTTTTCAAGAGCTTGGTACAGATGGAGCAAGCCTCTGCGTCCAGCCAATTCCCTTCAAATAACAACTTTCCATTAATGATAGGAAGAAGCCAACAACTTGGGAAGCCAGTTTGGTAATTAAGGGATACAAAGATGATTGCAGGGAGTGCAGGCCCCTTGCCCTATTATGTAGTGATATTAACAATCAATAGTTCAAGAAAATTAAGTATATTAGGCCCAAGAGACCTGCTCTCACTTCAGTCCATAGCAGGTGCACATAAAATACATGATAAATTTCTTAAGGCTGCACTAAGCAAAACAAAATTACTATGCTGAGTCCAATGTCCTCGAGCATTTTGGATTAAAGTCTACAATTAAATTACTCAACTTCTTTTGAATAGCACAAGTTTAATACATAATTTCTACATAAGGATCCAACAGGGATGGGTGGGCCATGCAGAATTCTGAAGAGCAGAAAAACTTCATGACAAAAGTTGACAACAGAAAGACTAAATAACATGGGAATGCCTCTTATTAGCCAAGATTAAACTATGAAAGTATTGAGATCATATCACATCTCTATAATACTTGAGGGTCACATCTGGAGTACTTTAGCAGTGTTAGTCACCACACTAAATGGAATGCAATTGCATTGGAGAAGGAACAGATATACCAGGAGTTGTTAGGCATGGAATCCTTCAGATATGTGGAGAAACTGTTTTTAATGGAGCAGAGGCCATGAGGAACCCAAGAGATAAACAAAACTTTAAGGACAGATAGGTTAGAAAGTAGTAAACACCTTGTCATTTCCTCTCTCCTTACCCCACAGAAGTCCAGTAATTCTTTAAAGAAGAAACAAGGCTGGTTAAGTGGTAGAGGGGCTTGGATAGCTTCAAACTAAAAATGATTGAAATCTGGATGCAGCCAAAAGTTATGCAGCTACTCCCACAAAAGTTTGTTAGTATTTGGAGTCACCAATATAGAAAGGAACAGGCTGATAATTGGACTAGTGTGGATGGGTTTGGGGAGGATGGAACAGAAGGGGCTTATGGTCAGCATGAACACTTAAGAATCTGTTTGTGCCCTATGTGCAAGTTCAAAACTGTGATGCTTTCCATGAGACATTTTACCTCTGCCACCAAAATTCCCGCCTCGATTAAAATTTCCTCCGTTTCCACCACCATAATTTCCACCTCGATTCATGAAGTTACCAGGGTTACCACTGCCTCCTGAACTCCGTCCTTAGAAATTAAACAGAAAGTTATCTAAAGAATCTAGTTTACAATTGCAACCAACAATTCTCTTTATTTTTTCCACATACCTCTCTGAGAGCCCAAACCCTGCATCTCTTGTCGCGAAAGTGCTTTCCTCACTTCGCAGTTGTGTCCATTCACAGTATGGTACTTTTGAACTAAAATTACAAGAAAATTTTTCTAAAATCATTACTGAAAACCTTATCACATTAATTGAAAACCCTGTTTTACATAACCTGACAGAAGAAAATGCTACATACAAACCACTATCACAGGATGCCACCAACAATCTGTCAACGCACTGCACTGGCAACTTAGTGCCCTCCATTTTTCCTAGCTAACCACGTGAAAAGCAATTCTTCATACCATGTCTTCTTATCCATTTCCAACGAATCCACCTTCACTATGTCCAGCAGTACATTCCAGATACTTCAAATCTGAACATGGAATTACCCCATTATATCTTGCACCAACCTCTAATTACCTATCCATTTCCCAGAAGAAACATTTAACTCTCTAAATGTTTGAATAGTGTAGTATTATTCTCATATACTGACTTTGCTTGAGAGCAACCCCAACTTCTCCATCATGCTACCTTAACCCAAATCAAAGTGTGGTCCCTAGAATTCTACACTATACTCAACAAGGTACAATTTAGTGAAGGATTACAAATTCACTGCCCCAATTAAAATCCATATATCCCAACTTTTAAAACCACCTCATCTGCTTTCCTATCACCTTCATATCATTTTGAATGTTCATCAGTGCCTTCCTTTTACTGCTTCCCACCCATTTCAAACAGCTAAAGCTGTTCAGCACAACTTTGTGGGCTGAAGGGCCTGTATTGTGCTGTAGGTTTTCTATGTTCTATCAGCCTACCTCACCACAACATTGTTCCTCAAACAGCCTAACTTCACATTTGTTGCATCTACATGTAAACCTAGTTTGCCACTTATACATATTATTCAAAGATTTGAATTACTTGCACTCTTACTCCAAAACAGTCCCAGTATCAACACCCAGACTCTCCTACTGGCAAAACACCTTCATTTCACTTCCTACCCCAATCTGAAATGCTGTTTGACAAGTAAAATGTTCATGTAATACAAGATATATGTATATTTTCTACTATTAGATACATAGCCACCACCCCCACCTGAATTTAGACCAAAATTTCAACATAATGCTACACACCAACAATTTTGTCAACAGAATCATGATCATCAAATGTGACAAAAGCAAATCCTCGTTTTTTTCCACTGCCACGATCCGTCATAACTTCAATATTTTCAATCTTGCCATACTTCTCAAAGTAATCTCTTAGATGATACTCCTCAGTATCTTCTTTAATACCACCAAGGAATATTTTCTTCACTGTTAAGTGGGCACCAGGTTTTGTAGAATCCTGTAAATAAAGTTACAATTCAGTTTTCTATCCATATTATCAAGCACTACTTATGATTACATAAATAGTAAAACTTACCTCTCTTGATACTGCTCTTTTTGGTTCTACAACACGACCATCAACCTTGTGTGGTCGAGCACACATGGCAGCATCTACTTCTGATACACTGGAATAGGTCACAAACCCAAATCCCCTTGAACGTTTTGTTAACACTTCCCTCATCACCTAAAAACAAAAAGACAAAGTAATTCATCAGAAAAGGCACATGATTTGATAAAGGACAGTAAGTATAGCTCATTGACCTTTCATTATTTCCCTGCTCCTGAGAAACAAAGAAGATAAGATATTCACAGAACAGAAGGAAGCAGCACTTCAAATGTCAGAAAGGCACAAGATTCAACGGGACAATGAAATCAACCAACAGCAGATACTAGACAGCTGAAATGACTTTAAAAACTGCGAGAAAAAATGTTTAGACAGAATCTGTAGAAAAAGTTAAATGTGTCAGATGAGACACTCAATACAAATAAATATTAGCCCAGCAAGCCCTGGCGATCAATGTAACAGATTTCAGGGAAATAAAATTCACTTGTTGCCTGTGGTTAGAGATTAAGGTGCAGAATTATGCTAAAATTTCAACTCAAGTTGCAAATGAGAGAAACAACAGGATTGCAAAAATATTCTTACTGGGGCAAGCAAGATCATGACACTTAAAATCCATTACGAACAGAAGAAATTGGCAGAAAATGCAAGCCCGACTGACAGAAATTGTTATATTCTTTTGAGACAATCAATAGGGACAGCAATGATTCAACAGCGTTTCAATGGGTGACACTGCAGGCTGGCTCAGATAACATTACAAAAGCAACTAAAAGGAAAGTCTTTTTCTTAAAATTTCATGTTGAAAAATACAATGTAACTATGAACAACAGATGAAGACCTGAATACCAAGTATAAAACATCTAACAAACTGACAGGAACTATTAAATTCTAACAGCAATTTTATACAAATCAGAAAGCCTCAAGCACCTAGAAGAGATAATAAATCTTACCACACAATCTGTTAGTTGTCCCCATTGCTCGAAGTGCTTCCTTAAACTATCTTCATTTGTTTCAAAACTCAATCCGCCAATGAACAGCTTGCGTATCTGCTCTGGTTCTTTAGGTTCTGGACCCTACAAAGCAGTACATTTCCAAACAAACAAGTTTAAGAAATTAAGGTCAACTCATGCTGAAAAGTGTGGCACAGTAGCATAGCAGTGACACTATTACAGCAATTTCAATTCTGGTACTATCTGTAAGGAATTTGTATGCTCACCCCCCCCCCCCCCCATCACTTTGGTTTCCTCTGGGTATTCTAGTTTCCTCCCTCAGTTCGAAGACATGCCAGTTATTATGTAAATTAGATATTGTAATTAGGTTAGTTTTAAATATGTGGGTTGTTGCAAGGTGTAGCTAGTTGAGCCAGAAGGACCTGTTCCGCATGGCATCTCTAAATAAGTACAAAATAGCAAGATTAAGATGGCATAATATAGCTATGCAATTTAATTACTTATGTATTGCTGACCCAAATAAAATGACCAAGCATGTAAAGGTGTATTGTATACAGTACTCTTCTCTGTAAAGGTGTATTGTATACAGTACTCTTCTCTAATATTTAGGTGTATCAGCATCCTGACTGATTACAATTACAGTACCAAACATAATTAAAAATGCACTTAAGTGAAAATTTATAACTATTTTACCGTTCTCTGCATATTTTCTAACTTCACTCACATTCAATTTTTAGCCACACTCAGCTGCTAAACCAATGTAAGGTTCTCAACCACCTATAGGTTCCTCTTTAAAATCTTAAACTACATTCAAAATGTCCAAATACATCCTCAAATTCAAACCTTGGAGGCAGAGATTATTCCTCCAAATCCACCACATTCTTCCTAAGTAGTGTCGAAAACCACTCGGTTCTTCAGGCAATAACAACCTTGTACCAGCACAAATCTTACCTATTGTACTCAGATCAGTTGAAAACAAGTGCAAATGGATCAAAAGTGTAACTTAAGAAAATGGTATCAAAAAAAGCCAGTATCAAGATAATAAAACCGATTGACAATACCGCTTCTTTACAGTTGGCCTTTTTTTAAATGTGTTTTGACATTTTACTTTCGAAAGGTAGCTAAATCCACTTCTCCATTACCTAATTCTCAACTGGAGCACGCTGACTGGCTGAAATTCGTCAGCAGTTACAAGCCAAGAAAAGCCTCATTTTCAAAAGAAATTTGAATAAATGTAGGCAAATCAGAACAGGCCAGCCGGGATCGTTGATGATCTACTAGAAAAACCGGAATAACATTAAAACGACCGAGTCAAGAGCTACCACGAGTTCAAAAAAATTGCTTCAAATAGCTTCAAAAAAATACTTCAGATGATCGATCAACTGCGAGGCAAGGTGACCAAATTTACCATTAACTTAAAAAAACACTAGGTTGAAACATCTCAAAGCATTTGGTTTGCGGCCTGCGGTCTAAGGCTTGCGGAGTACACAAATACTTTTAATGCAGCATTTCCGCCTGTCGCCATTTTACGAGTAGCCTTCCATCGGCGGTTTGAAATATTTCTTACCTGCTTTCTAACCACGGTTTTAAAGTCATGATAACTGCAGATAGATCTTTCTTCGATCTTTTTTATTCAGGTGCCTCACGATTTTATATAATCTGTACCCAATGTGGCCAAGAAAGCCATCCTGTTTTTTCCGATGTGTTCTCCTGCTCCAACCCTAGGGACAACTAGTAAATTTCGTTTCACTCTTGAAACGGGGAGGTGAAAGCCGGTCAGCGATCCTGTGGGAGCAGCCGACTACCAGGCGCCGAGCAATGGATCAGCCTCCCGCCAAGATTGAGCCCCGCCACGGCGGGCCCCCGATCAAAGGTGCATAGATCTCGCCTGGCGGCGGATCAGCCACCACACCTCAGCTCCTGTTCAGCGCCGAGACCGCTAACAGGCGAGTTAATAATCAAGCAACTCGGTCACCCGCCGCCATCTTACAGAAGCAGCAGAGTCTCCATGTTATGGCGGGCGGCATCAAAATCCCGGCCAAAGCAAGAATCTCAGCAACCCTCCCCGCAGGCCGGAGTACACAACAACAACAAAAAAAAAGGCCGAGCAGATACCACGACCGATCCCGGACAGCGGATGTCGGGCGTCGGGTTCCTACCTCCATTCTGCGCGACGGCCGCCTGCGAGTCGGTCGAGCTCCCGAGAACCAGTGAACCCTCTCGCATCCGGAAAATGGCTGCGCCACCCGGGCCCCGCCTTGCCGCCCCATCAATCACACACACTCCGCCCGCCTCCCCGACAGCCGCACCCCGCGCAACGTCACGCCCCGTGAGCGCGCCCAACCGCCGGATTTCCAACCGGGCGCCGCGCGTCACGTAACGTCACGTGCGCGTGACGTGATCCCGAAATCAACCTGGAGTCGGTCCCCGAGGGCAGGGTGGGGCCGAAGGGCTGCTGACAAGTCACGATCTTAATTCAAGGACAAACACGAGGAAATCTGCAGATGCTGGAAATCCGAGCCACACACGCAAAATGCCGGAGGAACTCAGCAGACCAGGCAGCATCTATGGAAAAAAAAGTACAGCCAAAGTTTTCTGCCAGAAACGCCGACTGTACTTTTTTCCCCGTAGATGCTGCATGGCCTGTTGAGTTCCTCCAGCATTTCCAGCCTGTTACATATTTTAAGCTTCTGATCTTCTGCCTCATAATTAAAACGATCACATAATCACATCATCTCTTGCTAACCTACCGTTTAGTTCGACTTTGTTTGAAGCACGTAATAGTAGTAGGAAAACAATGTGGCACTTCTGTATTGGCATATTTTGAGAAATCTGGACTGAAGAAATTGTGTTATTTCTGGGTCTATTGCCATTCACTACCGTAGTAAAGTGTTCGGTAATACAATTTCCATACTCTAATCATGTTGTGACACAATTCCTGTCAATTAGAGTATGGCATTTAGTAGGGTAAAGTTCAGAATCTGCATTTTTGAATGGTTTTGACTGCTTTTCTTTAGCCGAAGGCACACTGAGATATTTCTGCCCCACTTTATGCTCCTTCAGGCAGAGAGTCAGGCTTTGCCTGAGCTATGATGACAGATTAAATTTCCCCTTTATTGATTGCAACACTTAAAATTGGACTGTAGGCAATTGCCCATGGTGTTAATCCATCACAGAAATGGCAGAAGCAGATCTGAAATATGGATTTCTATATGGATGCTATTTATGAACCTATGGGTCTGCAGCATCAAGTCAGAGGGATGAACTGTGGATGCCTGAGGAACTCAATCTCAATGACCGATGAACAGGGATGTGCGCCTGCAGGGACTAGCAGCTAGTGCGACAGCCCACCAGTCGGACCAACATAATCATGAGCACTTGGCGGAAACAGCATTCCACTGTGCACTCATGATGTCTCCTAGAATAGTCGTGAAACATTTGCGACCTAACCTCCTGGCTCGGTGAACAACTCTACAGGCAAGCAGCCAACCCGAGCTACCAATCTTCTCTTTCGTTTCAAATGTGGATTTATACCAGCACCATGCATTCATCAGCAGCCAATGGGTTGTGTGAAAAAGCTCTTTCAAGCGAGGCAATGGAACCATCCAGGCTCCTTGAGCATTTGAAGAGAATACATGCACTCTGATAAAGCTAACACCAACCTGATTTATTTTCAGTCACTTTGTGAAAAATTTCAGAAAGGGAAAATGCCTATAAACGTGTTTGCTAGCACTTTACAACAAAGCAGCAATGACTTACGTGCTACATGCAACATTTCACTGCTCATTGCTAAATCTGGAAGTCCCCATTCTATAGGAGAAGAACTGATTCTGCCAGTTTTGCAGTAGTCAGAAGGCCAAATAACTCAAACGGTAGGTGAATTGTAGGGGGTCCAGTGTGGGTTGTAGCATGTTGCTGATGTAGTCTTTAACCTGCCTCTGAAAACATTTGAGGTGAGTGTAACAAGGTGCTAATCATTCATGCACACTACCTTGGTTTGCTTAAATATAGGGACAATGACGGATGATTTGAAACAGGAAGGCCCTACTCACTGGGAGAGAGAGAGATTAAAAATGTCCATAAACACACCAGCCAGCTGTTCTGCACACACTTTAAGGGCACGCCCTGGGATGCAGTCCGGTCCCATTGCCTTGTGGCTGTTGACACGTGAAAATGTTCTATGTACCTCAGCTTCGGAAATGACCAAAGAGCAGGTCTTGTCGGCGTCTCTCCTTGGGGGTTCAGTCTTATCACTCAAATTGAGTGTAAAAAACATTTAGCTTGTCTGGGAGCAAGGCAGCAATGATGGCTGTATTGGTGCATTTCCTCTTGAAGTCTGCTATGGTGTGCAGTCCTTGCCATATGTGCCATTGTTGCAGAGTTGGTCTACGTAAATCATAGTGGCATCTCTTGTCCAAGGCTTCCAGTTTGGGTGGACCCAGACCAATTTTTGGGGAACAGTGTCTTCAGTTCACTTCCAAGTGAAGCTTGTGACCACTTACATGAATTGGGAATTGTTCTCAGCTCGATATGCCTTCCAGGTGATGCTGTCAAAGCAATCTTGTAACGTTGAGCCTGATTGGTTGGACCACCAGTGGGTGGTTTTCATTATGGCTGCTTCTTGTTTCAGTTTCTGCCTGTAGGCGGGCAGCAGCAAGGTGCAGTAGTGACCCCACTTTCCAAATGGAGGGCAGAGAAGTGCTTTGTAGGCATTGCAGAAGTTTAAATGCTGGCTGCTGCACACAGAGGTCAGATTGTTCCCAAAAGGAAACTGCCTGAGATGCTTTTATGCATTTTTCGAAACTGATAAAAATTCCTTGACGACTGGAATGCTTCATTTAGAAATCAACTCAAGAATATTAGGGATGACGTTGCTTATTTGTCAGAGTTATTTGCGATGTTTAATTAAATAAATCTTCTATTGCAAGGAAATGATGAGAATCTTATTAAATTCAAACCAGTCGTTACTACATTGCTGTCCAAGTTAACCCTATTTAAGCACAACATTGGCAAACACGACTTTTTCCAATTTCCGAACCTCTCTGAGTTGGAAGAGAAAGAAAGAATATCAGATGATGATCTTCATGTATACTGTGCCCACCTGGGTGAGCTGTATAAAGACATGTCAGAGAGATTTCATGATCTCCTCTTGACCCAACCTCCAAACTGGGTAATAAATCCATCCCTAAACAGTTTCTAAGTCACTCAAGGGACACTGAAGCTAGAGGATGTAAAATTGTTTATTCAACAAAATGAGACACTCTCTGGAGGAAGAGGTCTGTTCAACCCATATTAGATGACATTTTATATTCTAAAGATCAAGGGATAATTGTATAGTTAAGAAGTATTTGCAATGCCTCCTTTGAATTACATTTAATTTTGCACCTCCTTCTTTGCACCCACACTCCAGACACCTCAAATGAATGTTAATCAGTATTAAGATGAGAAAATCTGCAGATGCTGAAAACCCAAGCAATTCACACAATATGCTGGAGAAACTCATCAAGCCAGGAAACTTTTATGGAAAAGAGTAAACAGTCGACGATTCCGGCCGAGACCCTTCATCAAGACTCAATCAGAAGTATCTTGTTTTTCAATTAACTGATGTCCACAGCTCCAGGAAACTATTGTCCAGGGCTGCATTTTAATCCACATTCAGGTCTGAAGATTGTTTAGCAAAGTTAATATTTGCTATTTACCCTAATTCCAGAATATGCCCTAACAGTTCCTCCTCTTAGCCCCGCTGGACAAAAATAATTTGTTCCAGGAAAGGCCAAACCTTAAGGATGATCTAATCAAATAGGGGAGTAAAAATGCCCTGTACTTTAGAACCCCCTTCCTCAATTTTCCTATGTGCATCTACATCAACACTATAATCACTAATGTCTATCTACAAGACTCTAAGCAGAGATTGTTCCAGAAAATTGACCATCAGTCTTTAAAATACCGCTTTGCCATTTGTTTGCTTGTTGCTTCCTCTCCAGCTGTCCAATTGCAGTTTAAACACTTTCTTTAACTTCACCCCTTCATTCTCTGATAGATAAAAATGTGTAGTGGGTATCAGTGGTCACTGTCTGGTTAGGGGCAGTAGCGAGGTAAACATATCTCACTCACAGGCACTCCCGTTGATGTACAGGAGAGGGTGGGTAGTCTCTATTTGACTGACTGAATGGGCCTAACCCCATCACATTCCACTCCGGACTGTCCATTCGGTCACTGGTTCAACCACTGAAAGGGCCCAGCTCATTTGTAGTCACTCCCCAAAAAGGCTGGGGTGACAGCCTTCAGACTCTGAGTGGATTTTCTTTCCTTTCTCAGTCTGCCTTGCCATCGAAGTTAATCTCTCTGCTATAACACGGATCCCTTCCCATCTATTTTTCCCAAATGTTTTTCTATTCTACACTATACAACTAACCATCTGCCTTTAGTAACCAGCCCTCATTACAGTTACCGTTGTACTTTAGCATGCTATTCACAGCTTACTCAGGTGCTCTCTTGGTGTCCTCTGTCTTTGCATTTTCTGTGGGTCTGCTTCCTGTTTCCTGTGGTCAGGTCTGATGCAGCCGGCCAATGTTTGCCACTTGGGTTCTCTGCAATGCAACTGTTACTGGGTACACTTGATCCCTTGCTCTGTCAGAGAGGATGACAAGAAGGTGGGTCATACGCTGCAAACTGAGTCCAATGTTTCCACTGCTGCCTTACTGGGACTGAGCAGCAATACGGGAGTTACTCATCCCGAGCACCACGTGTGGTTCTATTCACCTGGGAGTGAAAACTGTTCTTTCAACCGGCTCCCTTACCATGACTTGGTCACCTGCCTGTGGGAGGACTATTTCCTCTCTGTCTGGCTCTCTCTGATCCACAATATGTTGTTGTTGCTTTGCTCAGTCCCTCAATATGTTACCCTGGTTACACTGGTCCTTCACATCTCCATGTAATCTTACTATATTGGCAGTTGTAGTTTTTTCTTGTACACTTGTAATTTCTATTGCTTCTTGTTCTTCCACTGCCCTTCTCAGGCAGCTGCTCTGCTTCTAATAGCTCCAGACTGTGCACAGCCCCTACCCTTAGAATTTCCTGATATGATTCCCATACTTCACCCTGTTTCTCTGTGGGCATTGTTAGCTACTTTGTGCGTTACACAAGTTCGCTGTCCCCGTCTTGTCCGAGTTATTTCTCCTTTTCCCGAGCCTATGATAGCACCTGCCTTACTCAGTGTGTCTATCCCCAGGGCAGTACCTTCACTATTGGGCACACCCAAATATATCACAGAAGCTGCACTCCCTCAATCTCAAATGCCTGGGGCTGACTTCTCTCTACCCTCATTGTTTCACCTCCTGCACTAGTAATGTGTATCGCCTCTCCAATCGTGGACGAGGGTAGATCAGTTATCGATACTGATGACCCTGTGTCATTTCACATTGCTGGACCCCTAATAAACCTCCTGTGTACGGCCATTGATGACCACCATTGGCAATAGAGGCTGCTGTCAGGCATTTGTCTGACTTCACCAGCTCTATAATCTGGTCAGCAGTCAAATCGGAAAGAGAGGGCACTGCTGTGGATTCTACCTGGTGTGGTGTGTGATTCTCACACTTCTCGCTTTTTTTTAGGGCATTGACTTGTACCGTGGCCTGAGAAGCCACAGCTGTAACAAATCATCTCTTTTACCCTACCAAATCTATTCCCGCAATTCATTGCTACGTGTCCCAACTGCTGGCACACAAAGCAGGTTCTCTGTGACGTCACAGCAGATACATTCACTACAGCCACTTTACCCCTCCTCTGGTCTATCTCACCGCCTCATGATGCTACGTGGATCCCACCACAATCACCAAATCTATAACTACTCAGGCCTTTCAGCATTTTCAGGAAGACTGTGTTATCCTCTCCCTGGATTATCCAACCCTGAATATCCCCGTACGCTCGATATTTACATTCTGCATAACCCATGGCGGGCTCATCAGCTCTCTGAACCACTGACATTATTGTCCCCCAGTTACCTTCACCTCCCCCCTTGTTGCTGCCTCACTTCCCATTTAATGAAGCGATATCTCTCCTCATTGTTGATGTTCCCGGTAGTTGTCCATGTACTAACCTGCACCCCCTGGGTCATACTGTCGCACATATTCCTCGGGTACTTCACTCTTACCAAAACATGGATATCTTTAGGGAGCATTTAGTAAATTTCAATCATTTTCTCAAGATTGCACCAGAATTCTGCATTCCCGCAGCCGACCTTAAGTGAGGGTAACTCTGTCAAAATGCTCTGCTTCTCCCCAAGTGTGAAGGGCTTATAGATGGTCATAATTAAAAGTACGGGCTTGCTTGGATCATTAGGGTTCCCTACCTGATGTTAAATGACCTCAATCAGTGCCATCCCAACAGATATATCTGGGAATAACTTCTCCCTCAGATATCTCCACACTAATCCCCATACTATGCAAAATATAAATGATGGATAAAAATTAAACAGTACGCACTTAAAACTGTAGAGGATGTACTCTGCAATCTGCTGCTTATGTGCATCTCAACTCATAATGCCTGTTGCATTCCTTTGCATCAACTGATATACCAAGATTACAGTCGTGTTAAAACACACACAACTGTGTCTACCAAAATACAGTTCCCGGAATGAGTATACATGCCCCAACTGGCATCCTGAACCATCAGTAACCACCCTTCATAACTGCTGACTCTGTCTCAGCAAATTAACACAGAAAGTTTAGTATCTTAGATAAACACACATGCACACTACACTACTTTTATATCTACTAGTTCAGCTCTCTGCTGTGTTTGTCATACCTCATGATCCCATAGCTACCGACCTGAACAGGTCCAAGTGTGAGTGTTAATTTAAAAATTACTCACACACTTAGACTGCTGAGATTGCTGGCCACATGATGGGTTATGAAGGTATCCCAGACAGGCCCCCAGAGAGACACTGAAGCTAGTGGATATATATCTTCCTCTTCCTCCAGATAGTGTATCATTTTGTTGAATAATTACAAACATATCCCGGACAAGCCCCCAAATATTATAAATGCGAACAAAATCTCTCTGGTGACTTTGTTCGCATTACAACATGTGGGGGCTTGTCCAGGATACGTTCGTAATTATTCAACAAAATGATACACTCTCTGGAGGAAGAGGCCTGCTTAACCCAATATTACATGACATATTATGTACTAAAGATTAAAGGACAATTCAATAGTTACCATGCATCTACAATGTTTCCTTTGAATTACATATAATTTTCACACTGCCTTCTTTGCAACCACACTCCAAACACCCAAAAAGAATGTTAAGCAGCATTGTCTGGTTTTCAAATAATTGATGTCCACAGTTCCAGGAACTATTGTCCAGGGCTGCATTTTAATTTAATCTACAATCCACATTCAGGTCTAAAGATAGGTTGCTGAAATTAATATTTGCCATATACCCTAATTCCAGAATATGCCCTAACAAGCTAATCATTTCAAGTCTTCTGGTTGCAGAATGGTATATCTGAATGCTATCCTGCATTGTGGAAAAAAGTCAGGATGTTCTTAATTGCCTTCCAACATCATATTTAGTGGAGTGCAGTTTCAGTGCAGTTGCCAAACTTCTTTCAGAACAACAAAACAGACTACGAATTACTGAACATAGGAATCTGAGACTCCTTCTGAGTGATGTTGAGAAGCTGATATAACTGCACCAAGCCCACCCATCTCATTGAAAGATGAAATGGCAATGAAGCAGTGGATAGTTGGATTATTAATGTCTGCTCGAAAAGCAGGAGTTTTTCTTCTTTCTACCATCTGCGTGAGATGATGGGCTGTCGGGACTTTGAGACTTTCTTTTAAACCGTGCCATGGACTGCTCTTTATCAGATTACAGTATTGCTTTGCACTGTTGAAACTATGTGTTATGATTATGTGGTCTTTGTCAGTTAGTCTTTTATCAATTATGGTATTGTCTGCACTGTTGAAACTATATGTTAACTATAACTATATGTATCTATGTGGTTTTGTGTAGGTCTTGTAGCTTTAGGTTTGTCTGATAGTTTTGTAGTTCATTTCCGGGGAACGTACTAAGACGGTAGCGCGATATTATACGCAGCAGCCTCTCCGGACTCTGGATTGGGGATTACAAAACACTATGTGGTTTTTCTTGTCTGGTCTGTTTTGTGCTTTTTCATGATATCATTCTGGAGAACATTGTCTCATTTTTTAACTGCACTATATTTGTTGTTTATAAATTACAATAAACTGAATCCGAATCTGAAATAGAATCATTGGTCATTGCTTTGAATTTGTAGTTCCTTATTTTTTTCCACTGTGCCTCATAAATCAAAATCTCCATTGTTTTTATGTAATGGCCGAAAAGGGAGGAGAGAAACTGTTGATGTCGTCTGGGAGCCAAGGAGGTGGTAACCCAAAAAGGTTTGGAAACCACTGCAAGGTACTGGGTGGTGTAAGGTTCTTCCTGTGTTATGAATGTTTGAAACATGGACTACCATAACTAGAAAGAAATTCCCAAAAAGTATTATTAAATTAAAATGAGAACCATCTTGGAGAAAATCCTGTTTACAAGTAACCTCTCCACAGCATGCCGATTGTCCATTTTACTCCATGGATGCTGCCTGATATGCTTAGCCCCTCCAGCTTTTAATGTGTTGTAATCAGATACCATTTATTCTTAAAAACATAGTCAGAGTATTGCTTTGGAAATTCACAAGCAATGGCCTGTGTTGAAATGTGCAACAATGCTCCATAAAGCTATTGAATATCCACTGATACTTCAAGCCCTTGAAAACCAACCAATAAGGGTGGGGCATCTTGATTCAGTGCCACTGTAGCTATGTCGGGGAAGACAATAAATAAATGTCAGACTCGTGGGATTCTGCAAATTTGGAACCTTCATCAAGTCTCAGTCCAAAACAGAAACTGTTTATTTCCCTCCATAGACGCTGCCTGACCTGTTGAGTTCCTCCTGCCTTTTCTTGTGTGGTGTTCAATAAATAAATGTTCATATTAATTGGCTCATGTCAACATTGGTGGAGGCATAGTTACTTAATCAAATGATGTGTATTTCTGACATGGACAAAATCTGTAAAAATGGAACCCATTCATAGCCAAGCGGTGGCATTCAAACGTCTGAAACTTTGTGATACTTTTGGTAGATCTCGAGTGAAATACTGAACAGATTTCATGTAACATATAACTTATATCCGTTGATGTATCTAGTAGAGTAGATGAGTGGGAACTAATAGATGTAGTGTACTTGAATTTTATGAAGACTCTCGAAAAGGTCACATGCAAAAGATTGGTGAAAGAAGAAGAAAAATGCTGAATGCACTCACGGACTGATGCTGCAACTGCAGAAAGAGAATCCAGTGAACAATTTGGGTCAGTAACCCTTCCTCAGAACTCAAAACTCAGAACCAGTTCCGAAGTATGCTTTATGACCTGAAGTGTTGACTAGTAGAGCTCAGGCATTGTGTTCCTGCGTGATAACCAGTGCTTTTGAAATGGTGAGTCTTACTGAATCTGGGCAATGGCTGCACCACCAGTCCCCCCACTACACCATCTCGACCGCCACATTGATCACACTTACTCTGCCCCCCAGTATGCCTCATTATTCATATTTTGCACTATTTATTTATTTGTGTAACCCCCTGGGTCGCCTCAGGCTCACTCAGCTCGTTCTCGTCTAGGGGGAGCAGCCTTCGGCCCCGCCAAACTGGGTAATCAGCTGGTGTGGATGCTGTGTGATGTCCCTGCCTCGCCCAAAAACAGACAGTACACCATAAGCGATTAAATGAGTACAATTTATAAAGGTTACTATAACTAAGTGATTAATAACGATACGGTATATATGAAGAGAAAAAAATAAAGAAAAGGTGCCAAACTTATCAAAGTCCAACCCACTTCGTGCACAACCGTTGGAGCTCAATTACTGAAGTCTTCTGGCCACCATTCGATTCCCTCCGAACTCCTCGACTAGCAGCTCAGGACCCTCCGAGTGGGCAACCAAGCACATCTAGCTTCATCCCCCCTCCTCGGAGTACCTCCTGGCCTCGGACCCCCGCTTGGGGTCCGTTCCTCGCCCAGCTTACAGCATTGCGTCCTCTCTCTCAACCCCCTCGTGCTGATCTGCCCAAAAGCCTGTCAACAAAAGCTTACAGACTCAGAAGAAAGAACATTAATCTCCATTTGGTTTACAAAGGAATACAATTCTCGTTATCAGTAAATTTTAACCCGAACAAGCTTCCAGCACTCTCTCACAACAAAGAAGCATTCCTGCTAGTTAACAAAACAAAAAAGCCCTTTTGATTACATACACAGTAACAAAGAAAAAAGAAGAAACCCCCTTTACATTTGTAACTTAGGAATTTCTATGTTTTACACTGTACTGCTGCCACAAAACAACAGATTTCACAACATCAGTGATAATCAGCTTGATGCTGATTCTGACATCAACTACCTGCCTCGCACTGTATCACAACGGTGCAGTGACCCCACACTTATCCTGGAACCCCTGAAAGCAAGGTCACAGCAAACTTGCAGAGGGACTAGGGAGAGACAGGACTTTTAATGAGTTCCACAGAAATATTATTAAATTTACAAGAGAACCAATGTTGGAAAAAAACGTTACAAGGAACTACCCCGTTGTTATCAGATATCATTGTCGCTTAAAAACACAGTTGTCATTTTCACAGCCAGGGGCCATTTATGTGAATTCCTCTGGGAATTCAGAGTAACTCACACAAAATGCTGGAAGAACTCAGTAGGTCAGGCAGCATCAAAGGAGAGGAATAAACAATCAACTTTTTGGGCTGAGACTCTTCATCAGGATGCCTGGTGATATTCTGAAATTCTCTGCCCTGAAAAGTTGTGCAGACAGCTCTTTGGAAATACTTAAAGTGGCAGCGAATTAGTTTGAAAGTGTGGAAGATCGGGGTCGTGGGGATATGGCACAGAAGAGAAGCTGATGCCTGGGGGAGGTTTGCCAAGATGATTTTGAATAGAGGACATGGCAGAGAAGCCAGTGGACTTCTACTGTTATTTCATTACACTAGGTCTCAGAAAAGATAGAAAGGTTTTCGTTATGGTTCATCCCAGGGACTCTGTGCTTTTTACCTTTTTCAGAATAATATCAGCAGCTGCTGTGAAAACATTAGCAGGGTGAAAGGTGTCCTCTGTAGGTGCTGCAGACTGGCAGCTTCAAAGCCCTGAGGCAGCATGTCAATCTGAAATGTCAACAATTCCTTTCCCTGCCAACTTCCCTCACCCCCACAGATGCTGCTGGACCTGCTGAATTCCTGCAGTAGTTTGGCTGTAGCTCGAGACTCCAGCATGCTTAACAGTCTAAGGCCATGAACATACTATACTTGGTTGCAGCCATTACAAGACCTCTTTTGGAATGAGCCACAGTTTAGGACTGTCACCATATCCATTTAAAGTTCAGAGTTGAAAGGACTATTTTGAGTTGGTGGTGGAGAGGAGGTCACTAATCAAACTGTTATCCATTATGGACAATCTGGCACACCCTCTCCATGAACTACTGAATAAGCAGCAGAGCTCCTTTTCGAACAGACTCATTCAGCTCTGCAGTCACAAGGATCCTTCCTACCTAATGCAATAAACATATACAACAGGTACTTATTATTTATCTTTTTGTCTTTCTTGTATTTGCATGATTTGTTGTATTTTGTGCGTAGGTTATCTGACCATCTTTGTTTCTGCACAGTTTTCCATTGATTCTACAGTATTGTGTTTCCTTCCATTTACCGTGAACGTCTGTGAGAAAACGAATTTCAGGGTACTGTAGTATATTTTGAGGCTCTCTGTTCGTCGGGGGTCGACCATGCATGTTACGTCCCAGCTGTCTGTGTAAGCCAGGGCAGTACAACTTGGGGAGCAAGCTGTTGTCATGGGCTCCCCTCTCTACGTAGCTGATGAACCCAGAAGGAGGAGCAGAGACTGATACAGTTTGCCACCAGCAGCAGCCAGTCGGTGCTGGCTGAGCCTTTCCCATGAGTGCAACAGAGGTTTGACTTCAGAGTTTCCCTTCTCCTAGATGACCTGCCAACCACGACTGACGAGCCCCATCTACCCAAAGCAACATGCTTAAGGCACCAGCAACCCGTCCTTGGCCCATCTCCTGTCAGTAGGAATGGTTCTGCCAAGCATACACATGAGGGCCAGGAGCTGGACTTAGGTTGTCAGAGGCAATCTGAGATCCACACTATTGGGAGCATTTAATAGGTAATGGAGGGGTTATCCCTACTACCAACCTTAAGGAAGTGCTGATGTACATGTACTTTGATTATAAATTTACTTTGAAATTTGAAATTTGAACTTTGAAAGTGAGTCTGTAGGTCACAGCATCAGTTCAGAGTATTGGTGATTGAAATTCACAACAGTTAAGAGTCAGGTGGTTATAGGATTATAGATTTTCCTGAACCCGTTTGTGTGGGACCTAAGACTTCTGTGCCTCCTGCAGAAAGCAGACGTGGCCTGGATGGTTGGGTCTTTGATGACGAACACTGCTCTTTTGTGTCAGCACTCCTGCGTTAAAACCCCATGAACTATTTATGTTAGAGTTGTAAATGAGTGATAACTGAAGAAGTGATGGTGTTAAGTAACCAGAAAACACGTTTGTTGTGGTAATATGACTAATATTATTCCCAGGGCAGAAATGGCAGATACCAGAGTGCATTGGTTTAAGGTGCAAGGGGTAAAGTTTAAAGGAGATCAGTGGGTCAAGTTTCTTTTATAGACAAAGTGACAGGTGCCTGGAACATGCTGCCAAGGAATTAGCAGAAGCAGATATGATAGGAAAATTTAAGAAGCATTTGGACAGATACTTGAACAGGCAGGGAACGGAAGGGTATATAGCAGATGCAGGCAGATGGGGTTAGTGTTTGGTGCTGGCGTAGTGAGCTGCAGAGCCTGTCCCTGTACTGTACTGCTCTAAAGAATGTCAGCCCAAATGTCTGCATTATACACTTCAACTTTTTATGAATGAGGTATATTTTGAAATAAGTACCAGAGGCGGTCTGACTATAAAAACGTTCGTAGACAAGTGGTGTCCCCACAGAATTATACAGGGTATTCCCCAGCCAGAAGTCCTGCATGAATCAAGAGATCTGCAATCTGCTGAGGGTCAGAGCAGAGGGATCAGAACACTGGCGACCAAGAAGGTTACTGGAGGACCAGGTGAGATATCCGGAAAGCTGTCTCATGAACAAAGTACCAATTCCAGACTAAACGAATTAATGAAGGATACTCAACGGTCTACAGCAGATGCTATCTCATTGGCTCTTCACTCAACTCCGGAACATTTGAACAGCAAAGATGCATACATCGGGATTTTCATTATTCACTACAGCTCAGCTTCCAGTACTATCATCCCCTCAGCATTCAAACTAGTCACAACCCTCAAGCCCTTGGCCTCAGTACCTCTTTGTGCAATAGGATCCTCAATTTCCTCACTTGTGCAATGTGCAATTTATAGTAATTAATAATAGATAGTATGTACAACAGGACAGTCAATATAGCATAGAAATACAGTTGTGTCAGCATGAATTAAGCAATCTGATGGTCTGGTGGAAGAAGCTGTCCTGGAGCCTGTTGGTCCCGGTTTTAATGCTGTGGTACCGTTTCCTGAATGGTAGCAGCTGGAACAGTTTGTGGTTGGGGTGACTCAGGTCCCCAATGATCCTTCAGGCCCTTTTTACACACCTGTCTTTGGAAATGTCCTGAATAGTGGGAAGTTCACATCTACAGATGCACTGGGCTGTCAGCACCACTCTCTGCAGAGTCCTGCGATTGAGGGAAGTGCGTTTCCCATACCAGGCAGTGATGCAGGCAGTCAGGATGCTTGCAATTGTGCCCTTGTAGAAAGTTTTTAGGATTTAGGGGCCCATATCAAATTTCTGCATCTGTCTGAGGTGAAAGAGGCGCTGTTGTGCTTTTTTCACCACACAGCCGGTATGTACAGACCACGTGAGCTCCTCGATGATGTTTATGCCAAGGAACTTAAAGCTGTCCACCCTCTCAACCCCAGATCTATTGATGTCAATAGGGGTTAGCCCATCTCCATTCCTCCTGTAGTCCACAATCAGATACTTTGTTTTTGCAACGTTGAGGGAGAGGTTGTTTTCTTGACACCACCGTGTCAGGGTGATGACTTCCTCTCTGTAGGCTGCCTCACTATTATTTGAGATTAGATATTTGTATATTAGATATTAGGTATTTGTAGTGTTGTCAGCAAATTTAATTAGCAGATTGGAGCTGTGGGTGGTGACAGAGTCATGGGTGTACATAGAGTAAAGGAGGGGCTTAGTACACTGCCTTGAGGGGCACCTGTGTTGAACGTCAGAGGGGCAGAGGTGAGTGAGCCCACTCTTACCATCTGCCGGTGACCTGACAGGAAGTCCAGGATCCAGCTGCACAAGGCAGGGTGAAGGCTGAAGTTGCTGAGCTTCGTGTTGAGTCGGGAGGGAATTATGGTGTTGAACGCTGAACTGTAGTCCAAGAGTAGCATTCTCACATAAGCATCCACCTTCTCCAGATGTCTAAGGACGGTGTGTAGAACTGTGGCTATTGCGTCATCTGTCGATCGGTTGTGTTGGTAGGCGAATTGTAGGGGTCCAGTGTGGGTGGTAGCAAGCTGCAGATGTAGTCCTTGACCAGCCTCTCAAAGCATTTTATTTTCTTTTGTATTTGCTCAGTTTGATGTCTTTTGCACACTGGTTGTGTGTGTTGGGTGTGTTTTTTGTTGATTCTATTGTGGTTATTCAATTACTGTATATGCCTGCGAGATAATGAATCCCAAGGTTGCATATGGTGACATATACGTACTTTGATAATAAATTTATTTTGAACTTTGATTAAAGTTGTTGACGAAGGAGCGGAACAGGACTGGCACAGATATCGCAGAGGATTCTTGGCTTGGAGGGATGTTGGAAAGGACGAATCCCTGGAAAGATCCCAAGGCAGGGATGCTGTTTACAGAAGAGAATACCAATCGCAGTTCTTTGTATGAGAACAGCAGCAATATCCATCCAACAATACTTTGCTGAGCTCAGCTAGGCTGACAAGTTTAATCATACAGTTTGAAACCTTTTATCATTTGTTCATCAGAGATATATCAGTGCTATCTTCTTCAACCCATTGCCATTTTTGATTTCTTATTGTTTTTCTTTTCTGCATAATTCCTATATCTGTAAACATTCTGATTGCATAACAGCAGCTTTAGCTCAACCCCTATGAACTTAATTTCATCCAAAATTTAATTCAAAATTATAATTTATCACAGATACCTATGACATATCATTTCAGCTCTTTCTTGTAAGTGGGCCCTTAGTCTGGAAAGTGAAACATAATTTTAAATAAATTGTTACCTTGGTTTTCTGATACCCACGTGACCTTGTCCTCACTATCATTATGACTGTGGACCAAGAAGGCACACGTCAACCACTCTCCATTGCACATGAGTGGGTCTGCTGTGGGGAGTGAAGAGACAAGAAGACCCTGGGTGTGCACAATCTAACCTGGTCCCACAACACCTCCTCACTAGTCAAGCATAAAGTACAGCAGCATCTACACTTTCTGAGGAGATTGAGGTGCGTAAGGCATTGTACCACAAGGCCTTACAGAGGACAGTAAAACCTGCCAAGAGGATCATTGGGGTCTCCCTCCCCCCATTTGTGACGTTTGCCTGAAGCATTCCTGAAAAGATAATGAAGCATATGGGCCAAAACGGCCAGACTGTGTAACAGTTTCTTCCCTCAGGCCTGGCGGCTAATGAATATCCTGCCACCACCAAGGTCTTGTCACTAGGACAGCATGCTGTTTACTGTTTACCTGTGCTACACACGATGTGCATTTTGAATTATATTTTATTGACCTATTTATGGCAATATTTTGGTCTATGTGCTGTGTGTGATGCATATTTTGTAGATGCACCTTGGTCCAGAGGAACATTGTTTCATTTGGTGGCTTATGGGGAAAGTCCACAAGCACCTGAGCTGCCCGAAACACCAGTGGCTTAACAGGCAGTAACTAACCACGACAAACACCTGAGGGCATATTGTTCAAAGAGGCTACTTCAGATAGACTGGTGCTTTGTGCACAGAATGTACCTAGCTCAATGACACTATAAACATATGGATTTCACAATAGGATAAGTGTATAGACTAGGCAACAGTGTGAACATAAAGAAAGTCATGTACATGTATTGTTTATGTTTCTCATTTATGAATGAACTTTATTTCCAAAATATAAAGTCCTCCAGTGCAGTTCATACCCATCCTTCCATTACAAGTAGACTACTGTGTTAAGCAGGAACACAAAATCCCAGAATCAGATCTGCTGTCACTGACTTCAATGACATGAAGTTTTTGTGCAGGAGGAGGGATTTGGGGGTTGATGTGTGTGCTTACAGAATAAAGTCAAAAAATGACTACAAATTACCAAAATGAACTGAATAAAAGAAATAGAGAAGTACTCATTGACTGCTTTGAAATCTCATGGAGGAGGGGAAGAAACTGCTCTTGAATTATTGAGCAAACACGAGGAAATCTGCAGATGCTGGAAATTCAAACAACAACACACACAAAATGCTGGTGGAACACAGCAGGCCGCCCGAAACGTCGACAGCGCTTCTCCCTATAGATGCTGCCTGGCCTGCTGTGTTCCTCCAGCATTTTGTGTGTGTTGAATTATTGAGTGTGGGTTTTTTAGGCTCCTTGACCTCCTCTCCAAAGGTAGGAAACAGAAGGGGGCATGTTCTGGATGGTGCAGGTCTTTTGTGTTGGATGCTGCCTTCTTGAGTCACTTCCTTTTAAAGATGTCGACAGTAGGGAGGGTTGTGGCCAAGACTGAGATGCAGCCCTTGGCAGCATCATGTGATCTTGCATGTTGGTGTCTCCTCACCAAGCTGTGATGCAACCAGTCAAAATGCTCTCCACCATGCACCTATATAAATTGATGAGTCTTTAGTGGCATACTAAATCTCCTCAAACTCCTAATGAAGTAGAGCCCCTGGCGAACCTCGATCGTGATTGCATCATTGTAGATCCTCCAAGACGTTGATGCGCAGGGATTTGAAACCGAACCCTCAGTGAGGACTGATGTGTGTTCCCTCGACTTCCCCTTCCTGAAGTCCATAATCAACTCCTTGGGACTGGGCAGAAAAGCACAGAAACCATGCAATGTACAGAGACTGAGCTCTGAAAAGAATATCACATTACAGGAGGGTGGCTGATCGACAAGAATAAAAACATAAGAAAAATAGGAGCTGTGGTAGCTCACTGAGCTATTCTAGCCTGCCCCGTCATTCAATTTGATCATGGCTGTTCTGCTCTAGGCCTCAATATTTTTGATCCTCATAGTCTTCAATTCCCTAACATTTCAAAAATAGCGGAACATCTGCCATATCTGCCCATACTCCTACTCTCTCACTACCATTCAGGGCCCCGAACAGTCCTTCCAGGTGAGGCAACATTTCGCCGGTGAGTCTGTTGGGGTAATCTACTGCATCCGGTGCGGCCTCCTGTATATTGGTGAGACCCAATATAGATTGGGATATTGCCTTGCCGAGCACCTACACTCCATTCACCAGAAAAAGCGGAATCTCCCTGTGGTCACTCATTTCAATTCAACTTCCCATTTTTACATGTCAGTCCGTGGCTTCCTCTAATGCTGTGATGAGGCCACACTCAGGTTCGAGGAGCAACATCTTATATTCCGTTTGGTAGCCTCCAACCTGATGGCATGAACATCGATTTATCAAATTACCATTCCCCATCCCCTTTTCCCTCTCTCACCTTATCTCCTTACCTGCCCATCACCTCCCCTCTGCTACTCCTCCCCTTCCCCTTCTTCCAGGATCTTCTACCCTTATCAAATACCCCTTTCTCCAGCCCTTTATCTCTTTCACCAAGCAACCTCCCAGCTCTGTACTTCACCCCTCTCCCCTCCTAGTTTCACCTATCACCTGCTACCCCTCTCCCCTCCTAGTTTCACCTATCACCTGCTACCCCTCTCCCCTCCTAGTTTCACCTATCACCTGCTACCCCCTCCCCTCCTAGTTTCACCTATCACCTGCTACCCCTCTCCCCCCTACTTTCATCTATCACCTGCTACCCCTCTCCCCCCACTTTCATCTATCACCGGCTGCCTTGCACATTTTTCCCCCTCCACCCATCTTCTCGCACTGACTTCTCATAATTTTTTCCAGTCCTGCCAAAGGGTCTCAGCCCAAAACATCAACTGCTTACTGTTTTCCGTGGATGCTGCCTGGCCTGCTGAGTTCCTCCAGCATTTTGCATGTGTTGCTGGGATTTCCTTTCAATCTTTTTACTGATTTTTTTTTTTAAAAAGTGTGTACACAAACAGGAGGAGAATATCTCTGGTATATGTCAATAGCAGTACATACAGAAGGTCAAATAAACACTATCAGAATCACACATACTGATCTACAAAGTGTAAATTTGATATAGAATGTATAATTCTCCTCTTATCAATTTATGAAGAGATGAAGGACTATTAGAAATCTTTATATAAAAGAAGAGGGAGAAAAACCCACTATTCTAAACGGAAATAAAGACTGGGCAGTCCATCCTGGGAGGAAAACCAAGAGAAGAGAGACTCTGATCAAATCCAAGGTTCTGAACAAATAGCTGGAAGAGAATCCGTACAAAAATCAGATCATATGAAAATATTGAATAAAAGGTCGCCAGATTTCTTCAAATTTAAATGATGGTCCAATATCCGACTTCTTATTTTCTCTAGACTTAAACAGGATATGATAGAGGAAAGCCAGTAAAAGGCGGTAGAGGATTTCCAGCACCTGTTAGCTTTACCTTCCCTTTACAAACACATGAAGCACAAGGCACTGCAGAGTTGTGGTCTGGTCTCAGTACGTCACAGGAACCAGCCTGCTGTCCATGGACTCTTCTTCATCTCAAAGATCCCACTCACCCCGGATGTTCAGTCTCTCTCCCCCTCCCCCACCCATTAGGAAGCTGATATGAAAACCTGGGAGTACCTATTGCCAGGCTCAATCACAGCTTCTATTCCACTGTCAACCGGCTCCTGAAAGACCCCTTGTACGATGAGACTTGGGGTTCACTGTCTGCCTCATTATGATCTTGCACTTTCTCATTTACCTGCACTGCACCTTTTTGGTGGGTTGTTACATTTTATTTCACATTTTGGTTAAGTTACCTTAAAGAGTGCACTACATAATATGTTTTAAGTCAAGTCACTTTTTATTGTCATTTGAACCATGACTGCTGGTACACAGTAAAAACGAGACAACATTTCAGAACATGGCGCTATATGAACAATATAAAAACTACACTGAACTACATAAAGGTATGCAAGACAAGCTTTTCACCGTATCTTGGTACATGTGGCAATAAAAACCAAATACCAAACACACCCAATCATCCACAGTTCTTTGTAGTAGAGTATTCCAGAGATTCACTACTGTTTACAAGCAAAAGCTCCTATACACTTAATTTTTTAAATAATGGTCTTGTGGCGACCCACTTCCTAGCGTACTCGAACCGGCTCACAAATAGCCAGCGCGCCGGCACAAAGGCCAGTCCCAAAATGGCGTCAGGTCTGCTTCACCAACAAAGGGAAAAGCCTGCGGGGGATTGTGAGTACTTGCCCCCTACAGCATCCGCGCCCGGGGAGGGCAGGGTCAGGGAGGCTTTAAAGCAAGGCTGTGAAGTTCGAATAAAATCTTTCTTTAACTGCAGTTTACGGACTCCGTGTCGTTATTTTAGCGCTGCACACCACTACAGTCTTCTTGAAACCAGATGGTTGTTTCAGGCATCCACTGATTGCCATTAACATTTTAAGTGTTGATACAATGATCTATTATTTAAACAAGAGGAAGTTGAAAGGTGTTAATTGGTCACACAATAGACAACAGATGCTGAAGTGTGGTGCAACAATCGGCTGGAATGTTAATTTTGCTATGTTTTTTGGAATGTTAATCACCTTTTAACTGGTGTGAAAGAACAGCCAAAGGATCTGATAAATTGCAAGTTATTTTTGTGAAATTTAACAAAGAAATCAGTTTAAAAAAAGTAGCTGTTCCATTCTTATCCTTTAAGCAGAGAAAAAAACCAGGTTTAAAGTTTTTCTCCTTCAGAAAAGGCAAGCCTGTTTTTAATGCTAAAACAGGCCTGGCCGTATTTAGTGAAGCTCACCTGTGTGAGATTATTAGCTAGTTGAGTGGGGTCCCACGAAATCCTTGCAGCTGTGCCAGTAAGATGAAAGAACTGATGCGTGGACTTCAGAAAGGGTAAGATGAGGATCAGAAGTGGGAAGGGTGAGCAATTTCAAATTCCTGGTGTCAACATCTCTGAGGATCTATCCTCTGACCAACATATCGATGCAGTTACAAAGAAGGCACAGCATCGGCTATATTTAATGAGGAGGTTGTGGAGATTTGGAATGTCACCTAGAACATCAAGTTTCTACAGTTGAGCACTCTGATTGTTGCATCACCATGTGGTATAGGTGGGAGGGTGGCTACTGCACTGGAACTTACTAAGCTGCAGAGCGTTGTAAAATTACTCCGCTCCATCATGGGCACTAGCCTCCATGCTATCCAAGGCATCTCAGAAAGGTGGTGATAATCATTTAGGACCCTCGTCACTGTGGTTGAGCTAACCACTAAGTGACTGTGCTTCTTATATGTGCTAATTGTATCTGATTCCACTGCCTTCTCTGGCGGGAAGTTCCAGTATTAATCACTTCCTGTGTTAAAAAGACATGCATCACAAATCCCCTTTAAAACTCCTTTCTCTCACTTTTTCTGCCCCCTTGTTTTGATACTCCTACCATGAGATAAAGATTCTGACCATCTACCCTTTTATCTATCAGTGACCTACAATTTTATTGCCTCACTTGGGTCACCCCTCAGCACCCTTTGCTCCAGTGAAAGCAACACAGGCTTTATGTTAATTAGTTCCCTGATACCTGTTTGTTTGCAACAAACCAGTAATTCTTGTTAGAAAAGCCAAGAGCAAGTAGTAGCATATTTCAAAATTTGAAAAGCAATGGACACGTCTACTCCTGTAGACTGGGAGTTGACAGGTTATTTGTGGGGTGATGGCTGAGAGGAGTTTCTGTTCACTCCAATGTTTTGGGCCCACGTCAGCCTTCACTACTTCTTCCTGCCCGACAGTCACTTTCATTCCTACCCTGGAGTTAATGTCAGCCAAGACAATCATCTTGTCTGTCCCTGGGATGTGGACAAATACTTTTTTCAATGATAGACTTATAAATCCTCTTTGGCCTTATTCAAAACTTCTACATTTGGGGCAGAATGCACTAACGATCAAAACGTGTTGCTTCCATCATAAAACATATTGAAGCATCACATTTGTTTGCTAATAGTTGTGACTGTGATCTGAACACTGCAGAGACACTGAATCTGGTGATATAAAGGCCTTCGTTCATCACAACAAGCAGAAGAATTAGAATCCTATTGTGTGAAATTTGTTGTTTTTGTGGCAACAGATAACACTAAAACCCTAAAATTACAATAAATAAATACATAAACAAACACACACACACACACACACACACACACACACACACACACACACACACACACACACACACACACACGTAAAATTTAATTAATTAAGTAGTACTTAAAGAGAGGGGAAGAAAAATATTAGTGAAGTAGTATTCATGGATTCATTATCCATTCAGAAATCTGAGGGTGGAGGGGAATAAGTTGTTCCTGCTGAGTTACAACTGGATGAGTTACAACTTTCTGCAGCTTTTTCTGGTCCTGTGCAGTGGCCCCTCCACACCAATCAGTTAGATTGTACACGGGTAGAAACTTATGAGTCATGCAGAGTCTCCTCAAACTTCTGACGAAGCATAATCGCCGTGGTGACATTTGTAATTGTATCAAGATCCTAGACCCAGGACAAAGCTTCAGAAATGGTGAAGCCCAAAAACTTAAAACTACTCGTTTTCTACTGTTGATCCTTCGGTGAGGATTGCAGTTGTTCCCTCGACTTCCACTTCCTGAAGTCCACAATCAATTGTTCTGGTCTTACTGACGTTGACTGCAAGATTGTTGTTGCGATTCCACTCAACTAGCTGATCTATCTTGCCCCTGTATGCACCCCCATCACTATCTGAAATTATGCCAACAATAGTTGTGTGGTCCGCAATGTATAGATGGCATTTGAGCTGTGCCTATCCACACAGTCATGGATGTAGAGAGAGTAGAGCTGTGGGTTAAGCACACATAGAAAACCTACAGCACAATACAGGCCCTTCGGCTCACAAAGTTGTGCCTAACATGTCCCTACCTCAGAAATTACTAGGCTTACCCATAGCCCTCTGTTTTACTAAGCTCCATGTACCTATCTAAAAGCCTCTTAAAAGATCCTATCATATCCGCCTCCACCACTGTTGCCGGCAGCCCATTCCACGCACTCACCACTCTGAGTAAAAAACTTACCCCTGACATCTCCTCTGTACCTACTCCCCAGCACTTTAAACCTGTGTCCTCTTGTGCAACCATTTCAGCCCTGGGAAAAAGCCTCTGACTATCCACACAACCAATGCCTCTCATCATCTTGTGCACCGCTATCAGGTCACCTCTCATTGTCCTTTGCTCCAAGGAGAAAAGGCTGAGTTCACTCAACCATCCTCGAGGTCTGCCAGTGTTGATTGTCAGCAAGGAGGAGATGCTATTTCCGATCCACAGACTGTGTTCTCCTGATGTGGAGGTCAAGGATCCAGTTGCAGAGGGAGGAACAGAGGCCCAGGTTTTGAAACTTGTTGATTAGAACTGATTGTGTTGAATGCTGAGCTGTAATTAATAAACAGCAGTCTGATGTAGGTGTAAAGGGGGTTTCTTTTTTTCTCTTCTTTGGTACTGTTGGGAAAGGGTTTCTTTGTTAAAAGCAGGAATGTTTCTTTGTTGCGAGAGAGTGCTGGAAGCTTGTTTGTTACAATTTACTGATAACGAGAATGGTATTCCTTTGTAAACCAAATGGGGATTAATGTTCTTTCTTCTGAGTCTGTAAGCTTTGGTTGACGGGCTTTTGGGCAGATCAGCGCGAGGGGATCGAGAGAGAGGACGCAATGCTGTAAGCTGGGTGAGGAACGGACCCCAAGCGGGGGTCCGAGGCCAGGAGGTACTCCGAGGAGGGGGGATGAAGCTAGATGTGCTTGGTTGACCACTCAGAGGGTCCTGAGCTGCGAGTCGAGGAGTTCGGAGGGGATCGAATGGTGGCCAGAAGACTTCAGAAATTGAGCTCCAACGGTTGTGCACGAAGTGGTTTGGACTTTGACAAGTTTGGCGCCTTTTCTTTATTTTCTTTCTCTTCATATATACTGTATCGTTATTAATCACTTAGTTATAGTAACCTTTATAAATTGTACTCATTTAATCGCTTATGGTGTACTGTCTGTTTTTGGGCGAGGCGGGGACATCACACAGCATCCACACCAGCTGATTACCCAGTTTGGCGGGGCCGAAGGCTGCTCCCCCCAGACGAGAACGAGCTGAGCAAGCCTGAGGTGACCCAGGGGGTTACATAGGTATTACTATTGACCAAGTGGTCCAAGGCTGAGTGGAGAGCCAGTGAGACTGTATCCGCTTTTGACCCATTATGGTGAAAGGTAAATTGCAGCCTGGCCCATGTCCTTGCTTAGGCAGGAGCTGATTCTAGTCCTGAGCATCTTCTCAAAGAACTTCATCACCATTGATGTGCCTGCAACTGAGTGATAGTTGTTGAGGCAGCTCTCCCTGTTCATCTTGGACACTGCTTTGAGTGGTACCCTTTCGAAGTAGGTGTGAACCTCCGACTGAAGCAATGAGAGATTGAAGATATCCTTGAACACTCCCGCAAGTTGGTTGGCACAAGTTTTCAGTGCCCTACCAGGTACCCCATCAGGGCCTGACACCTTGTGAGGATTCACCTTTTTGAAAGACTTTCTGACTTCGGTCTCTGAGATAGAGTTCACAGGGTCACCAGATGCTGCAGGTGTAGTTTTATTCTCCCTTTCGAAATGTGCGTAATAGGCATTGAGCTCACTTGGGAGTGAAGCATCAGAGCCGTTCACGGAGTGAGTGATGTTTCACTTTGTAGGAAGAGATGGTCTCCAACCCCTGCTAGAGCTAATGTGTATCTGATTCCATCTCTAACCTCAATTAGAATTGTTTTATCGTCCTTAAAATAGCCTTCTGTAGGTTGTAGCTGAACTTCTTGTATAGTTTTGGATCACCAGTCTTGAATGCCACAGATCTAGCCCTCAGCAGTCTGTGAACCTCCTGGTTCATCCATGGCTTTTGGTTTGGATGTTTCCACCATGTTCCTGAAGGCGCACACCCACCCACCCAGATCTTGATGGAGTCCGTAACAACTGTGGTGTATTAATTCAGATTTGAAGATGAATCCTTGAATATTGTCCAGTACACTGATGCACAAAGCAGTCATTTAAGCACCCCTCCACCTCCCTTGACAATATCTTCATGCTCCTCAACCACTGGTGCTGTGGTCTTTAGTCTCTACCTATTGTTTGGGAACAGAAGTACAGCCAGGTGATTGGACTTGTTGGGCCAGAAATACATATATAAAAGTAAGATAACATGTTGCATAGTTCTTCGCATTTGTAGCATTGTTCAGTCAATATATTCACATGGTTAAAAACTATATTCATTGGAGGAGTTCACACACTGTGTGCACAGATCTGCTGTCATGCATGTGCCCTCTAGGTATGATACACACTCTAACAATTTGAGAGGCTTCAGCCCTGGACTTTGCTCCTCGATGTTTCATGGCAAAAGGACCATAGACTGCAGTCCTTCTACGTAATGTCATTGTGTTGTCTGCATCAAGCTCCATTAAATGTGCCATTTGGCTGCATCGCTTTGCAAGCATCTCATTATGCTGAAATTCCAGCAAGTTTCGTGCATGGCAATGAGTGACTTTTACCTAGGTCGGGGGTCGGCAACCTGCGGCTCCCGAGCCATTTGTGGCTCTTTCACCTCTGTGCTGCGGCTCCCTGTGGCTTTGGGAAATAATTGGTCAGTATTTAATTAAAATGTATTTTATGTTAGTTTGTTAGCTTTTGAAATGTAATTCTAAATTTGAAGATTATGGTGATCTTGTACAATCTAAGTGTGGCGACACATTTCCTGGCATATCCGAAACGGCTCACAATTAGCCAGCATTCCGGCTAAGGGAGATAGCCTACGGGGGTTTGTGAGTACGCGTCTTTTGCAGCATCTGCGTCCATGGGGGCTGGGTTGAGGGAGGCTTAAAAGCAAGGCTGTTTAGTTCGAATAAAGTTATTCGACTGCAGTTTACTGACTGCGTGAGCACACCGCTACAACGTGTTTTTATCGCTATTAATATACGTCACCACTGCCAATACCTGACACCCGCCAGTGCGCGATTTCTTTAATTTTTCGATCCAAGGTAAGCCAACTATGGAGAATTCTAAAAAAAGAAAAGTGACTGAAGAAAACAGAACGTTTAATGATACGTGGACAGATTCATTTGCTTTCACTGTTGACGAGACTGGTTTACCGGTATGCTTAATATGCAATGAGAAACTAGCAAACAACAAAAAGTCAAATGTCGCAAGGCATTTCCAGAGTAAACACGCAGCCTTTGCTCAAAAATATCCGGATGGAGATGAGAGAAAAAAAGCCGTTTCGGAACTGATGCGGAAGGTTGATCTGAGCAAAAATCATTTCCAGAAATGGATGAAGTCTGGAAAATCAACGACATACGCCAGTTATATTGCCGCACAGGAAATAGTCAGGCACGGGAAGCAGTTTACAGATGGTGAATATATAAAAGAATCTTTCATTAAGATTTCAGAACATCTATTCACGGACTTTAAAAACAAGAGTGAAATTGTGCAGAAAATCAGGGATATGCCCCTCTCTGCAAAGACTGTCAAAGACAGAACCATAAAAATGGCAGAAGACATCACAAGACAGCAAATTAAAGACATCAATTCAGCTGTGGCCCACTCGATTGCCTGTGACGAGTCTAAAGACAAAGGTGATATTGAACAAATAGCGTTGTTCTGCCGGTATGTAAACTCTGCCGGGCCACAGGAAGAACTGATTGGGTTGATACCTCTAAAAGACCAAACACGGGGGGAGGACATCTGTGAGGCTGTCTTGAATTGTTTAAGAGCCAAAGGAATAAAGACCACCCATCTGGTGTCAGTAGCTACTGATGGGGCTCTGAATATGACGGGAACGCACAAGGGATTTGTGGCTTTACTGCAGAAGTCGCTGGACAGAAAGCTGCTGACTTTTCACTGCATCTTGCACCAAGAGGCACTGTGCGCTCAAACATTTCCTCCGGAATGCACAGAAGTAATGGATGTTGTCATTCAGATTGTCAATAAAATAATGGCAAAAAGTTTAAATCACCGTCAATTCCGTTTGTTTACTGGACGAGATGGAAAGCGCATATTCTGATCTCCTGCTGCACAACAAAGTCCGGTGGCTGTCCAAAGGGGAGGTGCTGAAACGCTTTGTCGCGTGTCTGGAAGAAGTGAAAACTTTCCTGGGCAGCAAAGGGCTCACCTTTCCTGAGCTGGAACAGCCAGAGTGGCTGGAAAAGCTACACTTCATGGTAGACATGACAGCGCACCTGAACACGCTGAACACAGCTCTTCAGGGGAAAGGACGCACAGCCCTGCACATGTTGGAGGATGTTTTGGCATTCGAGCGCAAGTTGACAGTGCTTGCCAGAGATTTACAGAAAGGCACTTTGTCTCACTTCCCCAATTTGAGAGAGTTCAAACAAGGTCACGACATGATAATTTCGGAGTATTTACATTCTGCAATCATCGCAATGCAAACATCGTTTGGGAAACGCTTCTGTGAGTTCAGAGAGGAAAAAAACACATTATCCTTCCCGGTCACTCCCTTAAGCATCGATCCTTCCCTACTGAATACGACTGCATTGGCAGGTGTGAGTCAACCTGATCTTGAGATGGAACTGGCCGACATAGCCGACAAAGACATATGGGTGTCCAAGTTTAGACGCTTGACAGCAGACCTTGAAGATGTTGCCCGTCAGAAGGCCGTTCTTGCTCAGAATCACAAATGGAGTGATATTGAAAACCTTCCAAAACCGGACAAACTTGTGTTCGAAACATGGAATGCTATGCCCGACATTTATGTAAACATGAAAAAGTATGCGCTTGGAGTCCTGTCGATCTTTGGATCCACATATGTATGTGAGCAGGTGTTCTCCAACATGAACTTTATTAAAAACAAACATCGCGCACGCCTCACAGATGACAGCTTGCGATCCTGTGTAAAGATGAAGGTGACGTCATACAGCCCTGATGTACAGACGCTGTGCGCTGAGGTCCAGGAGCAGAAATCCCATTAACCAAGTATGATAAATATTTTAATTGCCTATTATTTTATGTATATTCATATTTTTTCATTGTTCAGTGAAATAGTCCTTTTATTTTTCAGGATGACAGCTGGCTGACGTTATTTTTGGTTTGCTGCTGGCGGCAAATTTAAGTTTGGCGTTTTTCATAAATACAAGAAGGACTCAAATAGACGTTGAGTATTTTACTTAAAAGTAACCTTCAACCCAACGTCCTTTTTTCGGAGTTCAAAATGTTTTTGTTGCATGCAGAAATGTAATTTCGTTTTCTCTGCAGGAGTTCATCAATTTCATAAATGCAACACATTATAGTTTGTTTATACATAGCATAAAGGCAAAAAAAACGTTGTATGCAGTGTTATTTCATTTTAAATGTCAAACGGGTTTTGCGGCTCCCAGTGTTTTCTTTTCTGTGGGAAACGGGTCCAAGTGGCTCTTTCAGTGGTAAAGGTTGCTGACCCCTGACCTAGGTGATGATCTTCCAGCAGCATTTGATATCTGTGTGCATGTGTGCCTGTCCTTGGGAACAGCCTGTATAGTTCAGAGAGCTGCTCAGGATGAACCACAATAAGGCATCTTCCATTCTTCTTCAGTGTCTCTTTGCAAATACACAGTCTGCAAGGAGGTGGGTGATCATTTTTTTGTTTCCACATTACAACTGTCCCAGGAGTTCACAGGGGCTGAGGTTTTGACAATGCTGGTGCTGCCTGATGGAGAGGGCTCCTGTTGCCTCCTGTTGGTGAGCTCTGGCCAGATGGTATGGCCAGCCTGCTCAGGGAACCACCCAAATGGATCTATCGTATCTTTGTGGGACTACGCGCAGACTACAGCCCGATTCAAAGTTCAAAGTAAATATACTATCAAAGTATTGTTATGATCCCAGCCCCCTCCTTTGTGAGAATCGCGAGCCCTAGTGAAGGGGGGGGGTCAATGACCCAAGAGAAGAGAAAGGTACGTGCGGTGTCTCTCGTTTCACGGCGAGGCAAAAGCTGGCGACTGTGGTCATTGTCTCTTGGAGACACCTTTGTGAATTGAGAACTGTACTACGTGTATACCCTCAGGGCAACGTGGGTGGAGTGACGGAGAGAGATTGCATCCTCCTAACCTGATTGACATTTGAGACCCCGTGAGCAAGGATAAAAAGGTGGACTGAAGGGGGCAGGCCCTCAGCGACATAACAGGAGGAGACACCATCGCTCATCGCTCCCGTGATACCGGGAAGCTATTCGGAAGCCACGTGTGGTTTCGTTCCCCTTTTGCCTGGGAAACGAGTGGCTGATAATATCGAAAAGGAATTCGAATTGACAACGGGGAACCCACGTTCCCGATTCAATGGTTTGCGGCAAAAAGGAAGGGCAAGTTTCTTTTCTCACCACCAATCTCTTTCTCTCTCTGACACGTGAAACTCAGCGGTTCCCCGCCCCCCCCCCACAAAGGCAGAAAGCCTGCATGAACTCGAGAGACTTTTATATTTCCATCGGACAAATTATTACCCCTAGACAACGAAAGAGCTTATTTCTTATTGGTTATTACTATACCTGCGCTTTAGATTTATTGACGACGTATACTATCTGAATGTTTGCATTAACCTTATTTTTGTGTCCCTTTATAAATAAAAACTTTTGAAAATAGTGCCATCAAACTTCAACGGACCTCTCTATCTTTGCTGGTAAGTGATCCAGTTACGGGATATGTAACAACTTGGGGTTTCTCGTCTCAGGATTTAACATCAAATTGGGAGGCCAGTGAATCGGGCTTGTAAGTCCAAACTTGAATCTGGTTACACAGGTAGCCAGACGGGAAACCAGCATTTATGGGTGAATTTATGAAAAACCTGACTGTGGGGGCACTAGAGGCGGCCACCAAATCAGACTTGTTAAATTTGGGGAAGGGGTTGAACCTCGCAGAAGTGAGGTCGTCCATGAAAAAGCGGGAGGTGCGAAGGGCCATAACTCAGTATTACATTGGGAAGAATGTGTTTGAAGCTGAGGTATTGGAAGTGTAACCCCCTGGGTCACCTCAGGCTCGCTCAGCTCATTCTCGTCTAGGGGGAGCAGCCTTCGGCCCCGCCAAACTGGGTAATCAGTCGGTGTGGATGCTGTGTGATGTCCCCGCCTCGCCCAAAAACACACAGTACACCATATGCGATTAAATGAGTACAATTTATAAAGGTTACTATAACTAAGTGATTAATAACGATACAGTATATATGAAGAGAAAAAATAAAGAAAAGGCGCCAAACTTATCAAAGTCCAAACCATTTCGTGCACAACCGTTGGAGCTTAATTACTGAAGTCTTCTGGCCACCATTTGATCCCCTCCGAACTCCTCGACTCACAGCTCAGGACCCTCCGAGTGGTCAACCAAGCACATCTAGCTTCATCCCCCCCCTCGGAGAACCTCCTGGCCTCGGACCCCCTCTTGGGGTCCGTTCCTCGCCCAGCTTGCAGCATTGCGTCCTCTCTCTCATCCCCCTCGGGCCGATCTGCCCAAAAGCCAGTCAACAACCGCTTACAGACTCAGAAGAAAGAACAACATTAATCTCCATTTGGTTTACAAAGGAATACAATTCTCGTTATCAGTAAATTTGAACCAAACAAGCTTCCAGCACTCTCTCGCAACAAAGAAGCATTCCTGCTTTTAACAAAATAAAGAAACCCTTTTGATTACATACACAGTGACAAAGAAAAAAGAAGAAACCCCCTTTATACTCTCCCCCCACCAAATAAAAGTCATGTCCTCATGACTATTAAATAACTCGCCGCCTTTCCTAGCAACACACCGTAACCCAAGCACAAACAATGACATCTCCTCCCCACACAGTAAACCTCACGCCCTGTTCCTCAGGCGCTACTTAGGCCAACTATCTGGGAGTTCCCTAACCCTTCTGAGACCTCCGTACCCCCTCACCTAAACCCTTCAGGCTTGGACACAACTGGGGATACTTTGGGCCCACTACCAACTCCTCTCTCAACCTCTCACTCATGCCCCACACTGCACACAGCTAACCCGCCCCGCTACACCTGACTCAATGGGAGAAGGGCCAAAGGTCTCTTCCTCAATTGAGGGAAAGTCAGCAAGAGGCAGCAAGTACCACACATCCAGCACATCATCCATCGAATCTGTATTCTTCCTCATTTCTGCGATTGGTAGCTGCTGTTTGATCTTCTCCAAATGGAAACACGTGGCCTGCACTGCTCCCGCAGTCTCTTGAGCCTCCTGTTCAGTATTCACTGCACTTCTCTCCAGCTTTTTCTTCCTCATGACTTCTTCCAGATCAACTTTCAGGTTTTGCACTTCATTTGAACTGTCGATGGTCATCTTCAGGTTCCCTTCAAGCTTCCGCTTCCCTCTTCTGAGATTCGTCTGTAATTTCTTCACCTCCGCAAACTCCCCTCTCCGGGTTCTCAGTTTGCTATTACCCTCAGTCAGACAACTTTCTTCATTCTCTCCAACTTGTAAGTCTTCCGAATGGTTCCAGATCACTTTCTCCAGTCTCTCCGTCTTCACTTCACACTTGATTCCGTAGAGACAGTCACTCACGAGCTGCGACCTTCGCCAGCCCTGGCACGTCTCCAGAAAACACTTTAACTCTGTAATTCTCAGCTGCTCCTGCAATGACCTCACTTCATATTCTGCTGAGGCAAGTCCAAATACCAAGAGATCATCCACATACACCAAAACTCCAACCGCCTCCACATCCCCTATGGACTTCCACCTGCCCTGCAGGAAGGTTGCAAGGGCTCCAGATATGCCCTGTGGCATCTTTTCGGACCCGAAGACTCCTAGGGAATTTATAACGGCCATCTTCTCCTTGTCGGCCCCGCTCATCGGGATCTGGCAACATCCACTCCTCAGATCCAGCACCTTAAACCACATCGCACCACTCAGACAGGCCATCGTCTCTTCGGCCCTCAGGGCCATATTCTGGTCACTGACAGTGCGCCTCTTCAGCGCAATATAATCCACACACACGCTGCCTACATCTTCCACGGCTGTAGGGGCCAGTCGCCGCAACCTCTCTCTCTCTCCAAGATGTCTTCGGCAGTCAACTCCCCTCCCTCATGGTATTTCGCAGCGTCCACTAACAGGGTCTCACTCTCAGATACTTCCCCCAGGCCGTACCACCACTGGCTCTCGTTTGAATTCGGTATCGGCCCAATGCTGCTACACACGTCCGCACAAGCAGCTCGAAACCCTGGGAGCATCGACAATGCCTCCAAACAGCGCTCACCCGCCTCCTCCGGGCAGGCTCCCAAGCGCACCAGCAGGATATTGGTTCTCTCCAGAACAGAAACGCTGCCCGTCTCAACAGTGTCCAGACACATCAGCATTAACGATTCACGAACCTCAGTCTCCTCCACATTTGCCTCTAAGAACTCCATTTTCACTGACCAACAACCGTCATCTAGATAATCAACGGCACTGGTACCCCGAATCTCCAGTGTCCTCAATGTCGTCAAGGGTAAATGCTTCCAATAACGATTATAAAACAAACTGTACAGCAACTTAACTGGCACCCCGGTGCCGAGGACGCCTTTAACTTGACTTCCATCCATCCGTAACAACACCTGTGCGCTTGGTCCCTCTAAGCCTTCAGGAATAGGGTCTGCTCCTTTTGGGAGTTCGTTGGTACATTGCTGGGAACGTGCTCCCCCAGAGACCCCAAGCCATTCCCCCACTGGGCCTCCTCTAGGTTTCCCGACACCTCTCGAATCAACGGAACAACTGATCCCCTTGACAGATCCCCTTGGCACCACGAGCAATTTATCTGCCCTCCTAGGCAAAAGGGATACCCTAAAAACTTTCCACCAATCTCCTGCCACGGATATGATAAGCCCCCCAGCTGCTGCATTTGACTTCCAGTCGAACCACACGCATTTTCCCGCACTTTCCCAGAACTGGCAGCTGCCACTTCGAGGTAATTGCGCCCGACAGTTCTAACAAAGTCAACAGCCCGCCTACTCAAACTTTCAACCCGTCCCTGTCGCTTTTCCTCAGCCAAGCACTGCCACTCACCCAACAACTGAGAGGTCCGCTCCGCCCACGCTTCCGCCCCTTTAGGGCTGGACATTATTCCAATAACCGGGCGGAGCCCACCACTGCTGAAACATCCCAACCTGTCACTCCTCACTCTGCAAACAGTACGGACAACCCATGGTCCCACCACCATTTCGTCAGCACTAGTCGGAACTCGAACAACGACCTCCAGGCGACCAACAGCAGCCACCCCACCCAACACACACGCAGTGATAACCAGCAATCGCACACCCACAAAGGCACACCAGCTCTTTGCTGCAGACACAAGTTAAAGAGGGTGATCACACAGCTTCCACAGAAATCAATCCCGGACGAGCACCTCCACAGTGTAACCCCCTGGGTCGCCTCAGGCTCACTCAGCTCGTTCTCGTCTAGGGGGAGCAGCCTTCGGCCCCGCCAAACTGGGTAATCAGCTGGTGTGGATGCTGTGTGATGTCCCTGCCTCGCCCAAAAACAGACAGTACACCATAATCGATTAAATGAGTACAATTTATAAAGGTTACTATAACTAAGTGATTAATAACGATACAGTATATATGAAGAGAAAAAATAAAGAAAAGGCGCCAAACTTATCAAAGTCCAAACCACTTCGTGCACAACCATTGGAAATCAATTACTGAAGTCTTCTGGCCACCATTCGATCCCCTCCGAACTCCTCGACTCACAGCTCAGGACCCTCCGAGTGGTCAACCAAGCACATCTAGCTTCATCCCCCCTCCTCAGAGTACCTCCCGGCATCGGACCCCCACTTGGGGTCCGATCCTCACCCAGCTTACAGCATTGCGTCTTCTCTCTCAACCCCCTCGCGCCGATCTGCCCAAAAGCCCATCAACAAAAGCTTACAGACTCAGAAGAAAGAACAACATTAATCTCCATTTGGTTTACAAAGGAATACAATTCTCGTTATCAGTAAATTTCAACCCAAACAAGCTTCCAGCACTCTCTCGCAACAAAGGAGCATTCCTGCTTTTAACAAAACAAAGAAGCCCTTTTGATTACATACACAGTAACAAAGAAAAAAGGAAGAAACCCCCTTTACAGAAGATATCCCTGAAAACGTACCAACAAGTGGGACGGATCAGCTAGAGTTGGAGAAATTAAGGTTGGAACATGAAATTAAGATAAAAGAGCTGGAAGCAGCTGAGAGAGAGAAAGAAAGGGCAGACAAAGGAAGGGAGCAGGCGTTCCACCTAAAGGAGCGAGAGGTGAAACGGGACCATGAGCTCCAACTAAAGGGGTTAGAGGTGAAAAAGGAGCAGGACCAAGCTGAGAGGCAAAGACAGCATGAAATTCAGCTAAAAGAGCTAGAAGGGGCCGAGAAAGAGAAGGACCGAGCAGAAAAGCAAAGAGAGTATGAGGAGAAAGAGAAACAGAGGAAACATGACTCGGAGATGGAGAAGATAAGGAACGAACGAAGAGATCAAGGGTTAGACAGAGAGGAGCGGTTTAATGTTAGTAGGGAGTTGAGATTGGTACCTCCGTTCGAGGAGACGGATGTTGATAGTTATTTCTTGCTTTTTGAAAAGGTGGCAGTGAATCAGAAGTGGCCAAAAGAGCAGTGGGTGGCGTTGTTACAAAGCGTGTTAAAAGGGAAGGCCCAGCGGGCATATGCGGCGTTGTCTCTGGAGGAGGGAGAAGTGGAGAATTATGCTGAAGTAAAGGAGGCCATCCTCTGGATTTACGAGCTAGTCCCTGAAGCATATAGGCAAAAGTTCAGACATTTACGGAAAGGGTGGAATCAGACGTACACCGAGCTTGCCCAAGAGAAGGGGGTGCTCTTGGACCATTGGTGCACCGCGGAAAGGGTAAACAAGGATTATGGGCGTCTCAGGGACTTATTTTTGATTGAGGAATTAAAAGGGTGTGCTCCGGAGGAGATCCGGATGTATTTGAATGAGAAGCCGAATAAGTCCATCTCAGAAATTGCTGGTTCGCAGATGAATATGCCCTAACTCACAAGACAAAGTTTTCCTTGACAAAAAGTTCCCCGAGAGACCGTGGGAACGATCGAGAAAGTCCGCGGAGTGAGGCAGAGGTCCCACCAGGGGCTAGTGGTAAGGTTGAGGGGGAAAGGCAAGATAGCCAGAGATTTCCGGGCTTGACCTGTTTTAATTGTGGACAGGGAGGGCATTTTGCCTCTCGATGTTTGCCTCCGAGGAAAGAGATAGGAAAAGGGAAAGCTGCAGTCCCTATCAGGTGTGCCGTGGTAATCAGTAAATCGACAAGAGGGTCCCGGGTAGACAGAGTACGAGAGGGGTCTGAGACTTGGCTGTCACACGGAACCGTGTCCGTGAAGGGGAGAGACCCACAAATTCCCGTCCGAATCTGGCGAGAATCTGGAGCTGTCGTTGATCCGCCGTGAGATACTAGATTTCGGTCGGAAAAGGGGAGTGGTTGCTGTGAAGGGAATAAATAGAGAAATAGAGATGGTGCCCCTATATCAGGCAGTTGTGGATTGTGAGCTGGTGTCTGGACCAGTCGAAATAGGGGTGCCATCAGAATTCCCGAGAACCGACGCGGACGTCCTCCTCGGGAATGATTTAGCCGGGGGGGGGGGGCAGGTTTGGACCAGGATGACACGGCCCAAACAGCCTGTGAGGATTGCAGCCCCACCCCTCGCGTCTCCAGGAGCGAGCACTCGCAGCCTGTTGAGCAAGGCAGCTGAGAAAGCGAGCAGTTTAAATCTGGCCAGTATTGATTCGGCCGAGACGGTCCTACCGACCCTGGACCATGAGGGTTCTGAGGGTGGTAAACCGAAGAGTAGTAAAGTGAAAGGGGGTAAGGGAGAGGAGCTAGATCTGCCCTTAGTGAAGAGAAAGGTCCTAGAGGTAAGAAATAAAGAGGAGAAACAGATAAAGCTGTTAAAAGGTCCAGAGTTGGACATGGATGATCTGTCTGGTTTGGCAGAATTGGTTGAAGAAGTTGAAAATTCTAAAGGTGTTCCCGATAATGAAATGAGGGCAGACCTAGATGAAAAGGGTGCCCTTGCCTTGACGAAGTCTGCTGGGTTGGCAGATGAGGTTGTTTCAGCCCGTCGGGCTGAGTTCACTCCAGAAGGGAGTTGCCCAGAGAGTAACTGGGAGAATCAGGGGAATTTAGAATTTGGACCGGGTACGGGTATTGAAAGCCTGGAAGAGGCGAGTGTCCCGTTTGAGTGTGTCCAAGCTGGAGATACCCATGGTACTGAACCCAGTAACGCAGCTCAGAAAAAGTCTGAGGTATTTGATTCAGTTGTCGGAGACGGCCGTCCTCGTGAATCGGATGGACCTGGTTCGGGGAAGAGGGGGTTAACCTTGGTAATCATGGCAAGTGTGAGTTCCCCGTTGGTTGTGCTGGAGGGGGTGTTCAGAGTTGATGGGAAGTTTACAAATGGGGAGATGACTGTTGTTGTGGTGGGAAATGGGAAATCTGTAGATCCCAAGTCGAATGAAGAAAATTTAAAGTTTAGATTGGTGTCAGAAGAAGCAACCAGGCTACAGAAAGGATGGCTTGGTAACACGGTGCCTGCGCATTGATTACAAGTTGATTTGGAATGTAAAGGTGCCCCACACGCTGTTGTTATTCAAGAGAGCGCTGGAAAGAAACGGAATTTTAAATGCGGCCTGAGGGAAAGGTTGGAACTGAAACCCATCCGCCTGCTGGGTCTTGACAAAAGGGTTAGCTACCTGTGTAACATTAAAGAATTGGGTGGAAATTCACACGATGATTTAAGCTTGGGACATGGTGTTGAGAGAATAACCCTTATGGAACGGAAAGGCGGGAGAGTACCTCGCCAAATTACCCATGTAGGAAATCACTGGAAAAGAGGTGACGGTTAATGGGTGCGCCATTTTAAAATAGAAAAACCGGCTGTACGGGATTTTGAGTAAGCATGTGAATAACAAAGACAACCCCCTTGGAACCCTGCCTGTTGAAATCTGATGCTACCAGCCTTTAGTCAGGGACAAGATGTTATAATATTAAAGGGAATGCCACTGTAATCGTTAACTGTTTAGACGCTGAATTAAATATATGACTGTATGGCTCTGTAGTTACAAGAAAAGTTTTTGTATTGTGTTAAAATCCAAAAAAAATCCTGTAAGACTCTGTACCACTCCGTTTTTAACCGATGGTAAAAAACGTTTTTAAGAGGGGAGGTGTTATGATCCCAGCCCCCTCCTTTGTGAGAATCGCAAGAGCCCTAGTGAAGGGGGGTCAATGACCCAAGAGAAGAGAAAGATATGTGCGGTGTCCCTCGTTTCACGGTGAGGCAAAAGCTGGCGACTGTGGTCATTGTCTCTTGGAGACACCTTTGTGAATTGAGAACTGTACTACGTGTATACCCTCAGGGCAACGTGGGTGGAGTGACGGAGAGAGATTGCATCCTCCTAACCTGATTGACATTTGAGACCCCGTGAGCAAGGATAAAAAGGTGGACTGAAGGGGGCAGGCCCTCAGCGACGCAACAGGAGGAGACACCATCGCTAATCGCTCCCGTGATGTTACCATATGCTATCCTGAGATTCATTTTCTTGCTGGCATCTACAGGAAAAATAAAGAAGTACAATAGAATTTTACGAAAAAAACTGACATACAACGACAGATATACAACCAATGTTCCAAAGAAGACAAATCGTGCAAATAGAAAATAATGCTGAGAATAAGAGTTGAAAAAAGTCTGTGAGTCAGTTTATTGTAGAATCAGTTCAGAGCTGGAGTGGGTGAAGTATTCCACACCAATCCAGGAGCCTGATGGTTGCAGGGTAATGACTATTCCTGAACCTGGTGGTGTGGAAGCTAAGGCTTTGCTACCTCCTGTACACTGGTAGTAGAGAGGAGAGAACATGGCCTGGATGGTCATAGTCTTTGATGGTGGGTGCTGCTCTCTTGAGGCAGTACTCCTTGTACTGAAAATGTGCTCAGTGCTGGGGAGGGATTTGCCTGTGATGGACTCTCCACTACTATCTGTAGTCTTTTCTCTTCCTGGGCGTTGGTGTTTCCATACCAGGCTGTGGTGCAACCAGTCTGGATCCTCTCCACTGAGCAAGTTATACATGTCTGTCATGGTGTATGGTGACATGCTGAATTTACATAAACTTCTAAGAAAGTAGAGATGCTGCTCTGCCTTCTTTCATGATGGACTTGTGGTGTCATCACTGATAATAAATTAAAATAAATAAAATTGGGCCCAGAACAAATGCACCCTTACAACTCAGACAAAATTTATTTTATCTCTGCACCGTACAACTGTGAAACCAGAAGAGCGAACTTACTATTTTTATACAGAGCTCTGGCTTATCAGTTATGGATACCAACCAATTGGAAAACTGTATATTCCTTACTTAGAAGATCAATCGCCATTCACAATAGAGGTCTTAAAAGGCCATCAAATCTTCAAGAGGACCACGGTGATATTTTGAAGTCAGTAAAGACAATTGTACCTTAGTTGCTGGGTGTGTTTCACAACCTTCCACTATTCCTATCTCATCTGTCTCTGGCACTCCCTATTGTGTAGAGGGAATCTATGTTTTAGGAAGACCTTTCAGGAAAAGCCTCACTCGTCAGGCCTGAGTGCACACTGTCATAGTCAGCCCTGCCTATCTGTCCACAATGGGCAAGGTCAGCTTCAGTGGCCTCACTTCAAAGGCTTCTCGTGTCTGGGTTTGATTGCACACCACCAAAGTCATCTTTGCCTGGGTGTTGCCTTACGTCATCTCCCACAGTGGTCCGATGTGTTTTTTTCAAGAAGAACTTCTTTAGGACAGATAAGTAGCGAGGCAATGTCCATCTGGCTGGGACATGGTGTGCCAACGGGTCTAGCTGGGCTCACACACAGGTAGAACCTCAGCACACTGTCTCAGTTGGTGCCTGTGTACTTTAGTTCCAAGCATAGCCTGCTGCAGACGCACACGAATGTGGCCATCGGCATGAGAGCAAGGATGGTACGTCTTTGCCTGTGCCGTGTATTGCAGCCATCAGAAATACTGCACACGGCATTCCCAGACGAACTGGAAGACGGCTAGTGTGACTATCGGGGTTGAGGAAAAGGTAGTTGGCCATATCTGCATCAACTGCAGTAGCACTGAGAGCACCTCTTCTCTTACTGCAGTTAAAGATTCTGTGATCAGCACCTCCGCCCAGGTGATCGTCGAACCGTACAGCACCGGGCCAAACACTTCGGCCCACAGTGAAGTGCTGAACCAATGCAACTAGTCATCAAGTGGCCAATTAATCTAATCCCTTCTGCCTACACAACGTCTATATCTTTCCATTCTCCTCACGTTGATGTGCCTGGCCAAAGAGTCCCTAACGTATCTCTGCCTCTACCACCACTCCAGACTTGGCATTCCAGGCACCTACCATCGTCTGTGTAAAAAACTTGCCCTTCACATCTCCTTTGAATTTACCTCTCTGACTTCAAATACATGCCTTCTGGGAAAAAGCTACCGTCTTTCTACTCTATCTATGCCTTTCATAATCTTATGATCCTCTATCAGCTCTCCCCTCAGCCTCCAACGCTCCAGAGAAATCAACCCAAGTTTGTCCAAACTTTTGTTATAGCAAGTGGCTTCTAATCCAGGCATTGTCCTGGTTAATCTTGTCTGCACCTCTTCAAAGTCTCAGCATCCTTCCCATAATGGGGCAAACAGAACTGTCTGGTTTACTCCAGATGTGGCCTAACTAGAGGTTTATAAGCTGCAACACAATTTTCTGACCTTTGAACTCAATACCTCATATAGCAAGAACGTCCTTTGAGCTCAATCACATTTCATCAGAAGAGGAAGAAGTTAGGGGCTTAACAGTTTATAAGGAAGTACAAAGCCATGGGAAATTGTTGGGTTGGGTTGTGGAGGGAGAGGGGTAATTGGAGTGGGTTGGTTTCATAGGAAATACCCCTGATAGGAGGTGGACAGGAGCAATAATTTGACAAACAAGTCGTCAATTCACTTTTATTGTCATTTCAACCATAACTTTATGGTACAGTACATAGTAAATATGAGACAACGTTTTTTCAGGACCATGGTGTTACATGACACAGTACAAAAACTAGACTGAACTACGTAAAAAACAACACAGAAAAAAACTACACTAGACTACAGGCCTACCGGGGACTGCATAAAGTGCACAAAACAGTGCAGGCATTACAATAAATAATAAACGGGACTGTAGTTCCTGGAAAAAATAGTTGGATAGTCAAAAAACAAATGGTGAAATCAGGGGAAGTGTTAATGACCCCGATAGAATTTCATTTCGTAGCTTGTCACACCAGACAGTCAGCCATTCTTGTCTGGCGCGCAGTGTCAGGATTGGTCTCCTTTCAGATGAACCGGGTCACGGTATGAACATTCCTGACTCAACCCTTGTATTTTTACGAAGCCAAGTGGCTAGCTCAACGCTCAACCCGGCACGGATGGAAATGGCAGCAATGCTGATTATTCACAGTTGTTGAAGAATATTGAGAGCTTTAGAACATCCAGGGGAAAAATCAGACAATTTTTGAGATTGATTGCAATAGTACTGAAAGTTACTGTGGGTGTGAATTAAACCAATGAGGCAAACAACCTGCTCAAGTTGATTCGAAACTTTGTGTTAAATTGGACTGGCTGCTACCTGGCCATGCTTCTGGAGTGGCTTTGTGCTTTTCTGCAACTCTTCCTCCACATAGACCACTAGACTTTCTGAAAGAGCGTCAAATTCAGAAGTGTGCAGTCTGGCTAGGTAGTATGCAATAAAAAAATAAGGACCTAAATTTAGACCTTAGAAGTTGATATAGAATTATTTATTTCTTAACTACAGATAGACACACACACACACACACACACACACTTATTTATTTTAAACTTGTTTAACTAATTGACAATTAGTTAAAAAGGTTATTTTTGAACATAAACACAAAAGATTCTGCAGATGCTGGAAATTCAGAACAACACACACAAAATGCTGGAGGAACTCAGCAGCTCAGGCAGCATCTGTGGACATGAATAAGCAGTCGATATTTTGGGCCGAGACCCTGTTTCAGCCTGACTGTTTACTTATTTCCAAGGATGCTACTTGACCTGCTGAGTTCCTCTATTTTTGAACATGCTCTCAAAGCAAGCTGAGAAGACTCATAAAAATTAAAATCTGTATTGCTTATCCAGAACTATTACACAATCTCCAACCAGGGTCCCACATTGACCAGATTCTGTTGAGAGAAAGGTCAAATCAGTCAGCGGTAGGAAGAAACCCACAGTCCGCAGAGTATCAGCACCCTACGGGATGTGGAAGAAGTTTCAGGCACAAGCAACAGTCCAAGACACAGCCAGGCACATTGTAAAGTGGAGAACATGCAAGGACGTAAGCCGTTGGTGAAATGGCCAAAGTCTAACAGCAAGGAGTGGGAAACCATCAATGCAGATGTGAGCCTGATCTTATATGGCAGCAAGGGATCAGCGGAAAATAAGTTGGAGAAGATGGGCGACCTGATTTACAGCTACGGAAAGGAGAAATTTGGAGTGAAGGAACAAGTCAGCAGGAAGGATATGCCTCCTCCCCCCCAAATCCCATCGTCTCCGGGAAATCCAACAATGTGTTAAAGAAAGAAGAGGCCTGAGGAAGTCTGGAAAAAAGCAATAGCAGAAGAAAGGGAGGGCATCAAGCTCCTTCAAGAGGATCTAAAACAGAGGCTCTCGAAGCTGCGCAGAGCAGAGAATTTAAGGAAACGACGCAAAAAGAAGGAAAAAGCTAAAACAGCCTTCTACAAAGACCCCTTTAAATATGTGAGAGGCAGTTCCACAAAAGAGAAGAGCGGATCCTTGTAAGTATCAAAAGAAGAGATTGAAAGACATTTCAGAACCATCCACACTGATGAGTTAAAAGACGAACCGGTACTTGTCCCAGCTGATATTCCACCAATTTCACTCTCACCACATGTATTTAACCTCAGCCCTCTCAAGCTGAGTGAGGTGAAAGAGGCAGTGAAGAAGGCAAGATCGGCATCAGTGCCAGGCCCTAACGGTGTTCCGTATTGCATCTACAAGATGTTCTGAAATTTCTCTGGAGAAACATGAGGTGGGTGTGGGAAAAGCAAGTGATCCCCAAAGCCTGGAGAAGAGCGGGGGAGGGGGGGGGAGTTCTGATCCCAAAAGAAAAGAATTTGTCCACCATCGAACAGTTTCACCAAATAAACCTTCTGAACATGGAAGGCAAGATCTTTTTCAGCATGTTGGTGCAAAGACTTACAAAGTATCTGAAACAAAACCATTTCATTGATATGTCAATCCAAAAGGCTGGCATAGCAGGCTTCTCGGGATGCCTTGAACATACCAGCAACATATGGCATCAAATCCAGACAGCTAAGAAAGAAGGAAAGGATCTGCATGTCTTGTCCTTGACCTGCCCAATGCCTATGAACCAGTTCCTCATTCCCTACGGTGGACTGCTTTTGAATTCTTTCAGGTGCCTTCAACAATAACAAATCTGGTCAAACTGGATCTACAAATTTGTCTCACAACATCAGACTTCACCACAGCTTAGCAACCGCTGGAAGAGGGCATCATGGCGAGGTATACCATCTCCCCATTGGCCTTCACTATGGCAATGGAGCTCATTATCTGAGCCTCAAAATGGGTTGCGGGAGGAAAACGGCTACAGTTTGGTCAATGGTTACCACCGATACGAGCCTATTTGGACGATATAACAATACTAACGACAACTGTCCCCTGCACCAAGAGACTTCTGGAAACGCTTCATCAAAACATCACATGGGTGAGGATGAAGATCAAGCCCAGCAAGTGCAGAAGCATCTCCATTGTCAAAGGTTTCATGGATCAAAGATTTCATATTGATGCAACACCTGTCCCAACTGTGTCAGAAATGCCAGTGAAGAGCTTGGGTCGATGATATGATGCTAAGCTCAAGGACACCGAGCAGTTTAAACAACTCAAAAAGGATACCATCACGTACATAGCTCGCATCAACAAGACCTGGCTGCCAGGAAAACTCAAGCTGTGGTGCTTCCAGTTCGGCATACTCCCAAGACTCATTTGGCCTTTAACAGTGTATGAAATCCCCATCAACAAGGTGGAAAAGCTCGAAAGAGTGATCAGCACACATGTGAAACAGTGGCTTGGACTTCCACGATGCTTAAGCCCTGTTGGACTGTACAGGAACGGCAAATTGGAATTACCAATTACAAGTCTTGTGGAAGAACACAAATGCATCAAAGCAAAGATTCACTGAATCTGAAGATAATGTTATTCGAACAGCGGCCCCCCCATGTGGCAACGGGGAAGAGGTGGATCCCATCTGAAGCCGTTCAGAGTGCTAAGTCAGCTCTTTGCTTCAGGGATGTGGTTGGCCAAGTCCAACATGGGAGAGCCGGTCTCGGGCTCATCCCAAAGGCTCCTCAATGGCACAAGGCAACATCAGTGCAGAAGAGACGGCTCATGGTGGGGGAGGTGAGAAGACAAGAGGAGGCAGAACTATATGCCAGGGCCATCTCAATGGCCAAGCAAAGCCAATGGTCTAATTGGGAGAGCCTGGAAAAGAGGAAACTCAGCTGGTGCTGGGAGATGGAGGGATCTCGGCTAAGTTTTGTCATCAGAGCCACTTATGACCTCCTACCCACACCCCAGAACCTGAACCAGTGGTGGGGAGAAGACCCCACTTGCTCTCTTTGTCAAGCACCTGGATCACTAAGGCACGTTTTAACAGGATGCACCATAAGCCTCAGCCAGGGGCTGTATACTTGGCGGCATAACCAAGTTCTCAGACAGCTGGCATCAACCTTGGAACAGAGGCAAATCACCACAAATGTTCTCCCACAAACATCGGCAAGAAATGTTCACATCATAGGATTTGTACCAGCAGGCCAACCTCCAGAGCACCATATAATATCAAAAGAGGTAAGCATTCTACAGGTTGTTCGGGATTGGAAAATGGACATGGACTTGGGGTTTCATGGTTACATTGATGACCAGTCTATTGAAGAAGACGGGGATGAGGGATTATTCATCCAACAAGCAATCAAATCCTTGTTAAATGCAGCAGAAGGAAGCAGTAATTGGATTTGGATTAAAAGGAAAGACAACAACTGGGCTGCAAGATGAGGACAAGAGGGTATGGAACTGAGGGTTGTGTATCTGGGACGCCAGGTAGCACGTCAAAGAAGGAAGGGTGCCCACTTGATGACCCCAATGAGGTACCTACCCTCCTTGTCACCACTCCAAGCCCACCGCCAACATCGAGAGGGCCAACTTATCATAGGGAATAAAACATCAAGTCCTATTAGCTCTACTACAACAGACAGAGAGAGAGAGACAAACACACTTACTTATTTTAAACTTGTTTGACTAATTGGCAATTAGTTAAAAAGGTATTTTTGAAGATAAACACAAAAAGATTCTGCAGATGCTGGAAATTCAGAACAACACACACACAAATTGCTGGAGGAACTCAGCAGGTCATGGAAATGAATAAGAGTTGACATTTCGACCCTGTTTTAGCCTGCCTGTTTATTTATTTCCAAAGATGCTACTTGACCTGCTGAGTTCCTCTATTTTTGAACGTGCTCTCAAAGCAAGCTGAGAAAACTCATGAAAATTAAAATCTGTATTGCTTAACCAGAACTATTACACAATACACCCGATTTCAATGTGTTACATTGCTCTTTCTTCACTGGCCCTTAAGAAAACTCAAATGGTACTTTTAAACCCTCTTTTTTATAGGCTTTTATTTCTCTGGTCAGTTGCATGGCTGGTAACTCGGGCATTAATCCTCAGAGTTTAATCTTAATGGTTTCCTCGATAGAATGCCTTCGTCATGGCCAATAATACTTTACAACTTATTTTAGATGTGATTGTCCTTGGCAAGACTCGAATCAGTTGCAAAACCTTTATCGGTTAGTAGCATTGTGGTGTAGTGGTTACCACATTGCTTTATAGTGCCAATATTCCCACCGCTGTCTGTAAGGAGTTTGTATGTTTTCCCCGTGATTGTGTGGGTTTCCTCCGGGTGCTCTGGTATCCTCCAGTATGCCAAAGGCATACAGTTAGGGTTAGGATTAGTGAGTATGCTCTGTTGGCAGCAGAAGTGTGGTGGCACTTAAAGTAGAACGCTGCAAATCTGATTCATTGACTTATCGGTGGCTTGCGGGGAAGCCACGTGACCTCGGAGATAGTGAGGGCTAAAGCCTCAAGCCTCAATGAGAGAAGCGTCGGAGTCGGTGCGCCCCCCTCTGGAAGTGTTGTGAAGTGGCGTCCAAAATGGTGTTGGTGCTGCCCCCCAGTGTTCGATTGGCAGAAGACATGCTGCATGGTGTTCGACTGCCAGGGTCATGAACTGTTTTTTAAAATATATTTTACTGATATCTTATATGTACTTACTGTTTTATATGTGCTTTGTGGTGTGTGTGACTGTTGCATCTCGGGCCTGGAGTAATGCTGTTTTATTTGGCTGTGTTCATGTAAGATTGAATTGCAATAAGTCTTGAATTTGAACTTGACACTTGTTGTCTGCCCCCAGCACAATCCTCAGACTGTACTGGTCAGAGATGCAAACAATACTTTTCACTCTATGTTTCTTTGTACATTACATGCGATAAATAAAGCTAATCTGTCTGATTGCCCTGATCTAAGTGGTCTGCTGGGGCAGCTGAAAGGGCTTTTAAGAGTTAACCCGATTGGTAGATCTGGAGTCATGCACAGATCTTCTCTCCAAAGGGCATTAATTAACCCAGGTGAGTTTTCATAGCACTCCATTAGTTTTGTGATTGTTGTCACTGACATTCATCAAGAAAAACATTCCAGATTATTAATTGAATTTAAATTCTATGTCTGCCATTGAGATATTTGAGTTTAAATCTCAGGACTGTTAGCCTAGCCTTCTGGATGTAAAACGGTTAAAAGATTTCTGAATGATGCCTACAACTCATTGTCTTCTTTGGCCATTTCATAGGACAGTTTTAGGGGCAAAGTGGCTTTCATCAGAATTAAACCACTGAGACAAACAGACTTCTTCAGGTAGATTGGAAATATTCTACAGAGTTGTTAACTGAAGTGAAGTCTGACTCCTCTATTTTCAAGACTTTTCAGAAAGGTCACCAAATGCAGAAATTTGCCATCTGGGTGATGGGATACAGTTTCGCCTTTACAACTATCCACAATTAACATATTTATTAACTTCCCTTACATGGATTTGAAATCCTGCCTTTTAGATTGCATAGCTTCTATTTAGTACCTAGCTAGATAAGGGCCATGAAAATCAACTCAAATTAATTTAACATTTCATGTGTTACTTGTACAATATGAATTATTAAACATAATTTTTAACACGATTCTGACAGGTTGGGCTGGAAGAAATCTTTATAAAGAAGGATGATCTTTTTTATCCAGTGTACGTTTTAAACAAACTCATATGATAAAAAAAGTTACATGCCAGTTAGCATGTGAATTTCTATTCACTCAGTTGCTCCATTTATTAAGTTCAGTAATTTACATTTTTTCTATTTGGTCTGCATTGTACAATTGATCCAGGGATAATACTGTTGGTCTTAGCATGTAGAAGGAAGATTGTTTGTCATGGTTGGAGATAAAATATAAATGCATTGTTATAAAGAATGAATCACAGACTGTGACCAATGAATTCCACATATACTGCATAGCGAAGTTCCAGAACATTTATTTTAAAATTAACCTGATAATGAGATTTTAAATCTATAACAAGTTCCATGCATCAATGCGTACTTTTAATTAAGAAATCAGTGTAAAATTTTCAATTGATTCCAGTCATTGGCGAGGAAAATAACTTAGTCAACATTCCTCATTTTTACAGAATTAACCCCAGTCCTACTACTGCTGGCAATATTCTTTAGAAAAAATCAGAGATAAACAGTATGTGTCTTGACTTATTTTGTGAGCCCATCAATGTCTGTTGTTATAGGAGCTTAATGTATGGTCTGTCCATGCATAGTTACATCCAAACATCAAATCAGCATGTTACTGCCCTAGTCGCTCACTATGTTGTCACAATCTTCATCACGAATGCTGAAAGTTGTGGCTCTCACATAAGTAAAGATTTGTGGCACTTAATCTCGAAGTACTCACAATATACTCCTGGAAGATAAGGCTGTTCCAGTCAGCTATAAGTGAATATAGAATAGGGACCTGAAGACAAAACAGGTTGCAAGAAGGGAGATGAAGTCAATCAGAGATGAAAAGAAAATTTGTTCATGAAGGAAAGAAATTGACAGGGTTATGTAAACATTATGTTAGCCTTTATTGTTTTGGACTTTAGGTAAACAAATGTATAGACGAAGGTGAGATTTTGGATGGAATAAAAGTTGATAAAAAAGGACATATTAGAAAAGCTCAACACGTTTATTTGGATAAGGCACCTGGTCTTAATAGTATGCACTTTTTGCTGAGGAAAGTAAGGGAGGAAATTGCAAAGGTCATGGCCATAATTTTCCAAATTTCTGTATGAGGACTGGAAAATCACAAATGTTGCACCTTTGTTTAAAGAAGGTTGTAGGATTAAACCCAATAATTGCAAACTAGTCAACTTAATCCCAGAGACAGGAAAGATAATGGGAATAACCAGACACTGAATTAGCAATCATGGATAATTGTGGGTTGATGAACACTAATCAGCATAGGTTTGTTATATGATAGCTATTCACTCTTCTTTGTGAATCTTGCTTACTATATAGTAGATGCCAATTGTATGATTTAAAAAAACAGATGTAAACAAACATTCAACAAACAGTTTGTTTAGTTTCTAGTCATAAATGGAAGTCAATATTCAGTTCTTAAATGTTAGTGGAAAGCAGTGAACAGCTTGAAGTTGAAACTTCAACTTTGCAAACAAGCTCTGTATTTTGTAGACATTTTGTCTATGTAGAAGCAGACGCTTGTCACTGCACCTGCTTTACTGCTGCTCAGAGTTGAGTATATGACAATGGGTTGTTCAAATAGACAAGCTGTCTATCAAGGCTCTCAGTCATCCAGGTCATTGTACACCAAGCAGGAGTAAACCAAAGCAACTGGACTTGCTGTTGTCCAGAAGATGTTTCACCACTCACCGGGGGGGAGGCTGCTTCAGTTCTGATCCACAGTGGGTAGTCTTCCGGTTTATAAACTCTGAGTTGTTTAACGCCACAGCAATCACACGAGGGTTGTTAAGAATCACAGAGGTAATGAGAGGGTCATTAGTTTTATCTTTGCATGAATGAAGGTGCGATCTGTTGTGGAGACGCCGGGGTAGAGATGTTAGGACTGTATTCTAGATAGCTGATAAGAGGTGTCATACACCATCCCCTCAGTTTCTTTTACACTCAGGCAGAAACTCACCCACACCAAGGATCCTACACCCACACATGAGCAGAGCAATATTGTATATGCTATCCAGTGCAATGAGACAGCACCAAACTGTATAATGGCAAGACAAAACAACATCTTCACTGACAGGTGGCCCAACCTCAGGTCAAGACCCAGCTGTATATCTACACCTAAAGGACAAGGGACACTCCTCCAATGTGTATGTTTTGGACAGGGAGGACAGGTGGTGTGAAAGAGGGGTTAAAGAAGCCATCTCTGAAAACCCACCCCTGAACAGAGGGGATGGGGTATGACACCACCTTTCAGCTACTTACAATGGAGTCCTAACATCTTTACCCCAGCACCTCCACAACAGACCGCACCTTCATTCATTGAAAGATAATGAACCTCTCGTCACCTTTGTGATTTCTAACAACACTAATGTGGTGTTAAACAACTCAGAGTTTATAAACCGGAAGACTACCCAATGTGGATCAGAACTGAAGCAGCCTCCCCCCCGGTGAGTGGTGAAACATCTTCTGGACAACACAGCAAGTGCAGTTGATTTACTCCAGCTTGATAAACAGGCAAGTTGACTTTAATGAACACGAGGACATCTGCAGATGCTGGAAATCCAAGCAACACACATAAAGTGCTGGAGGAACTCAGCAGACCAGGCAGCATCTCTGGAAAAGAGTAATCGATGTTTTGAGCTGAGATCCTTCTTCAGGAGTGGAAAAGAAGGGGAGAAGTCGGAGTATGTAGGCAGGGGGAGGGGAGGGGAGGAACAAGGACAAGGTGGTAGGTGAAACCAGGAGAGAAGAGGGGTGAAATAAAAAGCTGGGAAGTTGATTGGTGAAAGAAGTCTTCTATCAGGTTCCCCCTCCTCCAGCTCTTCATCTCTTTCACCAATCAGCTTCCCAGCTCTTTACTTCACCTTCCCCCCTCCTAGTTTCACCTATCACCTGCCACCTTGTGCTTCTTCCTTCTCTCACCTCACCTTCTTACGCTGACTTCGCCCCTTCCTTTCCAGTCCTGAAGAAGGGTCTCAATCCAAAACGTCAACTGTTCAGTCTTTTCCATAGATGTTGCCTAGACTACTGAGTTCCTCCAGCACTTTGTGTGTGAAGCTGACTTCAAGTTGCTTAGTTCAAGGAAACTTGCAAAAACAGATGGACAATATAATTTTGCATATCAATAACTGATACTTTTATAGCTAGGAATTTTATGTTAGCCTTACAACATTAATTCTGAACTGTGAACATTAAGATGAGTTCTAGGTCTCCAAAAAATGCTTTTAGACTGTTAGTGTTAAAAGGATATATGAGACAAGATCAAATGCACAGAAAGTCACCCAAGTTGGAGCAAAGGGCATAAATGTAGAAAGCATTTCAGGCTTAATAGGAATGGGGTAAAGGACGTCAAGAAGAAGCCATGAAAGGAACAAGAGGTGGGTGAGGATCAATTCCTCCAGCTTCATTTTCTGCAATGTGCGACCTATTTGCATGTTGCTATGTCCTTTTGGTATATAAAAAATTGTACCTGTGTTTTGGAAATCCTCAATGCTTTCTGCTTAATGCCTCATGTTTAAGAAATACTTTATGCTTTGGAAATACTTCATGTTTTAGAAATGGTTTGTAATTTGGAAATGTTCAGAATCAGGTTTACTATCATTGGCATAATGTCATGAAATTGGTTCTGTGGCAGTAGTACATTGTAATACGTAATAAAAGCTGCTAATTATAGCAGTAGGTTTGATCACCATCATTAGGTGCTGTGTCATATGACATAGTTGATCATGGTCCCATGTCTATGATTGTTTTTGGCAAATTTTTCTGCAAAGTGTTTTGCCATTGCTTTCTTCTGAGCAGTGTTTCCACAAGATGGGTGTCCCCAGATATTATCAATACTCTGTAGAGATTATCTGCCTGGCGTTACACTAAATAATTAGTGCAAAAAGAGAGAGGAAAGAAAAGTAGCAAGGTATCATTCCCGGGTGCAGTGTCCATTCAGAACTCTGATGGCAGAGGGGAAGGTGCTGTTCCTGAATCATTAAGTGAGTGCCTTCAGGTTCCTGTACCTCTTCCCTGATGGTAGCAATGAGAAGAGGGCATGGGGGTCCTTAATGATGGATGTCACCTTTTTGAAGCATTGCTCCTTGAAGACGTGCTGGGTGCGGGGGAGGTTAGACCTAGTTCACAATTTTCTGCAGCTTCTTTTGATCTTGTGATGCGGCCCTCTCCCCCACCACCTCAGCATGCCAGACGGTGGTGCAGCCAGTTGGAATACTCTCTACAATACTTCGCAAGCACGTTGGTGATATACCAAATCTTCTCAAACTCTTAATAGAATATAGCTGCTGTTGTGCCTTCTTGGTAACTGCATCAATATGCTGGGCCCAGGACAAGTCCCCAGACATACTGACACCCAGGAACTTGAAATTGCTCACTCTCTCCCTTTCTGATCCCTCTATGAGGACAGATGTGTGTTCTTCCATCTTACCCTTTCTGAAGTCTACAATCAATTCTTTAATGTCGAGTGTGGGATTGTTGCTGTGGCGCCACTCAACCAGCTGATCCGTCTTGGTCCTGTACGCCTTCTCACCACAATCTGAAATTCTGCCAACGATAGCTGTGTCATCAACAAATCTATAGATGGCATTTGAACTGTGCGTAGCCAAACAGTCATGGGTGTAGAGAAAGTAGAGTCGGAGGCTAAGCATGCATCCTTGAGGTGCACCAGAGGTTCACCAGCATTGATCATTAGTGACGTGGAGATATTAATTCCGATCGTTATAGACTGTGGTTTTCTGGTGAGGAAGTCAAAGATCCAGTTGCCCAGGGAGGTACAGAGGCCCATGTTTTGAAGCTATTTGATCAGAACTGTAGGAATGCTCACGTTAAACTCAGAGCAGTAGTTAGTAAACAGTAGACTGACATAAGAATTAGTATTGACCAGCTGATCCAAGGCCACGTGAAGAGTCAATGGGATTGCACCTGCTATCGACCTATTGTGGCAATAGGCAAATTGCAGTGGATACAGGTCTTTGCTGAAGCGGTTGGTTCTAGCCATAACCAACCTCTCAAAGCACTTCATCACCATTGATGTGAGTGTTACTGGATGATAGTCATTGAGGCATGTTACCCTGCCCTTCTTGGGCACAGGTATGATTGTTGCCTTTTTGAAGCAGGTTGGCGCTTCCAGCTGTATCAGTGAGAGATCAAAACTGTTTTTGAACACATGCGCTAGATGGTTGGCATAGGTTTTCAAAGCCCTACCAGGTATGTCATCAGAAGCTGACCTGGTGAGTCCTGATGAAGGGCCTCGGCCCCGAACGTTGACAGTACCCTTTTCCATAGATGGTGCCTGGCCCGCTGAGCTCCTCCGGCATTTTGCGAGTGTTGCCTTGGATTTCTGGTGTCCGCACGTTTTCTCTTGTTTCTGCTTGGAACCTGTCATGTTGCAAGGGTTCACCAAACGTGTTCTGATGTCAGCCTCCAAGACAGAGAACGCAGGGCAACCAAATACTGAAGGATGCTATAGAAATCCTTTGAGTTTTAAATGTGCTTGAAGGGTGTTGTTTAGATTTATACCTGGATCACTGAAAATAAATGAGCTGTGTTTTAAACTATGATAGGTGTAAGCATCTTCTCCTTGGTAGGGAGAGGGGACCCACTCCTCAAATAGTGGGTGTTGGCAGCTGGAGCTCACAGCTGAGAATAAAAAGGGAAGTAAAATATCTTTTGAAGATGAGCTACTTCCAGCATAATCTCTCTTTAGTGAGGGTATCCGATAGTCTTAAAGTCTTCATTTGAATTTAGAACTTTGTGGTCAGCAAACTCAATACCATCACAGTTAAAGGTGCGTTGTGTCCGAGTAACTTGGAACACGTGACAATAATATGAATAAACCAACATTCATCTCCTCTGCTATTTCACCACAAAACTATCAAGAAACAGTGGAAAGCTTTTCTTGCATACTGTTCATACAGATCAAATCATTACACAGTGCATTGAGGTAGAACGTTGTGAAACAATAACAGGACGCAGAATAAAGTGTAAGAGCTACAGAGAAAGTGCAGTACAGTAAAGTGCAATGCAATAATGTGTGGACTTGTGAACCCTGTTTGATGAAGCGCCCCAGGATAGGATTGTCATCAATGAAGAGGGCTTGTGGAATCTGAAGTGGAAGATTGGCTAAGTAGTTTGAAATCAAGAGCAGTAATAAAAAGCTGTCTTCCAGATTGATGCAATTATGAAGAAGCCAAGTGTCTCTATTTTGTTGGGAGTTTGAGGAGAATTGGTATGTCATTAAAGACTCTTGCTGATTTCTATGGATGAAGGGCGGAGAGCGTTCGGACTGGTTGTAACATAGCCTGGTACGGAGGTTCCAGTGCATAGAGCTACAAGAGGCTCCAGAGGGTTGTAGGCTCAGTCAGGTTCATCACGGATCACAGGTACAACCCTCTTCTCATTATGATCATCAGGGAGGAGATACAGGAGGTACAAGATCCTGAAGATCCACATTCAATGATTCAGAGACAGCTTCTTCCCCTCTGCCATCGGATGTCTAAATGGTCCATTAACTCCCGAACACTACCTTGTTGTTCCTTTTTATTGCCTCATTCATTTATTTTTGTCATTTATAATAGTTCTACATATGTATTTGCATTGCGCTGTGGCTGCCAAGCAATTTCACATCAAATAGGACAGAGATAATAAACTCTGATTCTGGTTCAGAATCAGAATCAATGTCAGAATTTACTATCACTATCTTACAGCTATAACCAACCTCTCAAAGCACTTCATCATGATCTCATATGAGTGGTGGACTATCCCAGGACCAGGGGATACCAGAACCATTACTTTCCATGAAAGTGCAGAGATTGCAATTTCTGAGGAAACTTAAACAAGCATCACTCCCCACTAACATTTTAACTACATTCTACAGAGGCGTGGTTGAGAGTGTGCTGACCTTTTGCATCACAACCTGGTACTCCAGCTGCAGTGCTGCCGACAAAAAAGTCTTGCAGAGGGTGGTTAGGGGAGCAGAGAAGGTTAGTGGGGTCTCCCTACCTTCCGTCCAAGACCTCTTTCAGAGTCAATGCCTCCAGAAGACACGGTACATCATTAAAGACCCCTCACACCCTCTCCATAAATTGTTTGTTCTTCTGCCATCAGGCAAACGTTACAGGAGCATCAAAACAAAAACCACAAGGCTACTAAACAGCTTCCTCCCACCGGCAGTCAGACTGCTCAATAGCTGCTCTACCTGACTCTGCTTTGGACACTTTTAACTTGCACTGGACACCTGTAACTTGTTTTTAACTGACATGTGGCTGTTGTGTTTTTCTATTTATTGTTACGTTTACTATTTGTTGAGTTTGCTATGTTGTGGCGACCCATTTCCTGGCACATCCGAACCGGCTCACAATTAGATAGCCTACGGGGGTTTGCGAGCACAGAGCTTTGGAGCCTCTGCGCCACGGGGGGCAGGTCGAGAGAGGCTTAAAAGTGAGGCTGAGGATTTCGAATAAAGTTTTTCCTTTGACTGCAGTTACCGACTCCGTGTCGTAATTTTAGCGTTGCGTGTAGCACACCGCTACAATTGCTGACCCCGACGGTCCAAACGATTTTTGGACCAGAGATGACCGACGCCGCCTCTGTTCATGCGGTTTCGTTGAAACTGCCGGGTTTCTGGACACAGCGCCCGAACCTATGGTTCCAGCAAGCCGAAGTCCAATTCCACGTTCGCCAGATCACCTCAGAAGACACCCGCTACTACTACGTGGTGAGCTCCCTCGACCAGGACACAGCGGCCCAGGTCGCGGAGTTCGTACAGTCGCCCCCAGCAGACGGCAAGTACACGGAATTCAAAGCCCTGCTCCTCAGGACTTTCGGACTCTCACGGCGCGAGCGGGCTGCCCGTTTACTGCACCTGGATGGCTTGGGCGACAGACCTCCATCGGCTTTAATGAATGAGATGTTGTCTCTCGCCGACGGACACACACCCTCCCTCATGTTTGAGCAGGCATTCCTGGAGCAGCTGCCCGAGGACATACGCCTGCTGCTGTCCGACGCGGATTTCAGTGACCCCCGGAAGGTGGCAGCCCGGGCGGACTTGCTGTGGAACGCCAAAAAGGTGAGCGGGGCATCCATCGCACGGATCTCCCAGCCATGCTCCCAGTAGCAAACCAGTCCAGGCCCGGCCGCAGAACCCGCCAACCCCCGTCCCAATGAACACTGGTGCTTCTACCACCAGCGGTGGGGCGCGGAAGCCCGCTGTTGTCGCCCACCCTGCAAGTTCCCAGGAAACGCCAGGGCCAGCTGCTGCTAATGGCTACGGCAGCTGGCCATCGGGATAGCCTCCTGTATGTGTGGGATAGAAGGTCGGGACGCCGCTTTTTGGTCGATACTGGGGCTGAGATCAGCGTTTTACCTCCGACGAGTTACAACACCCGCAGCAGGGCACTGGGTCCCCCCCTGAGGGCCGTGAATGGCAGCACAGTAAGGACCTATGGCACCCGTCAGGTGCAGCTACAGTTCGGCTCCAGCCAGTTCACATGGGACTTCACACTGGCCGCCGTAGCCCAACCGCTTCTGGGTGCGGAATTTTTGCGAGCTCACAGCCTACTGGTCGGCCTGCCCAGGAAGAGACTGGTACATGCTGAGACCTTTCAGACGTTCTCCCTGGGTGCAGCCCAGTTGCCAGCCCCTCACCTCGGCTCCAACACGCTGTCCGACAACGACTTCACCAGGGTCCTGGCGGATTTCCCATCAGTTCTGGCACCGCAGTTCATGGCAGCCATGCCCAGTCACGGGATACAGCACCACATCCCGACCCAGGGACCACCCCTCCATGCCCGCGCTTGGCGTCTTCCCCCGGACAAGCTCCGACTGGCGAAGGAGGAGTTCCAGAGGATGGAGGAATTGGGGATCATCCGGCGGTCCGACAGCCCATGGGCCTCCCCCCTGCACATGGTGCCCAAAGCATCAGGGGGCTGGAGACCATGTGGCGACTACCGCAGGCTGAACGAGGCTACCACACCGGACCGCTACCCTGTGCCGCACATTCAGGACTTTGCAGCAAACCTGCACGGCGCACGGATCTTCTCCAAGGTAGACCTCGTCCGAGGGTACCATCAAATCCCGATGCATCCTGACGACGTCCCCAAAACGGCTCTCATCACCCCGTTTGGCCTTTTCGAGTTCCTCCGCATGCCGTTCGGCCTGAAGAATGCCACACAGACATTCCAGCGGTTAATGGACGCGGTGGGACGGGACCTGGACTTCGTGTTCATCTATTTGGATGACATCCTCATAGCCAGCAGCAGTCGTCAGGAGCATCTGTCCCACCTCCGTCAACTCTGCGCCCGACTGAGTGAGTACGGTCTTACAATCAACCCCGCCAAATGCCAGTTCGGACTCGATACCATTGACTTCCTGGGCCACAGGATTACTAAAGATGGGGCAACCCCTCTGCCCGCTAAGGTAGATGCCGTCCGCCACTTTCCCCGACCCACCACGATCAAAGGCCTTCAGGAATTCGTAGGTATGGTCAATTTCTACCGCCGCTTCCTCCCTTCCGCTGCCCGGATCATGCGCCCCCTGTTCGCCCTGATGTCGGGTCCGAGCAAGGACATTACCTGGGACGAGGAGTCCGCCGCCGCTTTCGTTCAAACGAAGGAAGCTTTGGCGAACGCCGTGATGCTAGTACATCACAGAATGCGAGGAGCCAACTGGGCGGACGAGCTTCCCTGGGTCCTACTCGGCATCCGCACAGCGCCCAAGGACGACCTGCACGCCTCGTCGGCCGAGTTGGTATACGGCGCGCCCCTGGTCGTCCCCGGGGAGTTCCTACCAGCCCCACGGGGGCAAGAGGAAGATCCCGCAGCAGTCCTGGGCAGACTACGCGAGAAGCTCGGTAACCTGGCCCCCATACCCACTTCACAGCACGGGCGGCACCCGACCTGCGTACCCAAAGACCTACAGAACTGTAAGTTTGTGTTTGTACGAAGGGGCGGGCATCGGCCACCGCTGCAGCGGCCATACGAGGGGCCGTTTATGGTGCTCCGGAACAACGGGTCCATGTTCGTGCTGGACGTTGGGGGGAAAGAGAAGGTTTTCACGGTGGACCGCCTCAAACTGGCCCATGTGGACCTGGCGCAACCGGCCGAGTTTCCGGCACCTCGGCGCAGAGGCCGACCTCCCAAGCAGGTTCTGGCCCAGACTGTGGACATTGGGGGGTGTATCGCCGGTTCTGGGGGGGGGGGGGGTTATGTGGCGACCCATTTCCTGGCACATCCGAACCGGCTCACAATTAGATAGCCTACTGGGGTTTGCGAGCACAGAGCTTTGGAGCCTCTGCGCCATGGGGGGCAGGTCGAGAGAGGCTTAAAAGTGAGGCTGAGGATTTCGAATAAAGTTTTTCCTTCGACTGCAGTTACCGACTCCGTGTCGCAATTTTAGCGCTGCGTGTAGCACACCGCTACAATGTTATGATTGCACTTGTCCCTGGGAAACACTGTCTCATTCTGCCCTGCAGAGCTGATGTATGGTTGGAATGACAATAAAGTCTTTGAATCTTGAATCTTGAATATTTATTAATGGTTTGGAATTGAGAATAAGGAAGATGGTAATAGACTTCAACGAGATGTAGACAGGTGATAGTAGAGTGTATAGGTCGCAAATGAAATTAAAGACAGACAAGTGCAAGGGATTCTGGGATGGGGCACTTTTGTCACAAGGAGACGTAGTGTCTGGCACAGACACAACTGACACCAGAATGTCTAAGTTGGGGTTAGGACTCCATGAATTACATTTTGTGACAGAGCAGTTTGAAAAACTGTTTAAAAAATATATCAGGTCATAGGCTTTATAAGGAAAGGCACAGAGTACAAGAGGAAGAAAGCCATATAGAACTTTGGTTGGCTGCAACTGAAGTATTGTGATCTGTTTGGGTCCCACAATTTGGGAACGAGGGTACAGACAGACAGACAGACCTTATTGATTTTAAGGGATACTTTATTGATCCCGAGGGAAATTGGGTTTCGTTACAGTCGCACCAACCAAGAATAGTGTAGAAATATAGCAATATAATACCATAAATAATTAAATAATAATAATAAGTAAATAATGCCAAGTGGAAATTAGTCCAGGACCGGCCTATTGGCTCAGGGTGTCTGACACTCCGAGGGAGGAGTTGTAAAGTTTGATGGCCACAGATAGGAATGATTTCCTATGACACTCAGTGTTGCATCTCGGTGGAATGAATCTCTGGCTGAATGTACTCCTGTGCCTAACCAGTACATTATGGAGTGGATGGGAGACGTTGTCCAAGATGTAACTTGGACAGCATCCACACAGAAGAGTGATGTCAGAAATACTCAATACAAAACATTAGTTAGGCTACAAGTGAGTAAATTGTACTGTTCCCATCACCACGCTATAGATAATTGTGATTGTACTGAAGAGAGTGAATTAATGACTCTCTAAGGTTTTACTGGGGATGGATTGTTCCAGCTATGAGAGAGGCAGTACTTGATCTAGTATTGGGAAATGAACCTGATTAGGTGTCAGATCTCTCAGTGGGAGAGCATTTTGGAGATAGTGATCACAAACAATTCTATCTTCTTTACTATAGCATTGGAGAGGGATAGGAACAGACAAGTTAGGAAAGTATTTAATTGGAGTAAGGGGAAATATGAGGCTATCAGGCAGGAACTTGGAAGAATAAATTGGGAACAGATGTTCTCAGGGAAATGTACGGAAGAAATGTGGCAAATGTTTAGGGGATATTTGCATGCCATTTTGCACAGGTACATTCCAGTGAGACAGGGAAAGGATGGTAGGATACAGGAACCATGGTGTACAAAGGCTGGTGAAAATCTCGTCAAGAAAAAAAGAGAAGCTTATGAAAGGTTCAAAAACTAGGTAATGATAGAGATCTAGAAAGTTATAGGGCTAGCAGGATGAAGTTTAAGAATGAAATTAGGAGAGCCAGAAGGGGCCATGAGAAGGCCTTGGCAGACAGGATTAAGGAAAACCCTAAGGCATTCTACAAGTATGTGAAGAACAAGAGGATAGGATGTGAGAGAATAGGACCAATCAAGTGTGACAGTGGAAAAGTGTGTATGGAACTGGAGGAGATAGCAGAGGTACTTAATGAGACTTTGCTTCAATATTCACTACAGAAAAGGATCTTGGCGATTGTAGGGATGACTTACAGTGGACTGAAAAGCTTGAGCATATAGACATTAAGAAAAACAATGTGCTGGAGATTATGGAAAGCATCAAGTTGGATAAGTCACCGGGACCAGATGAGATGTACCCCAGGCTACTGTGGAAGGCAAGGGAGGAAATTGCTGAGCCTCTGGCAATGATCTTTGCATCATCAATGGGGACAGGAGAGGCTCTGGAGAATTGAAGGGTTGCAGGTGTTGTTCCTTAATTCAAGAAAGGGTGTAGAAATAGCTCAGGAAATTATAGACCAGTGAATCTTACTTCAGTGGTTGGTAAGTTGATGGAGAAGATCCTGAGAGGCAGGATTTATGAACATTTGGAGAGGTATAATATGATTAGGAATAGTCAGCATGGCTTTGTCAAGGGCAGGTCCTGCCTTATGAGCCTAATTGAATTGTTTGAGGATGTGATTAAACACATTGATGAAGGAAGAGCATTAGATGTAGTGTATATGGATTTCAGCAAGGCATTTGATAAGGTACCCCATGCAAGGCTGATTGAGAAAGTAAGGAGGCATGGGATCCAATGGGACATTGCTTTGTGGATCCAGAACTGGCTTGCCCACAGAAGGCAAAGAGAGGTTGTTGAAGGGTCATATTTTGCACGGAGGTCGGTGACCAGTGGAGTGCTTCAGGGATCTGTTCTGGGAGCCCTACTCTTCATCATTTTTATAAATGACCTGGATGAGGGATTGGAGGGGTGGGTTAGTAATTTTGCTGATGGCACAAAGGTTGGGGGTGTTGTGGATAGTGTGGAGGGCTGTCAGAGGTTACAGTGGGACATTGATAGGATGCAAAACTGGGCTGAGAAGTGGCAGATGGAGTTCAACCCAGATAAATGTGAAGTGGTTCATTCTGGTAGGTTAAATATGATGGCAGAATATTGTATTAATGCTAAGACTCTTGGCAGTGTGGAGGATCAGAGGGATCTTGGGGTCCGAGTCCATAGGACACTCATAGCTGCTGCGCAGGTTGACTCTGTGGTTAAGAAAGCATATGGTGTATTAACCTTTATCAATTGTGGGACTGAGTTTTGGAGCCCAGAGGTAATTTTGCAGTTATATAGGACCCTGGTCAGACCCTACTTGGAGTACTTTGCTCAATTCTGGTTGCATCACTACAGGAAGGATGTGGAAACCATAGAAAGGGTGCAGAGAAGATTTACAAGGATGTTGCCTGGAGTGGGGAACATGCCTTATGAGAATAGGTTGAGTGAACGTGGCCTTTTCTCTTTGGAGTGATGGAGGATGAGAGGTGACCGGATAGAGGTGTATAAGATGAAGAGAGGCATTGACCGTGTGGATAGTCAGAGGCATTTTCCTAGGGCTGAAATGGCAAGCACGAGAGGGCACAATTTTAAGGTGCTTGGAAGTAGGTACAGAGGAGATGTCAGGGGTAAGTTTTTACACAGAGAGTGCTGAGTGCGTGGAACGGGCTGCTGGTGACAGTGGTGAAGACGAATACAATAGAGTCTTTTAAGAGACTCCTGGATAGGTACGAGGGGTGAGGCCTAAGGTAGAAGGACTCAATTTTAGAAAACCTAGCATATTTATTTTTCACCCTGTCCTAGTGTTGCCACCATGTCCTTGTGGACCTCCTTGGGTGATAAGCCCTTGAGACCAAGGTAGCGGATGTCTGGACGAAGGCTGATGTTGACCATTTTCTCAGACAGTGCTTACTTGCAATTTTCAATTACCTGAAACAGAAATACCACAAGTTATTAACTTCAAACTTTCTGCATAATCAATGAGTTGAACTGCATGTGCATGTAACGAGACCTGTATAACTCATCTCCTTCTACCTTAGGCCACAAACTTATCAGTCACCCCTGCTGTGGACCACTTTCTGGAGGTCCAAGATGCCGACTTCTACAAAGAAGTGATCCGTATGCTCCATGATCGCTGGACTAAGTGTGTAAATGTAGGAGGGGAATATGTCGAAAAATAAATGTGCTAGCTTTTCTAAAATTGACGCCTTCCACCGTAGGCCACAAACTTATCAATCACCCTTCGTACATGAAGCTTCAAAAAATAGAGGGCTATGGGTAACTCTAGGCAATTTCTAATGTAAGGACATGTTCAGCACAGCTTTGTGGGCCGAAAGGCCTGTATTGTGCTGTAGGTTTTCTATGTTTCTATGAGAGAATGGGTTTGTTCGCCTTGGAGAAGAGAAGGTCGAGGGGGCTTGAATGAGGTGTACAAAACTATGAGTGGGATAGATAAGCAAAGGTATGTGTAACCTGAGGTGATAGATTTCAGGCAAAGGGTAAGTGATTTTAGGGAGAATCTGAGGAAGAATTTTTAATGGACTGCCTGAGGTGGATGTGGACAGGTTCTCTCACAACGTTTAAAAACTACCAAGGTTAAAAGGGTCTATTTGTTGTGTACAGACACAGTAGGCCAAAGGACTGGTTTCTGTGCTGGATCACTCTCTGAATGCCTGACAAATGTAACTGTATTATATCCTCATCTGTATTACTTCTGCAGTAATCAGAGACCATGCAGGAAACTCAGTCCCATAAACATTATCACTGAGTGCATATGCCTCATGAATTAACCTCCTTATCCAGTTCATTCAGAACTTGAGTAGAGAACGCAACAGATTACCATGATGATGGACAGCTGGTGGGAACAGAATAAAGATTGTACTCATAAAATAACTATCTGGAGTGAGATTCAGAAGAATGTCCAAAGCTAATAAATTTAAATTATACTTTGGTATGAAAACAAACAAAAAAGTCTTTTACTCTCCTGCCATTTATACTAAATTGTACAGTTCCTGTAAAATGGGGTAGTTTTGAATAGCAATTGTTGAATTCATCAAAATATTTTGTAAAATAGGTATATCATGTACAGGAAAATTTGAAATGGTGCACCTTGGTGTTTTAATAACGTTGCTTCAAAACTTTCCAGGAAGTTTCTGGTCAGAATTTTCTATGACCCAAAAGGTCCTTCAGGATTATGTTGCATGCTTATCTACTCTCTCAGGAATAAAACTATTATGTTGACGTCTGTGATTGTTTTGCACAACTTTGGGAGAGGAACTGTAATAGAATTGTGAGAAACCTATTCAGGATGCAGCAGCAATTGAGAGACTTTGGGCTGAATTGTCTTAAATTTCCTATTGTGGGAAAAGTTAATTTGATTTGCATTTTGTAAGTTAATCTTGTTTTATTGCACTGATTTTTTTCTCTAGTTTAATCTTCCTTATTTTTTTTGTACTTTATATCGGAATTGGAGCCAGATTAATTATCACTGTCTTATATGATGTGAAATTTGTTGTATTGTAGGAGCAGTATAGAGCAGAGAAATAAAATTAATATAATTTCAAAATAAATGGTGCAAATAAAAGGAATGGTGGATTTATGGACCATTCAGAAATCTGATGGCAGAGGGGAAGAAGCTGTTACTGAATCGTTGAGTATGGGAACTCAAGCTCCTGTACCACCTCATGATGGCAGTAACAAGGAGAGGACATGTTCTAGATGTTGCGTGTACTTAATGATGGATGGCACCTTCTTAAGATGGCTTCTTGAAGACATCCTCAAAGGTGGGAAGGGTAGGTCCTGTGATGGAGCTGGGACAGAGAAGATGATTGTCTTGGCTGACTTTAACTCCAGGGTAGGAATGAAAGTGACTGTCGGGCAGGAAGAAGTAGTGAAGGCAGCTTCACTACATTGGAAGTAATCGTGACTCTGCCACGTCCTGGAGTTTCCACCACTGCTTGAATTTTGTCAGCACACTGTGGGTAATTCTCGGGCGTCAATGGTATGGCCACAGTAAGGGATGCTTGGTTTATAGAATTCATACTTGTTGCATTGTGCTCTGAGCCCATAATCTTTGAATGTTTTTAACACAGTTTTGTGATTTTGGAGGTGTTCCTTGTCATCCTCACTGGTAACAATGATGTCATCCAGCTAACACTAATTACCTGACAGTCTTGCAACACCTTGTCTTTTTGCCAGAGTGCAGGTGCAGATGCTACTCCAGAAATAAGCCTATTATAGCAATATAGCCCTTTGTGAGTGTTTATGGTGAGAGACACTTTGGACTCTTTATTCCATCTCCATCTGTAGGTAGGCCTCAGCTAAGTCCACTTTGCTGAAGTGTTTCTCTCTGGAAAGGTTTACAAAGATTTCCTCTATCCTGGGCAGAGAGTATTGCTCTGCTTTCAGTACAGGGTTGATGGTGACATTAAAGTCACGGCAGATCCTGCCAGACCCAGTCTTCTTGGTTATTGTGACCACTGGCATTGCCCCCATGGACTCCACTCAGCTGTGCAAAGAATTCCTTCAGCTTCCAAGCGATCTAGGTCACTGGCTACTTTATCATGGATGGTAAAAGGGAATGGATATACTTTACAAAACTTAGGTGTGGCTTTTTAATTTAACACTATTTTACCCTTGATAAGTTTGAGTTTTCTAATGCCATCTTTGAACACTGTTTTGGCATCATCCAATACACTCTGTCCTCGTTATATGCGCCTTCAGACTATGCAGATTCACAGTTACGCGAGGAACCTATTTCTACCAATTTATATGCGTCCAAAACTCATAGTTATGCGAGGAGCACGGCTTTCCCGCCAGTACGTCAGGTGCACACGCCTCACAGTCTCTCTCCCGCCAGTCTCGCATTGGTTTTGGCAAGCTGTGGATGTGCGATCTTGCTCTCTTAAACTTCTGTTGGATTTACCTACGGTACAGTGATTTTGTGCTTGAAATATTTAACTATACCTCCTAAGCATCCGATGTCATGTCCTGGGCCATTAGCCGGGCGGCAGAGAACCGCTTTAACATTTGAAAAAAAGTTGGAAATTATAAATAGTGCAGCATCAGCTAAAGGTAACACAGCTCTGGGACACTACTGCCGGGAACAGAATCTGCCTTTAAAGTTCTTTTGTTGCTTGACAATGCTCCAGCCCACCCTAAACATTTGGGCAGCATTCATCCTAACATAACAGTGCGTTTCCTGCCGCCTAACACAACATCGCTGAGTCAACAACTCGATCAAGATGTGATCCACATTCAAGCTTTTTTTTACGGTGAACTATCTCTCAGATACTGCAAGCAACAGGTGATTTTGAAAATCCCGGGAGTTTCCCAATGGTGAGGGAATGGTGGAAGTCGGAACACTTGGCACAAATGGCGATGGACATGGACCCAAGTTTAGAACGGAGTCGGCATTTCAGTCGTTCCCTGCCGTCAACCCTTCTTCCCTACAAGCAAATTTATGCAGAAAAACAAAATGCTGCCAAGCAAACAACCCTCACCACTTTCTTCAAACCGATGTCATCTTCTGCTGCCGTTCTGTGAGTCTTCCTGTCACCCCTTGCTGTGCTCAATGTCCACCTTATCCATGTAAAGCTGCCCAACACCACAACAGCCACTCACCTCACGGAGCGAATACACCTGCCACTGTTGGTATGTTAACCTAGTATGTTAACTTTCTATGATTTACTACATTGAATATTACCTTAAATTGATGAAATATAATATAAATGTTGCCTTGTGGTACTGCTTTTGTGTTGTATTGGTATGAAAATGTGAATAAATGACAGATAAAACATATTCAGGAAGCCCTTTGGAACGCATCCCTATTTCCTCCATTTAAATAATTATTCACATTATGCGCTGACTGCGAGGAACGTATCCCCCGCATATAATGAGGATAGGGTGTACCTTTCTTAATTTGCCTCCAGTTGATGCTGTTACAGGGATGTCACATGCAAATGGTTGATAAATCTCCAGACAAGTTGTAGTTGTCTCAGACGACCACACCCCCACAATGCTGCCTCCCTCCCTGTTTTTACCACATACAAGCCCAAGGTGGTTTGTTTGGTGTTGTATTTCACTGTTACAAATGACATTCTTACGGGAGTTATCTTTTCTCCAGAATAGATTTTTAGTTGGATATCTGCAGATATTCCCATTTTGTGGAATGACTGAAACAGCTGAGCCAGTGTCCAGTTTCATTTTAAATAATTTGCCGTTCACTTCTGGTATAAGCCATATTGCTTGCTTCCTGTTAGCCTTCACATTATAAATCTCAATGCTATCCAGTCCTGTGTCATTCTCATCATTATCGGATTTTTCATCAACACTGTGCAGATTGGGGCTATTTTTGAAATTGTAGCTTGACTTATCTTTTTCTCTACCCTGTGCAGTCCATTTATTTTTGTCTGCCTGAAATGCTCTTTGAATGTGTCCTGCTTTGTCACATTTTCTGTAAGATTACCGTTAAATCTGCATTGGTCTGCTGTATGTGATCCCCTGCTACAATGGTAACATTTTTGTTTTGGCCAGGCCCGTTTCTGTTTAGACATTACCATGCTGTTCATGTTCACTTTCAACTCAATTGCATCTCTGTCAGCTGCTTCCATTCATATAGCTAATTCAATTGCTCTTTTAAGTGTAAGTTGTGCTTCAGTTAGGAGTCATTTTTGAATGCTTTCTTGTAAGGTTCTACACACTGTATGATCTCTGTGGTCCACTGACTTGACAAAGCTCAGACATTTCTCGCTGTGCTGTTTTTTTTTAACTCAACCATTTCTTGCAGCGCTTTTCTTAAATTCAAACTTCTTGCTGTGCTTCAATAGGTAGGAGGTAGTCTTGGGTTTGTTTTAAGATTCCTTGTCACCACTGTTATGCTTTGCAAACCCAAACCCAAACATCAAACTAATTGAATGGAAAAGATGGGAGTCTGAAATGTGAGTCTAACTTTATTTTTTAATTTAAGTGGCGCACGCATGTATGATATGGTGGTGTGATGATGTACTTTTACATATAACCTGTAACAAATTATTTAAATGAACAAAGAATGCTTAATTAGCAACATATTTACAATATTACTGAAACATTAAATACCTAACACTAAGTTTCTCTAGCATTTTGTGTGTGTTAATCATGCAACCCTGAACCTGGTGGCTTGTCAGATTGTGTTCAGTAACATCCCTAAGTTCCTTGGGGTGTATTTTTTTGCTTTATTAGAGGCACTATATAAACATTTTTCAGAATCAGGTTTATTATCACCGATGTGCATCTTGAAATTTGTTGACTTAGCAGCAGCAGTACAATGCAATACATGAAAGAAAGAATAAATAAATTACCGTAAGTATACATATTTATATTGAATAGATTAAAAATAGTGCAAATACAGAAATAATATATATTAAAAAAGGTGAGGTTGTGTTCATGGGTTCAATGTCCATTTAGGGATTGTATGGCAGAGGGGAAGAAGCTGTCCTTGAATCGCTGAATGTGTGTCTTCAGGCTTCTGTACCTCCTACCTGATGATAATAATGAGAAGAGGGCATATGCTGGGGGATGGGGGTCTGTAATAGTAGACGTTGCCTTTCTAAGGCACTGCTCCCTGAAGATGCCTTGGATACTGTGGGGGCTAAAACCCCAGATGGAGCTGACTAATTTTACAACTTCCTGTAGCTTGTTTCATTCCTGTGCGGTAGCCCCCACCACCACCCCTCCATTCCAGACAGTGATGCAGCCTGTCAGAATGCTCTCCACAGTACATCTTTAGATGTTTTCAAATGCTTTAGTTGACAAACTCCTAATGAAATATAGTTGCTGTCTTGCCTTCTTTATAGCTGTTCGATATGTTGGGAATTTAAGTTTTGTTGTTGGCAAAAGTGAAAGTTTTTGCCCAATTTTTACTTGAAGATATATACTAGATGTAGCATGTAATGTTCCTATCTACCGTCTTCTAAACATTACTGTGGAACCTTAAAGTCCATTATGAGCATAATAACAAGAATCATTACTTTTTTACAGTTCAAAATTTGTTCCCAAATTAATGAGTGATTATGTAATCTACTCATATGAGATTCTTTGTTGCTATGCTAACAAAAGTATTACATTAGTTATTTTAATTTGGGTATGACTATACTAATAATGGCTTTAATAAAGATGTATGTTTGACTAATACAATTGAGTGTTTTGGTGAGATTACAGCAAAAGGAGTACAAAGCAACACACACAAAATGCTGGAGAAACTCAGCAGGTCAGGCAGTATTTATGGAGATGAATAAACAGTTGATGTTTTGGGCTGAGACTCATTTTTCAGGACTGGAAAGGAAGACATCAGAAAGGAGTACAATGTTGTGTGTATGAATTTGCAGAAGGCATTCTTCAAAGACTCGCACAAGAGCCCGATAAATGTAACTGAGTCTCATCATATGGAGGAATCAGTGGCAACGTGAACACAGGACTGGGTTGAGGAAAACCTGCAGTGTTAAAGGAATTTCATTTTCACATTAAAGTATGGTAGACCAGAGAGCCCAGCAGTCAGCGCTGGGGCAGCTGTTTCTTTTTAAATGAACATAAGATTGATAGGGGTGTATAGAGTGAAATATTGCAGATGCTACCAGATAAAATGAGGATGATTTTCATAAACTCCAAGAGGACATAGGACACTTAGCTGAATGAAACTGAACATAGAAAACTGGAAATTATATACTTTTAACATGAACAAAGGGACTGAAGGCGGATAACAGAATGCACTTTGACCTTTAAGTGTGGCAGAATGTATTTAGAAGGTTAACAAAAGCGATCCTGTGTTCCATAAACAGAGTACATGAGCTAGGAGGTTATACTGAGTCTTTATAAAAGGAGAATCTTTTTAAAAGGAGGAGGAGAAGATGGCAGAGTGACGCAGTGCGCGCGGCCTCTCTGGAGAATGGATATCCGTTACGTGTTAAATAGGGATCCGTGCACAATCCTGATTCGATGGAGGCAGACGTGAGAGCGTGGGTGAACATCTGGAGAAACTTCTGAAATGCCCGCTTCGCTGCCGCTGCTACTGTGCGGTCCAGAACCTCTGGAGGAGAAGGCCTCCGAGACCTTGGCTTTGCTTGTTCCGGCGGCCGGGACAAGGTCAAAGGCACTCGGCAGAGGATGGCGCTCGGGAGGCTGTATTGGAGGGGCTGGTCGGAGGCTCGAAGTTTTCGGACGGAATCAGAGTCTGCTGTTGTCAGGTGCTTCCGAGGCGTTGTCAGTGCCTGGAAGTTTATGGCAGGGAGAGTTTCTCCCGTTTGCTGCCTGATATCGGGACGATTGGAGTCGATCGGGACTTGAGACTTTTTTTAAAACCGTGCCCATGGTCTGCGTCTATCAAATTACGGCACTGCTTTGTACTGCTGTAACTATATGTTATAATTATGTGGTTTTTTGTCAGTGTGAGCTTTTGGTTTGTCCTGTTTTTTTTGTGATATCACTCTGGAGGACCATTGTATCATTTCTTAATGCATGCATTTCTAAATGACAATAAACGAGGACTGAGTGTCCTCATAATATAATCTAAAACACAAATTAGGCCTGAATTGTAGTTCTGGTCACCACATAATAGGAATTGAAGACCCTAGAAGTAACACAAAAGGGATCGGTTCCAGAGTTGACGGATTCTGACGGAAAGGTTAGACAGGAGAGACGATGTTGTTCGCATTGGAACAAAAGAGGCTGAAAGTGGATTCGATGAAGGTACAAGATCTTGAAGGATTTAGGAAGGATAAACAGAGAGGAGCAGTTTCTATCAGTTGATGAATGAAAGACTAAGAAAAACAATACAGGCTGGATATGCAGAATTTTATTTTGCAGATAGAGTGATCGGGAACTTGCTGCATGTATGGGTGGCAGAAACAGAGTTATATCTTACAAAAGAGAATTAGGCATTTGGGTGAGAATAATTTACAGTGCTACAAAGGAAGGAAATGGAATAAGCCATACAAGATTGTTCTGCAGAAAACTGGCATGAAAATGATAGGCTGAATGGCCTGTCCCTGTACTAATATGCTCCCCTAACTCCATAATTATCATAAGGGGCACTTCTAACTTTTTGCTCCTACTGTGTATTGAGACTGAATAAACTGAGCCACATCAAATCTGTAAACGGAAGATATAAAAATCAATTCACACAGCAGATCTGCTGGAGAAAGATAGTCTCACTCTCCTGACAATGTTTTATACTTTTAAACACAATGACGACAACAAATGATAAACTACGGTTTCAATGGCTATAATCACTTACTTGACATTAACATTCTGAAAATAATCAGGTAACTTTGAAGATTTACCTATTTACAATGGTAGCACACCCAAGTAACAAAACCCCTTTGAACATTCAATACAGGTGCCTGCTTTGAAAGCTTCTGACAGAAAATGCAGACCCCCAAAATACACCGCTTTTGTTATACACCTGCCCATTCACCTCCTCCCTCAGCTGTGAATCTGCTGGGGTTTTCGATTGAGACCAGTGCTCCTGACATAGCCTGCTCCACGTTGGTGAGACGCATTGTAAAGTGGGGAACCGCTTTGTTGAGCATCTCTGCTCCATCGACAAAAGCAAAACTTCCCAGTGTCCCAACATTTTAATTCTGATTCCTATTCCCTTCCGACATGTTGGTCCATGGCCTCTTCTTGTGTCACGATGAGGCCACCCTCAGGGTGGAGGAGCAACACCTTATACTCCGTCTATGTAGCCTCCAACCTGATGGCCTGAATATCAATTTCTCCTTCTGGTAAAAAAAAATTTCCCTTCCCCTCCCCTCTTCTTCTATTCCCCACTCTGGCTTTGTATTCTTCACACCTACCTATCATTTTCCTTGGGGCCTCTCCTCCTATGGTCCATTCTCCTCTCCTATCAGATTCTTTCATCTCCAGCCCACCTGACCTCACTTATCACCTTCAAGTTATCCTTCTCTGCTCCCTCCCAACCTTCTAATTCTGGTGTCTTCCCCCTCCTTTTCCGGTCCCGATGAGGGGTCTTGGCCCAAAACATCGACTGTTTATTCATCTCCATAGATGCTGCCTGGCCTGCTGAGTTTCTCTAGCATTTTGTGTGTGTAGCTCTGGATTTCCAGCATCTGCAGAATTTCTTGTGTCCCGGTTCATTAAGTGACAAAACTGATCTGTCACTTACTGCTTTCCCGGACGTCATTCTGAAGTTTTCAATAACTACCAATTAACAACATTACCATCAAACCGGTCAACAAGGGCTGTGTTGTTGTACTGTGGTGGACTGACCCCTCCCTTGCTGAGGCAAGGCAGGAGCTCACACCCACCTCAGACCTACCCCTTGAAGAAGATCCCACTTTAGACCATCAGAAAACTGTTTCTGATCCCATCACTGACCTCATCAAGTCTGGAGAACTCCCATCCACTGCCACCAAACTTACAGTTCCCTTCCCCCACACTGCTCGCTTCTACCTCCTACCCAAGATCCACAACCCGACTGTTCGGGTTGGCCTGTTGTCTGTGGCTGGTCCTGTCCCAGTGAACTTGTATTCTCATGCCTTGATTTCCATTGGCTCTTCCCACTCTGTCTAGGATCGAAGGGTGGCCATGGGCCCAGCTATGCCTGCTTTTTTGTTGGCTACTTAGAACAGTCAGCATTCCCTGGTAAACTCCCCAACTCTTCCTCCGATACATGGAGGACTGCATTGGTGCTGCTTCATGTACCCATGCTGAACACATTAATTTCATCAACTTTGCCTCTAACGTCCACCCTGTACACTCACTTGGGCCATTTCTGACACATCACCTTTCTTGATCTCCCTCTCCATCTGTGGAGACAAACTGTTGACTAACATTTCTGATTCCTACGGTTGAAGCAACACACACAAAATGCTGGAGGAACTCAGCTGGCCAGGCAACATCTACGGAAAAGAGTACAGTTAACGTTTTGGGCCGAGACCTTTCACAGGTCCTCAAGCATCTTTGTGTGTTGCTTGGCATTTCCAGCACCAGCAGGGATTTCTTGTTTATGATTGGATTTCCCACGGACAATGCCTTTACCTGACTATGCCTCTTCCCATCCTGGCTACTATGGAAATGCTATTCCCTGCTCCTTCGCCTCTGCTGCATCTGCTCCCAGGAGGAGGCTTTCCCTTCCAGAACATCAGAGACGTCCTCATTCTCCAAAGAATGGGGTTTTCATTTTTCCACCATTGATGCTGCCCTCACCTGCATCTCCTCCATTTCCTGAACAACAGTTCTCACCTCATCTTGCTGCCGCCTCAACAGTGATAGAGTTCCTCTTGCCCTAACCTACAACCCCGTGAGCCTCCACATCCAACACATCATTTTCCACAGCCTCCACCATGCCATCTCCAAAGGATTGCTACCATCAAGGATATCTTTACCTCTCTCCCACCCCACTTTACACAGTCCCTCTGTGATTCCCTTGTCCATTCGTCCCTCCCCAGTAATCTCCCTCCTGGCACTGATCCCTGTAAGTGGCCAAAGCACTACACCTGCCCATTCACCTCCTCCCTCAACTTCACTCGGGGCCCCAGACAACCTTCATCTGCCAATTTGCTGCTGTCATCTATTGTGTCCAGTGCTCCTGATGCAACCTCCTCTACATTGGTGAGATACGTAGTAAATATTGATTTCTCCTTCTGGTAAAATAAAATTTCCCTTCCCCTCTCCTCTTCACTCTGGATTCTTACCTCATTTGCCCGTCACCTCTCCTTGGGTCCCCTCCTCCTCCCTTTTCTTCTCTCCTATCAAATCAAGTCATGTTTAATTATTATTCAAACCATACGCAGATACAATCGAATAAATCAGCGTCCCTCTGGGGCCAAGGTGCATAACGTACATTCAAAATAGAGAACGTAAAAAGACACGCATCATTACGCAAGAAAACACACGTGTAGTCCAAGGCCCTGAGCAACATGCAGATTCGTGGTACAGTTCCCCGCCATCCGGCCTGTTATTCCATCGGTCAGACATTGGAGGGCAGCACCGATGGAATAGGCCAGCTCCCAAACGAGCACAGATGCCATGCTATACTGCCTCCAGCATCTCCCCACCTGGGAGAGGCTTGCTCGCAGTTTGAGGCCTAGTCCTCCTTACAACCAAGGCCACACTGCTGCCCTGTTGTCTGTCTCACTACCAAACTCGGGAAACAGGACTGTGTGTGGCACCATACATTATCCACGTGCAATAGGGTTTTGCAACCGCAAGAGAAATGTCCAAAACAGTCACTCTTGGTTACACTGCCTGCTGTTTTGTGCATCAAATCCGATGTCTTCGAGTCGCAGCAGCGGCGACACAGTTTGCACGCAGGTCAGCTTCTCCAAACACTCTCCGGCCCGAGCACCAGCCTCTCCTTTGATACCCTGGCAGGCTGCTCTGAACAATGAGCAGATCACTGATGTTGCTGTACCTATTGTTCTTGGAGTCCAGTATAGTCTGACAATCATAAAATAATCATTTTAAAAAGGAAAATGCACCTTTGGTTGGCCCCGAGAGGCTGCTGAATTCAAAGGTGCTGCCATTTTACCAGAAGGGTAAGGGTAATGGCAGGGTATCAGGTTCCTTCCTCTCCAGCCCTTTAGCCTCCCTACCCACCTGACTTCACCTATCACCTTCTGGTTATCCTCCTTTCTCTTCCCCCATCTTTTTAATCTGGCATCGTCCCCCTTCCTTTCCAGTCCTGGAGAAGCGTCTCGGCCCGAAACATTGACTGTTATTCATTTCCATAGATGCAGCCTGACCTGTTGAGCTCCTCCAGCATTTTGTGTTGATATGAACATTCATCATGCATAGTTTCAATAGGACAGAATCAGAATGTCCCATACACAATGATTGGTTTCAGTAGCCTTAAAGTATCAGTTGAAGTTAAATTGTGAACAGATTGGTTCTCATTTTAACTAATCCATAACTATGCTTTGGATAGTTTCATAACTTCAGAAGAATCTTTAACATTGTGGAAGCAATTGAATAGATGAAAGATTTTAGCAAGTAACCAGCCTGTTCTCACCCTTCAGTTCCTAATATAAATATCTCTTATATGCTTGTACCAGGAGTACTGAATTATGGATTTTATTTCAAAGTATTAATAGCACCATCTGTAATTTTATTACACACTCCACCAATTCATCACTTTGAACATGCCTTGGAATGCCTAGTAGGAATGCTTTTAATTTCAAATTTTACTGAGGGTATATGCCTTCATAGTTATGGTCATCGTAATATACAGTTAGTGTGGTTTTCAAAGAGCAGATTGTGTGGTGGCTTTACAGGGGCAAGTGGTAAATGTGGAACAGGATGACAGGGGCAATGTTGCAGTAGTAATCTTGTGGTATCATTTCCTTACAATGCCAGGCTCCTTAGGTATCCTACCCTCTCAAGCATCAAGGAATCAAGGGATATGGGGACAAGGCAGGTATTGATAGTGAATGATCAGCCATGATCTCAGAATGGCGGTGCAGACTCGAGGGGCCGAATGGTCTACTTCTGCACCTATTGTCTATTGTCTATTTCTTCCTGGAACATATAAGGCAGAATGTTAAGGGTGGTCATGTTTAATTACTGGGTCATCTTCCATTCTTTTTAGTTGCTTGCATCATTTCCCTTTCATAGCCTTTAGAAAGGATATTAATTATTGGAAGTGGAATTATTGTCACACTTGTCCCATTTACTGAGGTACAGTGAAAAGATCGCCTTGCATACTCTTTATAGAGATCAATTCATTAAACCCTGTACTGAGGTAGTCAACAATCAGAATCAGGTTATCACAATCTTCGCTACAGAGTAAGTACAGTGTAGGCGGACAATAAGATGCAATTTCATAATGACTGTGAGATTGAGTCCATCTTATCATACAAAGGAACTATTCAAAATCAGGATAAAAGCTGTCCTCAAGTTTGGTGGTGAGTGCTTGCAAACTTTCTATCTTTTGCCCGTTGGAAGAGGGGAGAACAAACTACTTCAGGCTTTCAAACATGTCTTTTTCATCCATTTACCTTTGAGTGTCTGATAAATCTCCCAAGCAGCCCCTACAGCAATATTTCAACATTCCTTTGCATAAAGGTTTCCTCTATCTTGCCCGGTCAGATAACGACCCGAGCAAGGGCACTGACATAATGTCAGATCCTCTATTGTTAATGTCTGTATGAAATACAATGATTTTGGGTCCACTGTAGTTAACGTCTGTATGAAATGCAGTGATCCTGTCAGGAGCCTTTGAGAGAGCCTCTTCTACATCAAAAACAGTCAGATGCAAACCGATACATTAATTTTGCTGCCAATACGGCACAGAGGAAACTGCATAGCTGGAGGTGAAATTAATTTTGGCAAGGATGCCACTGAAGTTAAGTAGATTGCTAATTGTTCTGCGTAACCCAAGGCTAAAGTGTCTGAAGAAAGTGGCCACCTGAGGAACAGTGCCCGAGTAAGGGAATTTAACTGCATACTCAACTTCCATATCAGTAGACCTCAATCAACGGGGGCTGGACTCCTCACTGATTAGAGCTCAAACTAAATATATTATTAAAAGTATTAAAGCGCGTACAAGTCACCATCTACTAAACTGAGATTCATTTTCTTGCAGGCATTCTCAGGAAAGCAGAGAAGTACAATACAGTTAATGAGCAAATACACGCAAGTAAGGACTGACAAACAACCAAGGTGCAAAAGACAAACTGTGCAAATAAAGGTAACTTATTCATAATATGGAGATAAATAAATAGTAATGAGTTGTTGAGCCTTTGAAAGAGAATCCACAGGTTGTGCAATCTGTTCAGAGTTGAGGTGAGTGAAGTTATCCACGTTGGTTCAGGAGCCTGATGGTTGTAGGGTAATAACTGTTGCTGTACCCGGTGGGTCCTGAGGTTCCTGTATCGCCTTCCTGATGGCAGCATCAGGAGGGAGCATGGACTGGATGGTGGGGTCCTTGATGATGGATGCTGCTTTCTTGTGGCAGCGCTCCTTGTAGATGTGCTCTGTAGTGGGAAGGGCTTTGCCTGTGATGGACTGGGCTGTATCCACTGCCTTTAGTAGACTTTTCCATTCTTGGGCATTGGTGTTTCCATACCAGACTGTGATGTCGTCGTTAGGATACTCTCCACTGGGCATCTATAGAAGTCTGTCAAAGTGTTAGATAACATGGTTCTAAGAAAGTATAGGTGCTGCCCTGCCTTCTTTGAAATGGTATGTACTTGCTTGTCCCTAGACAGATCTTCTGACATGGTAACACCAAAAAAGCTAACATTACTTACCCTCTCCACATTCAATCCTCTGATGAGGTCTGACTCATCGACCTCTGACCTCTTCCTCCTGTGGTCAATAATCAGCTCTTTGGTTTTACTGATGTTGAGTGAGAGGCTGCCGTGGCACCACTCAACCGGATTTTCAATCTCCCTGCGATATGCCAATTCATCACCACCTTTGATTTGGCCAACAACTTTGGTGTCATCAGCAAACTTAGATATGGCGTTGGAGCCGTACTTGGGCACACAGTGTAAAGCATAAAGCAAACAGAGCAGGGGGCTAAGCACACAGCCTTGTGGTGCACCTGTGCTGATAGAGGTTGTGGAGGAGATGTCGACAATTCGTACTGACTGAAATCTGCAAGTGAGGAAATTGAGGATCCAATTCCACAGGAGGTATTCAGGCCTAGCTGTTGGAGCTTATTAATTAGCTTCCAGGGGGCAATAGCGTTGAATCATCAATATAGAGCAGACGGAGCAAGATAGGATACCTGATTGAGTGTATTGCCTCCCCACGTGAACGTGTCAAATGTGCTTTCCATGAGCAGTACCTTGTTATTCGACATCTGCATTACTTATCTATATTCAGAGGCTAAAGTGTACATCTGTACATCTCGTTATTGCAAACATCTATTCAGCCAAGCACGTGTTAGCAGCTCAATGCATAAAAGCACGCAGGCAATGTCACGAGGTTCGGTCCTTATTCAGACCGAACATCAGAAAGGGAAGAAATGGGATCTAAATGACTTCTGATTATTGGTGCCAGTTTGAATATCTCAGAAGCTGCTGATTTCTGGGGTTATTTACACACAGGTCTCCAGGGTTTACAGAGGATGGTATGAAAAGCAAAAAAATACCCAGTGTGCAGCGGTTCTGTGGTGTGAAAATGCCTCGTTAGTGAAAGAGGTCGGGAGAATGGCCAGACTGATTCAAGCTGACAGGAAAAGAACTTAAATAACTGTCTGTTACAACAGAGGTGTGTAGAAGAGCCCCTCTGAAGGCACAACACCTCGAACCTTGGAGTGGAGGGCACAGCAGCAGAAGATCACAAATATTCTCTCAATGGCCACTTCATTAAGTACATACCTCTTGCACATATTAAAGTGGTAATTTACTATTGATTTTCTTTTCTAAGTTGCCACTTAGTGTATTTTGTAACAGTGATTTTCATGTCTTGTATCGTACTGTTACCGCAAAACAACAAATTTCGCAACATATTGTCAGTGTTAATAAACCAGTTTCCGATTCTGATTCGGCTCTTTGCTTGTGTCATACCACTGAATCTCCACAAGATGGCGGAAGTTCCCTACTTTAAAAAACAGATCTTAAAGCGCAATCAATTTACAATAATAAATTCTACTTATGTTATCTGATGCATTGTAACAGAGATGTACAAAACAATAATTTATTCTTTAAACAGATGAAATGAAGAGTTATATCTGCAGGTATTTTTAAATATGCCTATTCCATGAGAACCTTAGTGTCTATATTTGTATGAAAATATACTCAGGAACTTCACAGAAGTATAATCATTAAAAATAGGCATCAAGGAAGGATAGAGGGGGTTGCCAAATCACTTGGTTGATAAAATGACTTCTGTGGAGGATGCTGAAGGGTCAGAGGGAGGTGGAGCTGGAGGAACTCAGCAGGTCAGGCAGCATCTGTGGAAGGAAATTACAGTGTGTGCAGTTCTGATCACCTAGCTACAGTAAAGATATCAATAAGATCAAAGGAGCACAGAGAAAATTTACAAAGATTTTGCTGGGACTTGAGGACCTGAGGTATAGGGAAAGGTTGAATAAGTTAGGACTTTTCCCTGGTGTGCTGGAGGATGATGGGATGTTTAATAGAGGTATTAAAAATTCTGAGGGGTATACATAGGGTAAGTGCAAGCAGGATTTTTCCACTGAGGTTGGGTGAGGCTAGAACTAGAGGTTATAGGTTAAGGGCGAAAGGTGAAATATTTAATGGAGCACCTGAGGGGAATTTCTTCACTCAGAGGGTGGAATGAACTGCCAGTGGAAGTGGTGGTTCTCGGCTCAACTGCAACATTTAAGAGAAGTTTGGATATGTACATAGATGGGAGGGGTTTGGAGAGTTTTGGTCCAGGTGCATACTGATGCTTCTTGGCAAAATAACAGTTTGGCATAGAGTAAATGGACCAAAGAGCCTTTTTTTTTGCTATAGTACTCGATTACTCTACGATTCATAATTGACAATTGATATTTTTGGCCAAGAGCCTTCATCAAGAGTGGAAAGGAAAGGGGGACTGAAGAAGCATAAGAAGGTAGAAGTGGGAGGGCAGTCCAAGCTAACAGGTGATACGTGAGACCAGGTGAGGGAAGGTAGGCGGGTGGAGGAGGGGTGACGATGTGAGAAGCTGGGAGGTGATAAGCGGAGAGATGATTGGTTCAACGCTGGAATTCCAGAGACTAAAAGCAAATATTGAAGATGCAAGAAATCTGAAATAAAACTCAAAGTGAATGAAACGCTCAACGGACTAGTCAGCATCCGTAGACAGAGAAACACAGTTAACCTTTCACCTGGAAGATCTTTGTCATAGCTGGGAAAAGCTGGCCAAAGTAGGCGTTAGCTAATTGAGAAGACAACGGCTGATGGAGATGCAAAGCGCTGTTGATACCAAGGGAGCAAACACACAAAACCCAGTGTAAGACTAGAGAATGAAACTGCAAATCCCTGAAGAAAATTGAACATGATCTTGATATATTACATTTTTGGCTTTGAGCTGAAGTCAAAATGAACAGTGTAGGATAAAGTACTGGAAACAGATTTGTTTGATTTGCAGATAGTGGAGACTGAACGATAATAGATGAGTTGTGGTGATGATGTGGAGGGGGTGCGGTGAGGAGGGAGGGGTGACAATAGCATCAATGAAATGTTAGAGTATATTCTGTAGTGTAGGGTATATAGCAAACATTAACTTCAGCAACTGACCTTCAGATCTGAATATGGATTGTAGATTAAATTTAAATTGCAGTTTGGAGCAGTAATTTGCATGAATAGGACTCAGATGACAGCACTTAGAATAAATTGCAGACCAGCAAACAGCCATTTAACTGATATATATCTGCATATGCATGAATGCAGTTGACACCACTTTGCACTAATACGACAGTAATTAACACTAACTTTGGGTATGTTGGTTGGAAGATACAGGCATCTGAAAACAACATGTAACTCAAAAGAAGTATTATGAGGTCATTGTAACCATAGAAATGGTCCTCTCACTTTCTTTCTCTTTTGCTCTGAGTCTTTCTCCTTGTCACACTCTGCTTCTCCCCATCTGTGTCTGTCTCTGTCTCTCTGCCTCTGTGTCTTTGTCTCTGCATTTCTTTCTTCTGTTTGTGTGTGTGTATTGAATAAAAGACTACTTTATATCTACTAGCTGTGCCTCTCTCTGGTGACTGTTTACTCTACAACAGGAGGTTTCAGCAACTTCAATGGTTGGTAAGTTGGTGGAGAAGATCCCGAGAGGCAGGATTTATGAACATTTGGAGAGGTATAATATGATTAGGAATAGTCAGCATGGCTTTGTGAAAGGCAGGTCGTGCCTTACGAGCTTGACTGAATTTTTTGAGAATGTGACTAAACACATTGATGAGGGTAGAGCTGTAGACGTAGTGTATATGGATTTCAGCAAGGCATTTGATAAGGTACCCCATGCAAGGCTTATTGAGAAAGTAAAGAGGCATGGGAATCCAAGGGGACATTGCTTTGTGGATCCAGAAATGGCTTGTCCTAAGAAAGCAAAGAATGGTTATAGATGGATCATATTCTGCATGGAGGTCGGTGACCAGTGGTGTGTCTCGGGGATTTGTTCTGGGACCCCTACTCTGTGATTTTTAATAAATGACTTGGATGAGGAAGTGGAAGGATGGGTTAGTGAATTTGCTGATGACACAAAGGTTGGGGGTGTTGTGGATAGTGTGGAGGGCTGTCAGAGGTTACAGCGGGACATTGATAGGATGCAAAACTGGACTGAGAAGTGGCAGATGGAGTTCAACTCAGATAAGTGTGAAGTGGTTCATTTTTGTAGGTCAAATATGATGGCAGAATATAGTATTAATGTTAAGACTCTTGGCAGTGTGGAGGCTACGCAGTTTGACTCTGTGGTTAGAAAGGCATATGGTGCATTGGCCTTAATCAATCGTGTATTTGAATTTAGGAGCCAAGAGGTAATGTTACAGCTATATAGGACCCTGGTCAGACCCCACTTGGAGTACTGTAGTCAATTCTGGTCACCTCACTACATGAAGGATGTGGAAACTATAGAAAGGGTGCAGAGATTTACAAGGATGTTGCCTAGATTGGGGAGCATATCTTATGAGAATAAGTTGAGTGAATTCGGCCTTTTCTCCTTGGAGTGATGGAGGATGAGAGGTGACCTGATAGAGGTGTACAACATAATGAGAGGCATTGATCATGTGGATAGTCAGAGGCTTTCTCCCAGGGCTGAAATGGCTAGCACGAGAGGGCATAGTTGTAAGGTGCTTGGAGGTAGGTACAGAGGAGATGTCAGGGGTAAGTTTTTTAAGCAGAGAGTGGTGAGTGTGTGGAATGGGCTGGTGGTGGTGGTGGTGGAGGCGGAAGCGATAGAGTCTTTTAAGAGACTCCTGGATGGCTACATAGAGCTTAGAAAAATAGAGGCCTATGGGTAAGCCTAGGTAGTTCTAAGGTAAGGACATGTTTGGCACAGCTTTGTGGGCTGAAGGGCCTGTGTTGTGCTGTAGGGTTTCTGTGTTTCTAACTAGATGCCAAACAGTGTAATTTAGCCTAAGCAGTGCTTGTGGAGTGAGATGGAACCTGCATCCTGAAAAAAAGAGTTTGTAGTCATCAAAACTAGCGAAGTTTGAGTCAATGTGCAACACAACACAAAATTAAGCCCTTTGGCCCATTGAGTCTGTACCAAATATGAAGCACCTGTCGATATTAATCCTGCTCTATTCCCCCCACATTCCCATCTCCCCCAGTTTCTACCACTAAGCCACACCCTTGCAGTGAACTACAACAGTCTGCTTACCTAACAAGTGGCAAGGTTTTTGGGATGTGAAGGGAAATCTGAGGGGGATTCTACATGGTCCCAGGGAGAACAAATTCCCCACAGAGACCACTCAAGGTGGGGAATGAAGCCGAGAGGCTGGAGCGGTGAGGCAACACCGCAACCCGGTTCGGTCTTTCCAGAGTTCAACTGGAAGGAATTGGATCTGACCCGGGATGAGGTGACAGACAAGCAGAAAAGCAGCAAGGTTTCAACGTGATGGTGAGCATGTTCAAGAGCTGGAGCTGGATGTTGTGGCCTACATGGGGGGTGGGGGGGAGGCGTGGGGGTTTGGTGGGGAAAGAGCTTGTGTCAATGATGATATTGAAGAAAATTAAAAATAAGCTGCAAAGACAAAATCCAAAGAAGACGGTGGAAATACTGATCAGGTTGAGCAACATCTACGAGGGAAGAAAACTGAGTTAATGCTTTGTGTTGCTGACCCTCCATCGGAACTCGACAAGAGAAGGGCATGTGTTTTAAATCTGAGGATTGGTGCGTCGATGTGATATGGGCTGGATGGGACCATGAGTATCAAGACCCCACAGCAGGCCAAGTCAGCTTGGTTCAACACAATAGTAACGGAAATACAGGGAGAGCAGATGGATGGAAGTAAAGGGATATCATGATAGAATGGAGAGCTAAAGAAAAGCAGCATGTGGATTTGATTGGCGACCTCCCCATCACAGGCTCTCCCTTTATTCTCTCCAACCTCCCCTTCCTCCACAATCTTGCTTCCTAACCATTCCCAGTTCCACCAAAGGTCAATAACCTGAAATATTAGCTCTTCTCTCGCAGTCCAGCACACTGAGTATTTCTGCCATTTTTTTGTATATATTGCTGCGCCTTTGGATGAAATTTGTCAAGCGGCAGTCAGCAGGTGGCAAAGAAAGAGAAGGAGACTTTCCAAGAAATGATGCTTGGGGAGGTAATACCGTGAAATGGAAACACAAGAGATTTTGCAGATGCTGGAAATGCAGAGTAGCACAGACAAAATGCCGGAGGAACTCGACATGGGGCAAGACCCTTCATCAAGACTCATGAAGGATCTCCACCCAAAATGTTGACTGTTGGCAAAACAATGCACAGTACAACAATCTGGCACTGTTTGTAAGGGGTCACCTTACATCTTCCCTGTGGAGTGCATGGGTTTCCCTGGGTTTCCCTGTGGCTCCAGTTTCCTCCCACAGTCCAAAGATGTACCGGGTATAGACAATAGACAAAAGGTGCAGGAGTAGGCCATTTGGCCCTTCGAACCAGCACCACCATTCAATGTGATCCTGGCTGATCATCCACAGTCAGTACCCCGTTCCTGCCCTCTCCCCATATCCCTTGACTCCGCTATCTTTAAGAGCTCTATCTAACTCTTTCTTGAAAGCATCCAGAGAAATGGCCTCCACTGCCTTCTGAGACAGAGCATTCCATAGATCCAGAACTCTCTGGGTGAAAGCTTTTCCTCAATTCCATTCTAAATGGCCTATCCCTTATTCTTAAACTGTGGCCTCTGGTTCTGGACTCCCCCCAACATCGGGAACATTTTTCCTGCCTCTAGCGTGTCCAATCCCTTAATAATCTTATATGTTTCAATCAGATCCCCTCTCATCCTTCTAAATTCTAGATAGGTTAATTGGTCATTGTGAATTATCCTGTGATTAGGTTAGGGTTAATCGGGATTGTGTGGTTGCTGGGCGGCGTGGCTGGAAGGGCCACTGCGCGCTGTGCCGCTAAATGAAATAGACAAGTGACAAAACAACAGCAAGACAAGCCTAGCCATCCTGCTCACTCATGCACATACACAGTCCTTTAACCCCATGACAGGCTTCTAGCTTCGACCTCAGTCAAAGGACTGAAGAATTTAGCAATATGTAGCTTCCTAGTCCAAACAGTAATAACATACAGTGGATTCCATTTAATTGGGCCATTGGTTAATCGGGGCAGGTGCTTATTTGGGACAACTCTTAAAGAACAAAAATTAAGCGAGAAAATAGTTGGCTTAATTGGGACAGGAGCCGACTGCTGGGACAGTTTCTAACTTGAGTCAGTCACGTGTGGCTGTTAGAGACAACACTGAGAATAGTTTTAAATATCGTCAGTTGAGAGTGCTTGTGTTCGAAACATCGTGAGTTTTGTTAATGATTTGTTAAGACAATTGTTTTGCTCACTGCAGTTTCAAGGATTCAGGCCAGAAACAGCCAGGAGAGAAAATGAAATGATTTCACTACTTCAACATGTTAGGCACTATGAAAAATTGGAAGGTATTGACAATCACCTTGAATGTTACAACAAAAATGAGGATTTGGAGGATACAGTCATTGATAATATTGTATGAAGGCAGTCCCATCTTCTGCACCAGATATCGGTGCTGATTTTGTTTATTTTCAGTTAATTGTAAGAATAAACTAGCATAAACTGGGCAAATTCCCCCACTGATAACTAATAGGAACTAAAACATAATTTTATAGTACTGTAGTAGTATTGGTAGAATTCTATTTTTTTTCTGAGTTTCATTTAAATGCATTATTTTGTACTCAGTTAAATAATAGTTTGTCTTAATTGGCCAAAATGTACTGTTTCCAATGTGTCCCAATTAATCAGAATCTATTGTAGTTATTATAATTTACTTAATATACAATCATACCCTCAGTTCTAATCAATAAGCTCCAAAACCTGGGCCTCTGTGCCTCCCTCTGCAACTGGACCCTTACTTCCTCACTGGGAGACCACAGTCAGTGGGGATCAGAAATAACATCTCTCCCTCGCTGACAATGAACACTGGCGCACCTCTGGGTTGAGTGCTTAGCCCACTGTCTGTTCTCTCTACACCCATCACTCTGTGGCTAGGCACAACTCAAATGCCATCTATGAATTTGGCAAAATTTATTATTTCTTCTAGGCTGGAACAGAGAGTCTCCAAGTATCGAACACGACTTTCTAAATCTTCAGAACTCGAATCGATACAAGTTATGTGTTCAGCATGTTCATCCACTCTATCATTGATCTGATCCAATTTGGCTTCCAGCTGTTTGAAAGCGGTTCTAAATTCCTTTAGGATATCATCACGGTGCTGTTCCAGCATAGCGAGGGTCTCAGAAGACAGAGCGGCAACTTCCTTTCTCCCGGTTTTAGAACTCTTGTTAGACATTATAAGGTAGATGTGTTCACAGGCAAGTGAAAGAAACCAAATAAAGTTCCTAACTAAGGTTTAAAAAATGGAGATACTTAGTGCAAAGATAGCAAAAATAACGGAACAAAAGTTCGAAGCAGCTAAGCAGTCGCCATCTTCCCGGAAGTCCCGAATTTGGCAAAATTTAAAGAACATAAAGTGCTGCAGGTCTATAGACTCCATCAGTCAGTTGCTTTTTGGTGGAGAAGGAGCTGGACTTGTTATGGATCATGTTGTTGCCAGTGTCGGAGAGATGTTGGAGTGGGCGTGCAAGAGTGGTGTGCAGTGCATCAGTGAGTGATCATCTTGGTCGCTTCTTTTTGTGATCACAAGACCCTGTTGGACATTGTTAATGCAGAATGCTGCAAGTCCAGTTCACTGGGTTACCAGCGAACAGCAGGGGAGCTGTGCAGCCTCGGTCACAGAAAGGACTAGGCCTCAAGCTGTGATGTGGCCTGCTTGCAGCCGCCCAAGAGAGAGGTGCCAGAGTCGGTGTGCTCCACCAGATTGATTTTGAGTTTCTTGGGGAGCTACAAGGTGTAAGCTATCAGGTTTAGTTTCTGGGTTCCAATGAAGTTGGGCACCAATTTCCTAGATTCCACCCAGAGTGGCAAATCCTGAGTGTACAGCCAGACCTGTTGCCCAGGCTGCAAAGCTAGTCCTGTCTTCTCTTGCGGTTAGTCTTTACTTCAGTCTACCGGGTAGAGGCCAACAAAATCTCCTTTCATTCCTCCTCGCGGCATGGGATGTGATCTTTGGCCCCCTGCTCAGGGAAGAGGGTGGGGAATTCCCAAACTGCATTTGAACAAAGACATCCCATGCACCAAATGCTGTAGTGTTGTGGGCGACCTCTGCCCATATCAAATGGACGCACCACTCGTTTGGTCTTTCTGAGGCTAGGCATCTTCGTTCCAAATCTTGGTTCACCCACTCCATCAGACCATTGGACTGTGGATGAAACCCAGAGGATGTTGCCCAGTCAACATGCAGAACACCCTCCAAAAATGTGACGTAAATTGTGGACTGTGATCTGATGCAACATCCACTAGAAAACCATGGATCCTGAAGACCTGGTGCAAACGATTTCTGCCATCTCTGCAGCAGGGTGGCAGTCTGTGCAAGGCGATGGATCTGCAGGCCTTCGAAAAATGATCGACAATTATCACGATGGCGGTCTTCACCTTGGAAGGAGGAAGACCTGTGGTGAAGTCCATGGAGATGTGCGTCCATGATCTTTCTAGAACAGGCGTCGGAGCCTCAAAGGTTGGGTATGGGGCTCCTTGTTCTGGTCACGCACCTTGCACGCCTGCATGTCTTGTCAGACATTTCTCGCCATTCCAGGCTACAAGTATCTCCTCTTGATGAGATGATAGTAGGTGAGTGGTCATCCTTGATGAGATGATAGTAGGTGAGCGGTCATCCTTGATGAGGTGATAGTAGGTGAGCGGTCATCCTTGATGAGGTGATAGTAGGTGAGCGGTCATCCTTGATGAGATGATAGTAGGTGAGCGGTCATCCTTGATGAGATGATAGTAGGTGAGCGGTCATCCTTGATGAGGTGATAGTAGGTGAGCGGTCATCCTTGATGAGATGATAGTAGGTGAGCGGTCATCCTTGATGAGGTGATAGTAGGTGAGCGGTCATCCTTGATGAGATGATAGTAGGTGAGCGGTCATCCTTGATGAGATGATAGTAGGTGAGCGGTCATCCTTGATGAGGTGATAGTAGGTGAGCGGTCATCCTTGATGAGGTGATAGTAGGTGAGCGGTCATCCTTGATGATAGTAGGTGAGCGGTCATCCTTGATGAGGTGATAGTAGGTGAGCGGTCATCCTTGATGAGATGATAGTAGGTGAGCGGTCATCCTTGATGAGATGATAGTAGGTGAGCGGTCATCCTTGATGAGGTGATAGTAGGTGAGCGGTCATCCTTGATGAGATGATAGTAGGTGAGCGGTCATCCTTGATGAGATGATAGTAGGTGAGCGGTCATCCTTGATGAGGTGATAGTAGGTGAGCGGTCATCCTTGATGAGATGATAGTAGGTGAGCGGTCATCCTTGATGAGATGATAGTAGGTGAGCGGTCATCCTTGATGAGGTGATAGTAGATGAGCGGTCATCCTTGATGAGATGATAGTAGGTGAGCGGTCATCCTTGATGAGATGATAGTAGGTGAGCGGTCATCCTTGATGATAGTAGGTGAGCGGTCATCCTTGATGAGATGATAGTAGGTGAGCGGTCATCCTTGATGAGGTGATAGTAGGTGAGCGGTCATCCTTGATGAGATGATAGTAGGTGAGCGGTCATCCTTGATGAGATGATAGTAGGTGAGCGGTCATCCTTGATGAGGTGATAGTAGGTGAGCGGTCATCCTTGATGAGATGATAGTAGGTGAGCGGTCATCCTTGATGAGATGATAGTAGGTGAGCGGTCATCCTTGATGAGATGATAGTAGGTGAGCGGTCATCCTTGATGATAGTAGGTGAGCGGTCATCCTTGATGAGATGATAGTAGGTGAGCGGTCATCCTTGATGAGATGATAGTAGGTGAGCGGTCATCCTTGATGATAGTAGGTGAGCGGTCATCCTTGATGAGATGATAGTAGGTGAGCGGTCATCCTTGATGATAGTAGGTGAGCGGTCATCCTTGATGAGGTGATAGTAGGTGAGCGGTCATCCTTGATGAGGTGATAGTAGGTGAGCGGTCATCCTTGATGAGATGATAGTAGGTGAGCGGTCATCCTTGATGAGATGATAGTAGGTGAGCGGTCATCCTTGATGATAGTAGGTGAGCGGTCATCCTTGATGAGATGATAGTAGGTGAGCGGTCATCCTTGATGAGATGATAGTAGGTGAGCGGTCATCCTTGATGAGATGATAGTAGGTGAGCGGTCATCCTTGATGAGGTGATAGTAGGTGAGCGGTCATCCTTGATGAGATGATAGTAGGTGAGCGGTCATCCTTGATGAGATGATAGTAGGTGAGCGGTCATCCTTGATGATAGTAGGTGAGCGGTCATCCTTGATGAGATGATAGTAGGTGAGCGGTCATCCTTGATGATAGTAGGTGAGCGGTCATCCTTGATGAGGTGATAGTAGGTGAGCGGTCATCCTTGATGAGGTGATAGTAGGTGAGCGGTCATCCTTGATGAGATGATAGTAGGTGAGCGGTCATCCTTGATGAGGTGATAGTAGGTGAGCGGTCATCCTTGATGAGATGATAGTAGGTGAGCGGTCATCCTTGATGAGGTGATAGTAGGTGAGCGGTCATCCTTGATGAGGTGATAGTAGGTGAGCGGTCATCCTTGATGAGATGATAGTAGGTGAGCGGTCATCCTTGATGAGGTGATAGTAGGTGAGCGGTCATCCTTGATGATAGTAGGTGAGCGGTCATCCTTGATGAGATGATAGTAGGTGAGCGGTCATCCTTGATGAGATGATAGTAGGTGAGCGGTCATCCTTGATGATAGTAGGTGAGCGGTCATCCTTGATGAGGTGATAGTAGGTGAGCGGTCATCCTTGATGAGGTGATAGTAGGTGAGCGGTCATCCTTGATGAGGTGATAGTAGGTGAGCGGTCATCCTTGATGAGATGATAGTAGGTGAGCGGTCATCCTTGATGAGGTGATAGTAGGTGAGCGGTCATCCTTGATGAGGTGATAGTAGGTGAGCGGTCATCCTTGATGAGATGATAGTAGGTGAGCGGTCATCCTTGATGAGATGATAGTAGGTGAGCGGTCATCCTTGATGAGATGATAGTAGGTGAGCGGTCATCCTTGATGAGGTGATAGTAGGTGAGCGGTCATCCTTGATGTGATAGTAGGTGAGCGGTCATCCTTGATGATAGTAGGTGAGCGGTCATCCTTGATGAGATGATAGTAGGTGAGCGGTCATCCTTGATGAGGTGATAGTAGGTGAGCGGTCATCCTTGATGATAGTAGGTGAGCGGTCATCCTTGATGAGATGATAGTAGGTGAGCGGTCATCCTTGATGAGATGATAGTAGGTGAGCGGTCATCCTTGATGAGGTGATAGTAGGTGAGCGGTCATCCTTGATGAGGTGATAGTAGGTGAGCGGTCATCCTTGATGAGGTGATAGTAGGTGAGCGGTCATCCTTGATGAGGTGATAGTAGGTGAGCGGTCATCCTTGATGAGATGATAGTAGGTGAGCGGTCATCCTTGATGAGGTGATAGTAGGTGAGCGGTCATCCTTGATGAGGTGATAGTAGGTGAGCGGTCATCCTTGATGAGATGATAGTAGGTGAGCGGTCATCCTTGATGAGATGATAGTAGGTGAGCGGTCATCCTTGATGAGGTGATAGTAGGTGAGCGGTCATCCTTGATGAGGTGATAGTAGGTGAGCGGTCATCCTTGATGAGGTGATAGTAGGTGAGCGGTCATCCTTGATGAGGTGATAGTAGGTGAGTGGTCATCCTTGATGAGATGATAGTAGGTGAGCGGTCATCCTTGATGAGGTGATAGTAGGTGAGCGGTCATCCTTGATGAGATGATAGTAGGTGAGCGGTCATCCTTGATGAGGTGATAGTAGGTGAGCGGTCATCCTTGATGATAGTAGGTGAGCGGTCATCCTTGATGAGATGATAGTAGGTGAGCGGTCATCCTTGATGAGATGATAGTAGGTGAGCGGTCATCCTTGATGAGATGATAGTAGGTGAGCGGTCATCCTTGATGATAGTAGGTGAGCGGTCATCCTTGATGAGATGATAGTAGGTGAGCGGTCATCCTTGATGAGGTGATAGTAGGTGAGCGGTCATCCTTGATGAGATGATAGTAGGTGAGCGGTCATCCTTGATGAGATGATAGTAGGTGAGCGGTCATCCTTGATGAGATGATAGTAGGTGAGCGGTCATCCTTGATGATAGTAGGTGAGCGGTCATCCTTGATGAGATGATAGTAGGTGAGCGGTCATCCTTGATGATAGTAGGTGAGCGGTCATCCTTGATGAGATGATAGTAGGTGAGCGGTCATCCTTGATGCATGTCCCCAATGGAGCAGCCGAGACTTGATGGAACTTGGGATGAACAGCTGACTCGGAGAACCGCTCTTAGAAATCTCCCCTTGTGTCTAGGCCATGCAAACAAGCGTGTCAATTCCCCAGAGAATGGCGCAGCGCCTTGGCTTGGGGCAAAATGGTGGTAGGCTGCTCCTTTTGTTCAGGTTTGTTGAACTGATGGGATAAGGCATCTAAGTTTGTGTTTTTTTGACCCTGGTTGATAGGTTAGGATGAAATTGAAGTGGTTAAATTAAAGAAACCACCTGGCCTGCCTGGAATTCAGTCTCTTGGCCTCTTAAATACAAGCTAGGTTCCTGTGTCTACCCAGATGATAAAAGGGTTCTTGGCCCCCTCAAGCCAGAGTTGTCATTCCTCCAAAGCCAACTTGCCCATGAGCAGCTCTCTGTTCTGGATGTTGTAGTTCACCTCTGCTGGGGACAGCTACGTGGAGAAGAATGCACATGGGAGCAGCTTATTGTCCAAAGGTGGTTATTGAGACACTGCACCCAGTCTGACGTCCAATGCATCCACCTCCACGATGAAGGGAAGGTCCAGGCTAGGTGAAACCAAAATGGGAGCTGTCGTGAACTGCTGTTTGAGCTCTGGAAGAGCAACCTCTGCTTCTGTTCTTTAAACAGCAGGTCATGTGGATCTCTCAGTTCGAGCTGTCAGTGGAGCCACCAGTGAGCTGAAGTTCCAGATGAAATTCTGGCAAAAGTTGGCATATCCCAGGAATTGTTGGACTTGTTACATATTGGATGGTTGTAGCCACTCTCTGACTGCCTGGATCTTAGTTGAGTTCATCTTGAGATTGCCATTAGAGAAGATGAATCCCAAAAGTGAGACAGTGGTCACGTGAAATTCGGACTTATCCGACTTGACATAAAGTCCATGATCTAGAAGCCTCTAAGATATTCCTGATGTGATCTTTCAGGGTCTTCAAGAAGATTAGGATATCATCCAAGCAGATGAAGGTGTACTTATGGAGAGCATCCTGGGACACATCATGTATAAAGACCTGGAAGACTGCTGGAGCATTTGCGAGGCTGAAAGGCGTGACCAGCTTCTCATAGAGGCATGGAGCCCCGTTGGTGAGTGGAACACAGGTTTCCACTCATTGCCCTTTTTTATACGAATCAGGTTGTACGCACTCCACAAGTCTAACTTCAAGAATTCTCTTGCTCCTTGGAGAATCTCGAAGGCAGTGCTCATGAGGGGAAAGGTGTACAGATTCTTGGTGGTTATGCGATTCAACCTTCTGTGATAATGCATAGCCGCAGGCTCCCACCCTTTTCCTGTACCAGGAAGGAGCCTGTGCCAGCTGGTGAGGTGGAGGGCCGAATGAATCCCATGGTAAGAGTCTCCTTTAAGACCTTCTCCATAGCACTTCTCTCTGGCCCTGAGAACACACTTAATCAACCAAGCGGAAGACAAGTACTTAGGGTGGAGGCGGTGGAAGATCAGAGGCCTTTCCATTGCTGAAGACCTCTTCCAAATCCTAGTAGTTGGAAGGGATTTTGACTGATTGGGTTTTGTAATTAACTCCATACCTTTCTTTGAGGACAACTCCTGAGGCTCCTTAGGTGGCAGGAGTGATTTGACTGACTTCAGAGTCGCCTCCACAAGTTCACTAGACTCTTTCATTGAGGCAGAGGCCAAATCCTCATGCATATCCTCGGACGACGGCAATGAGGGATTACAAATGGCCCTTGCACCCCGGGACTCGGCTCCAAGGGTCTGCGTTTAGTCGGGACCAGGTGACTGGATTCCTTAGGCTTAGCTGTTACAATTCCACACTGCTTGGGAAACTCCTTGGTTTGCTCCTGAACTAGAGCTCTCCTCTCTCTCCAGTTCCAGCATGCTCTGACTAGACAGGGTCAGGACCTGCACAGTCCTGTTGGCTGGAGCCAGCTAGTCTGTGCTTGAGGGCGGTTCTGGGTGTCCAGAAGCCCTCAGGTTACCTGAGGATTGGTCTGGGGATTGAAACACCATGCCAAGAATATACCTTCTTGCAGTGACTGGACCAAGCAACAATCCTCCCTTCCTTCCAGTTCATGGAAGGGTTATGCCGGGACAGCCAAGGGTGCCCAAGGATCAGGGGTAGGAGAGGCAAATCCATGGTATAATGTCCTCCACATGATCCTCAATCCTCATCTGTAAAACTATTGTCTGCTGCTGTATTTGCCCGGAACGTAGCAGACGGCTGTACAAGACAGTTGCGGGCATGAACGGGCTCAACTCCTGCAGATGTATGTTGAGCTGACGGCAGTTCCCAAGTCCAGGAAATTTCCAGTATCCCCAGAGCCCACAAGAGCATCCACCCTCTTCGGTTCTTACCCCTGGAGATCTCCGCCTTCAGCATGGCACCACGATCCAGGAGGCGGTTGCTTTCATTGCAGTCCTCCCAGTCTTTGCAGTTCTCCTGATGGCTGCAGCTTTGGATATTCGGCCACAGGTGACCTGCTTCCCTGCAGTAATAGCAGCTGCCTCAACTCCAGTGCTGGGATCTCTCATTGCTGGAGAGTCTTATGTGGCTGATTTACATGGGCTCGACAGGATCCTGAGCAGGAGTCAGGCTGGTCATTGTCCGAGATCGGGGGCTGGAACTACAATGAGTTGACTCTGGGCTCAGGCCAGTCCCACTTTCCCTCCACTAGATAATTATTAAAATGAATGGATGGGTTGATCAGAACGTCCTCCGCTGGCTCTCCCAGGATGAAAGTCCAAGCCAGTATAGAGTGGTCAAGGCTTCTCCATTCTGGCCACTCTCTTGGGCCAAAGTCCAAAACCTGATAGTGTAGTCAGCCGCTGACTCTCTAACCTGGTGTACATTCATCAGATGGTCCGAGGCTCTGCTTGCTCTGGCGGGATGATGGAACGCCTTCCTCATGGTGGCCATGAATTCCTCTGAATCTGAGCGTGTCTCCGACCTCCACTCCCAATGTGTGGTGGCTCAGGTCAGGGCTCTCCCAGTTAGGGGAGAGATAATGAAAGCCACTTCTCCATCCTCCAAAGGCAACCAGGACAGCAGTGAGCATTGAGTTAGGAAGCTGCAGCAAGAACCCAAGTCACAGTCGAATCTCTCCAGGGTTGGAAGGTGAACTGGCTCTGCAGAGTGACCTCTGACCTTAGCCTCTCCTGAGAGGCTCGGGCTTCCCACTTGTGAAAGTTGGCATATGGTGGCCATATTGGCCATGTACCTCCAGGTTCTGTCTAGAAATCCTCCAGACGTGGCTGGCCACAGCGGACAAGAGGCTCCAATGCTGTGATGAGAGACCCAGGCGAGGATGGCAGGACCCAAGTGCTGGAGCGTCCGAGGCTGGGATTGAGTCGTGATGTGAGACTGAAACTGAAACGAGAATGGAATTCTAAACTACATGCTAGACGATAATCCAAGTGGAACTGACAATTGAACAATGAACCTTTGTTCAGGTGCTCCTTAAACATTGAAATCCTGGTGCCGAAAGATGGCCTCCAATTAGCAGGAGGGTCCTGAATCCTTAAAGGGGCTGCACCAGCTATCCATATTCCAGAGAGTTAGAGTGTTAAACCCGGAAGCTGTCACAGCTGTGTGCATGTTGTAACAGGTCTCTTGTAGTTGAATTTAATAATTCAGTAATAAGGGCTCAATAATAGTATTCACATGCAGTATATATTCCAGGAGAATGAAACCTTACAGAAGAGACTTTTACTGAGGTGGTCATACTCAGATAGTGGAGGGTGAGCACCAGGAGAGGTAAGAGGAGTAAGGGGTCAGTGCAGGCTCCGCTCAGAAAATCAAGTATGCCCTTTGTATACTGCTGGGGGTGGACGGCCTTAGAGGGTGAAGCACCAGCAGCCGGGGTAGTGACACTGTGACTGGGTCAGAGGCTCAGCAGGGAAGGGTGAAGTCAGATAGAGTGATAGTGGTAGGAGATTCGATAGTCAGGGCGATGGGCAACGGATTCTGTGGCCGTGAAACAGGAGCCGGGATAATATGCTGCCTCTCAGGTTCTGTGGTCCTCATTGCCTCAGAGTGACTGCAGGAGATCCTCAAGAGGGAAGATGAGCAGCCAGAGGTTGCACCAATGTCATAGGTAGAAAAGGGGAAGAGGTTTTTGCACCTTGAGTATAGAGGGTTAGGGAAGAGGCTGAAAAACAGGATCTCCAAGGCAGTAATCTCTGGATTATTCCCAGTACCACGTGCTAGTCAGGGCAGGGATAGGATGATAGTGCAGATAGTACAGAGTTGCTGAGGGAGTAGTGCAGGGGTAGGGTTCAGATATCTGGATCACTGGGATCTCTCCTGGGGAAGTTATGACCCATACAAAGAGGATGGGTTACATCTGAATCTGCGGGGGCCAAATATCCTTGTGGGTAGGTTTACTCGAGCTGTTGGAGAGGGGTTAAACTAAGTTGGCAGGGTGGGGGGAATGGGAACTGGACTGATAGAGCTGAGTTGGGGCAGTTGGTATTCAAGTTGATGCCATGCGTAGTGAGACTGTGAGGAAGGACAGGCATCTGATAGGGCAAAATTGCAGTCAGTGGGATGAGTTGAAATGTAACATGGTGGCAAAATTGAAAAGGGTGATGAATACAGGACTGAAAGTGTTACATTTGAATGCCCGCAGTATATGGTATAAGGTGAATGATCTTGTAACTAAATTAGAAGTTGGCATGTATGATGTTATGGGCATCACTGAGTCATGGCTGAAAAAAGATCATAGTTGAGAGCCTCACATCCAAAGGATACACATTGTATTGAAAGGACAGGCAGGTAGGCAGAGGGGGTGGTAAAAAATGAAATCAAATCCTTACAAAGAGGTGACAACCTGTAGGCTCAGAAGATGCAGAACCCTTCTGGATAGAGTTAATAAATTGCAAAGGTAAAAAGACCCTGATGGGAGTTAAATACGGGCCCCCAAATGGTAGCCAGGTGAAGGGGTATAAATTTCAATGGGAAATAGAAAAGGAATGTAGTGAGGGCAATGTTATGTTAGTCTTGGGGGATTTCAACATGGAGGTAGATTTGGAAAATTAGGTAGGTGGAGGATCCCAAGAGAGGGAATTTGTTCAACGGCTATGAGAGGGCTCTTTAGGGCAGCTTGTGGTTCTGCCCACCGGGAGAAAGGCAATTCTGGATTTTGTGTTGTGCGATGAACCACATTTGATTATGGAACTTAAGGAAAAGTATCACTGGGAGTCAGTGATAGAATGCATCCTTCCTTGTGGGAGGGAGAAGATAAAGTCAGATGTATCACATTTCAATGGAGTAAAGGGAATTACAGAGCCTTGAGGGAGAACCTGACCAAAATCGATTGGAAGGGGACGATGGCAGAACATCAGTGGCTGGAGTTACTGGGGACAACTCGGAAGGCGCAGGAGAGATACATACTGAAGAAGAAGAAGTATTTGAAAGGCAGGATGACACAACCGTGACTGACAAAGGAAGTCAGAGACAGCATAAAAGAATAAGAGATAGCATATAATATAGCAAAAATTAATAGCTTTTAAACACCAACAGAAGGCAACTTAAAAAACCATAAGGAGAGAAAAGATGAAGGTAAGCTAGCCATAAATATCAAAGAGGATACCAAAAGCTTTTTTTTTTCAGATATATAAAGAGTAAAAGAGAGGCAAGAATGAATACTGGACCTTTGGAAAATGGCACTGAAGAAGTAGTAATGGGGGACAAACTTAATACAAACAAGAGAAAATCTGCAGATGCTGGAAATCCAAGTAACACACACAAAATGCTAGAGGAACTCAGAGGGCCAGGCAGCATTTATGGAAAGGATTAAACAGGTGACATTTTGGGCCAAGACCCAGACAAACTTAGCAAGTACTTAAGTCAGTCTTCACTATAGAAGACTCTAGCAGTATGCTAGAAATTTGGGAGAGTCAGGGAGTAGTAGTGAGTGTAGCAGCTAGTACTAAGGAGAGGGTGCTTGGGAAGCTAAAAGGTCTGAAGATCGATAAGTCACCTGGACCAGATGGACTACACCACAGTATTCTGAAAAAGGCAGCTGAAGAGATTGTGGAGATTGGTAATGATCTTTCAAGAATCACTAGATTCTGGAATGGTTGGGGAGGACTGGAAATTTGCAGAGGTTACTCCCTTTTTAAGAAGTGAGGAAGGCAGTAAAAAGGAAATTATAAGCCAATAGCCTGCTTTAGTGGTTGGGCAGATGCTGGAGTCCATTAGTAAGGATGAAGTTTCAGGGTACTTGGAGGTACATGATCATGTAGGACAAAGTCAGCATGCTTTCCTTAAGGCGAAGAAAGGAGAATCAGTGGATGTTGTATACTTGGATTTTCAGAAGGCCTTTGACAAGGTGCCATACAAGAGGCTGCTTAACATGATAAGAGCTCATTTTATTACAGGAAAGATACTAGCATGGATAGAATATTGGCTGACTGGCAGGATTCAAAGAGTTGGAATAAAGAGAGCCTATTCTGGTTGACTGTTGGGATAGGCAGTCAACATTTTGAACCAAGACACAATCAGGACTGGAAAGGAAGGGGAGGAAGCCAGAATAAGAAGGTGGAGGGGGAGGTGAAGGAGTACAAGCCTCCAATAGTGTGCTTTGTTTCAAAGTTCAAATATACCCACCTGCTGTAAGCAAGTTTCAATTAAACCTGTGCCTAAGAAGAACCTGGTAACCTGCCTCAATGACTATCATCCAGTCGCATTTACATCCACTGTGATGAAATGTTTTGAGATGAAGCATATTGACTCCTACCTGAGAAGCGACTTGGATCTGCTGCAATTTGCCTGCCGTCATAAAGGGTCAATAGCAGATGCCATTTCTTTGGCTCTTCACTCAATCCTGGAACATCTGGACGGTGAAGATGCATTCATCAGGATGCTCTTCATTGACTACAGCTCAGCATTTAATGCTATAGTTCCCTCAAACTAATCAATAAGCTTCAAGATCTTGGCCTCGAACCCTCCTTGTGCAATCAGACCCTCAATTTCCTCACTTGCAGACACTCTTCAGTCCAGATGAGCAACAACATTTCCTCCACAATTTCCCCCAGCGCAGGGGCTCCACAGGCTGTGAGCTTATCCCCCTGCTCTGGCTGCTTTACACCTAAGACTGTAAGATTCTAATGCCATATTTAAGTTTGTTGATGACATTACTGTCATTGGCCGAAACAAGGATGGTGATGAATCAGCATATGGGAGGGAGATTGAAAATCTGGCTGAGTGGTACCTTAAAGATTTGTGAAAATTCAACTTGACATCTAAAACTTTGACAAATTTCTATATCTGTGTGGAGGAGAGTATATTGACTGGTTGCACACAGCCTGGTAATGAAACACCAATGCCCTTGTGCAGAAAATCCTACAAAAAGTAATGGATACAGCCTAGTCCAACATGGGAAAGCTCCCCCCCGCCCCCCCAACCATTGAGCACATCTACACAGAGCGCTGTCATGGGGAAGTAACATCTATCATCATTCCCTACCACCAGATCATGCCCTCTTCTCACTACTGCCACCAGGAAGGTGGTACAGGAGCCTTATAACCCACACCTCCAAGTTCAGGAACATTTACCAGCTCTCAACCATCAGGCTCTTGAACCTGAGGGGATAACTTCACTGAACTGTTCCCACAACCTATGGACTCATTTCAAGACTTTATCTCATGGTGTCCATATTTCTTGCTTATTTATTTATTAATATTTTTTTTCCCTCTTTCTTTTTGTATTTGATGTTTTATTGTTTTCTTTTTACACATTGGTTGCTGTCTGCCCTGTGGGATGTGGTCTTTCATTGATTCTATCGTGCTTCTTGCGCTTACTGTGAATGCCCACAAGAAAATGAATCTCAAGGTTGCATATGGTGATATATATGTATTTGGATAATAAACTGAATTTGATCTTTTAATTTTGCCTAAGAAATCAATTCCTAAGAGTTCTTTCCACTTGCATGAAGGTCCAGATTCCAGTTGACTGTTCTCATTTTCTTCAGCTCCAGGGGAGAACGAAAAGTAGTGAAATCCAACTTCAGTAACATCCCAGAGCAAATCGAGTCACAAACAATGGCCCAAAAACACATGAAATCATGTGAATGCCAAAGCATGAGAATAAGTGGAATATTGGAATAAGTGCTCCTGGGCATTATTATGCACACTAAAGCATACATAGCCTGAAATTGCTCTAGGACTGCTTTGAGGTATGCTTTGATACTACTAAGTACATTTGTCCAATAAAATATAATGCACAGTTTGTACATGAAAGCCCATAAAAGATGAAATAATGTGCTATTATATATCATACTTTATGCATGTTCGTGCTTTGTTTATTCGTGTACAGTATATATATTGAAATATGTCAGCCTTATTATGTATTAGTGATACGTGCAAAAGAATCAGCACACAGTATCAGTGTGTGGTTTAGACAATTTAATGATGGACTATAATTTATCATAATGATTCTGCCAGACTGTTTGATTTTCTCTCCTTTAAGGAGAGACCAATAAAAAGCTGATGCTGCAGGCAACTCTAATCTATATGGCACACTGAGAGATATGTCAGCTCACGGTATTCGAATAGATCACATTTTCAAATTTTCACTAACAAAAATACTTCATGCTCTTAATATTAGTTCAGCTTGGTGTTATTACAAGAGGTTTTGTACTTTGAGGATATTAAATAAATAGAGTTGGTGATGTTGCTTACCTTTTTGTTTAGCCTTGATTAAATCTTCCATTTAGTGTTTATTAGTGAATCTGTAAATTTCTTAACAGCACAGCTTTTTGAGAAGAGGCAATCCCATTACCATCTGTCAAACAACACACTCCATTACTCTGTGATCCGGCTAATTAAAAATAATCATTCCTTGGGTTCTCTTATTTTTTGTACTGCAGATGTGCAGCGAGATACAATTTGTGCAGGAAATCTCTAATATTTATTTTAATTCATAATATTTTCATGATAAGGAGCAAATCACCCTTTAAACATTGTACGAGAAAATGTTGGAATTTGGATTTCAGCTATGAATTTTGTCACCAGACTGGAAGTTTATCTATTGAAAATCTGCTTTGAATTCAAAGAACAAGTCTTCCAGACAGGCAAGAACTGTGAATATATGTTCTATTCTTAAACGTGCTTTCATGGAATGGCAGTTGATAACATTTTATTGCCCAGCAAACCAGCTTCCCATCACACTCTTTGCTAACCTACCAAACAAGCCTACATTTGTCCAATACATATCTCCCAAATCAATTTCTGCTCTCATGCCAACATATTTGCCAATACCACAATCCTACTAGGACGCTAGTTACTAATATTTAACCAGCAAACCTCTTTTGTTTAGCAACATTCAGAAAAGGTTTCAAAACTTAAAAAAATGCTCAGCATTTCAAACATTTTCTGAAACTGTTGTTCTGAACTTCTGCTAAGTGGGGCACACCTTCCACATAGACAATAGACAATAGACAATAGGTGCAGAGGTAGACCATTCGGCCCCTTGAGTCTGCACCGCCATTCTGAGATCATGGCTGATCATTCACTATCAATACCTAGTCCCTGCCTTGTCCCCATATCCCTTGATTCCCCTATCCATCAGATATCTATCCAGCTCCTTCTTGAAAGCATCCAGAGAATTGGCCTCCACCGTCTTCCGAGGCAGTGCATTCCACACCTCCACAACTCTCTGGGAGAAGAAGCTCTCCCTCAACTCTGTTTTAAATAACTGACCTCTTATTCTCAATCCATGCCCTCTGGTACTGGACTCTCCCAACATCTGGAACATATTTCCTGCCTCAATCCTATCAAATCCTTTAATTATCTTAAACGTTTCAATCAGATCCCCTCTCAATCTCCTCAATTCCAGCGTGTACAAGCCCAATCTCTCCAATCTCTCTGCGTAAGACAGCCCTGCCATCCCAGGAATCAACCTAGTGAATCTACGCTGCACTTCCTCAATTGCCAGAATGTCCTTCCTTAAACCTGGAGACCAAAACTGTACACAATATTCCAGGTGTGGTCTCACCAGGGCCCTGTACAAATGCAAAAGAACATCCTTGCTCTTGTATTCAATTCCCCTTGTAACAAAGGCCAACATTCCATTTGCCCTCTTCACTGCCTGTTGCACTTGCTCATTCACCTTCATTGACTGGTGAACTAGGACTCCTAGGTCTCTTTGCATTTCTCCCTTACCTAACTCTACTCCGTTCAGACAATACTCTGCCCTCTTGTTCCAGCTTCCAAAGTGGATAACTTCACATTTATTCACATTGAATGACATCTGCCAAGTATCTGCCCACTCACTCAGCCTATCCAAGTCTCCCTGTATTCTCCTAACGTCCTCTTCGCATGTCACACTGCCACCCAGTTTAGTATCATCAGCAAACTTGCTGATATAGTTTTCAATGCCCTCATCTAAATCATTGACATAAATCGTAAAGAGCTGTGGTCCCAATACAGAGCCCTGTGGTACCCCACTAGTCACCTCCAGCCAGTCTGAGAAACACCCATTCACTGCTACCCTTTGCTTTCTATCTGCCAACCAGTTTTCTATCCATGTTGAAACCCTGCCCCCAATGCCATGAGCTCTGATTTTACTCACCAATCTCCTATGTGGCACCTTATCGAATGCCTTCTGAAAATCTAGGTACACAACATCTACTGGCTTACCCTTGTCTAACATCCTTGTTACACCCTCAAAAAACTCCAACAGATTAGTCAAGCATGATTTGCCCTTGGTAAATCCATGCTGGCTTGGCCTAATCCTATTTCTGCCATCTAGATGTGCCACTATTTCGTCCTTAATAATGGACTCAAGCATCTTCCCCACGACTGACGTTAGGCTAACAGGGCGATAGTTCTCTGTTTTCTCCTTCCCTCCCTTCTTGAAAAGTGGGACAACATTAGCCACTCTCCAATCTTCAGGAACTGATCCTGAATCTAAGAAACATTGGAAAATGATTACCAATGCATCCGCAATTTCCTGAGCCACCTCTTTTAGAACCCTCGGATGTAGACCATCTGGACCCGGGGATTTATTAGCCTTCAGTCCTACCAGTCTACTCATCACAGTTTCTTTCCTAATGTCAATCTGTCTCAATTCCTCTGATATCTTATGACCCTGGCCCATCCATACATCTGGGAGATTGCTTGTGTCCTCCCTGGTGAAGACAGATCTAAAGTACGCATTAAATTCTGTTGCCATTTCCCTGTTTCCCATAACAATTTCTCCCAATTCATTCTTCAAGGGGCCAACATTGTTCTTAACTATCTTCTTTCTCTTCACATAGCTAAAAAAGCTTTTGCTATCCCCTTTTATATTCCTGGCTAGACTGAGCTCATACCTGATTTTTTCTCTCCGTATTGCTTTTTTAGTTAAGATCTGCTGCTCCTTAAAACTTTCCCAATCATCTGTATTCCCACTCATCTTAGCCCTGTCATACTTCTTTTTCTTTAATGCTATACAATCTCTGACTTCCTTTGTCAACCACTGTGGCCCCTTCCCCCTCTTTGAATCCTTCCTTCTCATTGGAATGAACTGCATTTGCATCTTTTGTATTATGCCCAAGAATATCTGCCACTGCTGATCCACTGTCTTTCCTGCCAGGGCATCCGCCCATTTAACTTTGGCCAGTTCATCCCTCATGGCTCCGTAGTCTCCTTTATTTAATTGCAACACTGACACCTCTGATCTGCCCCTATCCCTCTCAAATTGTAGATAAAAACTTATCATGTTATGATCACTACTTCCTAATGGCTCCTTTACTTCAAGATCACTTATCAATTCCTGTTCATTACACATCACCAAGTCCAAAATAGCCTCGTTCCTGGTTGGCTCAAGCACAAGCTGTTCCAAAAATACATCCCTTAGACACTCCACAAACTCCCTATGCTGGGGTCCAGCACCTACCTGATTCTCCCAGTCCACCTGCATGTTGAAATCTCCCATAACGACTGCATTACCTTTAGCACATGCCAATGTTAACTCCCTAATCAACTTGTACCCAATATCCATGCTACTGTTTGGGGGCCTGTACACAACACCCATTAGGGTCTTTTTACCCTTACTGTTCCTCAGCTCAATCCACACAGACTCTACTTCCCCTGTTCCCAAGTCACCTCTTGCTAAGGACTGAATCTCATTCCTCACCAACAGGGCCACCCCACGCCCTCTTCCCATATTTCTGTCTCTACGATAGCATGTATACCCTGGTACACTCAATTCCCAGGCCTGATCCCCTTGCAGCCATGTCTCCGTTATCCCAACAACATCGTAGTTCCCCGTTTTCATCTGAGCTTCAAGCTCATCTGTCTTATTTCTGACACTACGCGCATTCAAGTATAGAATTCTTAGCCCATTCCTCCTCTCTTTGCTTAAAACACTGTCTACTGTACCTAACCCAGCTCCTTGAACTTCCATTGGGCAAATTGCACCCTGAATTTTGATGACCTTCTCAAGATCACCCAAACCTTGTACACATTTAACCCCATGCACCTTCTGACCAACCCTCTGGATCTGGATCCCTGCCCCCTGCACATCTAGTTTAAACCCCCCCGAGCAGCACTGGCAAATACTCCTGCAAGAATGTTAGTACCCCTCCGGTTCAGACGTAGACCATCCCTTTGAAACAGATCCCAATGTCCCTGGAACAAAGACCAATTATCCAAAAACCTGAACCCTTCCTTCCTGCACCATGCTCTCAGCCTCGTATTAATGTGCATAATCATTCTATTCTTCGCCTCACTCGCATGTGGCACAGGTAGCAATCCCGAGATTGTCACCCTGGAGGTCCTGTGCTGCAAGTCCAAACAGGCTTGGACTGACGAGATGTAGATTGCAAAGCCAAGCCTGGTGAACAAGGAAATCCTGGACCAATCAGGGTGGCTCTGTGTAACATAACACGATCATTTGGGTGTGTCAGACAAGCCTCATGTTCCTAATCATTTAAAAATTACTAAAGCTAAAACGGAAAATATTTTAAAAATCACCTATAACCAGCATAATTCTCATTTCTGTGCAGCTGTAAAATCTCCAATGAAATGAATGGACTCACAGTTATTTAGTTATAAAACGCTGCAGTCCATTTGAGGAGTCAAGTGATAAGATAGTGTTATGATCCCAGCCCCCTCCTTTGTGAGAATTGCAAGAGCACCCGTTGATGGGGGGGGGGGGTCAGTAGACCCAGGAAGTGAGAGAGAGCGAGAAACGTGCAAAATTGCATGTCCCACCCGGGATACAGAATAAGATGCCAGTGACTATTGTCTCATGGAGACCACGTGAAAAGCCCTCGGGCAAGATGGGCTGGTTGAGAGAGAGATTGCATTATCCCAACCTGATTGACACCTGCGACCCCGTGAGGAAGTATAAAGGAGAGTCTCAGGGGGACAGCCCCTCAGACGCACCCAGAAGACAGGAGAGAGTGATCCCGCAGCAGCGGGAAGCCATTCTGAAGGAAGCCACGTGCGTTAGATTCCAGGATTGGAATCTGTGGCTGGAATCACAGAAAACTGCTTTAACTAACATCGGGGAGAGGAAACCAACGCGCCCCGGATTTCACGGAAGATTCATCAAGACTCGGCAAGTTCTTTCTCTTCTCCCCCCCAATCTCTCTCTCTCGGTCGCCCCACGCAAAACCCAGCGATTTTCAAAGGGCTGAGGCCTGCAGACTTTCAGAGTGACTTTTATATTTCCAATGGACAATCTATTAACCCCTAGACACCAGCAGAGCTCACTTCTTAATGATGATTATTACTATACCCGCGCTTTAGATTGAATGTTGACGATGTGCACTATCTGAACGTATGTATTAACCCTACTTTTGTGTCCTTTTATAAATAAAAACGTTTGAAAATAGTGACAACAGACTTCAACAGATGTCTCTATCTTTGGATACGTAACAATAGGCTATGAAGAGTTGTCAGTAGGTTGCAGACTTCCATGACGATGTTCACAGGCACCAAAGTCCCAAGCTGATGGGTGTCAGCCGTTCACTGCAGAACCTCCAGAAATTGCAACTAAGATTTGTTCCATTAAAATTCTTTAATTTTTTTAAACATCGAATTTAAATATCCAGATAAATACTAGGATGAATTAAGAAACTTCAGAAAATGTAAGTCATCAAAAACTTTCCCATTGCGGTTTTTCCTGACTCCAGTGAATGAATAATCAAGGAACACGAAACAGCCCTCACTAAGGGATCAGAAGTGGAGAACGAGCAATTTCAAGTTTCTGGGTGTCAAGATCTCAAGGATCTAACCTGGATGCAACATACAGATGCAGCTATAAAGGAGGCATAACTGCGGCTATATTAATTATTAGGAGTTCAGAAGATTTGGTTTGTCGACTAAAACACTCAAAAACTTCCACAGATTGTACTGTGGAGAGCATTTTGACTGGCTGCATCACCATCTGGTATGCGGGGGGGGGGGGGGGGGGGTGGGACTACTGCACAGGATCGAAATAAGCTGCAGAAAGTTGTAAACTCAGTCAGCTCCATCATGAGTACTAGCCTCCATAGTATCCAGGACATCTCCAAGGAGCGGTGCCTTAGGGAATCCATCAAAGTCCATCATTAAGGATAACCCCACCTAAGACATGCCCTCTTCTTATTGTTACAATCAGGAAGGAGGTACAGAAGCCTGAAGGCACATACTCAATGACTTAGGAAAGCTTCTTCCACTGGCATACGATTCCTAAATGGTCATTAAATCCATGACTACTACCTCAGTACTTTTTTTTATTTCTGTTTTTTTAACACTACTTATTTTAACTAAACTATTTAATACTCATCTATATATTTACTGTAATTCAGTTTTTTCTCTCTATTCCATAATTGGCTTGCCCACAGAAAGAAAAGGGTGGTTGTAGATGGTTCATATTCTGCATGGAGGACGGTGACCAGTGGTGTTCCACAGGGGTCTGTAACGGAACCCTTCTTTGTGATTTTTATAAATGACCTGGATGAGGAAGTAGAAGGGTGTAAGTTTTCTGATGACATAAAGGTGGGGGGTGTTGTGGATAGTCTGGAGGGTTGACAGAGATTACAGCAGGACATCAAGAAGATGCAGAACTAGGCTGAGAAGTGGCAGATGGACTTCAACCCAGATAAGGGTGAAGTAGTTAATTTTGGTAGGTCCAATTGGAGGACAGAATATAATATAAATGGTAAGACTCTAGACAGTGTGGTGGATCGGTGAGATCTTGGGGTCTGTGTCAATAGGACACTCAAAGCTGCTGCACAGGTTGACAGTGTTGTTAAGAAGGTGCATGGTGTGTTGGCTTTCATCAACCATGCGATTGAGCTGAAGAGCCGTGACGTAATGTTACAGCTATATGACCTTGACCTTGGTCAGACCCCACTAGGAGTACTGTGTTCAGTTCTAGTCACCTCACTACAGCAAGGATGGAGGGTGTACCTCCAGGTTGAGAATAGGTTGAGTGAAGTTGGCCTTTTCTCCTTGGAGCGACAGAGGATGAGAGGTGACCTGATAGAGGCACATAAGATGATGAGAGGCATTGATCATGTGCATAGCCAGAGGCTTTTTCCCGGGGCTGAAATGGCTAACACGAGGGGGCATAGTTTTAAGGTGCTTGGAAATAGGTACCGAGGGGATGTCAGGGGTAAGTTTTTCCACACAGAGAGTGGTGGGTGTGTGGAATGCACTGCTGGTGGCCGTGGTGGAAGTGGATACAATAGGGTCTTTTAAGAGCCTCTTAGATGCTTAAAGAAATAGAGGGCTGTGCATTAGGGAAATTCTAGGCAGTTTCTAGAGTAGGTTGCAGAGTCAGCAGGACGTTGTGGGCTGAATGGGCCTGTAATGTTCTGCAGATCTCTGTTCTATGGTCTATTTATTTATCATGTAGTTCATTGTACTGCTGTCATAAAGTGAACAAATTTCACAACATATGCCAATGATATTAAACTTGATTCTGATTCTGCATTTTCTGCACTAACTTTGGACAAAACTCCAGCCAAAATGCTGGGAAATCACAACAAACTCCAAGAGGGAGACCAATGGTGGGGAGCAGTTGTGTGAAATGTAACGTACAGATTGCACCAGCACTTGCACATTTGAGTGGGGCATGGCTGAGGAAACCTCAGTTGTTATTCGGGCAGCTGGTTGAATTTCCTACCAAAATAAAGGACATTTTAAACATTGGGTGTTAGAAAGTCACTGAACATCCAAAGCCTTTCATTTGTATTTGAAGTTCAGAAATAGAAACAGTAAGTATCTGCAGTACCATGCAGGGGCACACAGAAGAACAACTGCTTTGTCCTGGATGGTGTTGATCTTCGAGAGTTGTTGGGGTTGGACTCATCGAGACAGGTGAGGAATACTCCTGTTGGAATCGTGCTTCTGACTAGTATGGTGGAGAGCAGAAAGATGGGGTTTGTCTGATAAATAGTTACAGAAAAGGGAAAAGTATGAGCCATAGTCTCATTGCAGGTTACCTCCAAGAAGCCTAGTGAAAACAAACTGCTTTATCCTATCAGAGCTATCTTCCTCCCCCATATTCCCTGCAGCTCAGCAAACTTCCTTCAAGCTGAAATGTTTGTTCTGCTTCTCAACTCAAGTCACATTTTATTGTCATTTCGACCATAACCTCTGGAACAGTACACAGTAAAAATGAGACAACGTTTTCCAGAACCATGGTGTTACATGAAACAGGACAAAAACTAGACTGAACAATGTAAAAAAAACAACACTGGAAAAACCTACACTAGACTACAGACCTACCCAGGACAGCATAAAGTGCACAAAACAGTGCAGACATTACAATAAATAATAAACAAGACAATAGGGCAGTAAGTTGGTATCAGTCCAGGCTTTGGGTATTGAGGAGTCTGATGGCTTGGGGGAAGAAACTGTTACATAGTCTGGTCGTGAGAGCCCAAATGCTTCGGTGCCTTTTCCCAGATGGCAGGATGGAGAAGAGTTTGTATGAGGGGTGGGTGGGGTCCTTCATAATGCTGTTTGCTTTGCAGATGCAACGTATAGTGCAGGGGTCGGCAACGTTTACCACTGAAAGAGCCAATATGGACCCATTTCCCACAGAAAAGAAAACACTGGGAGCCACAAAATGAAATAACACTGCATACAACGGGTTTTTTTTGCCTTTATGCTATGTATAAACAAACTATAATGTGTTGCATTTATGAAATTGATGAACTCCTGCAGAGAAAACGAAATTACATTTCTGCATGCAACAAAAACATTTTGAACTCCGAAAAAAAGACATTGGGTTGAAGGTTACTCCATAGGTAGCCTACCTTGGATCGAAGAATTAAAAGAATGCGCGCACTGGCGGGTGTCAGGCATTGGCAGTGGTGATGTATATTAATAGCGATAAAAAACACGTTGTAGCGGTGTGCTACACGCAGCGCTAAAATAAAGACTGCAGTCAAAGGTAACTTTATTCGAACTAAACAGCCTTGCTTTAAAGCCTCCCTCAACCCGCCCCCCCGTGGGCGCGTATGCTCCAAAAGACACGTACTCACAAACCCCCGTAGGCTATCTCCCTTAGTCGGAACGGTGGCTAATTGTGAGCTGGTTCGGATGTGCCAGGAAACGGTGTCTCCGCAAAGTTTTCATATTGTACCAGATCACCATAATCTTCAAATTTCGAATTACATTTCAAAAGCTAACAAACCACGGGGAGCCGCATCACAGAGATCAAAGAGCTGCATGTGGCTCTGGAGCCGCAGGTTGCCGACCTCTGGTATAGTGTAAATGTCTGTAATGGCGGGAAGAGAGACCCCGATGATCTTCCCAGCTGACACACAGGTGGGGCCTGACCAGGTGAGTACCTCATAAACGCAAGGGATGCTGGAAATTCCAAACAACACACACACAATATGCTGGAGGAACTCAGCAAGTCAGGCAGCATCCATGGAAGGGAATCAACAGTTGACATTTTGGGCTGAGGTGTTAACTGTTTATTCATCTCTGGGTGCTGTCTGACCTGCTGGAATTCCTCTAGCATTTCGTAGGTGTTGTGCAAATGAGTATTTTCCGTTTTTACCTTAGATTTACAAAATCTGTAGATTTTAAAAGCATTTCAATCACTCACACATATTCCATGGAAAATCGCTTCATGTGGTGTCTGTAGAACTTCACTCCTCTCAGTTTCTGGGAAACAGCGCTCCATTGAACACTTCATGATTTCTGCACGGAATAATGTTTTACAAATCTCGTTTGGAGTGATATTCTACAAACTGATATGCAGTGATGTTCCACACATCATGTGAGGGCTGATGTTCAACCTGACGTCATGTGGAATGATGTTTCAATAGGTATGTTTCATGTCAGAGAAATGTACACGGTGTACATCCTGAAATTCTTTTTCTTCGCAAACATCCATGAAAACAGAGAAGTGCCCCAAAGAGTGAATGACAGTTAAATGTTAGAACCCCAAAGCCCCCCCAACTCCCCCTTCCTACGCATAAGCAGCAGCAAAACAATGACCCCCACCCCTCACCAGCAACAAATCATCTGCACCCTCCACCGAGCACTCAAGGGCGCAGCAAAGCATCAATAAAGACACAGACTTGCAGAACCTCAAAGACCAGTTGTTCACCTGGTAATTTGACATACCATGGTGTTGTGTTGTGATTGTGAGGGTGGCTGAAGTTGTGAGATAAAGGATCTTTATCCTTCACATGCAGGTCTTCCAGATAATCTATTTTCCCTTTTCTGGCACTCAACAGTACAGAGGAGTTTTGTACTTCTTAAACACAAAGACAATGGAAAATTATTAACTAAGAGTGTGTGCGGAATGACGTTCCGCACTGTGTGTGTGGTATGGAGAGAAAAAAGCCGAGGAGTAGATTTAAGAGGTGGGGGAGGAGAGGAGATAGGTGAAACCTGAAGGGGGAGGGATGAAGTAAAGAGCTGGGAAGTTGATTGGTGAAAGAGACACAGGGCTGGAGAAGGGCGAGTCTGATAGGTGGGGACAGAAGGCCATGGAAGAGAGAAAATGGTGGAGGAACACCAGGAGGTAATGGGCCAGCAAGAAGATAAAGTGAGAGAGAGAAATGGGGAATGAGGAATGGTGAAAGAAAGTGGTGGTGGGAACTATTACCAGGAGTTAGAGAAATCAATATTCATGCCATCAGAGTGGAGGCTATCCAGACGAAATATAAGGTGTTGCTCCTGAAGGTGAGTGTGGCCTCATCACAACAGTAGAGGAGGCCATGGATTGATGTATTGGAATGGGAATGGGAAGTGGAATTAAAATGGGCGGCCACTGGGAGATCCCACCTCTCCTGGTGGATGGAGCGTAGGTGCTCAGTGAAATGGTCTCCCAATCTACGCCGGGTCTGATTGATATATAGGAGGCCACACCGAGAGCACCAGACACAGTGTATGACCCCAACCTGGAAGGGCTGTTTTGGGCCCTGAATGCTAGAGAGGGAGGTGGTGTAGGGGCAGGTGTAAGGGTAAGTTACAGGTTGAGTTTATGGTAAAGAAGGCAAATGCAATGTTAGCCTTCATTTCAAAGGGAATAGAATATAAAAGCAAAGAGATAATGCTGAGGCTTTATAAGACACTAGTCAGGCTACACTTCGAGTATTGTCAACAGTTTTATGCCACATATCTCAGAAAGGATGTGTTATCATTGGAGAGAGTCCAGAGGAGGTTCATGACTATGATTCTGGGAATAAAGGTGTTAACATATGAGGAGTGTTTGGCATCTTTGGGCCTGTACTCACTGGAATTTAGAAGAATGCAGGAAGAATTTAGAAGAAACCTACCAAATGTTGAAAGGACTAAATGAGGTGGATGTGGAGAGGGTGTTTCCTGTAGTGGGTGTGTCCAGATGTCACGGCACAGCCTAAAAATTGAAGGGCGACCTTTTAGAACAGAGGTAAGTAAGAATTTTTTCAGGCAGAGAGTAATGAATCTGTAGAATGCTCTGCCACAGGCAGTTGTGGAGGCCATGACGGTCGGTATAGTTAAAAACAAATTTGATAGCTTCCTGATTGGTCAGGGCATCAAAGGTTATGGTGAGAAGGCAGGAGTATGGAGTTGAATGGGATCCAGGATCAGCTGTGATGGTATGATGGAGCAGTCTTGATGGGCTGAACAGCCTAAATTTGTTCCTGTCTTGTGGTCTGAAGTTAGATGAGGCACTTGGACCAGATAGACCACAGTCCAGTGCTCTGAAAGAGGTGGCTGAAGAGACCGTAGATGTACGTAGTGATCTTTCAAAAACCACTAGATTCTGGTAAGGTTACACAGGACTGTCTGTGTGCCACAGTCCTGAAGGGACACCGGATTGCACAGAGGGAGAGGGAGTTTCATAGAAGTGAGTGGGGCAGTAGGCACTTCCTGTGCACCACTGCTCTGGAGGAGACATTGGATTGCACATAATTATGCTCCTGGCAAGAACTGATAAAAAGTTTGGTTTGAGCAGTGCAACGTTTGTGTGAGTGGGCCATTGTTGGAGTGGAGTGTTGAGAATTTGGCTCATTGAGGCTTCAGTGAGGGAGGCAAAGGACATAGGTAGATTTTTGTTTGTTTTTCACTGTTTTTTCTTACTTCACATTTAGAGCAGTGGATGCCAGATGGTATACTGCAATGCTTTTTTCTGGGATCTGGGAAGACAGGGAGACTTCCAGTATCCCTGACGACTACTGATGCAAGAAATACATCCAGTTGCTGCTTTATTCTGGATGGTTTGTTGCCTCCGGATGCCAGGTACGGGGGTATCTTGGGTCGAGTCCACAACATTCTTAAGTAGGTAGGACGGTGAGTAGCCAGAGGTCGTGGTCCATGTTGGTACCAATGACATGGGTAGGAGGGGTGACGAGGTCCTGCAAAGTGAGTTAAGGGAGTTAGGCATTAACTTAAAGGACAGGACCTCCATAGTTGCAATCTCAGGTTTGCTACCCATGCCATCTGCTAGTGAGGCCAGAAATAGGAAGATCATATAGTTTAACTCATGGCTAAGGAGTTGGTGCAGGAGGGAGGGCTTCAGATTTTTGGATCACTGGGTTCTCTTCTAGGGGAGGTGGGACCTACACAAAAGAGAAGGTTTGCAGTTGAACTGGAGGGGAAGTAATATCCTAGCAAGAACATTTTCTAGCGCTGTCCTGAGTGGGTTAATTTAAAGAGGAATGGGAATGGGAATGGGAAGCAGAGTGTCATTTCTACAGTGGTTATAGAGAAAGATGTTGTTAAAGTCAGGAATCAAAAGGTTGAGCACGGTGGGACTCATGTTCTGAGCTGCGTCTATTCTAATTCAAGGAGAATTGTAGCTTATTGTGGGTGAGCTTATGGCATAGATCAGCACGTGGAATTATGACATTAGTAAAACTTGGTTACAGGAGGGGCAGGATTGGAAACTCAGTTCTGTTGTTCTGTTGTTTTTGATGTTATGGAGCAGGACGAATTAAAGGGTGAGGTGTGGCATTTCTAGTCAGGGAAGTTGTCATGGCAGTTCTCAGACAGGATGGACTGGAGAGGTCAGCTAGTGAAGCTTTATGGGCTGTACAGGGGAATGCAAAAGGTAGGACCACACTAATGGGATTATATTATAGCCCACTCAACAGTCCATGGGATTTACAGGAACAAATTTGTAGAGAGATTGCAAACTGTTGCAAGAACCATAGTAAAAGATTAAACTTTCCACATATTGACTGAGTCTCAACTGTGAAAGAGTTTGTCAAATGTGCTCAGGAAGGTTTCTTTAATCAGAACATAGAAGGCCCAACGAGAGAGAGTACAATAATAAATCTCCTATTAGCAAATGAGATAGGGCAGGTGACAGAAGTTTGTGTTGGCGAACACATTACATCTAATGACCATAATAGCATTAGTGTCAAGGTAATTATGGAAAAGGATAGGTCTGGTCCTTGGGTTGAGATTCTCAATTGGACAAGGGCCAATTTTGATAGTTTCAGAAGGGTCTGGCAAGTGTAGATTAGGACAGCTTATTTTATGCCAAGGATGTACTTAGTACATGGGAACCCTTCAAAAGTGAACATTTGAGATTACAGTGTTTGTATGTTCCTGTCAGAATAAAAGGCAAGGATAACAGACTTAAGGAGCCTTAGTTTTTGAGAGATATTAAGGTCGTGATGGAGAAAATGTAAGAGGTGCATAGCAGGTATAGGCAGACTGGAACAAATGAGGTAATTGAGGAGTACAAGAAATGCAAGAAAACATTTAAGAAATCAGGAGGGCTAAAAGAACACATCAGGTTGTTCCAGCAGACAAGGTGAAGGAGAATCCTAAGGTCTTCTACAGATATATGAAGAGGAAAAGGATAGTAAGGACAAAATTGGTTCTCTGGAAGGTCTGAGTAATAACTTGTGTGGAGCTGAAAGAGAAGGGTAAGATCTTGAATGGATTTTTTTTGCATTTGTACTTTCTCAGGAGATGGACACACAGTCTATAGATGTGAGGTAAAGCAGTGATGTCATGGAAGCTATACAAATTACAGTGTTTGCTCTCTTTATTTAAAACATCCTTAGCCACGAGTGAGTCACCATAGGATAAGAGGATAGCTGCTGTTGTCCATTGATTAAGAAGTCTCTAAGAATAAGGCAGGAAATTATAGGCAGGTGAGCCTGACATCAGCATAGGAAAGTTATTGAAAAGTACACTTGGGGACTGAGGGTATAAGTATTTAGATAGACAGGGACTGACTAGGGATAGTCAATATGTCTTTGTGTGTAGTAAGTCATGACTTTCTTTTTTTCTTTCTCAATCTTTTTATTATTGTTATTAATATCAACAAAATAAAATTAATACAAAGATAATGGGATTACAAACATACACATTTTGACTAAACATGGAAGAATACATAAGCAATGATTACAGTATAAATGAGTATTCCCAAATCATGAACTATACAATATACAAATAAACAAGGCAAACCTAGGTATATCATGGTATATAATAAAAAAAACAGAAGAAAGAAGAAAAAAATTAAGCAAAAGAAAACTAATCTAATAATCTAATAACTAATAAAGAAAAAAAACAAAAAAGAAAAAAGAGAAAAAGAAAAAATGGAAAAAAGGGCTGTTTATAATATCTCACAAAAATACAAAATCATCAGTGTCATCAACTCTGATCCTCTCAACATATATAAAATCGAAACTGGAAAAACAAATAGGTTTGGAACAGGGTCATATTACATCATATGAAAATATTGAATAAATGGTCTCCATATCTTTTCAAATTTAATAGAAGTATTAAATACAACATTTCTAATTTTTTCTAAATCTAGACATAACATAGTTTGAGAAAACCAATGAAATATGGAAGGAGGATTAATCTCTTTCCAATTCAACAAAATAGATCTTCTAGCCATTAATGTAAGAAATGCAATCATTCGACAAGCGGAAGAAGATAAATGGATTGAGTCCATCATTGGTAAACCAAAAATTGCAGTAATAGGATGTGGTTGTAAATCAATGTTCAATACCGCAGAAGTAATATCAAAAATATCTTTCCAATATTTTTTCAAAAGCGGACATGACCAGAACATATGAGTTAAAGACGCTATCTCAGAATGACATCTGTCACAAATAGGATTTATATAGGAATAAAAATGAGCCAATTTATCCTTAGACATATGAGTCCTGTGCACAACTTTAAACTGTATTAATGAATGTTTAGCACATATAGATGATGTATTAACTAATTGAAGAATTTTATCCCAATTCTCAATAGGGATAGTAAGGTTAAGTTCTCTTTCCCTATCATTTTTAGTCTTATAAAAGGGCTCTGAATGTATCTTCATAATTATATTGTAAAGTTTTGATATTAGCCCTTTCTGAAAAGGATTTAGTTCAAACAAATTCTCCAAAATACCTGAAGACACCAAATTTGGAAAAGTAGGAAGTACAGTATTTAAGAAATTCCTAATCCGTAAATATCTAAAAAAATGAAATCTAGGCAAATTATATTTATTATTAGATAAATATAAAAAGCAATTGGATACAATAGGAGTATTTAAAACAAACAGTCAACCCAAAAAATTTCCGAAATTGAAACCATATACGTAAAGTATGTTTAACTATTGGGTTATCAATTCGTTTTGGCAATTTAGAGAGACCAAAGGGAAGAGAAGTCCCCAAAATAGAACCTAATGCAAATCCTTGTACAGGTTTAATTTCCAGGTTCACCCAATGAGGGCTAAAAGATATATCCCAATCCTTTAACCAACATATCAAATATCGGATATTAACTGCCCAATAATAAAATCTAAAATTAGGCAATGCCAATCCACCTTCCTTCCTTGCCTTCTGTAAATAAATTTTACCTAACCTAGGATTTTTATTCTGCCATATATATGAGGACATTTTTGAATCAACATTAGCAAAGAAAGATTTCGGAATTAAAATAGGTACTGCTTGAACTATATGTAAAAACTTGGGTAAAATAGCCATCTTAATAGCATTAATCTGACCTATCAGAGATAAAGATACTGGTGACCACTTAGTAAACAAACATTTAATCTGATCGATTAAGGGCAAAAAATTAACCTTAAATAAGTCTTTATAGTTTTTTGTGATTTTAATCCCTAAATAAATAAGTCATTAACTAATTTAAAAGGTAAATTTCCATAAATTGGAACCTGTCTATTTAAAGGAAGCAATTCACTCTTATTAAGATTTAATTTATACCAGGAAAAATCACTAAATTGAGCCAACAATGATATAACTGCAGGAATGGAATTCTCAGGATCAGAAATAAATAATAATAAATCATCTGCATATAATGATAGCTTATGTATATCTGTCCCACGATTAATGCCAAAAATTTTCTGTGATTCTGTGATAGCAATTGCCAAGGGTTCTAATGTAATATCAAATAATAATGGACTAAGAGGACAGTCTTGTCTAGTACCCCGAAATAAACGAAAAAAAGGAGATCTTTGATTGTTAGTAAGTATGATATATCAGTTTAATCCAGGAAATGAATGTCAGACTGAAATTAAACTTCTCAAGCACATTAAATAAGTATGGCCATTCAACTCTATCAAATGCCTTCTCCGCATCTAATGAAATGACACATTCTGAAGTGCTATGTGAAGGAGTATAAACAATATTCAATAATCTCCTAACATTGAAAAAAGAATAGCGATTTTTAATAAAACTGGTTTGATCTTCCAAAATAATTTGGGGTAATACCTTCTCCAGCCTGGATGCCAGTAACTTGGAAAAGATCTTGGAATCTACATTCAATAAAGATATTGGTCTATAGGATGCACAGTCAGTAGGGTCTTTATCTTTTTTCAATATTAAAGAAATAGAAGCTCTATAAAAGGATTGTGGCAAATTGCCCAGTCTAATTGCTTCTTCAAAAACCCTGCATAACCAAGGAGAAAGAGTAGCGGAAAAACATTTAAAAAATTCTACTGTATACCCATCTGGACCTGGTGCTTTCCCAGAATTCATAGAGGAAATAACCCCTTTAATTTCTGCATCCATAATAGGGGTATCTAATATTGAAAGATCATCTGATGATAATTTTGGAAAATTCAATTTCCCAAGAAAATCACACATGGTATTACGATCATGAGGGAATTCAGAATGACACAGGGAGGTATAAAAATCTTGAAATGATTTGTTTATCTCATCATGATTAACTGTCAGATCCCCATTCTGCTGACGGATCTTAGTAATTTGACGTTTAACCAAAGCATTCTTCAATTGTCTAGCTAACAGTTTACCTGATTTATCACTATGTATATAAAAATCAGATCTGGTTTTCATTAATTGATCTTCAATCGAAGATGTAAGTAATAAATTATGTTCTGTTTGAAGTTCAACCCTTTGTTTGTAAAGCTCCTTACTAGGAGTAATTGAATATTTCTTGTCAATCTCTTTAATTTTATCAACCAACAAAAGGGTTTCCTTCTTGATGCGTTTTCTCAGACCAACAGAGTAGGAGATAATCTGTCCACGTATATATGCTTTAAAAGTGTCCCAAAGTGTTCTGCAAGAAATATCATCCATGGAATTAGTTGAAAAGAAGAAATCGATCTGTTCCTTCATAAATTTAATAAAATCTGGATCTTGCAGTAAGGTGGAATCAAATCGCCATTGTCTAGCACTAGAAGCTGTATCTGTAAATTTAATAGAAAGTTTTAATGGAGAATGGTCAGAGATGGCTATAATATCATAATTACAAGCAATTACCGATGGAATAAAACAAGAGTCAATAAAAAATAATCAATTTTCAAGTAGGAATGATAAACATGTGAGAAAAATGAAAACTCTTTGTCCTTAGAATGCCGAAATCTCCAAATATCAAAAATTCCATTATCAGTCAAAAAAGAGTTAATACAAGTGGCCGACTTATTAGGTAAGGTCTGAGTAGATATAGATTTGTCCATCAAAGGATTTAAACAACAATTAAAGTCACCACCCGTTATTAACTTATATTCATTTAGATTAGGTGGAGAAGTAAATAAGGACTTAAAAAATCGGGACAATCCACATTTGGAACATAAACATTAACCATAGCAACCTTTTTGTTAAAAAGTAAGCCAGTAATTAACAAAAATCTACCATTTGGATCCGAAAAGATATCATGTTGGACAAATGCAATAGAGGAGTCAATAAAAATTGAAACTCCCTTTACTTTGGCATTCGAATTCGAATGGTACTGTTGATCCTCCAAAACCTAAAAAAGCGATAATTGTCCTCTTTCCTCACATGAGTTTCTTGTGCAAAAATAATATGAGCATTAAGTCTTTGGAATACTTTGAAAATCTTTTTCCGTTTAATCGGATGGTTTAAGCCATTAGTATTCCAAGAGACAAAATTAATGGTCTGAGCCATATTTCTGAAATCAACCCTTTGGTATATAAAGGGTTAACCAACTTATGAACTCATGCACCCGGAAGAGGAACAAAAATAAGGGGAGGACCCGAAAGTGATGACATCACGGGCATTTTTGTAGTTTAAAATCAGCCCAAATGAAAAAACTAAAAAAAAAACTGATAAAAGAAACATAAGAAATAGAAAAAGCCTCCCACACCCCACACAAGAGGGAAAACAAGACCACCCCAGCTAGGGATAGGCTGGGAAGAAGAAAAGATGAAACTAAATCTACCCCCATATCAGCAGAAGTCAACTCTGTATATAAAGGATAAAAAAAAGATCCACCCAAACTCTAAAGAAATAATAATCACTATACAAAAACCAAACCACTTAATATAATTGGTAGTAAAAAAAACAAAAAGAGTATCATCACTAGTAACTTATAAATCGGGTTAAAACCCAAACAAACTAAAAAAATCTTAAACTATGATAGGAGATGCATTATAGGAAGAAGACAAGAGAAAATAAAATGGCGAAATAAAAAAAAAAGCCAAAAATATTTTAGAGAAGAAACCGCCATCTTAGTAAAAGAAAATTCACCTTCGACAGATTAATAATAATGACCGAAGATAAAGTATAGTGGTTGAAGTAAGTAAAATAAAAAGATTAGCATGTTGAGAGAAAAAAACTTTAACTAGAGTCTAAAATATAGAGTAAACCTACACCAATAGTTAGAAACAAAGTCCAGTTTTGGAAATAAAAACCATCTTGCACGATCAAAATCACTCATTTATTTGGAATGAGTGTCCGTAGCAGTAGGGAAGTTCTCATCCAGAAAGCTTCTCGCTTCAGATGTAGAAAGGAAAACTCACCTTGGTGCATTCGGAGTAGTAAGTCATGTCTAACCAAACTTTTTTGAGAAACTTACCAGAAGAGTTGATGAAGGCAAGGGAGTGGATGTTGTCTACATAGACCGTAGCAAGGTCTTTGACAAGGTTCTCTGTGGGAGGTTGATCATGAAGGTCCAGTTGTTCAGCATTCAACATGAGGCAGTAAATTGGATTAAACGTTGGCTTCATGGAAGAAGCCAGAGAGTGTTTGTGGGTTGTTACCCCTTTGACTGGAGGCCTGTGACTAGTGGTGTTCCACAGGGATTGGTGCTGGGCCATTGTTGTCTGTCATCTGTATGAATGATCTGGATGGTAAAGTGGATCAACAGATTTGCAGGTGACACCAAGACTTGGGGTGGGGGTGGGGGGGGGTGATGTAGTGGACAGTGAGGAAGGCTATCTAAGCTTGCAGCAGGATCTGGACCAGCTAGAAAAATAGACAGAAAAATGACCTCACCCACATCTTCTCCATCTCCCAGACATCCTTAAAGCAACAAACACAAAACATCGGAGGAACATTAGGTCAGGCAGCATATATGGATAACAGACATTCGAGGTTTTGGCCCAAGAACCTTCTTCGGAACTGAAAAGGAAGGGGGAAGATGCCAGTGGGTGGAGGGGAATAAGGATAGCTCAAAAGTAATAGGTGAAGCCAGGTTTAGAGTAAAGGTAAAGGGCTGGAGATGAAGGAATCTGATAGGACAGGAAAGTAGACCATAGGAGAAAGGGCAAGAGGTAGGACACGAGGGGGAGGCAATAGGTAGGTGAGAAGAGGTACGAGGCTAGAGTGGGGAGTAAAAGAAAAGGGGAGGGAAGGAGAAATTTATATTCATGCCAACAGGTTGGAGACTGCCCATGGGGGACCTAAGGTGTTGCTCCTCCACTTGAGGATGTCCCTATCATGGCACAAGAGGAACTATGGACCAACATGTCAGAACAGGAATAGAAATCTGGATTAAAATATTGGGCCACTGGGAAGTTTTGCTGTTGGGGTATGGTGCAGAGCTGCTTGAAGAAGTGGTTCCCCCAATTTATGACGGGTCTCCCTAATGTAGAGGAGGCCACATTGGGAGCACCGAACATAGCAGACATCCCCAGAAGATTCACAGGTGAAGTGTTGCCTCACCTGGAAGGACTGTTTGGGGCCCTGAATGAAGGTGAGGGTGGAGGCAAATGGGCAGGTACAGCACTTTGCCACTTGCAGGGCTAAGTGCCAGGAGGGAGATTAATGGAGAGGGACGAATGAACAAGGGAATCACAGAGTGAGAGATAACTGTGAATAGCAGAAAGACATGTTCAGTGGTAGGATCCCTTTGGAGATGGTGGAGACTGATTTGTTGGATGTGGAGGTTTATTGGGTGGTAGGTAAGGACAAGAGGAACTCAATCTCTGTTAAGGCGTTGGGATGATAGGGTGAGCATGGATGTCTGGGAGATGGAGAAGATGTGGGTGAGGTCAGCATCAATGGTGGAGGAAGGAAAACCCTGTTCTTTGAAGGAGGTGGACATTTCTGATGTCATGGAAAGGAAAGCTTCATCCTGGGAACAGATGTGGTGAAGACAAAGGTAATGGAGGTGGAATTTAATACAGACAAGCATGGTAGAGTAGGGGTCCATAGTTCCTTGAAAGTGGTGTCATAGATAGATAGGGCTGTAAAGAAAACTTTGGCACATTGGCCTTAATAAATCAATGTATTGAGTACAGGAGTTGGAAGTTCTGTTGAAATTGTATAAGACCTTGGTGAGGCCTACTTTGGGTATTGTGTGCAGTTTTGGTCACCTACCTACAGAAAAGATGTAAATAAGACTGAAAGAGTGCAGAGAAAACTTACAAGGATGTTGCTGGGATTTGAAGATCTGAATAATGTGGAAAGGTTGAATAGGTTAGGACATCATTCCCTAGAAAAGAGACGATGGGAGATTTGATGGAGATATCCAATATTATGGGGGATATAGATAGGGTCATTGCAAAACAGGCATTTTCCACTGAGATTGGGTGAAACTACAACTAGAAGTCATGGATTAAGGGTTAAGGGTGAAAGGTGAAATGTTTAAGAGGAACATGAGGTGGATCTTCACTCAGAAGGTGGTAAGACTTTCAAACGAGTTGTCAGTGCAAGTGGCAGAGTCGATTTCAATATTTAAGAGAAATAGACTAGATGGGCTGAAGGTCCTGTTTCGATGTTGTAGTGTTCCCTGACTGACTGGAAAATAGCAAATGTCTCTCCACTCTTTTAGAAGGGAGTGATGCAGAAGAAAGGAAATTATAGGTCAGGTAACCTGCATCAGTAGTTAGAAAGCTGTTTGAGTCCATTATTAAAGATGAGTTTTCCAGTACTTGGAGGCACATGATTAAATAAACCCAAGTCAGCATGGTTTTCTTCAGGGGAAATCTTGCCTGACAATTTTCTTGGAATTCTTTGTGGAAATAACAGGCAAGATAGGCAAAAGAGTGTCCATGAATGTTGTGTACTTGGATTTTCAGAAGCCTTTAACAAGGTGTTAAACATGAGGCTGCTTAACAAGATAAGAGCCCATGGTATTACAGGAAAGAGACTAGCATGAACAGAAGATTGGTTGACTGGCAGACAAGGAGTGGAAATAAAGGGTGCCTTTTCTGGTTGGTTGCTGGTGACTAGTGGTATTCTGCAAGGGTCATTGTTGGGACTGCTTCTTCTGACATTATATGTCAATGATTTAGATGACAAAATTGATGGCTTTGTGGCCAAGTTAACAGACAATGCAAAGATAAGTGGAGGGGCAGATAATGTTGAGGAAGCAGGGAGTCTGTAAAGGGATTAGGAGAATGGGTAAAGAAGTGGCAGATGGAATATAGTTTAGCAAGTTTATAGCTATGCACTTTGATAGATGGAATAAAGGCATACAGTATTTTCTAAACTGGGATAAAATTCAAAAATCAGATGTGCAAAGGGACTTGGAAGTCCTTGAGCGAGATTCTCTGAAGGTTAACTTGCAGGTTGATGTGGTGGTAAGGAGGGCAAGTGCAATATTAACATTTATTTCAAGAGGACTAGAATGTAAGAGCAGGATGGAGTGCTGAGGCTTTATAAGGCATTGCTCAGACTGCAGGGAGTACCGTGAGCAGTTATGGGCCCTTTATCTAAGAAAATATGTGCTGGCATTGGTGAGGGCCCAGAGGATGTTCACAAGAATAATTCTGGGAATGAAAGGATTAAGGCATGAGCAGCATTTGATGGCTCTGGGCCTGTACTCGCTGGAGTTTAGAAGAATGGGGGGTGGGGTGGAGGGGGGGAAGATCTCATTGAAAACTATCAAATGTTGAAAGCCCTAGATAGAACTGATATGGAAAGGACGGATCAAAGGGCACAGGCACAGAATAGAGGGATCTCAAATTAGAACAGAACAGAGATAAGGAAGAATTTCTTTCACCAGAGGGTGGTGAATCTGCAGATTCATCATCACAGATGGCTGTAGAAGCCAAGTAATTGGGCATATTTAAAGCAGGGACTGATAAGTTCTTGATTAGTCAGGGCATCAAAGATTACAGAGCGAAGGCAGAGAATGGAGTTGAAGAATAATAAATCAGCCGTAATAAATTGACAGAGCAGACTTGATGGGCCGAATGGCTGGATTCTGCTCACAAGTCTAATGCTGTTAAGGACACAGTCTAAATGAAGGTCAGTCAAATGGTGCAAAGTACGTCAGTTTGTTTTTCGTTCTCACTCACAGTACAGTTTCTGCAACCATCTCCTTGTTCACTCTCAGCCTTTTCTTTGCCAGCTGCTGTTGATCAATTTTACAGCCTGCGTTTTGGTAGCGTGTTCAAATGTAATACAGCTGTACCCCTGGTGTATGTAAAACTGAGACAGATGCATCATCCTAAGAGGACATGAAATATTTGTAGAAAAAATGTGGAGCTTTTGCGTGTCAGCTGTTCAGGGACAGATGCAAGGTGAACCTGCAGGAATGTATGCAATTTGTACGAAATGTGTGGAATTTGTTTGGAGATGTGAGATTTCTGTGGAGGTGAATGAATTACAGACAAACAGGTTAAAACATCATACAAAATAGCTGACAAAGGACTTTCATCTGAATGTTTAAAGTGTCTGTGTGAATTAACATTCACACATTTTAGTCACAAGGCCTGACATACATAATGTAAAATATGTGAAGTTCAGGGGCATTTCAAGAGGATTTTGCAAAGTATTTCTGACATTCAGAAGGAAAATAGAATCTTCCTTTGAAATGTATGGTAATATAGCTGAATCATATGGTTATGTGTTTTAATAGTTAACGTTGCTGATTTAATAATCCAGAGGAATAGTTTGATAGGGGAAAGTTTAACTCTTGTGCTAACACAGTTAAAGGGTATCTTTCACTTCACTTCAAAACTGCAGAAATGCCAGGAGACTCATATCGCCACAGGACTTTATAATGTACTCAGTGGCCACTTTATTAGGTGCACCTGTACACTTGCTCTTTAATATAAATATCCAAGCAGCCAATCATATGACAACAACTCAATACGTAAAAGCGCGCAGACATGATCACGAGGTTCTGTTGTTGTTCAGACCAAACATCAGAATGGGGAAGAAATGTGATCTAAGTGACTCTCAGTGTGGAGTAATTGTTGGTGTCAGACAGAGTAGTTTGAGTATCTCAGAAATAACTTATGTCCTGGGATTCCCACAAATAACAGTTTACAGAGAAAGGTGCGAAAAACAAAAAAAAAATCTAGGGAGCGGCAGTTCTGTGGGTGGAAATGACTTGTTAATGAGGGAGTTCAGAGGAGAATGGCCAGACTGGTTCAAGCTGACAGGAAGGAGACAGTAACTCAAATAACCACATGTTACAACAGTGGTGTGCAGAAGAGCATCTCTGCCTAACAAATCGAACCTTGAAGTGGATGGGCTACAGCAGCAGAAGACCACAAAATTACACTCAGCAACCACTTTACAGGAGGTTCCACATAGAGTGGCCACTGAGTGTATATCTGCAGTTCTGGTTTTTGATTTGTGGAATTTGGACATTGTTGACAAGGTCAACATTAATTGTCCAACAGCAGTGCACAGTTAACAGTGATTGGTGGTGGCTGCCACATGCAGTCTTTAAGGTAATAGTACTTGTCTGTAGTGTATGGCAGAAGGAATGGGTCCCAGGATTGACATCCAGTGGCAAGAAAGCTATGACAATACAATGGATTCCACATAATTGGGCTATCGGTAAATTGGAGCAGCTCTTAAAGAACAAAAGTTAATCGAGAAAATAGCAGGGATTCTCTTCGTTCATTTGGGACACTATGCTGCTTAATTTGGGGGGGGGGGAGGAGTCAAACAGTTTCTAACTAGTGTCAGTCACATGCACTTGTACAGCCATTAGACAATATGGAGCAAACAATTTTTAAATAGCATCAGTTACATGAGCTTGTGTTATGTTATCCACTTGGGCCAAAAGGCATCCATTCAAAAAGCAGTGATTTTTGATAATTTTGTTTTTTATTTTGACATGTAGGAAGAGAGTGAAAATGTCCATTAACTGCACTAGGTGTCTGTGGTCATTTTGTTCATAAACAGTCAATCAAAAAATCAAGGCAGTGTACACTGGATTTATTCCTCCAATGATAGCCATTAGGAACTTAGACAGTTTTTTAGTACTATTGTGGTACTGGCAGTGTTTTATTTTTTCTGTATTTCATATAAATGCACAACTTGTTACTAAATTAAATGGTAGCCTGTGCTTTTAACGCCTTTTAACTATTTCCATGAAACTTTGGCTAATTGGGGCAGCCGCTTAACTGGGCCGAAGTGAACAGTCCGAGTTAAGCAGAATCCCCTGTATGTCCTAGTAGAACTCGAAAGATAACATGCAAGTGGCAGTGTAAGCATGAACTTGTTGCTATTGTCTCCATTTGGGAGGGACTCAGATGAATAATTGGAGCTTATTACTGTACTCATCACAGCCACCGTGCCCTGTTGGCAGCAAAGGTGATGCCAGTCAAGCAATTACCTTCTCCCCAATGATTTTGAACCGTGAATATTGTTGGAACTTGACTCAACTAGGCAAGTGGAGAGTTGTTGAGATTCAGATGTAATAGGCACTTGGCTGCACTTTTCAACCTTTAGATTCAATAATTTCAAATGCTGCTCATCCAAGCACTGGGTATTGAAAACAAGCTGGCTTCTGATCCATGCCAGAGTGTTGAAATTGGATGGCAAGCTGATGATACTTGAGCATCCATTTAAGCCTTCAAATCTATAACATTTGTGGGAACAGTTTCTTCACCACAATTAGGTTAAAACCCTGGACTCCAGACCCAGGCATGGGTCAAAGAGAAGAAGTAATTCCAGCTTTGTTTCCATTTCATGTGTATCATTAACAATAAACCATGAACAAAACTGCTTATGATCAGATTTCTTTTTCAAGTGAAACTCATAGACAGTGTGGTGTCTTACATAAGGCAGTGTTTTCCTCCCTGTACTTCTTACAGCTCACTTATCATAGATTTTCCTCTTTGGTCTATCATAGAACAGGTAACCAAAGTTTTGGAGATGAGAAACACCAATCCTGAATTTCAAATCCAAATATGTCATTAGCTAAAACATGGTTCAGGACACTTCCATTTTCTCAACTAATATTCTGCCTGTTTGTATGTTGAGTGTGCTGTCCTTTAGCACAGCAGAAAAGTTGCATGTTTTGGGTGTCTGATGTTCTCTGCTTATACTCTTCAAATCTGTCACCAGAACTTGAGTATTCAAAGGCATTCTGTCATTTGAGCCATGCTCCCCCTGTAAAAACATAATTCAAGTTATCTGCCTACACACAAAACATTAATGTTAAGTAGGTAATTATAGCTATTAAAATGCTGGTTGGTCATTTATTGTTGTCTTTGTGCTTTAAAAGCATAAAAACCACTGTTCTGTTGAGTGTCAGGAGAGGAGAAACAGGCCTGCTCGTTCAGGACATTGTTTTACATCGACCAGCTTCAGTAACCATTGGCTTAGTCACTAGTCACTAGTCACTAGTCACTAGTCACAAAAGGGGGGAATGCTGGATGTGAAGTTGGGAGTGTTACTTTCCTAAACAGTCCATGATCTTTAACTCCAAGGAGCCTTCCTGGATTTATTGTCAGTTTTCTCAGATGGCCTGATGATAGGCCAGTTGCCTTTCAGGGAGAAAGCCAGTGATGTCAGGAACCACTCAGCAGGATATGAGTGGAAAGGGAAAGAGAGAATGCAGGGGTGTTGGTGATTAGGAGATGTGTGGGAGAAGGCAAATTCTAGATATGGTAGGATTCAGATTGCAGTATGTAGGAGAGAGAGTGAAAGATGATTTTGTGAAGTTGGATTTGTAGGGTGGCTTGGTGAAATCTAGAATACAAAACATAAAATTATAGAACATCAGCCCATGATATTGTGATGACTTATATAAATCTATTCCATGATCAATCTAGTCCTTCCCTCCTACATAGACCATATTGGCCTAGTTTTTTTACATCCGTGTGCCTATCCAGGAGTCTCTTAAATGTCCCTATTGTATCTGCCTCTAGCATCACCCCTGACAGAGCACTCTATCCATCCTGCTAACTTGACATCACCCCTAAACTTTCCTCCGCTCACCTTAAATGGATGTCCTCTGGTATTGGCTTTTGCTGCCCTGGGTAATACCTGTCCACCTGTCTCATATAGACCTCTATCAAGTCATTTCTCACTCTCCTTCACTCCAGAAAGAAAAGCCTTAGCTTGCTCAACGTTTCCTCATGAGATATATTCTCCAATCTATGCAACATCCTGGCAAACCTCCTCTGCACCATCTCCAAAGCTTCCACATCTTTCCTATAATGAGGTGACCAGAACTGAACACGATATAGTAAATGTGGTTTAACCCAAGTCTTATAGAGCTGCAAGATTACTTTGCACTTCTGGAACTCAATGTCCTGACTAATGAAGACCAATGCCTTCTTAATCACCCTATCAACTAACACATTCTTAATCACCCAATCAACTTGCATGGCAACTTTGAGAGATCTATGTTGCAAGGATGTGGCGGTGGAATGAACCCAAGTGCTGAACACAGACGTGGAGGCCGAGTCAGGGGGCGTTATGGTCATAGCGAGCACAGAATTGGTGCCAAGGGAGTCTTTACCCGGAGTCTTGGTCTTAGAGAATTCAGGAACAATGCTAGACTTAGAACTGATAGTCCTAAGAACCAAGGAACGAGGTTACTCATACTCAAGTCGATCAAACAAACTGGCAGCTCCTTGTTGTGGTCATGGGGTTCTTATACTGCATTTACTGATGGAAAGCAGGTGTTTGTAGTTAGTGGAACCTGGGAATGATGGGAACCAAACAAGGTCATTGAGGCCCAATTTTCAAGGAAAATAACCAGGTGGGTGATCACCAGAAGGGACCATGACAATCTATGGATGTGGACCCCAAGATCTCTCTGTTCCTCCCCCTGCTAAGAATCCTTCCATTGACCTTGTGTTCTGCCTTCAAGTTTAATCTTACAAACTGTCATAATTCACACTTTTGGACCAAACTCCATCTGCAACTTCTCTGCGCAGCTCTGCATCCTACCAATGCCCCACTGTAACCTACTGCACCTTTCTACACTAATTAAAAACTCTCCCCACCATTGAGCACACCTACAAGAAACGCTGCCTCAAGGAAACATCCAACAGGGATACGCATCATCCAGGCCATGCCCACTTCTCGCTGTTGCCAGTGTGAAGGAGATACAGGAGCCTTAGGTCCCACACCATCAAGTTCAGGAACAGTTATTACGCCTCAACCATTAGGCTTCTGATCCAGCATTAATAACTTCACTCACTCCAACACTGAACTGATTTCACAACCTGTGGACTTACTTTCAAGTACTCTACAACCCATGTTCTCAGTATTTCTTCATTTATCTATCTGTGTATTTATTTATCTATCTAAATAGCAATTTATTTATTTAGTTATTTATCTATTTAACTATATTTCCACTTAGTTTTTTTACTTTTGCGCAGTTTGTCTTTTGCACCTTGGTTCTTTTCAGTCAGTGTGCAGTTTTTCATTGATTCTATTGTATTGCTTTATTTTACTGTGAATGCCTATGAGAAAATGAATCTCTGGGTAGTATATAGTGATTTATACACACTTCGATAATAAATTTACTTGGAACTTTGTGGCAGGTCAGGGGGAAACATATTTCTTCTTTCTAGCTTACAAGCAGTGTAGTACTGGCATGGATTCTGTCTCCTCATCTTTATTTATTTGCTGGGTTATCCATGGACGAAAGAAGCCAGCTGGAATGGTTTGAAAATAGCAACACCATTAAGATGAAGGCAAAATCTCCTTTGGAGAATTCAGATTTCAATTTGCCTCCTGTACGTAGTTTCGAAGCCCGTATCAGTTAAAACCCAATGTGGGTTGTGTACCTGGTTTTGATTCTTACGGAACCTGCACCTGCCTGCCTCTGAGGAATAAGAACATCCAAATGTCCATAAAATAACAATAAAGCAACATGTAGAATTCAGGAAATAAGACTGTTATGACTGTGACTGAAATCCCTGGAGAGACACTGAAGCTGATGATTTAAAAGTTTTTATTCACTACGACAAGCAGGCATCATTCTGGAGACACTTTCGGTAGAGGCTCACAAACCCAGAAGTTCATCACAATTTTATACCCTTTAGATTAATAGGTGATTCAATACAGTTTCAATAATTCCATTGTTTACTTCAATATTTTGGCTTGACAACCCTTTGAGATATGTATCTACAGAGGGAGACACCTCTGAATGTTCAAACACCCCTGCTGGCATAAACTAATTGACTCAAGTATTCCAGAAAATTCTGAAGACAGAGAGCCAGACATCCAAGATTAATATTTGTGCGAGCTGACTCTGAGTATACATAGATAAACTATTATTGCAACTATACATGGGATTATGTTTCATATGCTAACTGACCACATCAGCCTGGCCTGCTAGCTTCAACTCAAGTCGCAATGGTGCAAATAACTTAGCTATGGTTGTCTGGATTGATGCAGGGAAATTAACACAGCACTGTTGCCTTCACGTATGAGAATGTCTCATGGTCACCTTTGTGCAAACCATATCTCTTAGTCTGTGCTTTTAACTTCAATTTACTGCTTGCAATTTACAATAAGAACTGAAGACTGGTTCTTGCTTGATTTAATATTGGCTTTATTCACGTAACATAATTCCAGAATACTCCCTAATAAAGACATCACAGGAATTACTGCAGCTATCAGTCTGTTATGGTTTTTAATGGCTCTTTTTACTTGATTTCCCAATTTATGCTTGGTTCTTTTGTCTTTGTGCCCTGTTCCACAATCCAGATAATATGAGAGTGACTGGTAGGACTGGTGTCTCCCAGCACCATTGCTATCTACAAAGTATAAATATTATTATCAAAGTATGTAGACTTCATACAACCTTGAGATTTGTCTCCTTACAGACAGCCACAGAACAAAGAAACACAAAAGAACCCATTAAAAGTGAAGACGGTCAAATACCCAGAGCAAAACAGAATCATGTGAACAGTTATCAAGCAAATAGGTTCAGAACTGAAGTCATGAAAGAAAGTCCATCTTCAGACCCCCAGTTCAGCACAGAGCTGGGTAAGCGTGGAACAGTGAGCTGAACCAGCCGGCCCCTCACCTCGGGCTCTGACACCCCGACCCGGTGTTTAAATCGTCAAACAAGCATTGGGCGATGTCGCTTTGATTTTCTTGAGGTCTGAACCCTGCAACTTCAATTTGGCCTGTACCTGATCTTTCCAGTTGGGTCCGGCCCTTAAATCAATTGAACCTTGAGACTTTCCTCACTCTTGGTGACAGAGTCACTGGCTCAGTTCTGTCACATCGAACTGCCTCCAAGTCAAAAGGGAGGTTACAGGGTATTGCTTGCACTGATTGTTTACCTGAAAAAGTGTGATTAACAACGTATTAAGTTGTTTTCTTTGTTTCTTTTGCCACCAACAAACAGATGCTGAGCTTCAGCAGTGCCATCTTAAACCGGAGGCAATGTGGAGTTTGCATGTTCTCCTCATGACTCCATGGTTTCATCCTGTTCTCCAGCTTTCCCCCACATTCTAAATGCCTGGTTGATCAGCTAACGGTGCTTGGAGTTGATGGGAAAGTGGGGAGAATAAAATAGGATCAGTGTAGGCTTAGTGTCAATGGCTGCTTGGTGGTTCACACAGATTTAGTGGCCTAAGGGTTCTGTTTCTATGCTGTATGACTCCATAACTGTGTCCCAGTCATGTGCTAAATGCTGTTGTGTTATTAGCTTCTTAAGGTCTAACAGGGGCATGTGGAATTCATCATTCCATTCCCAAGTCTGCCAGAAATTGGGGAAAGGGGCATTTGTGGAACGAGAGACAAGCTGCAGATGCTGGAAATCCGAACAACACACACAAAATGCTGGAGGGACTCAGCAGGCCAGGCAGCGTGGGTCTCAGCCTTGAACATCGACTGTTTACTCTTTCCAGAGATGCTGCCTGGCCTGCTGAGTCCCTCCACCATTTTCCGTCTGTTGCATTCATGGAAGTTTCTTTGAGAAGGTAATGATGTCACAAAATATTAGCTTAATAACCAGTGCAACATGGGTAAAGCCCTCCGCACCACTGAACACATCTACATGAAACCCTGTTGCAAGAAAGCACCGCCCATCAACAGAGACCTCCCTCCAACTATCCTGCGGCCATCAGGAAGAGGGTACAAGAGCTTCAACACTCATACCACCAGGTTCAGGAACAGTTACTACCCCTCTTGTACCCCTGATACCTCTTGTATCAGGTTCTTGAACCAAAAGAAATAACTTCACTTGCCCCATCATTGAAATGTTCCCACAACCAATGGATTCATTTTCAAGGGCCCTTCATCTCAGGTTCTCAATATTAATTCCTTGTTTATTATGATTATTATTATTCTTTCTTTCTTTTTAGCATTTGCACAGTTTGTTCTCTTCTACACTCTGATTGAATGCTCAAGTTGGGTGGTCTTTCATTGATTCTATTGTGGCTATTATTCTATAGACTTACTGAGTTTGCCCACAAAGAAAGAATCTCAGGTTGTATATGGCGACATAATGTACTTTGATAATAAATTTACTTTGAACTTTTGAATGTTTGAATCAACTAGTATCACCAGAAAATCCTGTGGTACACTTCCTTGCATAATTGCTGGAATCAGATGATCCATGTTTAACTCTTAGCTTGTTTACGTAGAAAGATAGTTCAAAAAGTCTGGACTGTGTTCATAAATGAGATGTTACTAGTACGGCTGGTGAATACTAACTCAGTGTTTACACTCCTTTCAGAACACTAGTTTGGCTGTTGCATTCATTGCAGGAAGATTAAAAACAGTGAATGAGAGAAAGAAATTTGCCTTATCTAAGAGACACAGGACAACATCTCCAAGTGTACTTTTCCCCATTTACTCATGTTACTTAAAAAGTATGCATCCTTTTTCATTAATGTGAGCAAAAGGAAGAAGCAACACTCTCTGGTATATCACGCCAGCCTTTTGGGAGTCTTCGATTCATCTTTTCATTTTTAGCATTATGTAAAGACAGCAGATTCTACAGATGTAAACTTTGAGCAGCTGTACTACATAATTTTTATCAGTTTGGAAGACATTTGAATCCAACGTAGAAAATCAGAACAGGATCCCATTCCAGTCAGCTCAGGCTGCTAAAGCACAATTGCCTTAATAAGGTTTCACATTTTGTCTTTAATCTTTTTAATGTCAGTAGAAAGCTGACAAGACAATTGGCTCTCTGCCACCACTAAAATTTAACTGCTACCTGCTAGGGAGTGATAGGGGAGATGGCAGAATAATTTGGGACTGCTGTCCTCATACTGTTTCAAAGAAGCTCTGGTCTCAGACTGGTGCTATCAATATAACAACAGTCTTTCACTCCAGCCAAACAATTGCTCACCTCAATCACTGCTGCGGCAGTTCGAGTTTAAACTTAAATAAAATTCAAGTTTAATTGTCATTCAGCCTTACACATAAATACAGCCAAATGAAACAGCATTCCTCTGGGACAAGGGTGCAAAACACAGAAGCAGAGTCACACTCAGCATACTTCACACAAATAATTACGATAGCAGAGAAACATACAGTTGCAAATAATAATATAAAAATTACTAATAATATAGTGCAAGTATCATGGCTTGCAGATTGACCGTGCATGGATATTGTCCTTGAGTTATGTTTCTACAAGAACAGCCGTAGTAGTTCCTTAAAACATGAAGTGCAGCCGCAGATGAGGAAAATCCAGCTTGCTCTTCCACTGAGCTAACACTAGAGGGCAGCACCGATAGGAGGGGCCAGCCCACAACCCAGTGCAGAATTCAGTGGCACACAACCAGGTTTGGCATCTCTTAACTCAGTAACCCCAACAGGCAACCCCAAGGCATACGAAGTACCCAGGACGCCTTCAAGGAGCGGTGTCTCAGAAAGGCAGCGTCCATTATTAAGGACCTCCAACACTCAGGGCATGGCCTTTTCTCACTGTGACCATCAGGTGGGAGGTACAGAAGCCTGAAGGCACACACTCAGTGATTCAGGAACAGCTTCTTCCCCTCTGCCATCTGATTCCTAAATGGACATCAAATCCTTGAACACTACCTCACTTTTTTAATATATACTATTTCTGTTTTTCTGCACGATTTTAATCTATTCAATATATGTTTACTGTAATTGATTTACTTATTTATTATTATTTTTTTCTTCTATATTACGTATTGCATTGAACCACGGCTGCTAAGTTAACAAATTTCATAACGCATGCCGGTGATAATAAACCTGATTCTGATGAATGAGGCCTGGTGTGCATCATAACCGAAGGCAAGCAGCACTCCTGCCATCGGGTCAGTCTCGCCAATTAACCAGTGAATCAGACTCTCAGTATTCTACACTACTGATGTCCACTAAGGTCTTGCGACCACAACAAATGCATCCGAGACAGCCATCCACACCATTAGTTGGATTGTTGGTTTGAAATGCTAAGCTGCAAATTGGAAGGACAGTGATCTTATTTGTTTGAACACCTTAAGCATTTATTGTATTAGAAAGGCTTAAGGTTGTACATTACATGCAAAGAATCATTTAATACCAAAGACAGAGCACAATGTTAAGTAGTATTTGATTAATAATGTTACATGCAGTAGGTTGACGATTAAGTGCTTATTTAGCAGAGATTTGTAGATATTATTGCATTACATATTGTGACCAAGAATTTAGTGCAGTGTATTGAGCTATTTCCTAAAGCTGTCGTAAAACTTATTCAAAGACGTTTTTAGCTGAAAGATATAAAATATTGAGCAGCTGCAGTCGACTCAGTGGAATGTGAGATTGGTACTTGGTGGCACAGAGCTGTTGGGATGGGGTTTGATGGTGTGGCTCAGGAAGGCATTAAATATCATTTCAGGTTGGATATTATTGCAGCTGAACTGGTTCTGTCTCTGAATAAGAGGGATAGGGACCTTAAAATCAAAAGTAGTTGTGTTCCTGGGGTTTTCTTTATGGATAGCTTGAGGCACTTAACTCAAATTTATCAGTGCAATAAAATTTGAAACCCCTCCCAAAACTAGTGTCCAGAGAAGTCTATTGGGTCATAGAGTTATAGAATCATAGAACACCACAGCATAGAGACAGGCCCTTTGGCCCATCTAGTCCTTGCCAAACTGTTATTCTGCCTAGTCCCATCAACCCACACTTGGACCATAGCTGTCCGTACCTTTCCCGTCCATGTACTTCATAAAACTTCCCTTAAATATTGTGATCAAATCCTCATCCACCACTTCTGCTGGAAGCTTGATCCACACTCACCACCCTCTGAATGAAAAAGTTCCTCCATCAGATTTCCCTTAAATAATTCCCCTTTCACCCTTAACCTTTGACCTCTAGCTCTAGTCTCACCCAATCTCAGTGGAAAAAGCTAGCATGCACTTACCCTACCCATACCCCTCATAATTTTGTATAACTCTATCAAATCTTCCTTCATTCTCTTATGCTCCGGTAGTAAAGTCCTAACCTATTGTATTTTCCCCTACAACTCAGGGTCTCAGGTCTCAGCAACATCATTGTAATTTTCTCTGTAATCTTTCAATCTTTTTGATATCTTTCCTCTAGTTAGGTGACAAAAACTTCACAGAATACTCCAAATTTGGCCTCACCAACATATTATACAACAATATAACATCTCATCTCCTATACTCAACACGTTGATTTATGAAGACCAATGTGCCAAAAGTCTGCTTTATGACTGTTGTGATGGAAATAACTGGTTCTTTGAGTCTCAACAGTAGAGGCCTGGACACGCACAGTTTTAATAAGGAATTTATTATTGTTACGCCTGTGCCCAACTCTGAGGGGCCGAAAGGTACAAAGTAGCCCCCTCCTTTTTGAGAATCACAAGATCGCTATTAATTCAAGTCAGGAGACCCAGGAAATGAGACAGAGACACGCAGAATCCACAAGGGGTTTGGAATATCCTGGCCCCTCAGCGATACAAAGCCACAGGAAATGGCCATTGTCTCTTGGAGACGGAATTGTGTATTGAGTACTGTACTATTCATTGAAGCCCCTCAGGGGACGACCAGAGTGGGCTGGTTGAGGGATTGCATCATCCCAACCTGATTGACATCTGAGACCCCGTGAGTAAGGATAAAAGAGGGTCTGGGGAACAACCCCTTTAGACGCACCAGGAGAAACGCTAGAAATCCCGTGACGGCGTTTAATAGCAACAGGCGGTGGGGCCTGCGTGCGTCCTTTCCCGTTGGCTGGGATTGGTGGGACTGACCACGGAAGAACGGCTTAGCTAAAAGGAAAAGGACACCAACGACATTTCGAAGGATCGACATCATAAAAAAGGAAACTCTGGCAAGTTCCAAAATCTCTCTCTTGACTCCAACCAAAGGCTGCAGCCTGAATGAACTTGAGTGACTTTAATATTTCCATCGGACAATACATTATCCCCTAGACAATGATAGAGCTATTTCTTATTGATTATTATTATACCCACGCTTTTAGATTTAGTATTGATGACGTATGTTATCTGTATGTTTGCATTGATATTATTTTTGTGTATTTTTATCAATAAACACTGTTAAAAATAGTACCATCAAACTTCAACGGACCTCCCTATCTTTGCTGGTAAGTGACCCAGTTACAGGGTTCATAACATTATTAAAGGGGAAGTCGGGTCAACACAAGCAACTACAATACACAGGAAGCAATGTGGGGACAGGGTGCGGTTAAACATACAAAGAACAAGGGAAAAGCACTACAACAGCTATCCCCCTTGACCTTGGATAGCTGCGGCTCCCTTATCAGGACAAACGATAGACCTTCCCAAACATAAATCAATGCACTTACCTCCAATGAGGTGGTCTGTAAGAGAGACCAATCTAGGGACAAGTCTCACCTTTTATAGCATGGGGCTGGGCGAGATAACCCAATTAAGGTGACCAATAATTTGGGTGTGCATTGGTTAGTTGGGAGGGACCAAATGTTGATTGGCATGTGGTGTGTCCTCCGACCAGCCAGGTGGCAGTGCATCTTTCACGTGGCCGGTATCTCCGGATACAATGACCCTATCTACCTTTGACTCCACTTTCAAGGAATAATGGATCAGTATTCCCAGATCTCTCTGTTCTACCGCACTCTTTAGTGTCCTATCTCTCACTGTGTTAGTCCTGTCCTGGTTTGTGCTCCTGAAGTGCAACACCCCACACTCGTCTGCATTAAATTCCACCTGTCATTTTTAGCCCACTTTTCCAGCTGCTCCAGATCCCATTGCAAGCTTTGATAGCCTTCCTCTCTGTTCACTAAACACCACCCAATCTTGCAGCCATCTGCAAATTTGCTGACCCCGCTTACCACATTATCATTGATATAGATCAAAGTTCAAAGTAAACGTATTATCAAAGTACATCTAAGTCAGCATATACAACCCCGAACCTTGAACAGTGAGATCCATTTTCAAATGACAATGGACCTAGCACCAATCCCAGCAGAACACCACTAGTCACAGGCCTTCAAACAAAGAGGCAACCATCTATTACCACTCTCTGGCTTCTCCCACAAAGCCAGTATTGAATCCAGTTTATCACCTTATCCTAGGTGCCAAGCTATAGAACCTTCTTGACCAGCCTCTCATTTGGGACTTTGTCTTGCTAAAGCGGACGTAGTCAATGTCCACTGCCTTTCATTTATCAACTTTCCTGGTAATCTCTTTAAACTCAATGGGATTAGTTAGACACAACCTACTATGCACAAAGCCATGTTGACTATCCCTAATATTTACTTAACTGGTCCTTTAGAATACCTTTTGATACTTAAATAAACCAGAAGGCTGGAATACTTTGTGCCGTTGTGGAACCATAAAAGCCATTGTTTTTACATAGGCCACCTTTATGAAATCAGTTAATCGTTCAACGTAGTTTTCATTTTCAGAAAATTAGATTCTGGGCAGTTTCCACTCCCACTCTGGCCACTCTACTGTGTCTCTGTTCTCCAACACTGTTTCAATGAAGCACAAAGTATTTTCAGACATTGTTAAAATTCAATTCCTACTAATCCTGGTCTTTGACTAGCAGTTCATCCGTGATGTTTTGTGTCTCATTGCAAGATGTCCCTGTATGTCAAACTACTCAGCAAATCATCCAGCAGCGGATCTCTGCCTGCAACTCTCTGAAACTGACATTAACATGGTGTTAAAATGTGGTTCATGTTGATACCCTCATCATTCAAACAGCAGCTTTTGAGAGCACTCACTTCAAGTTCAAGTTCAAGTTCAGCTTATCGTCATCCAACCATACACATGTACACTACCAGACGAAACAACGTTCCTACAGACCCAGGTGCACAGCATAGAACATATAACTCACTTAACGCAGAAAGTAACATTACCACAAATAAATTAACAAGTAATAAGGTGCATGTATGAAACAAGAAAAAAGTCTGCAGATGCTGGAAATCCGAGCAACACACACACAAAATGCTGGAGAAACTCACCAGACCAGGCATCATCTATGGAAAAAGGCACATGGAAGGACCCGCTGAAGGGTTTCAGCCTGAAACGTCGACTGTGATTTTTCCCCTGGATGCTGCCTGACCTGCTGAGTCCCTCCAGCATTTTATGTGAGGTGCATGTACAATACAAGTTAACAAGTAAACAGTTTTATAACTGCTCATTTTTTAACTTGTATCACATATGCACCTTATTATTTGTTAATAATACCACTGGTGCTTCATGCGTGACGAGACCTGGATGGTGGCAGGAAGTTCAGTTGTTGCATGGCTTGAGAGAAGAAACTGTTTCCCATCCTAGCAGTTGTTGTCTTAATGCTATGGCACCTCTGGCCTGATGGTAAGGGGGGGTCAACGAGGTTGTTGGACAGTTGGTAGAGATAATTGACAATGCTAAGTGCCCTGCGTACATAGTGCTCCTGATAAATCTCTCTAATGGGTGGAAGAGTGACCCTGGTGATTCTCTCAGCAGTCTTTCCAATCCTTATTCCTGCTGAGTTCCTTTTTTTCCTGCACTAAGCCATAAAATGATATGCAAAGTATTTTGTTTCTGTAAACCCATCCATTATGTCAAGAAACTAAAAGATAAATGTTGAACAAGGATTTGGTGTTGCAATGATATTTATTTGGTGTGGCACTGTAGTGTAGGGGTTACCTCAGTCACGTTCCAGCGCCGGCTCCCAACCATTGAGCACATCTACATGAAGCGTGGCCGTAGAAAAGCAGCATCCATCATCAAAGACCTTCACCACTCAGGCCATGCTCTTTCCTCGCTGCTGCCATGCGGTAGAAGGTACAGGAGCCTCAGGACTTGCACCAGCAGATTGAAGACAGTTACTACCCCTCCACCATCAGGCTCTTGAACAAAAGACAGTAACTACGCTCATTCTATTTCTGGTGTTCCCACAACCAATGGTCTCGCTTTAAGAACACTTTAACTTGTTATTTCATGCTCTTGTTATTTATTTACACTTGCATTTCCACAGTTTGTTGTTCATTGATCATGTTTATAGTTACTGTTCTATAGATTTTCTAAATATGTATGTGGTGACATGTATGTACTCTGATAATAAAATGTACTTTCAACCTTGAACTTTGAATTTTGTGAGATCTGGATTCGATACCCATCAGTGTCTGTAAGGAGTTTGTATGTTCTGCCCTTGACTGTGTGGGTTTCCTCCGGGAGTTCCATTTTCCTCCTATATTGCAAAGATGTACGAGTAATTTGTGGGCATGCTATGCTGGTGCCAGAAGCAGGGCTACGTATCTAGGCTGCCCAGCACGACCTGCACAAACGATCCACTTCACTCTATGATTCAGCATGCATGTGACAAATAAAGCTAATCTTTATATTCTAATCAGCTAAAGCACAAATGATATCTTGGTGACTGGTATTTTTCCAAATGAACATGTGAAATTTAATGACACATTTTTGTTCAGTTTACTGCTGTCAGTTTTTCACTTCCTCATCACTTCATTGTAAGTTTTTGTGATAGCAAGCAACACATTTTCGTTCATGTCATTTCATTCAAAGGCAAGTTGTTGGGCCCAGAGAATCACATTTTGTAAAACGTTCATCACATTCTAAAGTTACTCAGTCTGGAGCAGGCTGTGGATTGAGGTGAGTGACACTCCCCTCCACCCCCACCCCACCATTTTAACCATGTTTTACAGGAGAACCATCAAGAGTATCCTGACCAGCTACTTCAACATCTGATATGGAACTTAGAAGGCATCTGACCACAAGTCCCTTTAAAGGATGGTGCGGACTGCAGAGAGGATCATCGGGGTCTCTCTGTCACCTATTAGAGATATCTAAAAGGAGTGCTGTACACACAGGACTCCTACCATTATCAATGATCCACCCCTCCCTCCGTCCAACAACCACTTTGACCACCCACCGTCAGGTAGGGGGTACCAGAGCATTAGGACAAGAATTGTTAGGCTTCTTCCATCAGCCCATAAGACTTCTGAATTCCCTGCCACCATCCAGGTCTTATCATTAATGAGGCACCAGTAATGCTATAACTTTTTAACTTGTATCATATATGCCCCTTATTATTTGTTAAGTTATTTGTTCTAATAATATTTTATGTGTTAAGTGTGTAAGTTATATGTTCGGTGTTGTGCACCTTGGGCTGTATAGGGACATTGTTTCATTTGGCAGTGCACATGTTTAAAGTTGAAAGACAATAAACTGAACAAGTTTGAATTTGAACTTCAACATACTTCAGGAAAGTGCTGCAATCAAATGGCAAATGCAGACACGAAACAGTGACAAGTTGCAGCCTTTGAATGGTTAAACGCAAGCATTTTAAGAAAGTGAAGCAACACTTTAATGAAAGTTGCAGAATGATACTTAAACGTGAATTAAGTTTTACTAAACTATCTGAAGCATTGGTCGATGACACAGGGATGTGGTGTTTAAAAAGGATGTAAATTTAAAGTTTCTTTCCTATTCATTATTTCAAAATACAGAGCTGTTATGCAGGTCTCTAATTTGATTATTTTGTGTTTAACATTTCCACAATCCCCAGCTGGATGGACACTTTCACGAGACTTTGTCTATTAAGATCAGGTACCAGGAATGCTGCGTGACTGTGATCGTTTCTGTCATGTGCTTTAATACACGGTGAGGGACAGTGACCTCATTTGGGCAGTGGTGAGCATGGTGACAAATTGGCTTCCCTTTCCTTTCCGGTTCCATATCCTCACGAGCCTGTTTGAAGGTCACCACACTTCACTGCTTTCACACCAAATCCTTCAGGGAAACCTTTGTTTTTCTTTTGTTCAAATGGTCCTCAGTTCCCAAGGTTCAGACCAGGAAACACCACTTTTGGCACATACACTGAAAAGAAAACACTAATAGTCTATTCGAAAGCACGATGAATTATGCCAGGAATGTTTCAGAATACGGCATAAACTTAAAAATTATTATGCAGAGCCAATATATAGACCATTATTACCACAAACAGACCACCAATAGAACCACCTTATTTTGGATTCCAGGTTTCCAATAATAGGTAAATATGATTCAACAAAATAATAAAGATTATTTCATGGGTTAGGATGAACAGAGATGTTACCATTTACCCTGTGAATAACTGATTCTCCTATCTCCAGTCCCTATCTTCACCCCTGGACTAACACTAAGGCACTATAGTCAAGGCAAACATCCTGGAATTCAGAATGCTGATTCCTGCAATAATCCAAACCCTGGCAAATGAGGCTTCCGGACCAATTTTAGGCTGGCTTTGGGCACTGTGTAGAAAATTCTGGGCCTTAATAAAGTTCCACCCCTTGACTGGGCTGAAAAACAAAATAATTCACGTACTTGCTCTTTACTTCCTTGGAGTTATAAAATTATTAGCTTTTTTAAATCATGCAATAATAACATATGAGAAAAGTAAAATTTTAGATGTATAAATGTTATTTTTAACTGAGTGATATAATTGATTAAAACATTGTGGTTTCTTTATATGAGATTTAGGTTTCAGATCTGGAATGAAGAGAGAAAAGGTTTCCCTCAAAAGGTCAAAAGCAAAATTAATATGATTAATACCAATTGAGCCTCTAATGAATCTGTCTGTGATTTAATACCAAATTAACAGTCCTTCACATGCATGCTCAAGTAAAATAAGGGCAATTTCACAACCAGGCAGCAGGGGGCACTTAATGCACATTGTTAAGGAAGATCAGAGTACCTTTGGTCTTTAAGTGACTGTGACCTGGAAGTGCTTCCGGCTGGAGGACCAGCTATTTTTTACACAGTGCTCATTGTATTACAGGGCTACTTATCCAGGGACCTTCACTGTTAACACGGAGACCTGAATTCGAAACCAACCATGGACAATGGAGACAAATTCAGTACAATACATAAACCTGGATTGAAAAATAATTACCAGTAAGACTGACCACGGAACTGCTAGATTATTATTTAACCATACGTTGCTCAGAGATGCTCTCTAAGGAAGGAAAGCTGCCATTTTACCAAATGTGGCCTGCACTTGGCTCTACACTAATAGTTATGGGGCTGATTCCCAATGGCCTCCCCAAGAGGCTGAGCAACCCACACAGTTTTAGTGAAATGGGAGGGGAGATAAAATATTTTACCAGTGATACCCAAATCCAGTGAATAAAGTTCAATGTTCAAAGTAAAATTTATTTTCACTGTACATATCTGTCACCACATACAACCCTAAGATACTTTTACCTGCGGACATGCTCAGCAAATCTTTAGAATAGTAGCTGACAATAAAATATATATAGCCACATTCTTTAGCACTGATGTTGCAACAATGATTGTAAAAAAGATATTTGTTAGCATTTTTATGATGTCAGACAGTGCTTTGGGGCTTCATGGTTTTATCCTGGACAGAAACAGGTAGAGAGTAACTAGTGTGGCCTGTTTGTGGCTCTGAAGCATCATTTACAAATTACTGCTGCCCAGTCCTCCACATGTGAGAAAATGACTTGGGGCACTGATTGTAGGGGAAGTATGCTGTGGAGTTTGGAGAATGTGGTGATTAAAGGATTGTGATGCTTCTAGAGACATGTAAACACATTGCCACTTGACTCCTCAGGGTTGACTTTAATTTTTCTTTTCATTTGATGAGAGGATGCAGATGATAGTGGCTGAGGAAACATGAGCAAGCTCAGCCCATGATGCACCATCAATAACTCACACTGAGACGTAAGGCGAGATATCGGCTTTTATTGACTGGAAGAAGGAACCAGGAGTGTCCATCATACTATGTCCTGGAGACTGAGGCCGAGCGTCAGGCCTCAGATCGCCTTTATACAGGGGCCTGTGGGAGGAGCCCCAGGAGCAGTCAGCAGGGGGCGTGTCCAGACAGGCACATAGTTCACCACAGCCCAACGACTGACTCACAAAGCCTTTCCAATATGTAAAGGCACAAGTTAGTGGGGTGATGGCAGATTATCCTTTAGCTGGATGTGTACATCTCTGGTAACAATCTCAAAGGTCAGTATCATGTGAGGCAAATATGTTTCATCCATTTGCACACTACCTATCAGCATAAATGTCTGTTTTCTTCATCTTTGTTATACGACAGCTATGGAGTTTTTGATCTACATGATATTCTACTATAATTAACCATGTCATTTTCAACAGCCAATTCTGTGAGATCTATTGTCCGCAGGCCCTATACATATGGGAACACCACCACCTACAAGTTCCCACGCACTCTCCTGACTTGGTAAAATATCACCAATCCTTCACTGTTCAACAAAATTAATGTCAGGCTTTTCCAAATTCAAAGAATTAATTAAAGTGAATGGTGGTTATATCTTACACAGAACTCTGTGTACCGTTCAGAAAGCAATATTACTGCTGTAGAGGATCTAAAGAAGTTGCCAAAATAATTTACATGGTTGACACAGGAATGCAAAATGAGGAAAATGAGGAAAGTAGTTGGCTTTCTTCTCGTAAGAGAGACGACGGTACATTAGCCTAATAAGAAAACACTAAAATTATGATGAGTCCAAAATGAGAGAAAACATGAACAAAATTAGAGGCCATTTTAAAGGAGATCCCCTCAAAAAATCAGAAAGAGAATGTTTGGCACCAGAAGGAGCAGCTGAGGTGAGTACAGTGTGGATACGGTGAAGGGAAAGCTGGTTAGGCAGGGAGGGAGGCAAAATGAATAGAGAATTAAGCTATTGGATGGGAGAAGCAGTTGAGCCAATTGCTCTGTTTCAGGGGAATACATTCAATGTAAGTGACTGTCACCATGCTTATATTCCATCTGGGTATTCTCCAACCTGATGCCATGGACATTGATTTCTCTAACTTCCGGTAATTTCTACTGCCCTCCCACCCCACTTACTTCTCATTTTTTCTATTCTGGTTCCCTTCTGTCACTCCTTCTCTTCTCCTCACCTACCCATCACCTCTTTCTGGTGCCCCTCCAAGGTCCACTCTCCTCTCCTATCAGATTCCTTCTTCTTCAGCACCATTACCTCTTCCGCCTGGTACCTCCCAGCTTCAAACTTCACCTCCCGCCCCCACCTTGCCCCTCGCTGGCTTCACCTATCACCTGCCAGCCTGTACTCCTTTCCCTCACACACCTTCTCATTCTGGCTTCTGCCTCCTTCATTTACAGTCCTAAGGAAGGGTTTCCGCCTAAGAAGTCAACTATTTATTCCTCTCCATTGAGGCTGCCTGAGTTGCGAAATTCCCCCAACATTTCCAGTGTGTTATCAGACTCAATTGTTTTGTTTACTGTGAATCAGTTTATGGGCTAAATCAAAAGAGATCTTCCTTATGTAGGGAGCGTGTGTCCGCTTGTTCTTATCTAGTACTCATCCTGCATTACACCTAGGGGGCAGCAGGACTCAGCTTCTACAAAAATGAAGCAGGCAACCATCTGGAAAATTGGGTGATTGATATCACAGAACCTTGCTACAGAACAAATTCATAAATATTTAATTGATTCAGATTTTATTTGCTGGTAACTCCTCTTGGGTGAATTAAGTAAGAGCTCTTTTGTTTGGAGTTTCCCATCTTGAGACCTGTAAATAGATTCCAAATAATAAAGGTGTTGAGCTCGTGCCATGTGGCAGGCTGCAGTCCCATTTGAATGACGGTGTATCTGTAAGGGAGGTAGCGCCAGAAGCAAATGTTTACAGAACATTGTAGGACACCTTGTGGCCTGAACAATGGAGAAATACCCCCACTGAGGGGAGGGTCAGGAACTAATGACCAAGTGGGAGTTCAGCACGTGAAAGAGTACTCCAACACAGAAGCAGGCCCTTTGGCCCATCTAGTCAGTGCCACGCTATTGTTCTGCCTACTGCCATCGACCTGCACCTTGACCGCGGCCTTCCATACCCCTCCCATCCAAGTACTTGTTCAAATTACACATCCACCACTTCCACTGGCAGCTCATTCCCCAATCTCACCTCCCTTTGGATGAAGACGTTCTTCCTCATGTTTCCTTAAATGTGTCACCTTTCACCCCTAACCTATGATCTCCAGTTGTAGTGGAAAAAGCCTGCTTGCATTTACCCTATCTATACCCCTCAAAATTTTGTATACCTCTATCAAATCTCCTCTCATTCTCCTACATTCCAGGGAATAAAGTCCTAATCTATTCAACCTTTCCCTATCACTTAGGTGCTCAAGTCCCAGCAACATCATTGTAAATTTTCTCTGTGTTCTTTCAATCTCACTGATATATTTTATGTACAGTAGGTAGGTGACCAGAACTGGGCACAATATTCTAAATCAGGCCTCACCAATAACTTATTCAGCTTCAAAATAACATCCCAACTCCTTGAGGCTCCTTGTTCTAGGCGCACACTCACATGCCTGCACAGATCGACAGACCTTACAACTTGACATCAAGTCCAAGATCAAGAAGCCTTTGTATGGTTTCTCTGAGGAGAGCGATGTGCTCCTCCATGGACTTTGAGAAAAGTAGGATGCCATCCAAGCAGACGGAAGTGTACTTATGGAGAGCATCCCAAAGCATGTCGTTTATAAAGGCCTGGAAAACTGCTGGTGCACTCACAATGCCAAAGGACATGACCGGGTACTCATAATGCCCTGACAGTGTGTTGAATGCCGTCTTCCACTTGTCACCCTCCATTAGGTGAACCCAGTTTAATGCACTCTGCAAGCCCAGCTTCGAGAATACTCTTGCCCCTTGGAGAATCTCAAAGGCAGCTCATGAATGGAATAGGGTAACGATTCTTGACCATTATGCGATTCAGTCCTCTATAATCAATGCAAGGCCACAGATTCCCATCCTTCTTCAGATACAGTCCTCTATCCCTAGATAGAGCCTACAGCCTGTGTCTATGTCTACAGCCTCCAGTCCCCAGATGACTCTTGGATTCACAGGTGTAGTACTGATGTGACTTGGACACTGCTGTAGATTGAACAAACACGTTTGTTCAACAGACTTCCATTTTTCTTACCTACGTCCTGACGTCATAGGCACTCTGACCTACGAATACTCACACAATACGTTATCTTCTTAAGATCTTCTCACACAAAATCTTCTCAAGATTTTTTTTAACAACACTGTGAATTGCCAAAACAATGCCTCCAGGTATGTCTTTCTTACTTTGCAACAGCCGTGACATAAACTAAAAAAAATCTTACCTTCTTATACAGTATTCTACATTGTATCTTACAATACTAACAGCAGAGTATTTTCTTTTACTAACATAGACTAATAAACCTTTTATTTCACACCTTGGAACTTATAACATGTGTGACTTTGCCTCAAACTGTGTGAGACTGTAGGTAGATCTAGTCTCTGTATCTAGCTGGAAGTTTGACTTGTCTCCCAGACCGTGTGTAACACAACTGTGACTGTGCTTGTCCTTCATCAGTGTCAGTCTCTCGAGTGACCTCCGTGTCTTTGCGGTCTGCATCACTCTTGGTGTTGTTTGTTTCCATGTCTGTATCCGTGGAAATGTCCTGTGTATCTGTACGTGGAAACTCCCTCTCGCCTGTCTTCAGCAGATGCTTCCTGTTCCTCCTGTTGACTCTTCCATCCGGCGTGCGAACTATGAAGGATCTTGGTTGCTGATGTCTGTTCACAACCACCTCTGGCTGCCAAGTGTCTCCTCTCTGTATTCTGACATTTTCACGCAGATCTGGCAACTGTCTTGTATGTCTGTCATAGTAGCTCTTTTGCTTTATTTGCTTGTACTTTAGCTTGTCATGTACTTGAGCATTACCTTCAGGAGTCAGTAGAGTTGTGGATGTTGGCAGTTTGGACTTCAGACAACGTCCCATCAACAGCTGCGCTGGAGGGAACCCACACCCTCAATCGGTGTTTTATGGTATTCAAGCACAGCAATGTACGGGTCACCGTTGCTGCTTTGTGCCTTCTTGAGCATGTTCTTGACAGTTCACACAGTTCTCTCTGCTTGTCCATTAGACTGAGCGTGCCCTGGGCTGGAAGTAACATGTTGAAATTCCCAGCTTTCTGAGAACCCTCTGAACTCACCACTGGCATATTGTGGACCATTGTCACTAACGACAATATCTGGAATACCATGTCTTGTGAATGTGCAACACAGCTCACACTTCTGGATCCATATTTTCCGGTTCTCAGCAAGATTACCTTATAGGCTTAAACTTGACGGTGGCTGTAACTGTGACATCTTTTACGTGTCTTCTCTTCCTTTTTTATTCACGATTTCTTCTGACACTATGTAGTATTGATGTGACTTGGACACCGCTGTAGATTGAACAACCACGTTTATTCGACAGAGTTCCATTTTTCTTACCTACATCTTGACATCATACGCACTCTGACCTACGGATACTCACACAATACATTACAGCAGGCACTGGGCCTTCAACTTCCCCAGTGGTCTCACAGAGATTCACTGCTCTGGCCTTCAGAACTCAAATTCCAGACTTCCGATTGACCTCTGGAGTTCGACCCACGACTCGCAGATGATGACAAATGAAGACCCTGGATGATGACCTGGACTTTAGGCCTTGAACTCCCAAACTCGCTAATGATGGGACCCCAAACACTAGGCCTCAAACTCCGGTCTCGCTGACCTAGGGGGTCACCAGCCCTTGTGCCTTCTGTCTGCTTAGAACTCTGATTCTGGAATATACCAATGATTCACTGATCTGGGGAGGGGGCGTGGGGGTCATAAACCCTTGCTTCTTGCTTATCAGTCAGTTCGACATCTGACCACGTCCATGTTGCTGGCCTTTGAAAGCAAAGTGGAGGCTAGTACTCTGGCCTGTCATCTAATTCCCCTACATTCCTGCACCTAAACCCTAACCAGACCCCTAACTCCCCTCTCTGTATCCAAAACCATCCCTATGAACCTAAAAGACAACTATGTCTTAGCTATGACTTTGACAGGTTGGTGCTTTCTTGACCAGAATTCCCTTTCCTGGACAATTTACAGTAACTTAGCTGTCTTGCCTGCCAGGTAATCATTCTGACTATGACAACACTATCTTCAATGGCCCAAGACTACTCAATAAAAAATTTAAGTTTATTAATTGCATTATGTTTTAGTAATAGTATAAGAACTTGCTTTATTTTAATTACCTATGAGGTCTGTACACATTTAATATCAAGATCTACAATATGTTGCATGTGAATATTAATGGAGAATATCAGTTATGAATAACAGACTTATTGAAAAGGAAGCAACAAAATTAATTACATATCGCAGTCTAATGGATGTACACGTTCCAAAAGCTAGAAAAAGTGAAGCTTTATTTACATTTTTATATGAATTAAAGAGTGTGCTGGCATGTGCAGCAAGATGTTGAGCAATTTTACATGTTGGTGCAACTTTTAATTCATGTAACAATTTAATATTATGCTTGGAGGCAATTATATTAATAATGCATGCCTTAAAACACATATTTTGCATTATTTAAGCAGCATATTTTACTGAAGTTCAGATAGATGTGAGTGTTCCTACATTATCCATACAAAGGGAATAGGTCTTAGAGCAATAGTGCAAAATAGGTGCCAGCAGATTGATTGCCCATTTTATACATGTACCAACTGTTGTTAGTTTGAGTCAACACACCAGATCTGTTATTGTTCATCGTGCCAATACACAAAGCTAATATTAACCCCAAGTAGTCTATATTCAAATTTGTTACGATACTGAATAAGTAGAAACTATTCACCTGTGAGAGCTGCAGTACTGAAAGATGTGTTGCCACATTGTTCAATAATATATTAACATGAATTGATAAGTTTCCAATGTTTCAGCAATTCTGACATAACTGCTGAGGAAATTACAGCTGGTTTTAACACTGAGAATGAACTAACCATGTGGGTAGTAAGGAAAAGAAGATCTCGTACCAACTCAAACATCAATCCAGTGCCTCTGTGCTGGACTTCTGGTTCACTTTCAGCAGGAATAATGTTGCTGGTAGACAGGAAGAGAAAATTGTGGTGTAGCAAGGACACGGGTAAATAAAAATGCTCAAAATGGACCCGTAGAACATAGAACAATACAGCACAGGACCTGGCCCTATGGTCCACAATGTCATGCCGAACCAGGATGCTGTTGATTTTACTGAGTTGCTGCTCTGCAGGAAGTTTGGGGTTAAGGAACTTCCCCAAATTTCTTCAACATTAGGTTAAAGAACTTCTTTATACTTGGAAGTGTTCTGATAAAATCTTAAATATTATGATAGGGAAAATTATGATAGACTGTTTCTATTGGTTGGAGCTTGAGTGGTTCACTCACTAATCAATAAATGCAATGTATTTACTTTGGTTCCGAAAAGTCAAGAGCAGAGTACTTTAAAATCACGTCAAAGCATTTAGATCACCATCCTTAAGGAACTTTGTACGTAGATGTCCATGGGTATAGAAAGTAATCAAAATTGGCAAGGAAAACAGGCATTTGTGTGATGGTATTGAGTTTGTTGACCAGAAAGTTCTAAGCTCAAATGAAGGACTTAAGTCCTATTGGATATGGGCAGCCACAACCATTCTCACTAAAGATAGATTATTCTGCAACTACCCAATCTTCAAAGACTATCTCACTTCCCTGTTTATTCTCCACGGGCTTTTAGCTGCCAATATCCAATATTTGTCCGCTCTCCTACCAAGGAGAAGACATTTCCAGCTAAGAAACTAGCTCAAACACAGTTAATTTATTTTCTGTGATATATACTTAAATCTAAACTACATTCTTAAAACACGTTTAAAACTCACAGAGGATTTCTATCTTAAATATTTCCAAATTACAAATCTTTTTTTAAAACACAAAGCACAAAGGCATTCCAAAACGTAGGTACAATTCCTATAAACTAAACATACCGATGATGCCAACAAACAAATCATCGATTGCAGAGTCTGAAGCCAGAGGAATGGATTCTAGTTCATTCATGTTTCTTTCATCTTCTTGAGATTCCTTACTCCATTCCTAATCACCCTGAGCTGCTTTCGACATTTATACCCTTTTCTGGCACCCGAGTGACTTCATGCACGAATGATATTTACACAAACGGTCGAAAAGCTTTTTGGAGACATAGTTACCAGCTACCAACTGTTAATGGTGTAAAGCTAACTTCCTTGAGTACATAAAACTTCCAACATTAATAGATCAGTTATTGATATGCTAAGTGATTGTTTTAACTTCAAACTGATTGCTGCTTTCCATTTCCATTTTAAAAATTTATGACAAATGTAGTTGGAATTTTATTTACAATTCTTTGATCTTATAAGTTGTATCTGCTGGGTTTAGAAAGCCAAACTTGGCAAAAAATGAGACCAAACTCAAGTGTGTGCTCTGAGTTTGTCTGCCTTACCTATTAAACCTTCAGCATTGAAATAAATGCTGCTTAACTACATAGTTCTTTTCCTGCCTTTAATATGTACATTGCTATCCTGATTACAAGACTTGTTCTTGCTGGTTACTGCATTATCTCCTGACTTTCTCCTGTTGTTATGAATGTGAAGCAACTCTGAAGGGCCGAAGGGTACAAAGTCGCCCCCTCCTTTTTGAGAATCGCAAGATCGCTGTTAATTCTGTTCTGGGACCCAGGAGATGAGAGAGAGACGTCCAGAATACACAAGGTTTGGAATGAGTCCTGACCTCAGCGAAATGGAATCACTGATAACGGCCATTGTCTCTTGGAGACGGAATTGTGTATTGAGTACTGTACTATTCATTGAAACCCCTCAGGGGATGACCAGAGTGGGCTAGTTGAGGGATTGCATCATCCCAACCTGATTGACATCTGAGACCCCGTGAGTAAGGATAAAAGTGGGTCTGGGGAACAACCCCTTTAGACACACCAGGAGAAACGCTAGAAATCCCATGACAACATTTAATAGCGACAGCCGGTGGGGCTCGTGTGCGTCCTTTTCCTTGCCTGGGATTGGCGGGCTCACCACGGAAGAACGGTTTAGCTAAAGGAGAGGCCACAAGTGAACGGCCACACCAACGAGACTCTGACGGATCGAAATCATAAAAGGAAAGCCAGCAAATTTTTCTCCAAAATCTCTCTCTCTCTCTCCAACCATTGCAACAAAGTGGTCCCCAAAGGCTTCAGCCTGCATGAACTGAGTGAACTTTATATTTCCATCGGACAATTCATTATCCCCTAGACAACGATAGTGTTTATTTCTTATTGATTATTATTATACCCGCACTTTTAGATTTAGTATTGACGACGCATATTATCTGTATATTTGCATTGATATTATTTTTGTGTAATTTTACTAATAAATACTGTTAAAAATAGTATCATCAGACTTCAACGGACCTCTCCATCTTTGCTTGTAAGTGACCCAGTTACGGGGTTTGAAACACTGTGTAGAATCCCAACTCTTGCCAATCTAGTTTAAATCCTCCTGTGCAGCCCGAGAAAATTACCCTGCAAGGATATTGTTCCACCTCTGATTCAAGTGCAACTCATCCCTTTTGTTCAGGTTGTCTCTACACCAGAAGAGATTCCAGTCATCCAAGACCTGAATCTCTACCCCTTGCATCAAGTCCTTAGCCATGAATTCCGAACATCACAGCTAAGGAAGGACTTTGAGAGTAGTGCAGAACAATTTTACTAGAATTCAGGGTTACATTAACAGGTGAAGTTATGCAGTTTGTGCATGTTTATTGGATGGCACAGTAGAGTAGTGGTTAGCATAATGCTATTACAGTGCCAGTGACCCAGGTTCAATTCTGCCACTGTTTGTAAAGAGCTTGAATGTTTTTCTCATGACCACGTAGATTTCTTCCAAGTGTACTGGTTTCCTCTCACCTTCCAAAGGTATATGTGGGTTAATTGGTCACATGGATAAAATTAGGTGGTGTGGGCACATTGGGGTGTAGGGCTTGTTACTGTGTTGTGATTTGATGAAACTTTCCATGATATTGAGGGACTGCAGAAGAAGAAGGGCAAAATTATTTCCACCTGTTGTGCAATTAAAGTGAAAGTGACAGAGCTGAAAAATTTGCCCCAGCTTTGCAGGAGTGAAGTTTCGAAACACTTGGATGCAGAAGTAGTGTAGCAGCTTGGAACTCTCGTCAACCAGTGGCAATTAACAGTAGATTAACTGCTAATGTTTAATTCTAATGTTTTTGTAAATTATATTGGGTACGTGTGGACAAATGCAGTTGGATCACAGGTCTTCTTTGACCTCATGGAATACTGGGTCAGGTTTGAGAGGCCGTGACCAGCTTCTAATCCCAACTTCATTTTACTGCTAAAGATGCATTCAAAGGGCCCTTAAATTTGGCAATGTAATTGACTCTACAGAGGTTACACCTTCAACAGGACCAGCGATAGATCAGATAACATTAGAAACTGAAAAGCAAAAATATTGCTGCTGCTGGAAATATGAACGAAAGACAGAAAATTCTGGGAATACTCAGCAGGTCAGACAGCATCTATCTGTGAAGAGAGAACTATAACATTTTAGACTGATAGCCTTTCATTAGTTGCCTGACCTGCAAAATATTTTGAATATTGAGTTTTAGGATCATACTAGAAGTGTCTAGAACATGAACCTAGGGGTTCAAGAGCAGTAAGCAGAGGTGGGGGAAGAGGCAGAAAATATTGTGAAAGGGAAAGAAATGGACCTTAATGATCAATAACTCTTTATAGTCATTTAAGTTCTTTTGATTATTGTGGTAGTGGGGGGGGGGGGGAGAATGTTCTGTTAAAATCCATACAACAGTCATCAAACCACAGTGAGACTGACAACCGACTGACTGGGTTTGGGGTGTTGACTGAGGGATAAATTCTCCCCCAGATATCCCAGCTTTTCTAAAAAAAACTACATCAGAGAGGTCAAAGGGCCTCTATTTAACATCTCACTCAAGGACCTGCAGCTCCAACAGTACAGATCTCTGGTACTTCACACAAGAAATACGTAAAGGATTTTGATGATTGACAGGATCTGAGTTTGAAGAACACGGTTTAATACAATCTGGTTCTGTGGACGTCATAAATAGAGTCAATGGTAAGGATAAGGTGAGGATGTGGAGGTGGAGTTAAGATGGCGCTAAATGGCAACTCCTTGCACCTTTGGAAACATTTCCATCTTTAATATCTTTATTTTTCCTTTTCCGGGTTCTTTTGAAAACCCTGAGCTGGAGCTACACGCAGACTTCGGTTCTTTGCAGGAATGGGACCTGTTGGCGGGGTTTCAGGACTGGCCTTTATTCGACGTGCCAAGGGTTCGGCCTGAGAGTCCCGCTCATATTTGGAAGCCTGAGATCTTGGGGCTCTGGAGATGGGCGGATTGAGAGTTGGTGTCACGGCAGGAGACCTTGTATTATCGGGGGGTCCGGAAAAGCTTTTACTGTGGGCCTGAGACCTGAGATCTTTGCAATCTTCGGACACAGAGCTTGAAAAAAGCGACATAACGGATGTTTAACATCATAAACCAGCGGGTTGTTGTTATGTCTCCTGCTGGCTGTGAAAATGGGGGACACCTCCCTTTCCCTTATTAGGGAGAACAAGAACGTGTGGTTTGTTGAATGCTGGAAGTCTTTGGCGTAACTGCAAGTCAGTGTCTTTGCTATTGCTTTGCTCACGCTTGTGCTCGGTGGTGGTGCTGATGCTTGATTATTTTTTTGCCAGTGGGGGAGGGGTGATTGCTGCTCGCTGCTGCTTATGCATGGGAGGGAGGGGTACTTTGGGGTTCTCACGTTTAACTGTCGTTCATTCTTTGGGGCACTTCTCTGTTTTTGTGGATTTTTTGCGAAGAAAAAGCATTTTATGGTGCAGATTGTATACATTTCTCTGACATGAAATTGGACCTTTGAGCTTTTGAACTTTTGAAAGGGGTTTATACGTTCTCCCTGTGACTGTGTGGGTTTCCTTTTGATGCGCTCATTTCCTCCCACAGTCCAAAGCATTCAAGTTAGAGTTAGTAAGTTTTGAGCACACTATGGTGGCACCATGGCGAACTGTCCCCAACCCATATTTGGACTGTGTTGGTTGTTGATAGAAGCAATACATTTCACCGTATGTTTCAAGGTACATGTGACAAATAAAGCAAAGCTTTTAATCTTTACAAAAGCTTTAACTTGACTCTGCTTAGTTAATCCTGATTTGGGCTTTTTACCTTGATATGTTTTTGGATCAGCATCTCTGGATGAACAATGGTGGGAAATTAGCCAGCAAATGTAAATAACTGCATCAGTTTAAGCTTGAATAGAATGTCCACATTGGATAATTTGTTTAGGGCATAGACTCCACAAATCTCTTCCTGTCACGTCGCTTCAAGCAAAACTCAGAAACCTTTCAAAGTGTAACCCTTTCTATCTCATGCACAATGCCTCTCATCCTCATACTTTGCGTTCCGCAACTCTAGCTGCCTCCTGTTTCATGCATTGCAGCTTTTGTTTGGTATCCTTGTTGCTGAAAGAACTCTTCAAACTTACTTGAAACCTGAAAGCAAATCAGAGTTTCCAGTCAGTGCAATAATATTGATGAATTTGGAACTAGAATCGACACATTAAATCCAATTAGTTCATGGACTCTGCCCTCTCTTCATATGCAGTATTCTCATGCATTTCCCATGAATTCTTGTGTAATAAAAATGTAGTTTTATAATGGTTAATTTACATTGCCTCCTGATATATAATTATGAAGAATATAAGAGAATCTTCAGATGCTGGAAACCTTGAGCATAACATAAAATGCTGGAGGAACTCAGTAAGTTAGGCAGCTTCAATGGAGGGTATTAAACAGTCAACATTTTGGGCCAAGACCCTTCATCAAGACCAAAGAAGCCCTGATGAGGGGTTTCGGCTGGAATCATTGACTTTTTATTCTCCCACATTGATGCTGCCTGACTTGCTGAATTCCACCAGCATTTTGTGCATAATTATAAAGAAGCACTTGCCATTGATATCTCTGTGTAAACTTATTTGAGGTAAAGATTCATATTGAGACTGAATTCTCAGGAACATTTGGATATTATTTTTGCTCATATATGTATATTTAGAAATATAGAAACATAGAAAATCTAGAACACATTACAGGCCCTTCGGCCCACAATGTTGTGCTGACCATGTAACATATTTGCTTAAAGTGCCCTACTCTCAATTTTTTAAAGTTTGTTTCCTTCCAATCTCAATTGAAAAATTAAACCTTATCTTCATGATGAAAGTTTTCTACTACCTTATTTTCTGATTGAGCTATTGAAAGATCTTGAGTGAACATAAATTAAGGTTTTGATGGTATAAATTATAATTGAAAGGATAAATATTTGCAACAGTAAACATTGAATGTTATGAGGAATGATGGGGAATATATGGCTAAGACAATTTTATTTTTGCAGTCAACTTGCACAAGAGAAACTGAAAGGACTCCTTTTGCACTGAAACATTGTAAGAACACTTTGAAAAGGATTGCACAGAACTAATTATGCCAGTCATAATAAATTTTCTAGAAAATTGTTTTTGCCATTCTAAAGGCTCAGCCATCACATTGTTACAGCACATTACAATGTAAATGTTAGCAATTCAGATAGTGAGGTGATAAGTATTATTAATGTTAATAATATTTTAACATGATCTATGTAGTATGGCATTTTCTTCGAACTATTTCTGAATTAGCTGCAGTAGCTGTCAGGACAAACATTTTCATAGGGACCCTCAAATTTGTAAAATCAGAGTGTGTTTTTCTGCATGATTTTGAAAACTTACTGGATATTTATCAGCTTATACCAAATAGCCCCAATGGCACAATGTTTTTATAAAGTGTGAGGATTTACTGTGTCTGAGAACGTGCTTCAATGAACAGGAATTATTTTTACAGAAATAATGGAAACGTGTGCATTTTCTTTCATATATCATTCAGAATGATTGCAGAACCAAAGATTTCTCCATTGTGTGATCTAAGCCTGACATTTTAGGTGGACTTTTTGTTTATCACCTGTGCTACATTGGAATACGGACTGTAATAGATTACCAATGCTGCACTTTAGTAGATACATATTGAACCAGCCATAGCCTTTCTCTTAATTGGATCATTCTTGCAGGCTTGATAATATAAAATATATCATCATGTTGTGGGGTGGAATAGTAAATCTTTGCATAATGTCATCAGTGGGCAACAATTTCTTGTGTGTTATTATAAAAGGGCGTGCGTGCAGTTTAATGAAGGATGCTGAATAGATGTGATTGATCTTCATTTCCAAATCCATTCTGCATGCATGTATCAGCCAGGACCCTTGGGTGGCACTAGTAATTCACCATCTTTCCTTCAATTTATAACAGTCCAGAGCAAGGTTATACCTCTTTCAGATTCAGATTCAGATTCAGTTTATTGTCATTTAGAAACCACAAATGCAATGCAGTTAAAAAATGAGACAACATTCCCCGAGAATGATATCACAAAAGCATATGACAAAACAGACTACACCAGAAAATCCATGTAATGTTTGGCAATCCCCAATCCAGAGTCTGGAGAGGCTGCTGTGTATTAATATCGCGCTACCGTCTAGCGCGTTCCCCGGAAAGGAGCTCCAAATCCACCAGACAAAAACAAGACCAAAAACTAAAGCTACAAGACCTGCACAAAACCACATAATTACAACATATAGTTACAACAGTGCAAACAATAGCATAATTGATAAAAAAACAGACTATGGGCACAGTAAAAATAGTCCAAGATGTTAAAGGACTGTAAGTTCAAAAGAAATCACCAGTTTCCACAAGTCCCCAGGGTCCCAACAGACTCACCATCCTACGCCAGTGGCAGAAGGGAATACCCCCACTATGGGCTTCCAAGGTGCCGCCTGACTCAGCCTCGCAGACGCAGCACACACCGAAAGGACTCCGAGTCTGTTGAACCTCCGAGCCGACGATCATCCCCTCCGGCACAGCTCCTCCGAGCACCATCCTCTGCCGAGCGTATTAAGACAGCCCCGCCAATGGCCATCGTCAACGTGACCCCGAGGACTGGGGGCCTGTTCTTCCCAGCAGAGACCCGGACCTCACAGCAGCAGCAGCAATGAAGAAGGTCTTCCTGGAATTTCCCGATGTTTCTCCATGCTTCCGCTTCTGTTTTCAATCGATTATGATTGCGCACAGCACCCCACTTCACAAATAACGGATAATCAGTTCCAGAGTGGCCGCTGCAAGCTGCGTTGCGCCACCATCTTGGATCGTAAGATCTCCATTCTCCACTCTCCAGGGCATATATTGTCCATTCTAGAGACTTTAATGTTAGAGTTCATCTGAATTCAATCCGCAATTGTCAGATTGTTGGAAGAATCATCTTCATGTGCTACTGAGGATATTGAAGACATATAGTTACCTTACACATATATCCTCCTTAGAAAAGGGAAGGAATTTCTTTTAACCTTTGACTTTCATTGATTTAATATCATGGCTGGATTACTGTAAGGCACAGTGCAGTAGACAGCATGACACGTTAAGAAGGCAGCTGTAATTGCTATGCTGTGTATGTAGAGTCATCAGATTGATGTGAGCATGGCAGCATCACTGGTTAAAACCCCATTAATAAATTTAGAATCAATAAAGCACATATGGCAAAGTGTGTCTTTTTATTCTTGTGTACTCAATTGCAAAATAGAAAATAACTAATAGAGGTAATACCCATTCTTCTGTTAATATCTTGCTGTTCTTAGTAATTTTATAACCATTCTTTCATTTGAAATATAATCATTCTAAACTTAAGACCATAATACCATAGGACATGGGAGCAGAATTAGGCCATTCAGCCCATTGTTTCTACTCCATCATTCTATCATGTCTGATTTATTATCACCCTGTTCACGCCATTCTCCTGCATTCTCCCCGTAATCTTTGAAACTCTTACTAATAAAGAACATTATCAACATTGGCTTTAAATATACCAAATGAATTGGCCTCCACAGCCGTCCGTGGCAATGAATTCCACTGATTCACTCCCTCTGACTAAAGAATTTATTTCTAATCTCATTCTAAAGATATGTCCATGTAGTCTGAGACTGTGCCCCTTGGACCAAGACTCCCCCACTTAGGGAAACATCCTCTCTACGTCCACTGCATCTGGGGCTTTCAATATTCCAGAGGTTTCATGAGACCCCCTCCAGAACCATCAAACGCTCCTCATACATTAACATTTCTGGGATATTTCTCGTGAACCTTCTCTGGACTTTAAAGTATGACTAATTAAGAATTTGTACTGGCTCTTGGCATGGGCAAGCATCTGCAAATGTTTTATAGAAAAATTTTTTATCAAAGCTTCTGAGCATTTTCCATTCTTTATTTCACTTGACCTTTCAAAGCTAGGTCCAAATTTCCACTGTGAGTGTGATTGCAAACCGGTTATCTACTTGTAGAAACACTTCTCCGCAGACTCCTTATTTTAACTGCTGTCTGCATATGTTCTTGCAACATGATGCCAATGAACAACAATTCCTCCAGTGACATCTTTCAGAAAGCCAATTGTTTTGATTACTTAACTTTCTCTGCACCTTCAGCTTGTGTTTTTTTTTTGTCATGATTGTGCTTTGGAAACTGTTGGGGCCTGTGACAAGCAGTTTGGAATTTGATCGGATGATCTAGCACTCTGCTATCCCGGAGGACCGAGAGCATGAGCTGCTTCATGCAGAAGACCAGAGACAGGGCGCAGAGTCACAAGTGACTCCATTTTGAAGCAGTGCGGAAGATTGAACATTGAGGCGGTGCAGAAGAGGCCACAGGGTTGATGGTGTTCCAACTCGGCGTGGTGGTCAATTTTCATGGAAGCATTGGGTTCATGCGGCCACTCTCCTCAATATTGACGAGAGGACGTTTTTGAACTTCTGAGATCTTTGCCATTATTGGACCGTAGTTTATAACGGTTTCCTTCAATTTTCTGAGATTCCTTTCTGGTTACCAATTGTTGGGTGGGCGATATGTTAGGGGTTAGGAAAATGGGATCTTGGTGTTTTTCTGTGTGGGCGATCTGTCAGTTTTTTGTATGAGAGAGGGGTTGTGGGTTTGATCCTGTTGTTGCTGTTCCAATTTGCGAGGGAGGGAGTTTGGGGGCTTCGATGTATTTGTGAGGCACGGAGTTGGATGTCTGGGGTTTGACGTTCCAGCTGCCATTTTTCATGCGGGTGATCTGTTAGTTTTTTGTGCGAGTGAGGGGTTGAGAGGTTTGGTGTCTGCTAATTTCATTTCTTCTTTTTCTGTTTAGTGCAGGAGGGGTTGATGTCTTTTCTTTCAACAAGTCCCATGTTTTTTCTGTATTTCATGGCTGTCTGGAGCAGATGAACTTTGTAGTTTATTGTACATGTATACTTTGACAATAAGACCATAAGATATAGGAGCAGAATTAGGCCATTTGGCCCATTAACTCTGGTCTGCCATTTCATCATGGCTGATCCAATTTTCCTCTTAGCTCAGTCTCCTGTCTTCCCCCCGTATCCCTTCATGCCCTGACCAATCATGAACCTATCAACGTCTGCCTTAAATATATGTACATCAAGATTTGGGCTCCACAGCTGCCTGTGGCAAAGAACTCCACAGATTCACCACTCTCTGGCTAAAGAAATTCTTCCTCATCTTGTTCTAAAAGGATTCCCCTCTATTCTGAATCTGCATCCTCTGGTCTTAGACTCCACATTCACTCTATCAAGACCTTTCACCATTCGATAGGTTTCAATGAGGTCACCCCTTATTCTTCTGAATTCTAGTGAATACAGGCCCAGAGCTATCAAATGCTCTTTATATGACAAACCATTCAATCATTTTCGTGAACTTACCTTGAACTCTCTCCAGAATCCTTTCCAAAATAAAGTGCCCAAAACTGCTCACAATACTGCAAGTCAGGCCTCATCAGTGCTCTATAAAGTCTCAACATTACAACATCCTTGCTTTTATATTCTAGTCCTCTTTAAATGAATGTTAACATCACATTTGCCTTCCTCACCACAGACTCAACCTGCAAGTTAACCTTTAGGGAATCCTGCACAAAGTTTCCCAAGTCCTTTTGCACCTCAGTCTTTTTCTTCTACAAAAGTGCATACACTTTCTGATACTATATTCCATCTGCCATTTCTTTGCCCATTCACTTAAACTTCTGCAGCCTCTCTATTTCCTCAAAACTACCTGCCCCTCCACCTAACTCCATAGCATTTGCAAACTTTGCAACAAAGCTATTAATTCCATCATCCAAGTCATTAACCTAGAACATAAACAGAAGTGGTCCCAACACAGACCCCTGTGGAATACCAGTGGTCACTGGCAGCCAACCAGAAAAGGTCCCTTCATTCCCACTCTTTGCCTCCTGCCAATCAGCCACTGCTTTTTCCTTGCTAGAATATTTACTATAATACTATGGGTTTTTAACTTGTTAAGCAGCCTCATGTGTGGCACCTTGTCAAAGAACTTCTGAAAATCCAAGTACACAACATCAACCAATTCTCCGTTGTCTATCCTACTTGTTATTTGTTCAAAGAATTCCAACAGATTTGTCAGGCAAGATTTTCCCTTGAGGAAACCATGCCGACAACAGTCTATTTTATCATGTACCTCCAATAACCCTGAGACCTCATCCTTAATAATCAACTCCAACATCTTCCCAACCACTGAGGTCAGACTAATGGCCTATATTTTCCTTTCTTTTGCCTTCTTCCTTCTGAAGAGTGGAATGACATCTGCAATTTTCCAGTCTTCCAGAGTCCAGTGATTCTTGAAAGATCACTACTAATGCCTCTACAATCTTTTAGCCACCTCTTTCAGTATGCTGGGATGTACACTATCTGGTCCAGGTGAATTACCTACTTCCAGACCTTTCATTTCCCCCAAAAAACTTTTCTCTAGTTATGGTAACTTCACGCACTTCATGACCCCTAGCACCTGGAGCTTCCACCATACTGCTAGTATTTTGCACAGTGAAGCCTAACGCAAAATACTTATTCAGTTCACCTGTCATTTCATTGTCTCTCATTACTACCTCTCCAGCATCATTTTCTAGTGGTCCAATATAAACTCTTTTCCTCTTTTATACTTAATGTATCTGAGGAAACTTTTGGTATCCTCTTTAATATTATCAGTGAGCTTACTTTCCATCTTTACCTTCTTATTGACTTGTTTAGTTGCCTTCTGTTGGTTTTTAAAAGCTTCCCAATCCTCTAACTTCCTACTTAGTTTTGTTCTCTCTGATTTTAATGTTGACTTTGACTACTCTTGATGGTCATGGTTGTGTCATCTTTCTTTTAAAATACTTCTTCCTCTTTGGGATGGATATAGCCTGTGCTTCCAAATTCTATCCAGAAATTACAATCATTGCTGCTCTGCCATCATCCCTGCCAGTGTTCTTTTCTAATCATTTATGGCCAACTCCATTCTTGTGCCTCAGTATTTCCCTTTACTCCACTGTAGTAGTGATTTCTAGGCCACATCCTTACTACTGTTTGGAGGTCTGTATACAACTCCCATCAGGGTCTTTTTATCCTTGCAGTTCCTTAGCTCTAGCCATGATGATTCAACACTCTTCAACCCTATGTTGCCTCTTTCTAAAGGTTTGATTTCATTTTTTTTTACCAACAGACCAATGCTGCCCTCAATGCCTTTTTGCCTGTCCTTTCAATGCAATGTATATCCTTGAACATTAAGCTCCCAGGTATAATCTTCTTTCAGCCATGATTCAGTGATGTCTACAACATCTTACCTGCCAATCTGCACCTGTTCTGCAAGTATACCTACCTTATTCCTCATCAGCCTCTCCTCACTCTACATTGACTCTATTTGTAAACCTCATCTTCAGCTTGTTATCTGCCTTTCTTACAATATTTCTTGTATTAAAATGTAGGCAGCTCAGGACACTAGCCTGACCATGCTCAACCTTTTGATTCCTAACTTTGTCTGAGATCTTACCAATATCTGCCTCTTCTATCCATATCATTGGTAGCTATGTGGACCACAACTTCTGGCTGTTCACCCTCCTAAAAGAATGCTGAGAACTTGATTCAAGATATCCTGGACTCTAGCAAACTGGATGCATATTACTCCTAGTTTTTATTCTACACTTCCATGGAGGCTGTCTGTAGTTTATTTTTTAATCATTGGATGTTGGTGCAGTCCAGCCAGAACCACTTCTCTGCCTGATCCATGGCTCTCCAGATAAGTTACCTATCAAGCTCATTTTGACAGATACAGTGGAACCTCCTTCCATTGGCACCCTTGTCCTGCATTCTAGACCCCGGCCATTTGTTGTGTGAAAGTAATCTTCACTTTCGGTTCCTTTTCTTAGCTACCAGCATTCGGTCCTTAGTTTATGACCATAGCACTAAAGGGAACAAATTCGCTCTCCATACTCAGTTTAAACCTTCCTGATTTTAAATACCCCCATCAGATGCCCTCACAATTCCAAGGAAAAGAGTCCCATCTTCTCCACACTACCAACATAAATGAAGTCTCATTCTTGGAATCCTTCTGGTAAATGTTTTGCTATTCCCTCCAAAACCTTCACATCTTTTCAAAACTGGAAAGGACTGGCCATAAAGCTGCAGCCATTGCTGAGCCAGTTTGGAAGGATTTATTCTGAATTCCTGCTGATTCTATGCCTCTTATTTATAAAGCCCAGGTCCCATATGCATTTTTAGCCAGTCTCCCATCCCACCCGATCACTTTCAAAGAATTATGCACATGTATCCCAGGTCTTACTCCCTTTTACATTGATGCCTTCCAGTTTATGTTTCCTCATGTCATTTTTGCCACCAAAATGTAACTCTGCATTTCTCAAACTTGAGAAAATCTGCAGATGCTGGAAATCCAAACACCACACACAAAATGCTGGAGGAAATCAGAAGGCCAGGCAGCATCTATGGAAAAAAGTCCAGTTGATGTTTCGGGCCGAGACCCTTCGGCAGGACTGATGTCACTCAGCTGTCACTCATATTAAGAAAGTGATGATCCTGGAGATATGGAATTAATGCAGACAAGTGGAATTAGTATAGGTAGGCATAGATGCACTGAGCCACAGGGTCTGTTTCTACGTTGATCAACTCTAGGACACTGCAACAAGATATATATCTGTGCTGGTAGTTGCCTTTCATTGACCCCTTTCCTTTAGACAGCAAATATCTGCAGTGAGCAGGTAATTAGAGTGATAAATAGCAATAGACTGCCCGTACAAAGAATTAAGCTAGTCATTTCTGTCCAACAGTAAGAGCACAATGTTTTCACTTCCCATAGCATTTTAACAATGCAATTCAGCTGCTAACACTAATCACATTGCCTCAGGTTCAAGCTGTAAATGAACCTTTTGGAGCACTTGACTTGGCGTGCTCGGTCTGTTCACAGCCCAACAAGCAAAAGTATGAAGCTCTGATTTCACATGGTGATACTCACTAGAACATGGTGTACAGTGAAAACAAAATGTGCAGAACCACACGATGGTACACCAGGTGATTTCCAACACCCAGCATGAGACAACGCTTATCTAACTACATCATTTATTAACGGATCCAGGTGTTCCACTCTGCTCCTGGTGCCCTTGGCATTCCTTACCAGTGGCCCAGGAGTGCATTTTCAACTTGGTGTGAAGACAGATTAATTATTAAGATTTCATTTAGATTTTGTTTAAATACTACACAGATCTAAATTCATTCAGAAGGTCAAACATGTGGCAGCTCGCTGACAGTTCTATCTTATACATTGTCATGCACCATACCAAAGTGGTCTGCAATAGCACTGAGCTCATATCCAGGCTGTTAATGACATGTGACGTAGAGTGTTCAGTGGAAACAGGTATCAGGTATTTACAAGACAAAACCCAGTCTTTTCCTCTGATTTTCAACAAATTGTATTTATTAGTTCCTCCAATATATACAGAATATCTTGTGGGGTAATCGTCAAGTGTTGGTGCGTGGCCAAGTGGTTAAGGCTTTGGGCTGGTGATTCGAAGGTTGTTAGTCCGAGCCTCAGCCAAGGCAGCGTGTACGACCTTGAGCAAGGCACTTAACCACATACTGCTCCTGCACGTTTATAGCCCAGTTGGTGCAGTATGGACAAGACAAGACAATGATTCAAAACTGGACTCCACCCTCATATCAAAATGGCCATCAAACTTAAATCAAGGCTTGGTATTCCTCTCAGCCCTGATCCCACCATCCATGATAGACAAGTCAATAATTTGATGGCCTGATTGTGTGGATGGGAACAGCTGTAATGATAGACAAGAGCTTTGACCAGCCAGGAAAGACTAATCCATTTGATTGGCACTTCCATTGAGTCATAGGGTAATTCAGCCCAACTGATCCAGGCTGACCAAGGTATCCCGTCCAAGCTAGTCCTATTTGCTAGCATTTGGCCCATAAACTTTTCAAACCTTTGCAATCTATGTACTTGTCCAACTGTCTTTTAAAAACTGTTGTTGTACCTTATTCAATCATTTCCCCTGGCAGCTGAATCCACACACTTCCCATTTTGTAAAGAAACGTTGCTCCTCAAGTTCCTCGTCAATCTTTCCCTTTTCTTAAACATATAGACCAATTCTGGGAAAAAGACGGGGTGCATTCACTCTTCCTATGCTCCTCTTGATTTTAAACACCTTTATAAAAACACCTCTCAGTCTCCATATGCGCAGAGAAATAAAGCCCTAGCCTGCCCAACCTTTCCATATAACTCAGTCCCTCACATTCTGGCAGTTTCAGTCTATGTGTTGGCACTGTTGGCATGTGTTGGATTTAATAATGTTTCACTGTACCAGGGCGAACTGAACACAATAGTTCAGATGTGGCCTCTCTCGTGTCCTGTATAACTGCACCTTAATTTCCCAACTTCCATACTCAATTATAAAGGCCAATATACTGAAAGCCTTTTTTTCCATCACCTTGTCTACCTCCACTTTCATGGAACTATGAACTTGTACTCCAAGGTGTCATCGGTTCTACAACACTCCCCAAGACCCTATCACTTACTGTGAAAACCCTACCTTGATCATTTTGTAAATTGCAACACCTTGGATATACCTGAATTAAACTGCAGAAGGTAACAAGCAGGGCTACAGAAGTGAAATAGATCATCTGGCTGAGCTCTGTCACAACAACAACCCAGACTCAATGTGAGCAAGACAACGGCATGCCAGTGACTCCACTTCATTAGGAGATGAGGGGATCGGGTATGTCACCAAAGACTCTCACAAACTTCTATATTCTGACGGGTGGCATCACCGACTGGTAGTATTACCACCTGGTATAGAGGCTCCAATACCCAGGATCAAAAGAGGTTGCAGAGGGCTGTAGACTCAGCCAGTTACAACCCTTAGACATGACCCTCCCCACCACTGGAGACATCTTCAAGATGCAGTGCCTCAGGAGGGCACTATCCATCAATAGGGACTCTCACTATCCAGGACGTGCCCTCTTTTCATTACTACCATTGGGAAGGAGGCAGAGGAGTCTGAAGACCCACACTCAGTGCTTTAGGAACAGCTTCTTCCCTTCCGCCATAAGCTTTCTGAATGGTCCATGAACCCATGAATGCCAGTTCATTATTCCTCTGTTGTCTGTTATTCATTTTTGTAACATAGTGATTTTTAAGTCTTGCTCGTACTGCTGAAACAAAACAACATATTTCACGACATATATCAGTGATAGTGAATTGATTCTGATCCCTTTTCTCATAATATACTTAGAAAATCTCTTTGTATTTTCCTTAATCTTCGCTGCCAAAATGATCCCACGTCTCATTTTACCCTCCTGATTTCCTTCTTGAGCACACTTCTGCATCAATGATAATCCTCCAACATTCACTGGATTTTGGACCCATGCCTGCCTTTTTCTGGCTAGGGCCTCTATATCCCTTGTCATCTCTTGCCCTTCATTCCAACAGGAACTTGCAGAGTTTGAACCCTCTCTACCTCACATTTGTAAGTCTCCCGTTTGCCTGTGACCCCCTTGCCCATAAAGAATCTAATCCAATCAAGCTTTGGAAGCTCTTGACATATGGCATCAACATTCTCCTTGCTCTAGTTTGGAACGAACATGTGGACCAGTTCTGGCCTTTCCACAACTATTGTAAAATCAATAAACTGGCTCCAAAGTGCTCCCACTGTCACTTGCCCTTCCCTATTACCCAAGAATAGAACTTGCCCTCTGTATATTGCCCAAAGAAAGTTTCCTGAACACATTTAACTGTTTAAGCTCTGAACAGTACAGTAGTCCCTGTCTATGTTAGGAAAGTTTAAATCCTCTACTATACAGCCCTATTATTTTTAAACTCTACATAATCACTATGCATATTTGTCTTCCAATTCCTGTTAACTATTTTTGGGTCTATTGTACAATCTTAACAATGCAGTTATGCCCTTATTTATCAGCTCCGTCTATAGAACCCCACAGGATGATCCTTCAGTAGTTTCATCTCTGACTATTGCCGAGAACTTGACCCCCCGTCTCTAAAGTGTTGACTGCCTTCACCTTTCCCAGGTGAACACCAGAGCCTGAAGAGTGGCCACATGGGAATCTTGCTCTATTCTTTTCCTGGTGTTTGCCCAACTACTTTCTGCCTGTACTTGAGGTGTGACCACCTCATTAACCCTCACATCTGTGAAAATTCCAGCATCTCAGCTGACACTGACTGCGTCCAGCTCCATGTGGTTAGTCAGGGGCTGGACACAATCTCCATAGGTGAAGCTCCCAGGGATCCCGCCATCCTCCCGATCTCCCACGTCCTGCAGAATAGGCATGCCACTGCCCTACCTGCAAACTGAATGCGCTAAGACTGAAGAGGAATTTCAATAAACCTTGTCCAAAGTCTCTTAACTTACCACTCAAACACTGGTTACTCTGTTAAAGCCTGTTTTCCTTCTGTTGGCTGACGCGTCTCACAAATAGCCAATAAAAAAACTGTTTTTTCCAAAAAAAATTCTATCAGCCATTCACGAGCGCTTTTATTCAATGATTCATTGGTTCCATTTAAAATCAAAGGAAGTAGACAGTTCACAGCCGGAAACTCTTACCCTTCACAGACAGAACAGACAAAATAGGGAACAAGGACACAGCAGACCAATTGAATAACTACTTTGGTTCTATCTTCACTGAGGATATAAATAATCTTCCGGAAATAGTAGGGGACCGAGGGTCCAGAGAGATGGAGGAAATGAGGGAAATACATGTTAGTAGGGAAGTGGTGTTAGGTAAATTGAAGGGATTAAAGACAGATAAATCACCAGGGCCAGATGGTCTGCATCCCAGAGTGCTTAAGGAAGTAGCCCAAGAAATAGTGGATGATTTAGTGATAATTTTTCAAGATTCCTTAGATTCTGGATTAGTTCCTGAGGATTGGAGGGTGGCTAATGTAACCCCACATTTAAAAAAGGAGGGAGAGAAAAACTGGGGAGTTATAGACTGGTTAGTCTGACATCGGTGGTGGGGAAAATGCTAGAGTTGGTTATCAAAGATGTGATAACAGCACATTTGGAAAGAGGTGAAATCATCGGACAAAGTCAGCATGGATTTGTGAAAGGAAAATCATGTCTGCCGAATCTTATAGAATTTTTTGAGGATGTAACTAGTGGAGTGGATAGGGGAGAGACAGTGGATGTGGTATATTTAGATTTCCAAAAGGTTTTTGACAAGGTCCCACACAGGAGATTAGTGTGCAAACTTAAAGCATATGGTATTGGGGGTATGGTATTGATGTGGATAGAGAATTGGTTGGCAGACAGGAAGCAAAGAGTGGGAGTAAATGGGACCTTTTCAGAATGGCAGGCAGTGACTAGTGGGGTACCGCAAGGCTCAGTGCTTGGACCGCAGTTGTTTACAATATATATTAATGATTTAGACGAGGGAATTAAATGCAGCATCTCCAAGTTTACGGATGACACGAAGCTGGGAGGCGGTGTTAGCTGTGAGGAGGATGCTAAGAGGATGCAGGGTGACTTGGATAGGTTAGGTAAGTGGGCAAATTCATGGCAGATGCAATTTAATGTGGATAAATGTGAGGTTATCCACTTTGGTTGCAAGAACAGGAAAACAGCTTATTATCTGAATGGTGACCGATTAGGAAAAGGGGAGATTCAATGAGACCTGGGTGTCATTGTACACCAGTCATTGAAGGTGGGCATGCAGGTACAGCAGGTGGTGAAAAAGGCAAATGGTATGTTGGTATTCATAGCAAAAGGATTTGAGTACAGGAGCAGGGAGGTTCTACTGCAGTTGTACAAGGCCTTGGTGAGACCGCACCTAGAGTATTGTGTGCAGTTTTAGTCCCCTAATCTGAGGAAAGACATTCTTGCCATAGAGGGTACAAAGAAGGTTCACCAGATTGATTCCTGGGATGGCAGGACTTTCCTATGAAGAAAGACTGGATCAACTAGGCTTATACTCACTGGAATTTAGAAGATTGAGGGGGGATCTTATTGAAACGTATAAAATTCTAAAGGGATTGGACAGGCTAGATGCAGGAAGATTGTTTCCAATGTTGGGGAACTCCAGAATGAGGGTTCACAGTTTAAGGATAAAGGGGAAGCCTTTTAGGACCGAGATGAGGAAAAACTTCTTCACACAGAGATTGGTGAATCTGTGGAATTCTCTGCCACAGGAAACAGTTGAGGCCGGTTCATTGGCTATATTTAAGAGGAAGTTAGATATGGCCCTTGTGGCTAAAGGGATCAGGTGGTATGGAGAGAAAGCAGGTACAGGGTTCTGAGTTGGATGATCAGCCATGATCATACTGAATGGTGGTGCAGGCTCGAAGGGCCTAATAGCCTACTCCTGCACCTATTTTCTATGTTTCTATGTTTCTACCCTCCTTCCCCACAGGAGCAGCAGCAAAGCATCGAGCCTCTCCCTCACCCCCATTTGTTGCAGCAGGAACTATCAGTGCCTACCACCCATTGTTCACCCAACAGTTCGACGGTCTCTCTCCCTCTCTCTCTCTCTCTCTCTCTCTCTCTCTCTCTCTCTCTCTCTCACACACACACTTACTCTCACTGTCACTAACAAGGGAGGGAGAGGTATCACCATTTTTTAGCCTCCTGATGCTGCTCAGGACTTTGAAAGAAGCATAATTCTGGCCCATCTTTCCTTTACCAGAGCTTTCAAAAATGGACCAAGAGCTCTTACCAGAACCCCCCATGATCAGAGTCTCAGGGCCTCCTCATCCTGTCCTTGGGGAAACGCGATGGAGTGAGACCAATTTCCACACCTCTCTTCCTGCCTATGGAATGTGCATTTAACAAGAAGGCCTGGTCAGAAGTGCAGT